>NC_056667.1:206258057-206878771 GCF_018350195.1 Panthera tigris | reverse complement strand
CCACGCCTTCCACTATTTACAGAATGCTTTCTATATGAGGGTTTAAACTATACTTTTCTCCTCCACCTTCCAGTAAGTTTCTGCAGTGCCCTTTCCTGGATTACTCTGGCCGCGTCTTCCTGAACCTCGCACTCGGGACCACTATTTTTTATGGCAGGTTATTGTCATCTGTTTTTATCCCCAGATCATTCTTGGAAGAGTCTTAAATTAACATCTGATCACTAAGAATAAAAACAATAGAAACAATGGAATGATTAGAAATAAATGTCCCCAGCTCCAGGCTAAAGCTGCAACTGATTGTGGGATTTACTTCTAGCCAATGTGTCTTGTGGTCAATGGCAAAAAGCCAGCATGCAGAAGATTTCTCAAGAGTTTAGAAGCTTATGAGCTTCCTGGTGATCATGTTACTAATCCTATCATGAGTTATGCCTCTGAATCACTTCACCTTTGAGAAAAATAATAATAAGCACAGTTAATATCTTCCATCTTATTCTCAACATTAAAGAGAGAGAGAGAGGGAGAGAGACTGGCTTCTGTTCCCAGGACTGTTTCTTAAATGGCTGCACCATCATGTTCCTCATCGCTGTAGGGATTCCCCATCTCAGAATCTTCATACCCCATCCCCAGGACATAGGTTCTTCCCAGACTCTTGCACCCCATGGCACAGGCATTTAACACTTACTCCTTCCTGGCTTATGATAAATAACCTCTCTGTACCAGCCTTGCTTTGGCTCCAATTTGGATAGCACCAGATTAAACTTCCTAGAGCATACGATTTTTTTATTAATGACTTATGTTCCCATAAATGCCTACGGGATTAATTTCAAATGTCCCTGGCTGAAATTCAAGGTTTACATATTCCCCCTACGACCTAAAATTTCAAAGAGTTTGAACTGCTTTGGGATTCTTTAAACATTTTTCTTTTTATACATACCAGGATGGATAAGCCTTGACTTCAAGGCTTTAAATTTGATTTTCTAATTTGTTCCCGAATCTGTGGATCCTACTTCTCCTCAGAGACAGTTTGTCCTCCTCCACGAGGCCATCTACAATTCTTCTAACTCTGATTTTCTTCCTGTTTTCTTTACAGAATTACATACTCTTCTGTTTGGAGCAGATGGAGGTGCCTCCTTCATATTACACACACACACACACACACACACACACACACACACGCACGCGCACATTATGTATGTATACCTCTCTTTTTATACTTAGGCCATAGATTGATTCTTTGATATACTAAGACTCTAAGCAAATACATGCGGGGTTTTGTTATTCAAAGGATGGTCCAGGGACCAACAGCACCAGTAACATCTGGGAGCCTGTTAGAAATAAAGAATCTCAGAACTACTAAATCAGAATCTGCATTTGAACAAGATTCCCCCAGTAATTTACATTAAATTTTGAGAAGTATTGCTTTGGAGGTAAGCTTCTAAAAGCACAATTATAATATAGGGACTTCACAAATGCTGAATATGACATATACAACATGTGAAACATAATGCATGGTGCAGTTTTGTGTTTTTTGGTTTGTTCTGGTTTGTTTTCACAGACTCTTCCCTCCAAAGACATAGGCAGTGGTGGTTAAAATTGGTTCATACAGGCAAGCAACACCCAACTGTGAAAAGCTTAGAAAGTTTCTAAAATAGGTGTTAAACACAGGCACTTCTATTTATTTTTTTAAATTTTTTTAAGGGAAGACATTTTCTTTTCTTTTTTTTTAATGTTTGTTAATTTTTGAGAAAGAGACGGACAGAGCATGAGTGGGGAGGGACAGAGAGAGAGGGAGACCCAGAATCCAAAGTAGGTTCCAGGCTCCATGCTGTCAGCACAGAGCTCAACGTGGGGCTTGAACCCAGGAACAGCAGGATCACGACCTGAGCGGAAGTCAGACGCTTGACCGACTGAGCCACTCAGGCACCACAAACACAGGCACTTCTCAACATTAAATATGCAAACTCACAAATAAATCATATTAAGAATAAAAGTAACATACTCAAAACTCATCACTGCCCAATTATTTTACTTATGTTACTATTATTTATATCTTGGATTCCCCGGCCCTATCTGTATGGTATGATGCTATAAGAATGTGTATAATACCTCTGTTCAACTGTGCAATGAGTGACCTGTGGTTGGTAGCTTGAAATCAGTCACGATGGTAGTATTTACACCATGGAAATCCACAAATATTACAGTTCAGGTCTTGATTGAGTGTTTTGATTTTCTGGATTTAGGAAAGTGATGGAGAAAACGATAATAATGTAAATGAACTTAAAAGTGTGTCATAAAATATACATTTGCATACATTTTCTTTTCCTAAGGATCCTGTTCACCATTTACCAACATATTGCTGGGTAAAGTCACAAGAAATAGAACGTTCCTACAATCAACAGAAACGTGGCACATTTTTTTTAATGTAAAATCATTTTCGGACATCTATGGAAAGTAGAGTAACCCACCCTATAGGTTTTTATTAACTTATTTAGACTCAACTCAAAATTTTCAATGAACATATATGGAGCTTCTCTAGTACCACACAATTATGAATTATTCCATAAACATGTTCTGACCTCACATATTTATTAGAAAATCACGTAACCTCTCCAGGTTTCTTTTTCCCTCACTATAAAATGAGGAGTTTATATTCCATAAAGCGTCATGTTCTCCAAGACCATTTAATTCCCAGAGGACATTCTAAGCATGTAGGTTTATTAGCAACTGGGGCAAATGTCTTTTTCAGTTTCTCCTTGGGAAGTCAGTTCAGTATTGTGAAAGATACATCCAAAAACCTGGACCAGGAGATTTTAATTATAAACAAAATATGGGATTTACTGTCTAGCTCTGTCTACACAATGGCAAAAGAGCTGAATGAAATCCGTAAATGTTGACTCTTCAGGTACGTAACTTAATCATTCAAACGGTAACCCTCACACGTGACCAACTAAATGATTTCTCAATCTAGATTTGTGGAAGTAACATAAATACATACAAAAAGCCAAAATGCCATTTTTACTTTCAGATTCAAGTAGAATATTGTTTCCCTACCCCATGTGGAATTTATACTCATAACGTATAAATCAAACAAAAGTTAGTTGCACTTCCTTCCTTCAGTCTTGTTTATGATTTCAATATCAGCATTACCGTTGATTAACGTGACAAAGAGAAATTTAAGTTCCATTAGAGGAGGAACAGAGAGAAGATGGTATCATTTGAGGAAGTAGAATGAAGCTCATTAGTGCACCATACTGTGAAGTGGCTACTTTGGGTTAGTTTCGCAACAGTCCAAGATTTGGCCAATAAAATAATTGTTAATTTGGGTAAACTTATATTCTTCACAGTGACATATTCCAAAATGCAAATAGTGAATACATTTGTTTGGTTCATTTATAATTGTTTGCTATGGTTTTCTATATATTCACAAATTTCTACCAGAGGTATGTATAAATTTAATATTCATGAAAAAATAGGAAAAAAAAAGATTTATTCTAGACAACGAGTCCTAATGGACCCAGAACTGGAGTATCTGACAAAGATTATAAGTACTTTGTGGGGAAAATTTTTCCAGTTGTCCTGACCCTCACTTTTGGGTATATATTCAGAAAATAACAAATCTCTGAAATGGGTGATGTTTTGAAAAACAAAGGTATAATACCATATTTATCTATTGTTAGCAAGGAGAGAGGTAGCCCATCTGCTTTCTTTCTGGAGAACTTAGACTGAAATATTTAGGAGACAAAATTTAAATGAAAAAAAATAATTACTATTTAGATATAAATGTTTCAGAAAATGACAAACTTCCTGGATTTTTAAACAGCACCCACTGAACATATGTTGATAATTTGTCCCCTTCTTTTCTACCCAAAGTCAAAATTAAGAGCATCAGTCTTGTACCCATGTTTGAAAATAGACTGATGGGTTTAGGGAACTATTTCATTTTAAAGGCCTCTTGCCTCTGTACCAAATGCTTTCTCACCTCAGTGCACTTACGTGCCTTCCTCCCAATCAGTAACTGTCTTCTAGAGTCAGTGGGTTCACCACTGTAGATTACTCTGACATCACCCTTCCCCTGTCCACTCTTCTAATTGTCTACTTCTAGTTTTTAATTTTTAATGTTTATTTGTGAGAGAGACAGGGGAGAGGGGCAGAGAGAGAGGGAGACACAGAACGTGAAGCAGGCTCCAGGCTCTGAGCCGCCAACACAGAGCCTGACGTGGGGCTCGAACCCACAAACCGTGAGATCATGACCTGAGCCAAAGCTGGAATGCTCAACCGAGTGAGCCACCCTGGCGCCCCTCGAATTGTCTACTTATTTGCTGCCTGTTGAAAATGCATAGCCAAACATGTGACTCTTATCTCCAAATGAAAGTGAAGGAGAGCCAAGCGAGCATCCCAACAGACTAGAAGACCTGTGTGATTCTCAGAGGTGTGACGTCAAAGCTGGCTGATTTTCAACAGTTTCCTTCTCCTTGGGAGGCAGTATGATTCTTAGAAGCCAGGTTCTCAAGTTTCAAATCCAGGCTCTACCTCTTACTAGACATGTGATTTTAGGCAAATCACTTGACCCCCTAACCTTTACCTACTCCATACAGAAGACAAGGACAATATGGTATAGTTCCCTCAAAGAATGGTGGGAAGATTAAATATCCAGTAGAGAATACAATAAACGCTTGTTAAATGGTATTTCTTGTCATTATTTTTGACCTCTTGGATACATTCTGTAAGTGAAAATTAGCAGCTAAGTGATGTCGGGGTGCATTTGGTATGTTTATACTGCATTTTAATGGATTCCTTGTAGCATTTTCACTGCCACGGAGAGACAGCGGAGTCTGGCATTGAAGGCAAACAGAGCCAGGTTCAATCCCGGCCTTGACATTTGCTGCACACAATTGTGAGCAACTTACCCTCTCTCAGCTTGTTTTTCTCCTGTGGCAAATGAGGCAACATATTCACAGGGGCTGTTTGGAGAATAAGATAATGCCTTTATAGTAATGCCCCCACCTAGAACCCAGAACCTTGTGAAAAGTGGTTACTAGCATTCACCAAAATCAACTATAGACAAGCAAGTGTTTCAATGGGGAGGTTGCCCAGGATATTTCTATGAAGGTGTTACTATAAGTCTAGTTCAGAGACCTACTCCCAATGAAAATAAGCTAAATTACTTCAAAATACGTTTAAATACAACTGTGCCTTGATATTTTCTTGAACTCAGAGAGTGAAAAAAAGCTATTTGAGGCATAATATTGCTTTTAAAAAGTCTCAGCTATATTCTTTTTAATCTATCATCACAGCGATATCCAAAGATCAAGGTCACAAAGGCAGGTTTTCTAAGCAACCAAAAAATTAAAATTCATCCAGACTGCGCTGCTTCCCACACATTCATTCACACACACGAATATAAAAACACCAGTACATAAACAGCTTCAGGTATGATTTTTAAACTGCAATGGCTTTGTTTGGGGACAACCAAGTTTATAGCATGTTCAATAATGCAGACATGGTTTCTGGCAGACATTTTCTGCAGAGTGGCTGGAGTCTGATTCATTTCCACGAACAGTGGAGGTTTGTTGAAATCCCTCCGTATCGAATGGAAGGTTGATCCTGAATAACGTTCTAACCCATATTGTTGGCAAAGGTATGCATGCATGTTAGTTAGATTTAGCAACATTTTTGGCATTGTCATCTGAAAAGAAAGCATGCTTTACATAAGACTCAGGTAAGATTGTATGTAAACATATGTACGCACATATATAAATATATACGCAAAGTCTTATGTCAAAGTTTTTCTAGTCTTTACAGTCCAGTGCTATCATTATGTGCCAGGTTTTTGCTTTTGTTTTTTTCACTACAGTCCTGGTAAGGCGTTGGCTATTAATATTTCAAAATGTAAGTGAGAAAGAACACACAATGCCCCGTATTTTGTGGGAAAGGAGAATTTCTCAGCAAGCATCCCCCCGTGAGATGTTTTCCTTAGAATTGCTTTTTACCCACCAGAAGTGCTGAGCATGCTTTTCCTCAAGCATGGCACAAATAGCAAGATCCAACGGAAATTAAAAAGAACCTGTACTGTGTATGCCAGACTTCAAGAAGGCACTTAGGTCCTGAAATTTGGAGTTTCAAATTATCCTAATGAATAGGCCAAAGTGAAACCTAATGGGATTTTACTTTTATTTCTAGTAATTGGGGGAATACCTATGTTCACATCTAACATAGGGATAAGCAGACATGGAGAAAATAAGGAAGGACAGAGCTTTTCTATAGTAATATTTTAAAAAGTAGAATCTTACCAGATCTATTACGTTAGGCACAAAAAATTACATCACAAGTAACTTAAGGAAAATATACCAAGTTTTAAAACTGTATGTGCGTTCTAAGACAGAAACACACAATGCAATCGCTTACTGTTTCTGTAATGCCTAATAGATAAGAAAGCTGCAATATATTTCATTGTGAAATCTTCAAAATGGCCTATTAGTTGTTAATTAACACTTTTCTCCTTACTTTAGTCTACTGAAATCAGAGTTTTGAAGTACCACCTGCCTGACTGATAGAAGAATTCTCAATATCAAAGTTAGAATTCAAGTATACATACAAACTGTTAAATTCACGGGTCACAGGAAATCATTCCTTATCACAATCAGAGGAAGCTTTTCTTCGTGTCCTTCATGTCCTCAGAGCTTCTCCTCTTTCTCATTAGGATGGTGGATGTTGCTAGAATGACTAGATTATTTAAATGATCATGGGTTTGTGTATTGCTGATGAATTAATTTCTTAAAATGTCTCTTTGTCATGCCTCTTTTTCTCAATGATTTTCTATTTGCTGGATCTGAGTTTCTCCATTTATCATTCAATCACATCCTTAATCTGAATGCCAATACTTTGTCCGCTTGAACTGAACCTGTGACTCAAACTATCTTATTTCTGGATTTATTTCTGTGTTTCTTCTCCTCTTCTGACCACAGATACCGGTCATATTGGATACAGAGCTCACCCGAATTTAGTATGGCCTCATCTTAACTTGATTATATCTACAAAGACCCTATTTTCAAAAGTCACATTCACAGGTACCAGGGGTTTAGGACTTCAACACGTCTTTTGGAGGGACACAATTCAACGCATAAAAACTACTCTTCTCTCAATGCTCAACATACGCCCCAACTCCATCAAGAAGGTACTTGTCATCTGTGTAGCGCATACTTCTCTAAATTTTCATAGACTGATTCACTGTAGGCATTAACTATGAAGGGTTTGTTCATCCCTCTATTCCAGGAACCTGGAATAGTGACTGATATGTAGTAAGAACTCGATAAGTATTCATTAAATGAATGCCTGTACTCAACAAATGAATCCATTTAGACCATATAATTCAGTTATTTTTTTTTTGTATGCAATGACACAGTGTTCCTTGCTTTATTTAAATTAATTGCTTTTCTAAAAGAATTTGAAGGACACTATTTTATCAATCTTCTATCCCAAGAGGGTCACAGAGTCCAGCCTGGGATTCCCATGTGGCTGATAATCTGATAAATGCTTTACTAATTGATCGGTCTAGAAAAATCTGATTGAAAGGGAGTAAGACATCAGTAGCCTATTTGGAAGCATTAAGAAAAAAGTGGAAGTCTATTTCAGGCAGAAAAAGAGACCACTGAGGTGAAAGCAAAGATGATCAGATTGATGATTAATGTTTTATTTATACCAAATATATATAACCTCTCCCAATATTATAAAAGGTAGCTGAGGAGGTATCTGGCTGATTAGAATTGTTGAGATACCATCTGGTATCTAAAGACTTCAAGTTTTGATATTTTGGTAATACGTCTCTCTCTCCATTTGTATGTTTTATTAGAACAATGATATATGCCTGTTTATATACCTACCCAGTTTACTGCAAAACAGCATGTTAAAGTAGAAAATCACAAGAACAGCTCCCGCAGCCCTGACTGTTAACTTTTCATAACTCCTAATCAGTTTCACAACGGGGAGCAGGGCAAGGCTCACACCTGGGGTCTTAAATATGACAAAGAATACTTGAAATAAGAGAATTAAAGTAATTTTCCCTCTTTGTGTTAATGTTTTGACTTAAGTAGTCTCTTTATCCCCCAAAGAAGGCCCAAATGCTCATTTTCTTAACCCTGAAGATATCTGCAAGATGTTACAGACATCCATGCCACCCACAGAAAATAAGCAAAATAAAAGAAACTGCACAAATTTCCCTAAGTCACAGATGGGGTAAAGGAAAACATGGTTTGGCAAGAGGGCATAAATCTTTTGCAAATGTTTGAAGGAAAAATGTTTTGAAGAAGTGGTATATTCAGAAAACATTGTGTATGTGTTATTTTTGTTCCCTTCTGTGTTGCGGGATGGCACACAAAGGGGGCAGGCTCCTCCCCACGTTATCAAAGCTCTCTCTCCATTAAAGTGGCTGGTTAAGGCCACCAGCTCCATATTTGCAATGTAAATTAACAAACAACATGGTGCCTTCAATTGTAGGTGAACCTTAATAAGCCTGCTGATTGCTTCTTTAGAGCGCAGTTATTTTTGTGCTTAAGGAATTGCTGAATGGTTGGGGAACTGCGTATTTCACAAGAACCCCCATGATCCACAGAAGTTATTGAGGGTGAAAAACCACAGTGATTTTGGTTGAGGAAGGAGCCCAGATTTTTGTCCCATTGAAACGCATTCATGGGATGTCAGATGCGTTTTTCAACAAAGCCCTCAAGGTCACAGCAAGTAGTGTTGGCATGTGTAGGGGTCTAGGAAACACCCAACAGTAAAAATTCCTTCATGAGTCTGATCCAGAGGTGTAACAGGTAGACAGGTAGGTGCCCAGAGGATGACAGAATATACAAATGGACCTACTGGCCCCGGAGCCGGGTTCATGAATATGTAGAAACCTACTTTTTTTTTATTTTTTTTTTTAATTTTTTTTTTAACGTTTATTTATTTTTGAGACAGAGAGAGACAGAGCATGAACGGGGGAGGGTCACAGAGAGAGGGAGACACACAGAATCTGAAACAGGCTCCAGGCTCTGAGCTGTCAGCACAGAGCCCGACGCGGGGCTCGAACCCACAGACCGTGAGATCATGACCTGAGCCGAAGTCGGACGCTCAACCGACCAGCCACCCAGGCGCCCCAGAAACCTACTTTTAGATAACAATCCTGGAGTTCAGGCAAAGGAGATGCCTTTGTTCCCACTATTGCAGAAAATCCACTCCCCATTTCTCATCCTTTTGCTCTTGATTTTATGGGAAAACTAAGTGAATTCACCATTCCCCTAAAAACCGTTCTTTTATGTACTCAGAATTGTATATTTCATTGCCTTCCACATATTGGATTCCCAAGTTCGTACCCTATCCAAGGGCGAGATGGAAATACTCACAACTTTTGCCAGTAATCGGATTAAAATCCTCTAAATAGCTCATCTCATGCTGAGTTTGCTGCACAAACACTATCCCAAAATGAGCTGAAGCATTTCAGAGAGCAAGCAGCAAAGAGAAAGAGAAGTATGCATTACAGGCAAATCAGACTGCGTTGCTCCTGGTATACAATCACTGATCATCTCTTCCCCTTGGCAAGATGAGGGCACATTTGTGCCTCACTGCCATGCTCTGACCATCCCTCAACCCACCCACCCATGGGACAGAAAAACATTAGAAAGGAAGACAAAAATTGATCACTTTCTCTTAACCCGCACACTTACAAGAATCAGAAAATTTCACATTAATAAAGTTTTGGCTTCTTATTCCAGAAGATCTGGAAACAACGGGATCAGTGGTCCTTGATGAGGGACCATAAGGCAAGCTGGGGGGCAAAGCACAAGCTAGCACATCCCCCTCCCCACCCACCCCTGGGATATGTGTGATATTCCCCAGGCTCTCCTGGCTGCCCAAGAACAAAGGAAAGGACAGAAAACAAATGGTAAACTGATAGAGATCACAGTCATACGACTGTGGATGGACACGAGTCTCCATCAGTTTACAAAAATCTTAGTAAATTATAAGAAAAAGGCAATCTTATCAATAACCTAATCTCCTGAAACCTATAGACTCAGTTTCCTGGAGCCCCTAATATCACCCTCCCCTCCATAGGGATGTGGGGGAACAAAAGCAAGAAAGAAATGACAGGTAAAATTAAATTTCCTTATAACCCGCAGCCCATTGACAAACACTTGAGGCAAATACATACTAGAACTTTTCTCTAGGAACCCCCTGCCATCCTCCTGTTAATGCCTTACTAGAGGGAAATGAACCTTGGCTGACAATAGCAAAGCCTCAGGTATCTTTGGATATCCTCTTTAGCATATCAAAGTCGCTCTGGAGGCCTCCCTCCAGTCTTTACCTCCTCCAGTTCGGTAGTATATAACCAGTCGGTCTTCACAACCCCAGCCCAGCTCCTCCTGCCCACAGGTCCTATCCTGGTGCTTTAATAAAATCACCATTTTTGCACCCAAGACTTCCTCAAGAACTCTTTTTCTGGCTGTCCGCTCCAAACCCCACAAACCTCACCATCACCACGAGACCTCATCAGTCCTGATGCAGAAATAGGCTGGAGATGAGTTTGGTGCTGCCCCTTTATGGTGCATGGGCCCTCCAGGCAAGTGCAAACAGTGTCCCTCGCTGTTGGGTTAGAAGCAGAGTGCCTTCATCATTTACGGCCCCCTCCTGGCTTCTCAAGGTTTTTGTTTTGTGTTGTTTTGTGTTGTATTGTTTCTGATGCAACAAATATCTACCTGCATCTTCTCCGCAGACCTGACCCTCTGTTTCTCTCCCAAGTATCATGGCATCAGGTCATGAAGCTGATTTTGAAGTAGTGTTACAGGATGCAGCACAGGAGGTTTCTCAGGCCAACACCTGGCCAACACCAGGGGAAGAGACGTGGAGGAGAAGGGCTGAGATGGGCAGGGTGAAAGGTCCAGCTGAGATGTGGTCTGGAGCTCAGAGGGCTGTGAGAAGTGTGCTGAGTTTGGCTTTTAAACCCCTGCAGCTAGTAGTCACTGGTCGTGGGCTGCCCCCAGCAGATGCACTCCATATCGGGGAAGGACCAGTTTAGAAGCCACTTTGCTCTCCCCTCCTCCCCCAGTCCCTCCCATCCAATCTAGCATCGGAGGTGTCATTGACAGGTCTTTGCTGTATTAGGACATCTGCTATGAGGACTCAAGTTTCTATAGCTCTGAAGTCACCAGGATGGCCTATGTCAGCTGTCTCTGGCTACAAGCAGAGTCCTCCATGATTCCTGAAATGTGCACCTGCTTGTAATCCGCAGGCAAACTGCTCTGCTTACGTGGCATCTGCCTGCTGCCCTAGCAACCGAATGCTTTCTGAGTCTCCTGGGAAAGACCCAAAGAGGGGTTTTCCGGGGGAGGGGGGGAGGGAAAGGACAGAGTGATATGGGAAATAATGACTCCATATGATTTCATTGAAAACAATTTGTCCAAATGGCATAATTAAGTATTGGTTTCATCTCTTGCTGGTGACTCTAGGGTACCCTGGGGGCAGGCCCCCCTGCCCTCAAGTGTTCACTATTACAAATAAAGCTCAGTAACACATTTTTTTAAGTAGGAAGATTTCTGAAGAACGGACCAAATTATTTGCACATAACCTGCTCATCAAAGAGATACTGAAGTTAAAAATATGTTTTAAAAAAAAGGTATGATTGATTGACTGATGACCTATTCCATTTGACAAAATTATTTCTGCAAATTTGCCATTCAGTAATCTGCTGCCAATCATTCCAAATGCCACAGGTGCAACTGGACTTTATCCCACTCCCCAGCACAAGTAGTCAAATTCATGTCCAGGGTTAGTGAGGTGTAGGCTTAAGCCTGTCCTTAACAATGATTCCTTGGAATTTAGAGTGGTGAGCCATCTTACATACAGGTAGGGCTGAGAGGCAAATTTCTAGATCACCAGTCTCTACTTACCCATTTCTCACCTGGCCTGCTTACTTCACTATGTACGTTACACATCCAGTCCCAGTAGGGTATCTGAGTTTGCATCTTCTGCTATAGGTCATTAGTCTATAGGGACCAATTGATTACACACACTTAATGGGGTGCCTGGGTGGCTCAGTTGGTTGGGCCACCGATTTAGGCTCGGGTCATGGTCTGGCAGTTTGTGAGTTCGAGCCCCACATCGGGCTCTGTGCTGACAGCTCAGAGCCTGGAGCCTGTTTTGGATTCTGTGTCTCCCCCTCTCTCTACCCCTCCCCTGCTCACGCTCTGTGTCTCTCTGTCTCTCAATAATAAACAGACGTTAAAAAAATTTTTTTAAGTATAATCACTAAGATTGAATGGATTAAACAATCTAAGTCAACATTTTAAAATGCTCTTGACATGTACAGACACATGCTACTGAAACATAAAACAGGTCATTTTTAATTTTTTTTCATGCACCAACTGAAGCTACTGGAAGGGGTTTTAAATAATATTCTGATTTGAATAGAACTCAGAATTACTCAAATCACTTGTATTGTCTTACATTCTGTTTCAGGTCATCCAGTTTTACAAAGCCAGGGATTTCAGATAGTTTAGGGAGAATCACATTTCTTTGGAGCTGGCCTGGAAATATATGATCTAATAAGATCAAGAAGATGAATAGCAGACATATTTCTTCCCTGACCCAAGTATAACATCATCAAAGTTATAAAGCCATTCATTGGGATGGAAGAGTTGGAAACTGGAGTCTTCTAGTCTGGGTGGATGCATTTGGTCAGGAAAAGAGGTTAAACTTATCAAGACACACAAAAAAAGGTGAAGTCAGATCTCAATGGAATGATGATGGGGGCAATGGAGAGGACATGGCAAGAGAGTGAAAAATGAAAAGAAAGGAAGCATAGATATCCTTCATTTCGTTCTTTAAATCCAAATGTTAGTAGTTTTTATGACTACAGACTTTTTAATTCAAGCTTGGTAACAATGACTGCCATGTACATTTATTGAGAAATCTCTGGAGAAATACGCGTAGAATAGCAAATCTCATTAATTAAATCTTCATATTAATTAAGTAAACCTAGGCAAATGTACAGCCTACCTGTACACAATATGCGTTTATATGTTCAACTTTATTTAATTAGATACTATATTTTTACAGGACGCACACGTAGACTTCAGGGGAGAAATCGCTTTCTAATTAGGACCCAGCATTTTAGAAATTTACATTGCTAACTAATTAGTGTTGATGTTGAGACACCCACATTTAATTATACTGCAATCTGTGGCAGAAGAAGATACATGTATTGACTCAAACAAATAATACAACAAAGGTACATACATTATTGTATTTCCTAAGTCCACAGTGACACTAGCTTAAAATTTGTGTAAAGTCTGTGATAATTGCCATTGCCACCAATGATTCGGAACCTTGTCCGTCTTCGGTAGCGATCTACGCACTATTAGCTATCAACAAAAAACACGATGACATGGTTTTTGTCAATGAACGTCTCCCATCTCCAATCCATGAAGAGTGATGGAATTTTGGACGTATCAATGGCAGGTAAAGGATCCTTGGATCCCTTTTTTTGTCCTATGCTGGCTCTCAAAATAAAAATATGGTAGGACATAACAAAGCACAGAGCAGGGCGAAGACACCTGGGGCCCCATGAGGAAAAGTGAAAGGCGGAAGTTGTGAACACTACATCTCGGTAAGTAGAGAAAGAGACCAATTTCTCTTTCAAATCCACTCTGCCTTCTACTCTCTGTGGTTTGTTCCAGGAGCAGATTTTTGTTTTCTACTGGTCCATTCCTAGCATATCCTGAAGTTCCTTCTTTCTTCTCTAAAATGTATCTTATTTTCAGCGAAGTGTTCATATACCACTTTACCAGGACCATGAGAAAAGATGGATGGAGGACCGTGCACCACAGGCTGGGTGGCAATTGCAGGGCCGCACCCGTATGGAAAGAAACCCCGATATGTTCCCAAGTCCCTGGCAAAGTTTGGCACAGACTTGTCTGGACCGGAACCTAACATAACCTAGCAAGACACCTCCTCACATAGGACAAATGGTTAAGGCGCATCTGGCATTTATTTAGGGGAATTCATCATCAGTTTTAAGACGTCTTTGCGTGGGGAAAAACAATTTTGATGGAGCATATGAACAAGCCGCACGGTGCCAGTGGGCAAATGATCACTGATGATTTCTTTGAAAAAAAATTTGGTTCACTTGATGGAGAAGCTCATTTCTGTTTGAGTCACCAGAAGAGGCGTGTTCATTTACTGCTTGGCACAATGAACCCATCTATGAATTCTAAATGCTAATTTTAAATTCTGAGGAGAAGGTCTAGCCTGGAGCCCACCTTCTCTTCTGGCCATCTTACTCTAGAAAGAAAATAAGGAAGAGCTGAGATGGACACACTCAGACTCTTCCTTCCAAATGGATCAATTGGAGAGAGGACGCACCCCTTCTGTGTTCAGAGACAGCCTAGAAATATTACACTCATGGGTCTCGCTCCACAGGAAGAGAATATCAGGATTAGAGGATCATTACCACCTCCCGACATGAAACTATAAATATATGACCAAATGTGGCTTCGTAACTTAGGAAACCCTCTAATGAAATAGAAAGATTTTAAAAATCAAATGTTGAGGGCTTTTTGATAATAATTTTGGCAAACTAAATCATCAATGAAAATAATGTACCACGATCAATATTAGCAAAAACTGTCATCTGAAATGTATCTAACTGATTAATAGAACATTGGTACCTTATTAATTGCAGATTATCTGTAAGGGAGGTTGGTATCCTCTTGGAATCTCTTAAAGGCTAATAATAACGAATGCTAAATAATGTCTATACAAAAAATATTGTCAATTGATTGCTTAGCATCAATTTCACAACTTAAGGGCAACTAAGACAGTGTCATCCTGAATCTTTTCACCCACCTCAATTGTTTATACCCTCTAAAGGTAATCACACCCCTCAGAGTAAGCGTCCAGGGCACCAAAATACAAACCTGAAAGAATTTACCCCAATCCATGCTTAATTAAAGCATGTGTTTCTCGCTTTCAAATGTATATGTGCCTAGTTTTTCCAATTAAATTTCAATGTACTAAAATAGTTCAACGGAGGTTTACATTAGTCCGCAGACACAGTTCATCCACCGAAAGAGACAGTTTAGCTCGATGGACATTTAGTGTGCCTAAAAAATAGTACTATGTGAGCATCCGGTGCGGAGGGTGGGGGGTGGGTGGGTGCCACGTTAGTCACTGTGGGATACAATGATGAACAGGACCCTCTAACTCTACCTTAACCCACATCCTAATCTGAATACTATGTGGCACCCAAATTCTGGTGAGGAAGAAAACACAGGCAAATAACAAGAGCACAATGTAAAATTTAAATTTAAAAAAGACATATTAAAAAAAATATACACACAGTTTAAAATCATTTCTATTAATAAGTAAAATCGTTCAGCTTTATTAGATGCACTTTCTTTTTAAGGGGTGTGATACAATAGAGTAGGAGGTAACTATAAATATCTCTCACCCTTCATTTACCCTACTCCTTGAAAATGGGAAAGAAGATGGATCTTTCTGTTTCCAAAAGGATACAAAGAAACTCAAAAGAGACTAAGTATGAGGTTAGGAAACTGGAAGAGATGACGGATGCAAACTCTTAATAGTGCCTTTCAAGGGAAGTGTGTTATTTTTATCGAAGAAAGGGACTGTTATTCATCATCTCCCTACAGGTCTGCAGAGAAATTCATCAAGAATTAGTTTAGAACTAGATTGTATCTTCGTAACTAATTGATAAGAAGGAATGAAACATTTATATTTCCAATAAGCCAAATATTTGTAAGTTGAAATTTGCAGTTGCTAAAGGTAGGACACCCAAGAATTTTTTAAAAGAGATACTTTTGTCATGTTTTTGTTTATTTTTTGAGACAGAGAGAGATAGCGCATGAGCAGGGGAGGGGCAGAGAGAGAGAGAGACACAGAATCTGAAGCAGGCTCCAGGCTCCAGGCTCTGAGCTGTCAGCACAGAGCCCGATGCAGGGCTCAAACCAATGAACTGTGAGATCATAACCTGAGCCAAAGTCAGACGCTTAACTGACTGAGCCACCCAGGCACCTGAGTTTTCTTCTTTAGTGTGAATTAAGCTCAGAGATATGTTTCTCCAGTACAAATCAGCATTACTTTGCCTGGCATTCAGATAAATCTAAGCCTTTGCTATGTTCTATTAAAAGAAAACATTTGAAACGATCTCCTTTTCTAAATGAAAGGATTAAAGCTATACAGACATTCATTTCATCAAAACATTTGCAATCCAATCTTACCTATAGACTCTGACTTATATTTTGAGATCTTTAACAAAGCTGCCAAGAATGCTTTAACCTATGTACATTTTCTTAAATGATCCCTTAAGTGAATCTCCTTTGTGCTTTGTATATTGCTTATTTTTTTCTCAGTCATCAGTGGAAATTAGTTCAGTTGTAACATTTAATCAGGTAACTAAAGAAAAAGGAGGGAGAACTAAAGCTCAGCACATCACTTGCCAGAAAAACACCCTGGAAATGATTCCACATTATTTCTGCTCGATCAAACACTTGTTCTAGAAAACATCACATGTGGGTACTGTGGTCCTTGTAGACTCGTTTGGGTATTAAGACTGCTGTTTTCCTCTCATGATGTTTAATACAGAAAAGCAAATGTTTCATTAGTCACTATCCTTATTCCTACCTGTCTGCCATATGACCTTTGGTCGTGGTTAACATAATAATGAATTACATTCATTTCTGTGTATTCACAAATACACTCTTGAGGCCAATAAAATGGCGCATATGGCATAATCGAATCATCTGTTCAATCATAATTATTATTATCTAAATGCATTCAGCCTGGTGGAAGTTGACAAGAGTCTGTGTTGTTCTTTGGACTGAGACTCAGGGGTTAATATGTTGTTCTGTTCCTTGGTTTAGGTTGAATGACATTTTCTTCTTTTCCTTATAGTTTATACATCAGCAGTTTCTGTAGTTCAGTGTTAGAGTTTTTGTCTGTTTATTGGATATTCAAAGATAACCACAATAAGAATTAAAGTGGGATTAATTCAAAGTGATTTTTTTCTTTTATCGGTGGAGGAGTGTGTTATTGAAAGATCGGTGGTCTCTTCTATACTCTACTTACAAGCATTAACGTATCTTTAGCAACAGACCTGGGATCGTCTTTAAAAGAAAATTAGCAATTGACGTTAAATCTATATAATAATATACTGTTCTGCATTAATTTGAGGGCTGAGTAGAGAGCAACAGTAGGCACATGACAGTGATTGGTAGAGGAAAAGCAAAGAAAGTACACTGCATTCACTCTGGAACAGTGTTGGACCGGTGCCAGGCACATACCAGGGTCTTGATCAATATATAATGAATCAATGAAGAAAGGAGGAATGGAAGCCAGGGGCAGACACAGAAAATCAAGCCAAAATTGTGTTCTCGGTCTCCGAGGAGAAGATGCCAGGATGCAAGTCAGACAAGTATCAGATCTTGGGCTATGAATCAGAGCCACCAGGAGAAACTCTCAGTGACAAATGGGGCATCAGGAGATGTGATCTCATGAACAAAGTCTGGGCAGGACTTCCACTGGGCCACATCTGGTGGGTTTTTGTTTTGTTTTGTTTTGTTCTCTTTTGTTTAAAGGAGCAGTGTAAGCCCATTCGTCATTGAGCAGAGCACAGTCATGAAAATGTAATGTGTGGCAAATGTCTTTCAACTGAAAACTCCACCAACAAAGCAATTAAGGTGGTTGTTTCTGTATGCTTGGATTCTAGGAGGTCAACCTTCCTGGTAAATAAATATGTTCATTTTCATATGGGCCAGGACCTCTGAAAACCCAAGAGATTCTCACATGATTCATGATTAAGAGAGCAGACCCATCACAAGGCTCTTTCAGCGTTATTTTCTAACGATAGGTTTATGCCTTACTTAATCCATATTGAAATCTTAAGACTTGTTGGTAATCTTAAATCAGTTTAGTGAATGCAGAGCCTCTAACCTAAGTGTAGAAGAGGAAAACGGTTTTCCCCACTGCTCTCGGTGTCCATGACTGTCTATGAAAATTAAACTGACAGATTAGTGGCAAAGAAGCACCCAAATTTATGGACTATAAGTTTAACGTGATATGGGAGCCTTCCTGAGGAAATTCAGACCTAAAGAAATGGCAAAACCCACTTGCTTTTATATGAGTTTGAGAAAAGTAAGGCAGTTGAGGAACCATGCCTAACTATGTGAGAGAAGGGTAAAAGAAAATAAGAATTATTTAACAAGGTCTGTTTGTATAGAATTCTTTCAGACTCAAGGTCTCATCCTTGAAGATGAGTGTCTTTTAATCTTCCCAATACAGAAGGTCCAAGGTGCCCTTGAACATGAGAGTTGTATCTCCCGCTTTCCGGTAGGTCAAAATGCCCTGGTTGTACCTGCTGGTTCTCAAGTGTCTTTAGCTCAAAATGGCCAATATGTCAAAATGGAAGATCTGGAACTAAGATGCTCTGAACTCCTTCAGAAGCAACGCGCTTCTCAAACATGTCCCCCAAGTAATCTGAAGACTGGAGGAGCGTGCAAGTCTGATCCCAGAGGAGGGAAGAAATGTGTGAGAAGACCCTAACACCCACCGGTGTTTAATTTAGTTCCCCTGGAGATCTATGGCAATGTTTCATCTCCTTCAGCACACATCATCTCGAAAATACACAAATAATAAAAGGCTTGAGGAAGGACATCATGTTTATTCTCATTTTATGTAGCATAATCACACTTGTGCATCAAATCAAGGACATTTATACCTCAGTTTCAGAGAAAGCCGTTCCCTATCTGGCCCATAAGTGATAAAATGATGTGATCAATTATGAGGAAATCATAGTTGGAATATTTATGGAAGGGGG
Source organism: Panthera tigris (assembly GCF_018350195.1). NCBI lineage: Eukaryota > Metazoa > Chordata > Mammalia > Carnivora > Felidae > Panthera > Panthera tigris. The sequence continues at coordinate 206,859,903 of NC_056667.1, read as the reverse complement.
CATGCTACTCATCATTTCTCGGGCTTTTTGGCAAGAAATCGTGTCTTGCACAGATTATATACAGCTGAGAATGTGAATCCGGATATGGACCTAGGTCAGAGTTTCATGATTTGAATGTGTACTGCGAAGTGTTAAAATAATTACTCAACAAAGTGAAGTGTATCAGTTTCCTATCGCCCCTGTGATAAATGGCCATCAACACAGTGGCGAAGCCCCCCCGAATTTATTTTCTTACACTTCTGGAGTTCAGAATTCTGAAATGGGTCTTGCCGGTTAAAATTAAGATGGCTGCGGGTCTTTTCAGAGACTTCAGGAGAAAATCGGTTTTCTTATCTTTTCCAACTCTACAGGCCACCCCTACTCCTTCATTTAAGGCCCCTTCCTCTATCTTTGAAGCCAGCAATGGATGGTTAGAGCCTTGCCCAGGCCCCACCCCTCTGACTCTTCTTCCTCTTCCTTCTGCATTTAAGGACCCTTGTGATTACACTGCGTGCATCTAGGTAATACAGAAATCTTCTTATTTTACAGCCACCTCTTAGCAACCCTAATTCCACCTGTAACCTCGATTCCACTTTGCTATATAATATAACATATTCAGAGTTTCCATGATTAGGACATGGACATCTTTGGGAGGCCATTGTTCTGACGACCATGCTAAAGTTCAAGTCAATATCACCACCAAAACTGAAATCCTGGGTACTAGAAAATACCTGCAATACTATGAAAAAATTATGATTGAGATTTATTTCTATAAGTATATTTGTAAAAATTGTAAAGTTTTACATTGGAACACAAAAGCATTAATTTCTTTATTTAAAAAAATTAACAGATTGGCACTTTTCCTGGAATCTGTCTTCTGTGATCTTAAAGAAATTACACACCGGAAGTTCTAAAACAGTAATTAAAAGCTGTTTTATTGGCTGAAATGTTAAAATAATTGCCTTAGAATTATGCTACCTCATTCTGGTTTTTTTTCTACTCTGTACATGTATTTATTCTTCTAAGCATGAATTATCACAAGCCGGATTTCATATTCTTCAATGGAATTCTTCCATATCATGTACAAGCTTGCAAGAAGGAACAGTCTTAGGTCCTACTCAACTGAATCAGAATCCGTATTTTTACAAGATCCTTGGCTGATTTGTGAGCAATTAATGTATGAGAAGCACTGATATAGCAGAGTCTCTTACTTAATGTAAACATTTATCTTAGCTGTCAGTATGTTTCCCTGTTAACTGTTTCAAAGGCCTTCATTAATATTTTATGCATAAAATTAACAGCTTTCCTATCATATTTTAATTTGTACAATAATAAATAAACATTCATACTTCCCATCACTGATCCACTTTTCAATCTCTAAAGACAGAGAAGAACTTACACCCTGACTTACATCTAGCCTGCTCATCTATATTTGAAAGTGAATATACCAGAGTGTTGAATGCTGTGCCTCATTTGATCACTGAGCTGGGTACACGGTTTGGATTTGAAAGTATCCTAAAAAGTCTCAAGGGCTGATTACACACAGATTTTAAAATTCTGGGAATTGCACTGAAATAGGCATTTGGTTACCCGGCCTTCCAAAGGCCAACGACAAAGCCAAAGGTGAAGTAGATTTTAATGTAACACTAAGGTTGAAACTGAACTGTGGTGTGTGTGCATGTATGTGTTTTAGCAGATTTTATTGTCCCTTTTAACGCCGATTTGGAAAGGAAACAAATCAAAATAAACAATAAGAGAAAATTAATCAACTTAACACCCTAGGCAATCTTTGGCTGCTTCGCTGAGAACAAATCAAATTCAGTGAGAAACTCTAAAGTTGTCCTCACATATCTGAGAGGCTGTCAAATAAAAGAGGAAGGAAAAAACTATACAATATAGCCCTCGGGAGTAAAACTTGAGACAATGAGAAGAAGTTACAGGAAGAAGGATTTCATTCGTCTTAAGAAATAACTTTCCAGCCATCTAAGAGAGCTAGCTATCCAAGGATAAGATGGCTGCCTTGGGACCTAATGAATTATCTTCTGCCTGAGGCGCTTCGCTTTAGGCAGAATGACCCTTTGAAATGAGATCTGCAGAGGGGACTCAAGTTTCATTTGGATGATTAATAATAATGGCTAACATTTATTGAGCCTTTCCTAAGAGTCTGGCGCAATGCGGATGTAACTTACAACCCTAACTTGCTTACTCACAACTCCATTAGATGGGTGCTCCTGGTTTCTCCATTTTAAACAGAGGCTCAGAGAAGTTAAAAGACTTCATCTAAATTGTGCCCGTAGTGAATGGCAGGGACAGAATTTGAATCCAAGTCCCTTGGATTATAGATACTTGGAATGAAGCAGAGTAGACTTGGACCCTCATTGTCCCTCAACCAGAACAATGCTTCTTGGTAATTTGGGCCAAAAGGCCTAGGACGACTCCAACTTTTAAGAGGATGTTTTACATTTTACTGCTTCCAAGTTATTTGACGTGAGTAAATCATTCAATATTTCCCAGTACTATTTATGGATATGTGTGCGTATACTTGCAACAATAGCTATAGATAATAGATAATAGAGACAAGAAAGTGGTGGTTGGTTTCCCTACTGCACAGTGATTAAGAGGATTAAACAAGTGAATGGGAAGCAACTTAAGAGCACGTGGTTTAGAAGGAGTTCATGAAATGTTTGTTGAATGAATGTACAAATGAATAAACTTTCCTAACATATCATATAACGGAGTTTTGAAGCCAAGGGAAAAAAAAAACCACATTATTTTGCCCATTATTTTATGTTCTATTTATTTAATGCCACAGAAATTTGTAGCTGAGTAAAATGAGCAACGTGGGCTGTGTGAGCTTTTGTGATCAATTTGAACTGGAATTAGCCAGCCGTTCCTATCAGCTATAAAGTGTTCCACCTGTTACTTTAAATTACAGTGTTGGTAATGGGTTCTATAAAGTATACATCATCTGTTCAGTCTGGTAAATGCATTCATCCTGTATTATATATATATATATATATATATATTTTTTTTTTTAAAGGCAAAGCAATAATTTCCAGCCTCTAAATGACTCTTACAGATAGTGATGGAGTTTCGCCAGATCTAAATCTTCATAGTATAATAATTATAATAAAGAAAAAACCTCAGTTTTGTTTAAGTGCAATGAAGTAATTCTCTGTATAAAAACAGGTGCATTTTGTGTTCCTGCATATGTAATTATGAACACAAGTTAAGTGATAATATTGTAAGATCAAGGGCATTTAAAATAAAATAAAGGCTTTTGTCAGTCACCATGGACAAGAACACACAGTGAGGAGAGTTCTAAATGGATTCCAATGACTTCTTATCTTTCTGGTGACTGGTGGTTGGATTTTTTTGTCCCTAATGTTTCCTCATTGTGTTCACCCATTCTTGCCAATACCAAAAAATTAAACCCTTCCGTAACCTGGTTCCAACCTTTCTTTTTAATTTAATCGATTAATTTTATTATTCCTTTTAGCATTTGCATAAGTGACTTACTGTTTCTGCTATCTCATATTTAGTCATCCTTTTTGTGGTCCTGGCACACTTATATTGCTTTTTGGACCTCCCCTCCCCTCTTCTGCATGGTATTTTCTCACCTGCTGCAAGGGTATTCATTCAGGCTTGGCCAAAACCTAAGTCTTCTGAAGTCTCCTGGCCATAGATGGTTTAAGGATGATCAGTTAAAACCACTACCTGGAAGAAGACATGCTCTTTCTACTGGTCTTCAACTGGGAGGTTTTAGATACCCCATGGTGCCTGAGAGATGGCAGAAATCCAGAGAGACAGAGTCCTAACAGTTACAAGATTAATACTTGTGGAGCATTCACAGAGTGACAGGCAGTGTTGCGAGTACTACACGTGTAAATACGCTGTTTTTTTGGTTGCGACAATCACATGCTCGTGTTACAGTTGAGGAAACTGAGGTACACAGTCTTTAGGGGTGCCAAAGGACACACCGTTATCGAGGGACAGAACTGGGGTTTGAACCCGAGAAGGTGGCTCGTCTTAACCATTCCCTTCTCTGGCCTCTTCAAGTGCCATCATTTGAGCTGAAGCCAGGTGGGTCACTGTAGATTTTATTCCATTGAGCTAAATAATCCCACTGAGACATTTCGACTTGGGTTTGCCATCAGTGCCAAAAACCAGACCAGACTCCTCAGAAACAAAATGTGTCTCGTGAGTTTCACTCTTCGTATTTACTGACTTTAGAAATACTCCACCAAACCTATTCTTTCTAGCTGAATGTTTTCTACCAAGTTCGGCTTCCAACATGAAGCCTTTGCTTGCCCCCTCTAGCCTACAGGATTGCTCCCTACTTAGCACCTATAAACCTACATCAAGGTACAGCTGGTCGTTATCTCCTTCACATATTGAATTTTGCGTTACTTCTAACGTCCACATCATTTTGCCCCCAAATAAAATACATGTCTTGAAGGTAAAGGCCAAGACCGTGTATTGTGTTTTCACTGATTCTTCAGGGTGAATCCTACAAAATCCTTACACTTCCTTTTTATACTGATAAGTAAAGAATAGGCACATTAATTCGAGTATTTTATGAAAAGAGAGGTATCCCCTTGAATAATCTAACACATTTGTTAGGTGTCAGATTATCAGAACTAATTATGGTGGCTAGAAAAGATAGGAGTTTGGCCTTGGGGCTATGCATTGTGCATTTCAAAATGGAAATGGACATTTATTTAAAAATGTGTTGTTTCATCTGATTCTCACAACTGCCTTGTGAGGTCGGTGCTTATCACTTCCCCAAGATGGTCAAAGAAAATCAGATTCAAGGATAAAAGACTGCCAGTGCGTGAACATCTACCATTACAATGTAAACTTACCCTAACTCATTCTACTCTTCCATTTGATTATTTTATGGCCAGCAGAGTATTCGTCACATAGTCAGTGCTCAATAAATATGTATTTGTTTGACTGGCTCTTATCCCCCTTCATTACTAAAAATATGTTCAGTGTGTTACGTTGGATACTCCAAGAGACAATGAGGTGGTATAACAGACACTTCCACTGTCCCCTAGGAATTCAGCATTGCAGTTTGTGCAGAAATGATCTACTATAAACACATACGTGTCCTTTTCACGCTCCAGAGTTGGTGCGGATCTGAATGTATACCAACCACAAGGGCAACACATAGAAACAGAGCCCACGGTGTGCAAGCCAACTTGAAAATTAACAGCCTAAAAACTTAGACATTGTTCATTGAATCCCTGCTGGCTAATTTTGATTCTGGAGCACGACAAAGACGAGGGCTCGCCACCATTCAGTGCTTCTGAATAGCAATGATCATTTCAAAGCTTGGAAGGTGTTAACTTAAAGTTAGAGCCCTCTTGGAGGAGAGGAGAACCAGCATACATGGGGATTTAGAAATGGGTGCGTCCGCAAGAACTGTAAACACATATATTAACTGAGTTCTAGAAATAATTCAGAAGCATTCACGACCCATAACTTTAGTAAAAGAGGCTTATTTATGGGTTAATTCATTCTTTCAGTTCCTTTTTATTTTTTTTTAATGTTTATTTTTGAGAGAGAAGGAGAGAGAGAGAGAGAGAGGCAGAGAGAGAGGGAGACAGAGAATCTGAAGCAGGTTCTGCCCTATCAGCACAAAACCCGATGTGGGTCTGGGGCTAGAACCCACGAACTGCGAGATCATAACCTGAAGGGAAGTCAGATGCTCAACCAACTGAGCCACCCAGGGGGCTTACACTTCCTTTTTCTACTGATAAGTAAAGAATAGGCACATTAATTCGAGTATTTTATGAAAAGAGAGGTATCCCCTTGAATAACCTAAGATCCTGCTCCTCCTCCCCCCAGCCCCTAAATATTTCAATTTAAATACATCTCCCTCTGTTTCCTACAATTCCTCTGCTCTCTGTTAAGTGGGACCCGCCACCATCAGAGCCATGTCACTTTCTCCTGATCTTTAACGATTATTGATGACTGTCCCTGGATTACAGCTTGTGTCCTCAAAAGCAGGGGCGGTGTGTTAATTGCCTGGAAAGATTCCAACTCCTCCACTTGGCCTGTCTCTCTCTCTCTCTCTCTCTCTCCTTTTTTTTTTTTTTTTTTTTTTTTTTTTTTTTTTTGCTTTTCTACCAGAATGCCTTCTTTCCTCTGCTTCCACGGCGCTGAATCTCTTAGTAACCGACTGCCACCGTGCACTTGTATTTTGCCAGTAAAGCTGAAAAGGCCAGTCTCAGGTGGCAACAAACTGGGACAGCTTCCGGTTCATTTGCTTTTCTATCACAAGTTCAGTCTTGGTAAATTCCACTTCACATGGAATCCCCTCCCGAGTTCTTTTTAAACTAAAGATCGCACCCAAGAACATCAAGAGCATTCACAGAAATTGCATTTGTTTGAACAGCTGTTTGGAACTGCGCTCACTGTATCCAGAATCTTCTTTTATAATCTCTTGGTCAGGGGGCTACAAGTTCAAACTGCTAATATTGAATTAGGCATAAATGAGGCAGTCGAATGTAGAAGACATCGATTTTACCATTCCCCAGCCGTTTCCGAGTTCCTTCTAGGTTAGTGCTCTGAGTATCATAGATTTCTTGTATTTGATCTTTCAACCTCATTTTTAATCTAGTCATTTGTCTGATTCTTTCATCCATTCTATATTAGTTTAAAGAATTGATAGTAGATTTGAGGTCCTGACCTTCCAGTATGGAAGGCACTCAACATTCTTCTTCTTTTTTAATGTTTATTTATTTTTGAGAGACAGAGAGAGACAGAGCATGAGCAGGGGAGGGGCAGAGAGAGAGGGAGACACAGAATCCGAAGCAGGCTCCAGGCTCCGAGCTGTCAGCACAGAGCCCGACGCGGGGCTCGAACCCACCAACCGCGAGGTCATGACCTGAGCTGAAACCGGACCCTTCACGGACTAAGCCACCCAGTTGCCCCATTCACGTTATTCTTACTTATATTTTCTTATTTGTAGTGGCTCTTCAGTGTTAGCATCCTTCAGCAGGTTTGGGGGTTATGACACAAATGACTTTATTCACAGATAACGTATATTGTTTTTTCTAAACACTGATTATTTATTTATCCCAAGCCAGCTCTGCACTCTCAGCCCAGAGCCTAGAGTGGGGTTCAATCTCAAGAACAGTGAGATCATGACCTGAGCCTAAACCACTCCTGTAAATTGTTTTAATATCAAAGTCTCAAGGTTGATGTAATCGAGTCGGTCTTTTTTGGATATTAGTATCAACTATGTTAGGATACTTTAAGATCCACAGGTTTAATATACAAACAGCTTTACAAATACAAATTACGGTAGAAAACAAACATGTTTTTAAGCAAACCTGAGGGAGGTTAAGTGATCTCTTTTGGAAATGACAGAACAATGGGGTCCAAAGCTGGGTGAAAGGGAACAGTTTCAGCAAGAGGTACCCTGATAGCCTTCCATGTCGCCCTCTCTAGGCCGCACGGGGCAAGGCTGGACCACAGTCTTACTGGAGTCCTAGCACAACTCCCTGCCAAGTCTGCGTGGTGAGGACCTGCCTTGAACCCCACCTCAGGCTGGAGATGTGGAGTTGCATGGAAGTCTGCAAAACTGCTTGGCTATAGTTTCGTGTTGGCTTCTCAGGGGAAAACACACCGCTCACACCGTCTTGCAAATGGTGTCTCTGGTTCAGAGTCGTACTGTGGGACCAGAAACATGGAGAGCAAACACCGCACCGATCTTGACGTTGCTGTCTGTATAAGTGATAAACTGTCTGAATCCATTTGGACTCATTGTCTCCTTAGCAGCCGAACGTAACGGCTGCAGTGGTAATCCTGGTGGACCTGTTAATCACCCTGCTGCTGTGTATGAACGGCTTTACCACTTAACAGGAACATTTCCATCGCCTTGAAGTATATGCTGTTTTTACTAAATCAATGTGACATCATTGGATCTTACAATGAATTGCTAAGCACTAAAACTTGTTCACGTTTGTAGGCACCGCAGTATTGGGCCTTCTCATTTCTATCCCCTCTTTAGTTACTATTTCCTTCCTCTCTGTGTTGTAAGTTCATATTTTGTCTCTCTTAACTTAGTTGGTACTGTAATTATTTTTTCACATCTCCATCTACCCAGTGTAATAAGTTATTGAAGAGAATTACTTGTTTCTGTATCCCAGATTCAGCAGAGTATATTTGATGGAATGATTGGGTAGATGAATGAATGAACAACAATGGCAACTAATCTTCATTAATGCTTCCTAAGGCCCATTTACTTTCTAAGTCACTTAATTATGTAATTATCACAAAAACTCCAGAAGTTTGGTACTAGTTTTATAGATGAGGAAATTTAGACAAAGAAAGTTTATTAGCCTAAGAGAAGGTTGAATGTCAGTACTAATAAGTAAATAACAAATTTTTCAAAACATACTAAGAAAAATTATTTAACTTGCATTTATATTTCATATATTTCTTTAATTAAGACACTTTAGCCTTAATATCTTCTTTCCAACATTTTATATAACACTTTAATACGTTTTTGTTTTATTTTATTTACTTATTTATTTTTAAATGTTTATTTATATATTTTGAGAGAGAGAGAGCAGGCGAAGGTCAGAGAGAGAGAGGGAGAGAGAGAATCCCAAGCAGGGTCCGAATTGTGAGATCATGACCCAAGCTTCCTGATGTATAACCAACTGAGCCACCCAGGAGCCTCTAATTCATTTTTATTTTAGTGCAATACCAAATTGGGCTGCTCAGATTTTAAGTCCTGTATGTATGAATGTATGTATACATATACATGTATATATACACATATTTTTAATACCATCTTAAAAGGTATCACAGGTCACATAAATCACATTTTGGCCATTCACATGGGAATTCAGTTAATGCAAACCCAATATACATATCACTCAGTAGATTAAAATATATAAATTGTACACCCCGTGTGAAAAAGTGGTCAAGTGAGAGAGAGGCGCTATTTTTTTTCCAGATGGTCCTCTGAAAACTTTGTTATTCTATCATTCTAAGATCTGCTTCCTGGCTTCACAGAAATCCAAGCTCTAATTAGGCACTGGAACTGTCAGTGAATCGGGCTGATTTTTATGTTCAATTGATACAGTTCTTGTTATTCTTTAAAATATTAAAAGAACAAAATTTTGATGCGTTTTAACAATCTGGGGAAGGTAGGATTTTGGCAAAATTGTGCACAGAAAATAAGTCAACATTTTCTAGCTGAAACATCTGACGATGTTATGAGTAACCCAAACATTTGTAATGTTTTGCCACAGAAAATGTCAGTGATATACGTCTATAATATTTGTTTTGCAAAATACAAATGTTTTTATAAATTAGGTTATATGAACATCATTAAAGTACCAAGTGACATAGCTCTTAGCTAGGTCAATAACAAAAAATGTGGCCCAACTTTTTTTTATTCCACATGTTTTATGCTGGTAAAGGGAGAGAAGAAGAAAATATCCCAGATTTTCATCATTTCCTTCCTCAACTTTACGGGAGAAGCAGATGAATGACATAAGTAAGTAGTGTCATCTTTGAACATGTTTTTATGTGTATTATTAGCATTTCCAAGCTAGTTTAGAAAAACATTAGTGTTTCTAAAACTCCCCGTGATTGTAGGATAAGTTGGCAACAAAATGATGTGAAGGTAATATTTTTCCAACAACTGGCCAATGACCAGAGCCAACTCAGACACCCGCTTTCCCTCCCTCACCATCATGTAAATTCTACAGATCCTTTATTACAAGATAACTAATCATATCCCTCAAAAAGTTTGCTCTAAGTAAATTAATTGAAAACATAATATTCCCTTAAATTTGATTCCTACATCTTGTGCTACCATGTCCCAGGTGTGTGTGTGTGTGTGTGTGTGTGTGTGTGCGCGCGTGTGTGTGTGTGGTGTGTGTGTATAAAATCAATAAATCAAATAACTCAGGTATGTATATGTTTCTATACAAATCTATTTGGGAAGATTTCACTTTTTAGAAGCACTTCTGTCTGTATTACAATTTTATATTCATATATGTTCACATCACTTTAAAATACCACAGATGGCTTGTGCGCTAAGAGAAAGAAATAGTGAACTCAAGGAAGACGTAGTTGCCAGTGCGCATAATTTAATTCATACTGATTCTGATTAAGTTGGTATAGAATTAGACTCCACATGTTGAATTTCTATAGGCAGTGTTGATGCCATAATGAAGGCAGGAAACAAATCTCTCTGGGAATCAATGGCTTGCACGGTCATTCTTTCTGAGTAGTTGGTGGCCATTTGAACATATATAGTTTCAACCTTTCAAACTAATTCCAAGGTTATTTGAAAAAATTACAACCTGAGCAGATGATTGCCATTCGGTGTTTCACCCATTCAATATGGAACTACCCACTGAGATCATCTGAATCCAGCTAGCAGCTGCCATCTTGGCTTGACACAAGACCGTACAAAGGAATGTGTAAAACTTCCTGGGAACTGACAGATCACACGAGGACAATAATGTGATCTCTGTAAACGTTTGCTAATTCAGTTGGATAGATGGCCCATGACTATTGCTTTTCAGTCTGAGCTCACATCTCATAAAGGGACTTCACCAGTCCAAAGGGAAAGGGATCAAACCTGTATGCGACCGTTACTCTACAGCTGTTTCTCAAAAGGAAACTCAAAACTCTCGAGTAGTATTTATATAAAATTCCCAGAAAAAAAATAGTTGGTCTAGTGATCAATGGGCCTTGCCATTATTTTACAGGTAGTTTCTTGTAAGTGTGGTTCTATTTTTAACAGGAATATGCCATATCCCTCCCCCCTCCTTTTTTTTTTTTTTTTTTTTTTTTTTGCCATGGAGCCATATATGCATCAGAACCATCATTTCATACCACATTCAGAGATTGGCTCTGCTCAAACAAAAGCATTGATGTGTAAAGAAATCAGTTTGCATGAACATCAGAGTAGCCTTGACTTGGCCCTTATGTCTACTCCCAGAGCCGTGGGTCTGGGGCCTTAAAATTCCGCCTGAGAACGCGTTAGAAAAGACAGGAAGGGAAGGAGCTAAGATTTAAGTATGCTCGGTAGATATTTTCATTTGGTTATCTCAGTGAAGCCTACTACAACTCTGTCAGGTTGGTAGTTACCTCTATTTCCTAAGTGAAGAAACTAAGTCCCAAAAAAACCCATGATTGGCTCAGGCTTAGTAGCAGATGTGTGATTTGAGCCCAGAATTTTCTGACACCAAAGACTTTCAAGGAAGCAACAATGTGGGTTGGGGCCAACATGGGCTCTCTCAGTTAAGTTTGAAGAATGCTAGCACGGTGGAGTAAAAACGATTTATTTCTTGTGCAGCCTCGGTGTACACAGCCCTTGGGTCAGTATGAACTACAGTATCACTCTGAGCACCTGTAACGCAGTCACCGGCCTAGGTTCTTCTGCCTGGATGCTCATTTGCCTTGCTGCGTAAGCTCGCTCTTTTTCTTCTGGGGTTCTGAGTTCCCACAAGCTAACTTTTGACCTTAGCCAGGCTTTATACAATAAACCCTTGGTTTGCAAACATAATTCATTCCAGGAACCTGCCTCTAATCCAAAGCACTTGTATGTCAAAGCGAATTTCAAGATCCATCGGCTCCGTGGTGATTGTGTGACATTTGGTGCCACGTACTACTTGTAATGCAAGAAGATATCACTCATCTATCAAGTTCAAATTCATCAGAGATATTTGCTCGTCCTACGGATTACTCACAGCACAAGTTACTCGCAATCCAAGGTTTTACTGTAATTTGTCCTTGATGCATAGAATTCCCGTAGGTGTGTGAAACTACTCCTCTTTCTCATCAAGATCTCAGTCCCGGTCTAATGTAACTTATTGACATTCGTGTCCTGTTGTTTCAATCCTACCCTTTGATTCCTGTTACTTCCTGGCTCCTGATTATTTTTCTAAAATTTATTCTGATGCTTCTCAATATTTGTGTCTTTTGGATTCTTACCTGATTACCTCAATCAATCATCTTGCTTTGACCCAGCATATCTAGGGCTCCATTTCTCCAATCTCTAGGTCCCAGACGACCTTGGACATATTCTGCTGGGATTTCTGAGCAGGTCTGCTAATCCCCTTGCTCTCTGTTCATTCCCTACTCTTTGTTTTAGCCTTAGCTTTATTTTCTGATCCTAGACCCCTACCTTGTGCTCCTAATCCATTATGTCACATAATCCTTACACAGACATCATGCATATGCTCTTTATATCTTGCACTAGTTGAGATATTTTTGTTAGAATTTAGTATTTTCTCAGTAAATGGAATATTTAAATTATTTTTATATATTTTTAAAAATTAATATGTATTATAAAAACTATAGGTGCTTTTAAATTACCATGTCTGAGAAAAGGCAATTATTCATCGATGTGATGATTAGGATGTAGCATAATTCATCTGTGGAAGCTGCTGGAAGGTACACTTCTGGTCTTAAGGAAGAATTAAGTAACTTCTTTCTGCAAGGATTGCCTTTAAAATTTTTTTTTAATGTTTTCATCTATTTTTGAGAGAGAGAGAGACAGAGTGTGAACAGGGGAGGAGCAGAGAGATAGGGAGACAGAATCCGAAGCAGGCTCCAGGCTCTGAACTGTCAGCACAGAGACCGACGCGGGGCTTGAACTCACAAACCGCGACATCATGACCTAAGCTGAAGCCAGATGCCTAATTGACTGAGCCACCCGGGCGCCCCAAGGATTGCCTTTTAAATACAAGCCCAGCCCCTCTGCATAATGCTAAGCATCCGTGGGGCATAACATCACCTTTTCCAGAATGACACTGACTTAAGTCTACTAAAATAAATTACTGTTCCTCTTGTAACTGCTTCACTGGGCAGCAACAACCCATTCATATGCCAATTTGAACAGAAATAGGAACTAGGTCGTGAGCAAAGGGGACATTTGGAAGAGGCATCTTACAGTATATCAAGCCGTGAGCATCAGCTACGTATATTTTTAATCTCAACATCACTGAACAGACCTGGTGCAACTATACGTTCATACAGATTACATCTGTAGGTATTTCAAAGCTGAAAATTCCTAATGAACACACAGCAATTTAGACAGGTTTCATCCCAGAAAAACCTGCCGGTTGCCCAGGCAAGTCCTCCCAAGACAGCATGGTGATGTCTTGTGAATTCCCCACTGTCATGTGCAAGAATCCTCTGTGGTCCGTGGGTTCGAGCCCCACGTCGGGCTCTGTGCTGACAGCTCAGAGCCTGGAGCCTACTTGGGATTCTGTGTCTCCCTCTCTTTCTTTGTCCCTCCCTAGCTTGTGCTCTCTCTCTCTCTCTCAAAAATAAACATTAAAAATAATAATAATAAAAGAATCCTCTGTATTCAGCTCTTTCCAATAAGCCAATCCAGATTTTCAGCTTGAAGTTTAGTGACACTCAAGTGCTGGTATTGTAGTTACAGTTCAAACCTTTCGGGGGCTATTCCCTATATATCCACATACCCGTGGTGAGAGGTCTTACTCCCAGCCTTTCAGGCTCAGAACCTGATCTATTTGTACACCAGGGGTGGATCTGTTCCTCAGTGATGGACTCCAGTTACCTAAATTCCCGTAGACAGCTGTAGAAAACAATGGAAAATGGGAATCTCCCATTATTTTACACAGGAGTCTCTCATCTATCAGAAGTACATTTCGCCCAAACTGAGCAGGATTCTTAGAATTCTAGGCAAACTTGCCTCCATCCACTAGAAGAACTCAATGTTTTGGCAAATTGAGATCAGATTAATTCAATCCAGCATGCCTCACAGCGGTTACCCTTGGACACTCCCCCAAATGTGACACTGCCCTCCACAATAATCTTCCCCCCCACCTCTTTTCCAAGCTTTTTGTCTCTTATTATGCTTGTGTCTTATATCATGTACCCTGGCCTATTCCTCTCTCCCCTTGTCCTTTTCCTAACTGCTCATCATTCTTACCAATTGTGAGTCATTCTACCCTAGACCCTGTAACCCATGTTCCACATTGATAAAATTCTCTTTGCATTAAGACATCTTTCCTGAGTATTTCCTATTGCTCCTTAGCTGAAAAGAACCAGAACTCTTCTTGGAGGTAGCTGGGTGTTTTGTTTTGTTTTGTTTTATTTTGTTTCTCGTTTTTTTGTTTGTTTTTACGCTGAGATTTGAACCCAAACTTTCATAACCATGAGTCCACCTGATTAACCCTACATCATGTGGTCAAAACTGCATTTTGTAGCATTGCCTGAAATTGTCAGCTAAGAATCTCTTGTCTCAATGTCTCATTAATTGCTAATACAAAATGAAATCTTTTCGTTCATTCCACCTGATGGACCCCAGGAACTGAAGGCAAAATCGATAGCCCTCCCTCTGTACGGTGCTACTTCTAAGCATTTAGCCTGTTTTCCTCATGTACAAAATCACTGGTTCCTTGAGTTTCATGGTATTTTCTTATGCTTTCCTTCTGTTCACTCTTCCTCATTCACTGACGGGGAACATGGGTCATCGTGCCCTCATCCACTCCACGTGTTGCGATCATTCTGGGCATCTTCGGTGCCAGACAGAAACTGACTCATTCTTATCTTTCATTTCCTTGGTGTTCTCATTTCCAGTAACTTTTATTTCTATTGTACTTCAGTGACCCACCTCCGTGGCTGCAGCCTGCAATTTGCAGTGACCTGGAACTCTCCACCACTGAAATAATAAATCCAGTCACCCTATTTTGTAGCCACACTTTCCATCATTTCAGCTCTCTCTTCTCCTCTTTCTCTAACTCGTGTTCTACTCCTTGGTGCTTTAGCCTCAAAGAAAGTCCAAATGCGAGCCTTTCTACTTCCTCTCTAATTATAAAGGCAATTCTTGTTTTAATGCATTTCCCTATTTGGCTCAGATTCCACATCTATCTCTTAAAAAAAAAGGTTTATTTATTTTTTGAGAGAGAGAGAGAGAGAGAGAGCACACATGCATGAGTGGGGGAGAAGCAGACAGAGAGGGAGAGAGAGAAGCCCAAGCAGGTTCTGTGCCCATGAGCACAGAGCCTGATATGGGGGTCAGACCCATAAACCATGAGATCATGACCTGAGCTGAAATCTAGAGTCAGATGCTCAACCAATTGAGCCACCCAGGTTCCACCTCCATGGTCTATCTCTTTAATTATACTTTTTTCCTGTATCTTCAACTTCCTTGCCCCAAGTATATCCTTTAGATCTGACGTTCAAAAACACAGCTTGTATAGATTTGCCCTTTCCTTAGCCTAATCCAAGATTCTGGGCACTGCTAGAAAACCCATCACCAGTGGGAAATTCATTGACATTATGTATCCATGATCTCCAACCCGATCTCAGCCTTTAACTCTCTCCTCCCTATCCTTCAAACACATGGACTCACTCAGACTCACTCACATATCATCTGCCCCTGCTTTCTTCTCCAGCATATCCCACTCACCCAGTACACTTCCTTTCAGTCACATCAAACTACTTTGCGTTTCTTAAACCCATTATGCTTAGGAGCTTCTTAGCTTGTTTCTCCCTTTGCCCTAAAATAGTCTTTTCCCTAATCTTATCCTGGTTAACTTCTACTCATCACAGAAGTCTTACCTCACCTCTACCTTCACCTAGGAAGCCTTACCTGATGCTTTAACGCTGCTTTGGGTGCAAAGCCTACATACGTCCAAAGCGTGTGCATCCTCTATCATAATTCTTAGTGCCAACAAACAAATGGTCAGTGTTACATAAATATGTGTTGAATGAACGAGCAAACGGATGAACACATCATTCAGATTGTCTTCCTGTTTTACCCTTGGACTTATAATGATATTGTTTGAAAGATATCCACCACTTTTAATTCTTAATTCCTTAATTTGGAAAGACAGAGAGACATGTGAAGTTATTATCTACCAAAACATCTTGATACTTTTATCTCTAGATATTAAATCAACGCAAAGCCCTATATAAAAGCATCAGGCGTCTGTCAGTGATTTCACAGTACTTGCTAAATAGGGTCTTGAATTCCCAGGGCAGAGCTTAGTAGATGAACCTGTCACTTGTAGCTCCATAGCAGAGGCAGTGCACTGTAAAGAATGGGAGCCATGTGTCTGTCTCTGATAAAACCAGAACCTTTTGTCCTGTTAAAACCATCGCGGGCTCTTAAAACCATCGCAATAGCACTGCGTATATACTCAAGCTTATCCAACGCATGATTTAATGTGGTAAGTTGTCAAATGAGACTCATCTATACCCACTGAAACTCACTTATCCCCAGGAAAGCTGAAGGTTCAGAACCAGCCAATAGAGTCTGGACACGATAGGTCCTCAGCACTGAACTTGGCATAGCAAAGGGGCCAGGATGCAGACGCGTAGAAGTGATGTGAGACTTGCTCTTAGGAACGCACTCGAGATCTAAAGAGCAAGAAATAGCAAGAAAACAATCATGTGCCCGGCTGCTTATTTCAACCGTATGTATGACCCATATTAATCCAGAGAGAGGAAGAAAGGAAAGAATCACCAACTGTTTCATCTCGGACTATTTGAATTGAAAACCTCATCCATTAATTAGTTACGGAGACACAGCAGAGGCAACCCAACGGTTAAAAAGCAGGCTTCGGTGTAAGACGGGTCTAGATGTGATGTAATTTCCGAACTTACTATCTCTTTGGCATTCGGCCCCTTACTTGACCTTGCTAAGACTCCTCTGAAAGGTTGATTAAATCTGATAATGTGCATGAAGCACACAGCCCAGTGCCTGTGTCAGGTGAAGAAGACCTCATTCAGACTTGCAGACATGTTGATTCGAGTTTGTTTAGCAAGATGGAGAAGTGCCCTTCTTTTCTGAGAGCAACCCCCCAGATTTACCAAAGAGCATTACGTTTATTCTATTTGGCGAGCTGAAGGAGAAAAAACCAAAGCAGTCGTGATCTCCTAGTGATGTGCTCTGAGAGCAGAGACCAAGCATTCCCAGGTGTTGGAGCCAGCTTTGATTGCTCTTACGAGCAGACAGGGACAACTTGTCTGCCTTTTAGCTCATGCTGACACAAACGTACTCCCAAATACGGTGATACTGGTGTTTTATACCAGCTCTCATCTTCAGTTGCTGAGAACACGAAGGGGCAGGAAATTTCCTTTACACCTGCCATATACTGACCTCTGTAAACATAAGCAACTTTTGGGTCACCATTAAGCCAATCCAAGGAGCTTTGGAGGAAGACACGTGGAGTGCTCATGTCCCAGACCAGCATAGCACCTTTGCAGAAGTCACAGATGCTCGGCTTTGGAAGCGAGACACCAAATAACAAGATTATTCTAATTGATATTCCTTGGGTGCAACCTAGCTTGCTGAATTCTATTTTCCATTTCATAGCTCAGCTCGTCTTTTCCTCTGCAGAGCCATTTTGATCATTCATTAGGGTAGCTTCTGTGGTTACTCGAGCCATCTGTTGCCCCTGTGGGTATCCGCTCCCTAAGTCCCAGCACCAGACCCCAGCTGAGGGAGCGAGGTGCCTGATAGGGCAGAAGCTCAGAGAAGGAGAGTCTGTTAAGCGGGAAGAAAATGGAGTGGAGAAAGGGCAATGAATGCACATGAAGCTGGCAGAATTTGACCTGAGAACAAAAAAAAAGGAAAAGGGCACTCGGACATCTTTCATGTTTATGAAGGCAAACATGCAGGGAAGTGTGGGTGGTGTAGAGGCCAGAAAGTGTTTTTTTTTTTTTCCTCCCCCATCTTTTTTGCTCTCTCTCTCATCCTCCCTTCCTTCTCTCCTTCCTTATTCCTTTCCTCTCCCTTCCCCCTTCCTTCCTTCCTTCCTTCCTTCCTTCCTTCTTTCCTTCCTTCCTTCCTTCCTTCCTTCCTTCCTTCCTTCCTTCTTTCCTTCCTGCCTCTATATGGAAGGAAATGATAAGAGTTAGGTTAGAGAGTTGGGTTTGGGGCCAAGTTATGGCATGTTTTATGTTGAAAATTAAATCATTTTGTCCCTCTCCCTCCCACAAATTCATGTTATAAGGTCTTAGCTGACATAATTAATTAAGATGAGGTAACATTAGAGTAGGATGGTCCCCTAATCCAGCATGACTGGGGTGCTTACACAAAGGGGAAAACTGGCACACACATGGGGAGAACACCATGTGAAAATGTAGGAGGAGATTGGGATGATGCTTCTCTGCACCAAAGAACTCTAGAGATGGCCAGTAAAGCAGCAGAAGCAGGGGAGAGGCTGGGACAGATTGCCCCCTCACAGGCTCAGAAGGAACCATCCAAGGCAACACCTTGATTTTGGACTTCTGGCCTCCAGAACTGAGGCAATGCATTTCTGGTTTTGAAGCCACCCAGTTCGTGGTGCTTTGTTAAAACAGCCGAGGAAACTAATGTATTTTGAATGTGGGACAAATGATTGCTTGGTCTTAATTTTTGAGCCAAAAGGAAAGCATAGAAAACGTCAGGAAAGAAACGACCTGACCAATCAACTTGGTTGTCACATGTTAAGCGGACTAAATGTGGGGTGCAGGAGGTAAAGACAGGGAGTCCAGGGAGAAGTCCACAGCACATTTGCAAATCACAGTGACTGGCACCTAGTAAGTGATCAATGAATAATGACATCTTACGTTTATTAGTACTTAATATCTGGTACAGATATACAGTACTTAGTATCTCTTCACTGAACTCTTACATCTATCCCATGAGAGAGGGAGTATTGGTGTCTCCCTTTTACAAATGACCAACCTGATACTCAAAAAGAGCGGGCGATAGAGGCAAAGATTAAATACAGATCTGTCTGCTTCCAGAGTGCAAGTTCACTATGGTATATGGCCCTGTAATAATGTTAAGTTTAATAACCAAACGAGTACGTGTGTATCTACTTTTGTTTGTATGCATGTGCATAAGAATGACTAAGAAACAAAGCTATGAAGGGGAACTGCGATAATATACACTCATCCCTTTAACTTCCTGAAGTGAATACTTGACAGGGAAATTAATTAGTAAAAGCAATACCAACATGTAGAAATTTCTCAGCATTTTAATAATCGGGAATGATATGCAATTTATCCTGCCGGCAGAAGACCGAATCAATAGGCGGACTGCAGCTATGGGCATGAGGAAATTTGAGATTTGAGTATTTGACCAGTCAAGTCAAATTAAAAAATTAAGCTCGCTTAACTTCCATTTTGACTGCTGGTGTTGGTGCCTTGGACTGATGTATAAGGCATCATTTGGCACTCAAGCCTCTCCATTTCAATTCACCCTCATTTGTATTTATAATACAAGTACAGTTGAGTTTCAGCAGACGTCTTTTCTTTTTTTATGTCTTTACATAGGCCACTTTCCTTTTCTTACCTAACCCTTCACTGCCATATATTTGGAACGAGGTGAAATGACACCCTCGTTTAGTTGTGTCTCTGCTTAGTTTACTTTCAATGTTTACTTGATTGCTGAACATCTCTGAGGGCACATAAGAAGAAAGAAAGAAGGAGAGAAAGAGAGAGAAAAAAAGAAAAAGAAACATATCATACATCTAAAAGGCTAGTAAAAAAGTCACATACCATGGGTCAGGATGCAACAAAAGCAATATCACAAGGTAAAATGCCTTTTCATATCCCAGGACACTTTTCAGGCTTGCCTCAGAGAGCACTCAGTCAGTGGTACAAAGGCTCGCGAGAACAATAGCGTTCTGCCCAAAGAAGAATCATTCAGCCTCAGCGTCTGGCATAGATAGTCAAGGCTTGTCACATCTGGAGGGTCTCAAGTTGCTTAGTCATGCCAGTATCAGTTTTCCACATATATGTGGGTACACATACACACGCATGCAAAACAGGGTTTTCATTTAAAGCACGTACCAAATATGTGAAGTTATAACACATAGCCCGTACCCATCTGTAACCATGGAACCGTCCATTTATCTCCCTGTTACGAAATGACATGATGTGCAGTCTTCAGAGGAGAAAGTTCACAAAGAAAATCCATTACCAGAAGCTACCACCTAGTTTAAAGGAGCACCTCCACGTCACGTTGTACCTGCCAACGCCTATTAGTAATGCAGGCACAAAGCGAACAATCAATCGGTATCGGTCAAATGCACGAACGTTTTCCGAATAAAGAACTTGCTTCTCCTATCACAGGAAGCTAAAGCATTATTTTTCTTTTCAGATGTTTTCTTGTAATTGCACCAAAGATCACGTCGGCTAGCTCAAAGAACAGCCCCTGCTTGCCCACAAATATCCCAAAACTCTGCTAGAATTCTAAGAAAGAAATAGATACAGTCCCCTAATTTTTGTGCAGAAAGACGAGTGGTCCTGTAGCTGTTGGATGACAGAAATTCCTAAGCAGCTTTCAAGCCCCCCAGGAAGATGCAGAATGGCAGCTGTCCCTCAGGTCCCTCAACCTGCTCCCCCGCCCCCCTTACAGCATCCTGACTGGGAACCCGGTTATCTTCATAGCCTCCGTTGTATCACACAATCTTCTCCCCAACTCTTCTCAGGGTAGCATAAAGAGGGCTTCTCTTCAGCATTCACACAAAACCCTCTCTTTTGTGGGAACAGGAGAAACTCACGGGCACGTGGGATCAGAGTCGTTCTTTTATTAAAATATACTGGGTCAGGGCTTGATAATTATGGAGGGACATATAATTCTCACCCATTCTATTTGCGGTCAGTTCTACATCCCATAAATACTGATTTTGTAAAATACAGTTTAATGAAACAGCTGACATTTTATGACTTGTACAGCTTGACTGTAGCAGTTTTTAAAAATCATGTATTCAGGACTCTTTGACAGGCTATTTGAAGACCATTGAATCACTTAGTTTGGGGACATTCTCACTCAACTTTTAGGGGACAAACTAAGATGTATACACATAACCGCATTTAATATGGGCTTCGCTGTGACACTTTTTAAGTAGTTTGAAATTTGCTCTTTGAAAATATTTGACCATACATTTCCTGTTTAATTTATGATGGACTATAATTTATCAGTGAACGTGCATATTCTAAAGGAAGGAAATCGAATGTGAATATTATTTTTAAAAGAAGTGACTTTTTCTGAATACTGAATTAAACAATTAATGAATTTTGTCTAATTACAGATCATAGATATGTTATTAGATTTTCATTAAATTATATTTTGTGGGGTGTTGTGTTTTTGTTTTTGTTTTTGTTTTTTTGGGGGGGTTGTTTTTTTCCTTTTGGTATTTGGGACCAGTAAGCTTTTTAAAATTTCAAGTATTCATTAGACCTTAAGTGCATGTCCTAAGCACTCTGTATAAAATGTCTACCCTAGAAAATGGCTGTGGTTGAGACTTTGATATGCTCAATCAATGTGTGTTTTCTTGTTCAGCTAAAAACTACATTTCCCAGCATCCCATGTAGCTAAGTGGCATCATGTGACTAGGTCATGGGTAATAAGTGAAAACAAAGTGTGCAATTTTGGGTCATGCTTTAAAATAAAGGAGCCTGACTACCTTTCTGCCTTTCTGATGACTAAAATGCAGGCATGACAGGGGGCGCCTGGGTGGCTCAGTTGGTTAAGCATCTGACTTCAACTCAGGTCATGATCTCGCAGTTTATGGGTTCAAGCCCCGAATCGGGGTCTGTGCTGACAGCTCAGAGCACGGAGCCTGTTTTGGATTCTGTGTCTCCCTGTCTCTCTCTGCCCCTCCCCTGCTCATGCTCTGTCTCTTTCTATCTCTCAAAAATAAATAAATGTTATTACTTTTTTTAATGCAAGTATGACAGGACAAGAAGGAGCAGATATGGATCTTAGATCACAGGAAAGAATGTGCAAGAAGATAGATGAGCAGCATCACAAAAACATGAAGGAGTTTAGATGCAAAAAGTGATGCAGATGTCATGCCAGCCCTGGACTATTTATGCTTGGACTGTCACAGAGACAATATGGGAGTGAAAGAGTCTTTTACCTTACTTAAATCAAGGTTATTTGGTTCTTTGTTACAAAAATTGAACTAGTAAGGTAGGTAGGATTTTGGAAGATGCAGGACTGAATCAGAGCTGGCACAGCTCTTAAGAAGATGGTAGAAAAGAGCTACAAATGGATATATATATACAGATATAGCCATAAATATATAGATATAGAAAGATATCTTAACATAGGTAACAAGATGATTTTATGTTGCCTTTTTCCTATTAACCAAACCTGAATATGTACGCATTAACACAGTACAAATGTGTTTACAACATGATCAGCCTCTGCAGACAAGACCTCTAAACACTGTTATTATGAATTATATGGCTTCACATGCATATTTGCAGTATATTTTTAGCTGGAAACTTTGTTTACTATTTTCTTACACTAAATTCTTTTTTTCTTTCTTCTTTTTTTTTTTTTTTTTTTTGTTAGTGAACATCAGATTTTTCTCACTGATGGAAACTTTTGGTCAACCCTTCCTATGTTCAGTTCCTCAGCCCCTTTCTGTTTTCACAGTAGAGGCAACACGGCCCTGCTTCTTAATGCATAAATGCATTTGCAAATGAGTTCCTGGAACATGCTAATGATATTTTGTTCTGGATCATTTCCAAAATGGTCACAAGCAAACAAGCTCATTTTTAAGAGAGAGAGAGAGAGAGAGAGCTAGAAGAGAGAGAGCTTAAAGGCAGGCAATTATTCAATGGCTGTTAACTAAAAACATTTGTGCATAAACGTGATTACTTAGGAAATAGCATTGGAGTCTGATTGACTGGCATTGGAAATTGAAAATGGACTCCCTTGAAGTTCAAAAGCTTTACCACAAATCACAAGATTCATTAATTACCGTACGTAGGATCTTGGGAGTTGTCTGTTTGCAAAATCTGCTGCCTTTATGTTCTTGAAGCTAAACTAGAGAGGCAGTCTCAGCAAGGAATTGAGACATAGACTTTTGTGAATTAAACCAATATGTAAACTGAAACTCTGAAAGAATGTCAAGAGTATATTATTTGTTGGTGGTTTGATTTTTCTATAGCAGTAACATATGGAAAGCATGTAACTATGATGTGTTTAACCCAAGTGGATTAAAACACTAGCCTGGGATTTGGAACAATTTTTGAAAAAGATTGAGCCATTGTATTTTCATCACTGTTTCCAAGAGATAGAAGTGATATGCATCACCTGGCCTAAGATTTTATTTTGTTTACTTTTTTTTTTTTTAACTTAAGCCTCTATTTATCTTTGGTTTTGGTTTTAACCAAATGAGTCACATTTTACTTAATAAATAACTTTGATGCTATTAAAATAATGGCTAAGCAAATAATATCCCCTCATTCAACTGAAGAAGAGATTTAAATACTTTGCGCGAATTTCCCTCATCTCTGCTATGGACATTTCGACGTTTTTGTCGGTCTTTAGAAAGGTTGCATATCATTCACATGCTGAGACACTGATGGGAAAACGAATAAGATCATGCACACTGCAAAATATTTTTCCAGTCACAGAAATTTCAATACAAAGAATTACTTTGAGCCGGTCTAAGATGGGAAATAGACCTTTAACTATTGCATTCTATATGGAAAATAAGCAAAAGTAAGGAAGAGAAAGAGGGAGTGAGGGAGAAAAGGAGAGAAAATGAGTGAGCAGATCTAAAGAAGGCAGGGAACTGCAGGAGTCAGAATAACCCAGAGTTTATCAGTTTATGCTGACACATTTTCTTGGCCAAGGCTGCTGACTGTAGGCGAAGTCACGTGGCCAGGAGGCTGGTGTGTGTGTCTGTTTAAGAGCCCGTGAAGCTCTTTGCCTCCAGACTAGCATGTGCACCATGTGATGCTGGGGTTGCCATGGTAAGTACATAGTGTGCAAGTGAGTTTTTTTTTCTTTCTTTCTGATATGCTGCTCTAGCAAGGATACACCAGAATTAAAATTAATACTATAAGAAAATCATTGAACGAGGACGTTTTAAGAGGCTTTGGTTGAACATTCAGCACTTAGACTAGAGTCTGTAAGCAAATGTATTACACCATTTATTCGAGAGTTTATCTCAAAATGGTCAATGGATTATCAGTATACAATTGAAAAATATATTAACCGTAGTTCATTGTTTCCTCTTGTGCTATGTTGAAGCTTTTGGTATAGAGGAATTTGTAGCTGCTTGATTATGTTCTATTTCGAAAGAAAATGATTCTTTTTGTGGTTCTTTGAAATGTCACAGACATTTTGCAGGCAAGAAATTCCGGGTGTGCTGAAATTTGTGAAAGTCTGAAGACATCATTGCGAATTTTGCGTAGAAGCTGCCCCGAGAACTGGATCGTGGGTTTGGAGACTTTATGGTCCCTCGTGAGCACTCAGAGGTCCTCTTGACTCTCCACAGTATCACCATGTAAAAGGCAAGCACAGCATTTGGATGATGAATTTGGAATTGCCCAGGGGACTTGCCAGATTGGCTCAAGTAGAAGCAACTGATGGGAGCACCTTGTCTCATCTCTAAATCCCACTCCTAGAATTATGCATTATTTCTGACCCTCCCTATTCTCTCTCTCTTAGTTTTCAGAACTGTTCTTTGAAGTCAGACATACCTGAGCTCTACCCCTATTATGCCACTCATCTTGTGATCTTGGCAAACTTCCTAGTCTCTAAGACTCAGCCTCTCCATCTGTAAAATGGAACAAATGATAGGCTCTAACTAATGGGAATATCATCTGGATTAAACAGACATAGCATGTTAAAAATACAGAGCATCTGGTCGAAGATAAGCACTAAATCAATGTCAGCTGCTATCGTCATGCCTTTATAATCATGCATACCTTTATTACTTACACGAAGCACATCTTGAAAACTAGCTATCCTAGACTTTCAAAAATTCTCTCAAAGTTCTATTGAAATTTTGTCTTGCATCTGGATCAATAATCCAGCTAGAGAACTCCACAGAAAGTACAGTAGTTCTTCTTCTCTTCCTCCTCCTCCTCCTTCTTCTTCTTCTTCTTCTTCTTCTTCTTCTTCTTCTTCTTCTTCTCCTTCCCCTCTTCCTCCTCCCCCTCTTCCCCCCCTCCTCCTTGTCCTTGTCCTTCTCCTTCTCTTTCTTCTTCTTCTTCTTCTTTTTCTTCTTCTTCTTCTTCTTCTTCTTCTTCTTCTTCTTCTTCTTCTTCGAGAGTATAGTTCTAATTTCTTGATGCTTTCAACTCACATGTTTGGGAAGTGTAGAATACCAGTGAAATTCCCTTTAGAAGAATTGGCCTGGATGGTGACAATTAGGTCAACAAAACCAATGGACAGAATAGCAGGATTTGGAAAACTGGCCCACAAGCTAAATCTGGCACTCTATCTATTTCTGTAAATAAAGTTTTATTGGAGCACTATAATGCTCATGGTTTAAGTACTGTCAAGGTACTTTTATGCTACAATAGCAAAGTTGACTAGTTGCCACAGAGAGTTTATGGTCCACAAAACCTAAAATAACCACTATCTAAAAATGTTTGCTGACTCATAGACTAAAGGGTACCTGAGGGAAAGTACAGGTAGAGAGAGGAGGATCTTAAGAAACACAGCTGCCAGGGCGCCTGGGTGGCTCGGTTGATTAAGTGTCCGAGTCTTGTTTTTGGCTCAGGTCATGATCTCATGGTTCATGAGTTCAAGTCCTGCATTGGGCTCTGCACTGACAGCATGGAGCCTGCTTGGGATTCTCTCTCTCTGACTCTCTCTCTTCCCCTCCTCCCCCCTCATGCTCGCTCTCTCTCTCTCTCAAAATAAATAAATACACTTAAAAACAAAAAGAAACACAGTTGCCAAATTATATTCAGAACTCCAATATATTGCTTTTCTGAGCTCTATCCTGATACCTATACTGAGAAGAAACTCAATCTAACAGGGAAGAGAGAAGAAGGGGCAACTATGGCTGGGACAAAAGTGATGATTTTAAACTATACATTGTTATGAACTTTGCTTTTTGTCACTTCCCAAGGAAGAAAGGATGCTACATCCCAGCCCAGGGACCTGACCTTTTGTGCAGAATTCAGGTGCTGCACAAAGGTTGAAGAAGGAAAAATCAACCTCTCTTGTTTCTCCACAAGATGCCCCAAAGCCAGAGAGTTAGTTGATCTAAGCAATTAAGAGTTTAAAGTCAGAGAAGGGAGTGGAGAGAGGAAAGCCTGAGTTGTACAGTATGGGGCCAATTAGGAGTTTATAGGTGAGAAAGAGAGTCATTGGTTTCCTGAACGAAATAACCCCTTGGCTATTCTTTTACACACTCCAGCAAAGGTCCAGATTAAAGGTTAGACTCTACTTTTTTTTAAATTTTTTTTAAATCTATTGTGAAAGAGAAAGAGTGAGAGCAGGAAGAAGGGCAGAAAGAGAGGGAGAAAGAAAAATCCCAAATTGTCAGCACAGAACCCAATGTGGGCCTCAAACTCATGAACCCTGAGATCATGAACTGAGCTGAAATGAAGAGGTGGATGCTCAACGGACTGAGCCACTCAGGTGCCCCGCAAGTTGTTAGACTCTTATTTGTTGTAATGCCATTCTGTGCCAGGGTATGGCCATTATTTGGCTCAGTTTTAGCTTTACATATGGAAATCATCATAGAGGATGCATTTAATGTTAGAATAGAATTAGAGAGAGTGCTTTAGAGCAAGTAAGAGTGAACAACCAATGTCACAACAATTGTGAAGACCGGAGAAGGTTTCAAAGAGATGAAACTTGAGATTAGTCTTGAAACAACATAGGGACCCACCCAAGACATAGGGTCATGAATGGTGTGAAATACACAAGTGTGAGCAGAGGCAGAACTTGAGGCGGAAACACTCATCCTTCTCCAATTGTAGAGTAGAGTAGTGGCCCCTCTAGGAATATTGATATTCCATTTAATCCTCACTACAGTCTGGCAAAGTGGGCATTATGATTATGAATTTCATGGATGAGGAAACTAAGAACTTTCAGGATAAATAAATTTGACTAACATTACACAGTTTGATGGAGTGCCATTATTGGTACCTCACTTAACATTGTATAAGAAATAATCACTTTGTTGCCAGTTTCCTAGGTGTTAATTACTGAATAATGATTATCTGGGCAACACTAAAAATTTAGTCTGTCCTTAGCGCTCATTCTCCTTTTTTTGGAGTTTGGTGAAAAGAATCTTAGGGATGAGAGGCAATTTTTTTTTCCCTTCAAAGATCTCTAGCAGGTTTTTGGGCGCCTGGGTGGCTCAGTCAGTTGAGCGTCCGACTTCGGCTTAGGTCATGATCTCGTGGTCTGTGAGTTCGAGCCCCGCGTCGGGCTCTGTGCTGACAGCTCGGAGCCTGGATCCCGCTTCGGATTCTGTGTCTCCCTCTCTCTCTGCCCCTCCCCTGCTCACACTCTGCCTGGCTGTCTCTCTCTCTCACAAATAAACATTAAAAAAAGTTTTAAAAAAAGATCTCTAGCAGGTTTTGAAGCTTTTTAATCCCAAGATTCCACGTTTTATCGCCCAACTGTTTTTTATGTACAATAAGAATCTAAACTAAATGAGATAATTTAGGTCAGTTATAACAGGAAACTAGTCTTGCTTCTCTTTTAAATTCAGCAGCAATTCACTATATGACTTCGGGAAACCCACTTTCCTACTGGATGACATTACATATTAATTTAAATCTGAGGAAAACTGTAAAATAGGGGTTTATTAGCAGCCTATTGCCCTATTCAATTCACATCTCTTTGCCACTTGGGTATCCCCTTGAAAGGGGGATCACTAACCTTTTATTGGGAATGGATATAATAAATCATTCAAAGTAAGGCAAAGTTAACTACTGGTCATATGATTATACTAATATGTTGTCTCTTCATTTGCCTTATAAAGAGTGACCCACCATGGAAGCCAAAAGAATAATTTTATAATTTTGAGATTTATGGCATTGCTTATATCAAAAGAGATATTTTCACAGGGTAAGGTTTAAATTAGCATCCCTTCCTGGAGCACCTGGGTTGCTCAGTTGGTTCATCGTCCAAGTCTTGGTTTCAGCTCAGGTCATGATATCATGGTTCGTGAGTTCAAGCCCCATGTCAGGCTCCCTGCTGCCAGTGCAGAGCCTGCTTGGGATTCTCTCTCTCCCTCTCTCTCTGACCCTTCCCCACTCACTTCTCTCTCTCTCTCTCTCTCTCTCTCTCAATAAATAAATAAGTAAAAACTTTAAAAAATTAGCATCCCCTCAAATTACATTATACTATTAACTTTCTAGTAATTCATGAGTGAGGTTTCATAATATCAATTGATCATTCAATAAATCATTCAAATATACTTACTGAACAACTACAGTTCTAGGTTCTAAGAATGCAGTAATGAATCAGGCCAAGCCCCTGCCCTTGTGTTGTGTATAATTTAGTGCATAAAAGTTAACACTTACTTAGTGCTTGTTGTGATTTCTCTTTTTTTTAACGTTTATTTATTTTCGAGACAGAGAGAGACAGAGCATGAACGGGGGAGGGTCAGAGAGAGGGAGACACAGAATCCGAAACAGGCTCCAGGCTCCAAGCTGTCAGCACAGAGCCCGACGCAGGGCTCGAACCCACGGACCATGAGATCGTGACCTGAGCCGAAGTCGGCCGCTCAACCGACTGAGCCACCCAGGCGCCCCTGTGATTTCTCTTTTAAGCCCTCCACATGGCTGATGTCACTGAGCTTTTTTAAGTAACATCCTAAGCTATAGGTACTATTCTTATCACCACCCCTCTATCCTGGAGACACAGCCCATAAAGTTCCAGTAATTTGTCCACGATCACACAGCCAGAAGAAGTTAGGGACAAGGCGTCCCTTCCAGATGTCCTGGAAGGAAGTCTGATACTGTGGATTACACTGTTAACTGCTACATTGTACTATGGGTTCAGATGAAAATACTAAATAAGTAGAAAAAAGAAAAAAAAAGCCTCCAAGAGGTAAGCATAATATGAAACTAATTTTCCAGAGGACATTAGAATTTTCTTTTGATTTCAGATATCAAGAATTTTTTCTTGACAAACTACCTCTCTTTTTCTTTGTCTCTGTATTTCCCACTGTAATGAATATAAACTCGAGTTTACACTTCAATATTCTTCTCTCTCTCTCTCTCTCACACGTGTGTGCATACACACACATGCATGAACACACAAAAAATTCCACTTTCTCCTGATTTAGTCATCAAAATGAAAATTAGACATTAGTATAACCTGTATATTGAATTAGTCCAGTTTTATTACCAAAAAGTTGCCTATGAAACATTCTTCATTAAAGCGTCTGCTAAAATCTGTTATAATGCAATTCCTATTGTTTGTATAAAATCTAAAGAAATCTCTAAAACCCAAAAATTTAGTTCTGCTTGGATTATTCTCTAAACAACAGGTAGTTTCCATCCCACAACAGGGCAGAAGATGCAAATTCTTTTTTTTTTTCTTTAATTATTTTTTAAATATAATGTATAGTCAAGTTGGCTAACATACAGTGTATACAGTGTGCTCTTGGTTTTGGGAGACAGATTCTCATGATTCATCGTTTACATACAACACCCAGTGCTCATCCCAACAAGTGCCCTCCTCATTGCCCATCACCCATTTCCCTCTCTCCCCCACTCCCCTATCAAGGTGAATTCTTAAATGTGTTGGAAAGAACTCTGCTTAAAAGTCCCTTTTCAAACAGAAACTTGACAATAGAATCCCTCTTCGATTTTCCCCGTCGCGTTAAGTTTGCCATTCCAACTGTGTGTCAAGATTTTAATTGCAGCATGAAATTAACCAGTTATAAAATACTGTTCTTGTGCCCTTGCCTTCTAAAGCAGAAGGCACTAAATAATTTGCTTAATGGCCTCTAACATGAGACCTCAATTTAATAACCAAAGTGCCCTTACTTGTTGGATAAATTCCTGATGAGAAATGCTCTGTGTATAATCCATCAAAACATCAGTGAATGAAGTGCACGCGCATGCACACACACACACACACACACACATATTCACACATATTCACAGATTAAAAAAACCCACTAAAATTGGAGTCAAAGTTCTGATGTGCCAAATTGACTAGTTTGAAATACACCGTCTGGTAGACATGAGTTAGGACAAACGCACCATGTTCCCTGATCCTGTAGCTGAGTTCTGGTGGCTTCATTGACTCCATAGCAAGAAGGACATGGCCACTCCATTGACATCAACTTGCCAGGCACCTGATATGTTTCTGTCTCCTTTTTTTTTTTAAGTTTATTTATTTATTTTGAGAGAGAGAGAGAAAGAGAGACAGAAACAGAGACAGAGACAGAGAGAGACAGAGAGAGAGAGAGAGAGAGCGTACAATCAGGGGAGGGACTGAGAAAGAAAATCCCAAGCAAACTCCACACCATCAGCACAGAGCCCTGTGTGGGACTGAAACCCATGAATCATGAGATCATGACCTCAGCCAAAACCAAGAGCCCAAAGCTTTAACCAACGGAGCCACCCAGGTGCCTCCTGTTTTTGTCTCCTTTTTATGAAAACTTTCTCCCTTAATAATAACCTGATACCTAGGGGGCACCTGGGTGGCTCAGTCTGTTAAGCCTCTGACTTCACCTCAGGTGGTGATCTCACGGTTTGTGAGTTCAAGCCCCACCTCAGGCTCTCTGCTGTCAGCACGGAGCCCACTTCAAACACTCTGTTCCCCTCTATCTCTGCCCCCATCTCCCCCGCTCGTGCACTCTCTCTCTCTCAAAAATAAACATTAAAAAATCAAAACCAAAACAACACCCTGATTTCTATTGTTGAAGTTGCCATGCCAAAAGTTTGGTTTTATAAAAGCGATGTTATTGTAGTAATTAAGTGCCAGTTCGAACATGCAACTTTTAGTGTGATAGACATAGCTTTAAATTATTTTTGGCTTACTTTATTAAAAACTGCAAGGATTCTTTTAATGGTTACTTCTAACAACCATTTTTGCAAACATAGAAATTCAGAGACTAGATAAGAAGGAAACAAAGTCTGGCATTTTAGTGACCTGGCTAAAATTTCCTTAACCTCTACTCTCTTTTTTCATTTTAATCCTTACTTTATGTCTAATTTACTTCCATTTAATGCTTTGGTTTTAAGAAGACCATGTCCTGGCCACATCTAAATATATGCAAAATAAATATCATAATTGCATTGCTGGTCAATGCAATTATTTATATTTACCTGTCTATAAAAGTCAAACCTAAGGGCTCTAGAATTCCCTCAGACTGTATGGGCACCTGGGGGGTGCAGTCAGTTAAGTTTCTGGCTCCAGCTTATAACCTTGCTGTTTGTGAGTTCAAGCCCCGCGTCGGGTTCTGTGCTGACGGCCCGGAGCCACTTTGGACTCTGTGTCTCCCTCTCTCTCTGCCCCTCCCCAGCTAACCCTCTGCCTCTCTCTCAAAAAATAAATAAACATTAATTTTTTTTTCAAACTAGTATTCCCTCAAATTATAATTTCCTCTTTTTTGCCTGATTTTATATTTGTTTTATGTTTTAAGTAAAATAAGAGGATAGCATCACTCTAGTTCTCAAAGGTCATTGTTCAAAAATTAAAAAAAAAAAAAAACTTCTCCACTAATTTATAAACCGTGTACAACAGAACATAGATACTGCCTACAGTATATATAAGTGTGGTTATTTGCTTTGCCTAGAAATGATGATTAAGGTTTGCAATAATACCAAACTGAGGCTGGGAACGTTTGGAGAAAGTGTACAAATGGGATGTTTGATTAATCTGAAGTACTGATACTTGAGAAGAAAAACAATTTGATGAAAACTTTAATTAATCTGTTGTCTCGCTCTCATTTTTAATACAAAACAACATTTCCTTCGTTCGCTTCTTCGGTCTATCCGAATGGATTTGAAAGGGGTGAGGGAAACTCTCTCTCTCCAAAGTTTGGACGTGAATGCCAAGGAAAGTGGAGCTAAGTATTGTTTTGAGATGTATCAGGTCTGATCTGCCATGCCCGGATTTGATCGCTCAAGGTATTGAAAGTGGTGATGTGTCTGCTACATATGATTTCTTGCCTGAACAGGTCCCAGAATACGCTGCATTCTTATCAGGAACTCACAAGTCCCCCTAGTTGGCAGGGGAAGACCACTCTGTCGCATCAGGTGGCTCGTTTGGGGCGTGTTCATCGCAGTGGGGTTTCGTTCCATGTCAATGAGGTAATACAACATGCATGCGTTATCGAAGCACACCATTAAAAAACAAACATGCATCCATTTGTCTAGGAGAAGATCAGGCCACGGAAGGAAGGATTTTTCTGGTCCTCCGCATGGTCACCGAGGCCCGTCCCCACCCCAGCCCCAAATCACCTTCCAAGAGAGTTCATACAGGTCATCAAAACTGAGCAGAGTTTCTCATTCAACTCTGGGGTGACAGAGGTCGTTCTGTTTTCGTGTTAACTAAATCACAGTCCGTCTCAAACCAAGATTGCCAATTGTGTTAAATTAAAGAGAGAGGTACTTTGCTGAAGGCAACTTACAAAGGGGACTGTGTAAAGCTGGCTTCTCTTTAGAATTCTAAGTCACATTGAAATGGAAAGGCTTGGGCAGATAGGGTCACTGCATTAATGACAAATCCACATGCGACACTCCTTCCTAAAACCCAATACCATGCTAATCTTTCATTCCTCCGCTTTAATGCAATCCTACAACAGCTCAGGCTTAGTATTTCCACCTCGTTTCAAAATGCTCTCTTACATGCACGCCATCTCCTCGGAGACTTTTAATCTTGTAAGAGATGCTGGAATACTCTCCCTTCCACTACAAGTTCAAAAGCAGGTGCTTTCGTTTTCAGGCTGTATATGAAGCCAATGGAATAATCATGTGGCGTCGACCCCGACCAAAGAATCTCACAAGGACACCTTATATTGTGCCTTTAAAAAGTATCTCTGTATAATAATGAATGCTTCTGATAGCGAGCCATGGGGAAAGATATTAGTCATGGTAGCTATCATTGAGTAGTATCATTGAGTTCATGGGTGGAAACCAGACTAAGATGCTGTAATTAAAATCTTCACGGAAGTATTTAGTGACTCTGTTTTCCCTTCCCTTTTATCCTCCTTGTCTTGAGCCTGTTCTCCCGTGATGGATATCTCTGTGCACCACTAATGCTCTCATCTGACTTTGCGAACGCTGTATTGACTATACTTTTCCGGTTGTATTTTTAGCTGACACTTTGGGCAATGGGGTTTAGTTGGATTACCCCCCGTCAGTTTATTTTTGGTAGATTGGTTTGTCGTGTTGCTGTCTATCGCTGACCTCTCTTCCTATCTATCCTTTTTCACTACAGATGGTGGTGTTCATTCAGACAGACATCATCCTTCTCCTTCACCTGTTTGGTCTAGTCTAACCCTGTGAAGGAAATTGCATCATGAGTCAGGAGAAATTCAGCACGGCATGTATTATTGGTATTGTGATTTGAGTGGCAACCGACCAACACTTAGGGAACAATTTATCTACCTGAATTGGACTAGACATCACTAATGCACATGGCAGATTGATTGTACAGCTTTAGTGGACGTATTCTTTATTAATGAGATTCAGCATGATTTGCTAAAAAGGCTTTTACTGGGCAGTCATTTTGTGTCCCCTCCCCCATCTCTCTTTAGCCTATTTAATCTTGTTGAACCTTGCACTATGTTTTGAGACTGTGTTTTTCCTCTCTACTTTTATTTGAAATACCAAGGCTTTTAAATAATTGTGCACAAACTGAACAGAGTGCACACACACACACACAAGCCAGATTGTAATCAAAATATATTATAAAACATACGCACTAAGGAAATAAATCAAAATCCTAAGAAGTTACTAAGAAGAAATAAAAGTAAAATTATATGAAAAAAAATTTTTCTGTGAATAAATTTTGATATTTCGAAGAACTCATTTCTACAAATGAATGTGTCTGTACTAACATGGGCTTTAAAGCACATGGAATTTCTTTCTAAATAAAATATATTTGTATTGATCTGCTAAGAGTTGAGAGCTGCTGAGATCTTGGGACTTCAAATAGAGTTCGGTAACAATCTAGAGAAAAGTCACAAACTACACATCTCTTAACTTTTTGTTTCAGCATCCAGAGGCCAGTAGGCCTAAGAGAATAATTTACATTAATTGCAATGAGTTTTCTCTAAAACACTTTAGAGGCAACCTAAGGGTAAATTATTTCAGATTCTAGCGTTACCATGATCAAACTTCCCTTGCTATACAATTTCAGACCTGGTATGGAAGGAGGGAAAAAGAAGAAACTACCCCCTTTCTCCTGAGAGCTGAGTCTACATGTACTCTGAGCACGATAGAAATATCCCATTATTTTTTTTTTCCATTACTGTTTATTTTTTTTATCACGAAATGACATCTCTCCCCAAAATAAAATAAACTACCAGCTGCTGAAAAAAATCTCCTTAAAAATGATCTATAAAATAACTTGTTTTACAAGTCATTTCCAGTCCTGTGTGTCATTTCTCCCCCAAACAAATACTATTTCAGTTGTGTACTAGAAAGGGCATTTTAAAAATTATACGTGACAATGTAACAGCAAGCATCCTAGGGGGTTGGGAATCCCTCCAGGAAAAATCTTAAAGGCTAAAGTTTCTCCATGTAATTCTGGTCCTCTTCAAAAAGAGCTGGAGAGATCAGAGTTACAATTACTACAACAAGTAGCTTGAAAGAATTTCTCTCTGAAAAGGGCAGTTAAGCGCTATTGTTGAGCTAACCTTCCTGAATCCTCAAACCAAAGTGAAGTTGAAACCTTTTAGCAGCATTTACATCCTATGTTGAAAGTCACATTGCTCTCCAGGCAAGAAATCAAACCACTGAGCATATTGCTCTAAACAAAACAAAACAAAACAACAACAACAACAAAAAAGCAAAAAGCAAAAAACAACAAGCAAAAAACAATAAAAAAAAACCTACCACATTTAAGATTGTAACTCTTGCAGATATCAAGTAGTTGTCGTTTTATCTTCATGATTCATTATTTCCTTCTCTATTTGTCTTTAACCTAAAAGTTATGGCGGTTTCACAGAAAGTATACATTTCCATGAAAAGAGTAAAAACGTAGCAGCTCATATGCCAAGAGGAAAAACTTTGAGGGTACTGCCCTGAAAATACCTGGAAATTCAAGAGCGAATTACATTTTAAAAAATTACATGCAAGACCCGTTTATTTACTATTCCTTTGGGAAATCCACTGTCAGCACACCAAGTGAGTTCGATGTGATTTGATTTACAAATGTTTCAAAACCTACTATGCACAAGGGACAGTTTCTCTGCTCTTAGAAGCCAATTTAATAATTAAAACTAAAACTACCAATTAGTGCAACCTTTGGAATCTATTTGTATGCCCAAATTCTTTCAGCGCTCATGTAACTTTAACGATTTTAGAAGAAACAACAAAAATGTGTGCACATCAAGAAGATGAAACAGAATGATCAAGTAAGAAATTCACATGGGGGTGGGTACACGTGCCATGTACAAATGCTCAAAGCAAACAGCCCTGTTTCTTTCCCTGTGTTGGTTTCCACCCTAAATGGAGGCAGCACCTTCTTGGAGGTGGCGCCATTTGTCATTTTTAACGTAACCACAATATGGGATGGAGATAAAGGTGATAATGATGACAGTAAAAGCAGTAATAGTGGTAATAGTACCAATTCTACCAATAATCGCGGTTACCAATTCTAAGCGGCAGCGATGTGTTCTCTATTCCACCAGTTGCTTCCTGTATGTTGTTCTCTTTATTTCTGTTAACGATGCAACAGAATGAATATTGTTACTTCCAATTACCAAACGAGTAAACTTAACTGTAAAGATTAAAGGACTTTTTGGAGCACTTGGGTGGCTCTGTCAGTTAGGTGTCCGACTTCAGCTCAGGTCGTGATCTCCTGGTTTATGAGTTCGAGCCCCGCGTTGGACTCTGTGCTGACAAGTCAGAACCTGGAGCCTGCTTCGGATTCTGTCTCCCTCTCTCTCAGCCCCTCCCCCACTCACACTCTCTCTGTCTCTCTCCCATTCTCTCTCTCTCTCAAAAATAAATAAAACATTTAAAAAAAATAATCAAGAGACGTTTTAATGGGTCTCGCTAAAGCTAGAAAACAAGTTACTCATCTCATCTTTGTCTAGGTGCTAGGATTTTCCCACTACTTGATTGTGTTTCCTTACACCCACGCACACTGTTAGTCCAAATCTTCTGTTTACAATGGGTTAATCATCTACTGGTTTATTGTCATACCTAAGAACAGAAAAGGTGCCCAATGCCCATCAATTAACAATCTGATTATCTACATCTCCATCATTGTAAAAAGGTCGGAAATGAACATGACCAGCACTAATAACTGAATCAACCCATCGTCGAGGCATTTTTCTTCTTCTCAGAAATGTCAGGTTTTTGGCGGGTCTACACCTACCTGCCTTTTGTCTCACGTCTCAGATTACAGGACCAGGCTTTTATTTCTGCCCTAAACTGGAGGGCGTGTGAGAATATGGATCATGTAGCTCTCAGAATCAAGATTACTAACTCCACTAACTCTGCACAATGCAGAGACCTCCAGGCAATTGTTCATTCGCTGTGATTAACCTACAAAGCTCGCTCTCCTCTGAATAAACACTTAAAAAAAAAATCTGTCCTCAGCCTTAAATGTGCATGTGTCTGTATAACTTTGAGAGTTTTATAAAAGTATTTCAAATTTCTCTAAAATGATTCAGTCTCCCGCCTACAAACGATCAAAACTGAGACATCAATTCTTACCAAAATTAACAGGGCGTGGGTGGCTCAGTAGGTTAAGAGTCCAACTCTTGGTTTCTGCACAGGTCATGATCTCACGGTCTGTGGGATTGAGCCCCATGTCAGGCTCTGTGCTAGGATTCTCTCTCTCCCTCTCTCTCTCTCCCCCTCCCGTGTGCATATGCTCTCAGCTGGCTCTCTCTCTCTCAAAATACATAAACATTTCCAAAAACAAAAACAAAAAGCAAAAAACCCCACAAAAATCAACAAATCATTGGAAGGCTAATAAACATATCAAACTTCGTATATTCAAAATCTTTCTCACCAAAACCCTCTGCCTGCTGTCCTTCCATCCTAGTTAGTGAAAATGCCAGGATTTCACCTTGGTCTCAACTCCATATTGAATCTGTCACCAACTTCCATCAACTCTACCTTCAAAAATGTATCTCGACTTCCCCCACACCTCCCCCTGTCCACGGACTCAGGTCCGCACCAGCATTTTCCCTCCTCACAATTGTTTTTATAGCCTCCCAACTGATGTTGGCACTTCTAGCCCTGCTTCTCCACAGAGGAGGCGGCATGACCTTCCATTTAATCATAGCAGTCAGATGTGGCATATTCTGCGTCTCAAAACTCTACGATTTCCCATCTCATCTCATCTGAGTCAAAGCCAAAGTCCCGACAGTGTCCTGTCATGATCCAACCCCATTCCTCATTTGCCCCATTCTGGTCACACTGACCTCTGGTAGGTTCCTCAAACGTACCAGACAGGTGCCCACCTAAGATAGCTTCTCGGGAGGTTTCTTAATCCCAAAAACGTGTCACCCTGGAGATCGGTGCAGCTTTTTCCACTCAAATGTGACATGCTCAGTGAGCTTTTCCCTGACCGATCTATGTAAGATTGCCTTCTCCCCATACCTCTGAGCTCCAATGCTCTGATTTAGTTTTCTTCATACAACTCATCCCATTTTAACTTACTCTATACTTTACTTGCTTATTGTCTGTCTCCCTCATCCCACTCCCCCGAGATTGTAAATCCCACAAAGGCAAACAGTTTTACTATTTTGTTTGCTGCTTTATCCCAAGCCCCTAGAACAGCCCCTGCCGTGAAATAGATGTTCACTAAATGCTCACTGAAACATTTCATAGAGAAACAAAATAGCGAGGAAACACACATAAACATCAGCCTAATAGGATATTAAAACGTCTCCTTAGTAACGTTCTTCATTGCTGAACAACTTCATTTCTTATTCAAACATCAGGTTAGCCTGAGTGGTATACTTAGCCTTGAATCAAAGACTAAAATGCATTTTGCTAATTAAAATAATGGAGTTTAAATGCTGGTCTTTTTATTTTTAAAGCATCTTCCTCGTATAGCTTACTGAAAGTGCTTTCCTAAAAAAAAAAAAAGTTTGTATCTTTTTTTTTTCCTCTGCTTCCTGGCAAGCTAGTAATATTCACATTGTAGTATGGACATGAATATTGTCATGCATTTCCAAATATGAGTGTTATTGAAAACACTTTTTAACTAGTGGCATGTGGCTTGAGCAAAGATTCATCTTGGGAGGGGGCTTGATTTTCCTTCCATCAGTTCATGATTAAACTTAATTTCAAGGCGATCTATAAATTTATAATGATGACGTTTCTTTCAGGCTAAATCCACGTTGGACAGAGCCTAGGAGCTATTTTATTAGTATGTGCAGTCTCTAGCAGTTTCATTTGCTACATTAGACAGGTTCTCTATGCCATGTTGCATTTTTAGTAGCTAAAAAATCCTCTGACTCATAATTCCTTTCCCTTATCTGGGTTTTTGAACATTTTACAAAGGCCACGTTTAGTTAAAGATTGAGAATATCCTCCGAGAGCCTGAAGAGTATAAAAAACAGCCCTGGGCTGAAAGCTGTTGCCTAATTAATCTATAACCATCTCTAAATATTTAACACTACTTCTAAAAGAAAAATTACCTTACGTTTTCCAATGGGTTTCTTTTCAGTCACTCAGGATGCCATAATTTTGGAGGTTTGGGAGGTCTACTCTTTGCTGCAATTTCCTCAGCATTAAAAGAGCTTAATCCTCATGCTGACCGACTGGTCCAGATGGGGTTATATTCTGAAAGCCCCTCCTCTTGCCAACCAACATCTGTGTATTTATTTCAGATATGGAACAGACACTGAGATCTCTAAAAGGTAAAGTCAGTGCTTGGTCCAGACTATAATGAAAGTCGAAATAACCACAAGTCAAAATAGCTCTCAAGAAGGTACGTGAGAAAGAGAAGGAAGTTTATCTTAAATGAGCCATAAAGGGCCCCCTCTCCAGATGGCTTCTAATCTGTCTTGGCAGGTGACTGGAGAAAAACCTAAAATCATCCTTATTACCAATATCGATGCAGTGTATGTTGTAAATAGATAAATGCTAGCGTTTGCCTTAATCATCTCAGGACTGTGGTGACCCTTCCTGACAATGGAAGACACCACTTTGACTTGCAAAATGAATAGGCATAATGGCCAGAATGGACCAATGTGATGTCCTTAGGCTAAGCAGGGAAAGCTAATATTCATGAGCATAAGTGGTGTCCCTGGATATATGCTCATTAATATTAACTTTCCCCACCAGCACTGAGAAAAAAAAGTGGAACACTTTCAATAAATCAATTTATTTAGGATCAGCCCTTGTAGATTTGGCTTCTGGCTCAATAAAAAGCAATCAGTGAGGGAAGGACAAGGTGAATTATTGAATTCTGTCTTCTAATTGTATGACTCTCTGAATAGAAACTTCCCCATACATTTGGAGTCGTAACCAAAATGACTTCCAGACCTGGGTATCTTGTTTATCTTCGGAAAAAGAGAAAAGAAAATCTGGCTGCATAATTTTAACCTGAAAACAAGCAAAGCAGCTTGAGGTCCCCCTGAAATGATTAATAGAAAAGTGATTGGAATTAATCACAAACACAAGAGGAAGCTGAAATTAGAGAGAGGGTTATTAAGACACTGTCTGCCTGTTTAATCTCACCCCCTTATCAACACATTAACCTTGTTTTCTCTGCCTGAGCACTGAGTCCTACAGCAAAATTAGGTCAGAAATTCACATCAGATCAGATCAGCTGATTCATTCCAGCAAAACCCTGACATGCTGCAGATTTGAGTTTCATTCTAGATAGGATTATGGCTGAGGGCTTTTTGAGTTTGCTTCCTAGGCTCCAAGCATAGCAGCTTTAGCTAATTGTAGACTATTTCTCTACCAGCTATAGAGGATTTCTAAAGATTTTAAGACTAGCTGTGGAGTATTTTTGAAAGTTGACACAGTTATGTTTCCGAAGCCTGGTTCATTTCACTGTCCTCACTCACCTGAGCAAAGGTGTTTCCACATCTGTTTTGATACACAAATAGGGCATTTCGTTTTTCTACATGCCCCCAATTAAAGCAAACCCAATGAGATTCTCTATTCGTGACCAAAGTGGGTATTCCTGAGGCACTGGATGGATAGATCGCTGGCTAAAATGCACGTCAGTAAATGCTCTCTCTTCCCATAAAGTCTTCAGCCACAAATCATGAGTATGATTTCAGAGAAGCCATAACTATCTAAAGAGGATTTATGTAGCTGTTAACATTCCTCTCTTAAGAGTTCTCTGGGTGATTATGTCTTTGGGTCATTATTTAAAATATTTACCAATTCAAAACTTTGGTATTAGAACAATTTGCTTTTTAGGGAACAATGTTTTTGAAAAAGAAAAGCCAATCTTTTCTTCATTTTTATTTTTACTTTTTTTTCCCCTCTATGGTCTAAAAGGATCTTTAGCTGTTCTTTGTTTCTCTCTGACTAACAGAAATACTGAAACCTTCAAATATAAATAACTTCCAAGTATACATACTAATGTAGAATTGCATGTATTTTTTTAAGGAGCCGTAAGTAATCTAATTCCATTTCTGACTGTCACTTTTAAAGAGGAAATATAACCTCATATAGATCCCTTGAGGGCATCCACAGGGAACAGAGATGTTCCTAATCAGCCTAAGTAGTCCTTTGTGACAGAACCACTTTCCTCTAGTTGAGAGCTGTCTTCCAGACTTGCAATGTTTGGGAGAATTTCACTAATGTAACATTTGTTTCATTAGGAAAAAAAAAAATCCAACCCCTTCCTATAATAGAAAACATACTCAGAAAAACATGTAGTGGTAACATTTTTTTTAACTGAAGGGATATTTCCTATATTGTTTTCAAAAGACTGTGGCTAATAGTCAAATGAGACAGTGTAGGGACAAGTTCCATAATCCAGAAGGAAAAATTCACTTAAAAGGAAGCTTCAAATCTCAATGTACTTTTGGTACACCGGATACTCATTTTGACTGTCCCTCCTCCTCAATGGATAGCCTTACCTGATGTCCGAAACAAGGTGTTACTTATACACAGCGAACCTCTAAAACAGGTCTTATGTTCACAGGTGCACACAGGTACAGCCTCACAAGTCGTCTGTGGCCACATCCTGTTCTTGGTCAGTTGCCTCCTTTTTTTTATTTTTTATTTTTTTAATGTTTATGTATTTTTGAGAGAGAGAGAGAGTGAGCGCAAGTGGGGGTGGGGCAGAGAGAGGGGGAGACACAGAATCCGAAGCAGGCTCCAGGCTCTGAGCTGGCACCACAGAGCCCATGAGGCTCGAACTCACGGACTGTGAGATTGTGACCTGAGCCGAAGTTGGACGCTTAACCGACTGAGCCACCCAGGCGCCCCTAAGTTGCTTCCTTCTTAATGTCTGTATCCTGTGCTGCATCAGTGGTCCAACATAACTTCATTCCTGTCTCTTAAATATCCCTTTTCGCCCCCACCTATGACAAACTGGAGTTTTATAACCCACCTCAAGTGAGCTCACTCATCTGAAGCTATAGGTTTTGAGTGTTTGTTTTCTTCCAGGCTTTTTAATAAAAAGTAAGTCTCATTTAACAGTGCCT
Organism: Panthera tigris; assembly: GCF_018350195.1. Classification (NCBI taxonomy): domain Eukaryota; kingdom Metazoa; phylum Chordata; class Mammalia; order Carnivora; family Felidae; genus Panthera; species Panthera tigris. The sequence goes on along the minus strand of NC_056667.1, from coordinate 206,818,408 downwards.
GAACAAAACCATTAGGATTTAAAATAGCAGAAATGATGAGCCACTGAAATCATTTTTTTTCATTCTCCATGCACTTTTCTCCTTTAAGTCATTCTCTCCCTTTCTTTCTCATCAAATGTTATTCAGGGCTGTTAAAGGAAGCACTGAAAACATCACTTTTTATTTATTTAGAAGTTTTCACCCAAAAGCCTTGACAGTAAAAGCTCATGTGAGAAATGGCAGTGAAGGCACAAGAAAGTTAGTAGTGACAAGGGGCTCGAGTTAGTTTAAAAATATGGAATTGGGGGGCACCTGGGTGTCTCAGTCGGTTAAGCATCTGGCTCATGATTTCAGCTCAGGTCATGATCTCAGAGTTTGTGAGATCGAGCCCTGCATCGGGCTTTGTGCTGACAATGCAGAACCTGCCTGGGATTCTCTCTCTTCCTCTCTCTCTCTGCCTCTCCCCTGTTCATATTCACATACTCTCTCTCTTTCAAAATAAATAAATAAAACTAAAAAAATATATATGGCATTGGGCTCAGAGAGCCTAAATGATGTGCAACACTGAGAAAGGGGTGAGGAGATTCTTTTTCTAAGAGCTCAGTGTTTTAAGCCTCCCAGCTTCAACACAAAAGGCATTTCGGCACATATGTGATCCAGAAGGTCAATCATATGAAATCCTATTTCCATTTTTTAAGCAATCCTTGGCAGTCTGCACATTTCTGAAATTGCAACTGGCATATTTCACAGAGAATTATCATCAATGCCTTTTCAAGGTCAAACATGCCCCATCTTTAGATTTTCAGCCTTTCGATCTCATGTATGAAACCATTGCATATATTTAAGAAGGCATTCAGCAGACATGTTAAAGAATTTTAATTGATTAAACTGTGTTCATTAATGTCATGTAGAATTTTCTTAACAGTTGGGCTAAATTACATGTTAGAAATATTAAAATGTGTGTTAAAGATAGATGTGAGTATTCTGCCTCCGTTGCCAACGCGGAAACCCCAGCACGCTTGTGTGACCAGAATCTTGCCACGGAGTTTTCAAAAATATGAAACATGTATTTTCTATTAAGAAAGTTGAAGTAATTCCAAAAATGTATTATAAGAAGAAAATAAAAGATTATTATGTTTTAAATTGTCAGAATCTCAGAGCACCTGGGTGGCTCATGGGGTTGAGTGTTGGACTTCGGTTCAGGTCATGATCTCACGGTTTGTGAATTCAAGCCCCACATCAGGTCCTGCACTGACAGCTCGGAACCTGGAGCCTTCTCCCGGTTCTGTGTCTCCCTCTCTCTCTGCCCCCTCCCTGCTTGTGCTCTCTCTCAAAACTAAATAAACCTTAAAAAAATTGTTTAAATAAAAAAAATTGTCAGGATTTCAAAATACTGGTCACTATATAAGCAAAATCAAGTTGCATTTGGATATTATAATGGATACTGAGATGGGCTAACGTAAGATACCCACAGCCAGCCCTGGCACAGTCACATGGAGGCCTTTGGTCTCCTCCTTTTGTCCAGTCACCATGCGTTTGACTGCTTTGACATTTCTCTCTCAGACCCCATCCCCCAACAACATCCAGAGACTTCTGTGTCTCCCTGTTGTACATGGGCCATGCTTTGGGAAAAGAAAGACATCGAAAGTCTCAATGATTTAGGAGGCTTTGCTAGTGTTTTGTTCTTCCCAAAGATATTCATACTTTAAATCAGGATTCCAGAACCTCTTCAAATCGTACCACGCGAACAGCTGTGGAAATTGTGGAAGTAACACAATGGTGTTGGGATAGGATGAACCGGGTCCAGGGCCTTGTGTTGCAGAGTTAGTCATTCATTCAGGCTCATTCAGCCATCTGTACCCTGGGCCATCCCTTTTCCTACGATGGCTGAGCAGTCTGTGCTTTTTCCCAAGATGACTTACATCCCAACCCTTCCCACCTACTCAAGGACATAATCACAGTCATTTTTCCTTCCTGTGTCTAAGCCATTAACATTTCCCTTTCTATTGTAATCGTTCATATCAGCATTTTAAATAAGCTAGTTTTCTCTCTTCTTAAAGGAAAAGAAAAAGAAACATGAAGTACCATAGACCCCCACCTCCCACTACAATTACTCACCGTATTTTGTGATTTCTTTAGCCTCAAAACCCTCAAAAGAGTTCTCTATATTCTGCTTTTGTTCCATTCTTCCTATGTCTCATGAGGTTTTGTCCCCAGCCTTTCACCAGAACTGTTCTTGTCAACAACACCAGTGTGGTAAGGGGCTTCAATTCTCAGGTCTCAACATAGTTGATCCATCAGTAAAATCTCCTCCTTCTCCTTCTCTTGCTGCTGCTTCTTCTTCTTCTTCTTCTTCTTCTTCTTCTTCTGGTATGCCCTATGACCAGCACAGAGCCCAATACAGGGCTTGAGCTCATCACCCTGAGTTCAAGACCTGAGCTGATTTCAAGAGTCGAATGTTTAACCAACTGAACCACCCAGGCACCCAAAAATCTCTCTTCTTTGATCACTTCTGTCACTTCACTCCAAGACATCACCCTCCTACATGGTTCTCCCCCTCTCTCACGGCTGTTCTTCCTGGATTCAACTACTGTCCCTACCATGGAGGCAGACAGGCATACCAGGGAACAGTCCTGGGTGCTTCTCCCATCTCTCTCTATTCTTATTTTTATTTAAAAAAAGTTTAAGTTTATTTATTTATCTTGATAGAGAGGGAGAGAGAGAGAGCAGGGGAGGGGCTCAGAGAGGGAAAGAGAGAGAGAGAGAGAGAGAGAGAGAGAGAGAGTCCCAAGCAGGCTCCATGCTGTCAACACAGAGCCCAATATAGGGCTCAGACCCATGAACCGTGAGATCATGACCTGAGCTGAAACCAAGAGTTGGATGCTTAACCAACTGAGCCACCCAGGCACCCCTCCCTCTCTAATTTTAGATTCTAGGTATACTCAACCAGGCTCATGCTTTCAAGTCTATAGACTATGAGGACCCTCATATTTGTGTCTCTAGCTTTGATCTTACCATAAATCCTGGATCAACTGCCTATCCAGCATTCTCCACTTGGACATCCAAAAAGGCTCACAAAACTGGGGCGCCACAGCTGATCTTTTATTCCTCTAACAGTTAACTCAAACTTCTTCTCTAGTCTTTGCCATTTCGTTAAATGAAAACATCATTTTTCTCATGTTTCAGGCAAAAGACAAAGAAAAACACACACACAAGCACACGCACACACACAAAACAATAGCAAAACAAATGGAAAGCCATCTTCGGTGTTTTTTCTCTTACTCAACTACTACATCACACCAATTAGAAAATTTTGATGGTGCCATAATTTGATAATTTTTTGCCACCTTTAAATTTAAAAAAAGTTTTTTTAACGTTTATTCATTGTTGAGAGACAGAGACAGAGCGCAAGCAGGAGAGGGGCAGAGAGAGAAGGAGACACAGAATCTGAAGCAGGCTCCAGGCTCTGAGCTGTCAGCACAGAGCCCGATGTGGGGCTCGAACTCACCAACCATGAGATCATGACCTGAGCGGAAGTTGGATGTTTTACTGAATGAGCCACCCAGGCTCCCCAATGCCACCCTTACTATTACCACCCTAGTCCAAACCACCATCATCTCTCACCTGAATTACTGCAAAGGCTTTCTATCTGAACGTCTTACATTTGGTTGTGCCCCATCGGTCTATTCAACACAGGAGCAAGAGTAATCCTGGTAAAATGTTCGGTGAACACAAGTCACACCTCTGATCAAAAATCTCCAACAAATTTTGTTTTCTCCTTCAGAATAAAACACACGAGTTTATAAGGCTCTACATTACCTGATGGCTCACTACCAGTCTAGACTTACATGCCCTAAATCCTTGCCTTGGTCACTGTGTGACTTCTTGTCCTTTTCTTAGAACACATCATACTTCCTATTCCCCCTGCTTAGAATTCTCTTCCTGCCAATAGCCATACACTTCATATCTCTGTCATCATCTCAGGGGCCTTCCCTTGGCTCTGTTTTTTATCTCCTTTGCCTAGCTTTGTTTTACCACCTCTTATAAATATTCATATATATACTTTTTTTTTTTATTTTTTATCTTACTTTTGAGAGAGAGAGACAGAGCATGAGAGGGGAGGAACAGAGAGAGTGGGAGACACAGAATCCGAAGCAGGTTCCAGGCTCTGAGCTGTCAGCCCAGAGCCCGATGCGGGTCTCCAACTCACAGAGTGTGAGATCATGACCTGAGCTGAAGTTGGACGCTTAACCGACTGAGCACCCAGGCGTCCCTATTTATATACACTTATATGTTTAGTGTTGTCTCCTATTCACAGTTTCCTCAGAATGTAGCTTCCTTATAATCAAAAACTTTGTTCTGTTCATTGCCATCTCATCAAAGTCTTGAACATTGCCTGACAATTAGTAAAATTTCAACACATATTTCTCCAATCAACTAATACATTTTAGCAGTAAAGTTTTATTGAACAATGCATTTACATTAGATCCTGTTGTAAGACCTGTATAGAAAAATAGAATGATTCTTCTCATGAAACTTACATTGTAGCTTGGACATCAGCAACCGTGTTGCATATTGCATTCATTGTTTGCTCTTTGCCTTCATTCACCTTGACCTCAGGTGTGAGATGCCCTGAATCAGTGTTATTCCTTATGACGAGGAATATGCCTTATTTCAGGGGGTGGTCAGAATTCAACCTGAACATAAGCCCATTTTGTTAGCGCCTGTAGGTTTGTTTACCTCCAGTTGGCCATTCTCATGCCTACAAAGTTGGTTTATTCTCCCGCTCTATCTGCCCACATCTAGGGAGAAATTCTAAATGGAGTGATATCCAAAATCCCACCTCATTGGGTCAAACTGACAAATCACAAATCTTTGTAATTCTCCCATGAATAACACCAGCTAAACACAACATGATTGATAACTTAACTCCTGTTCTTTGCTCTATTCACAAACAGAGCTAGGCTAAAGTTTTATCTTATGCTGAGAGCATTATGTGGAAATAAAGGTGTCCAGATCATTGGGGACTTTTTTTTTCAATTCAATGTATGATCTAAACTCTCTATACTTATGTGCTTTCTAACTTGATACTAGAAAATATTGACTTATTAATCTAGCAGAGACCAACTCAAATTGCAAATAACTGAATTTCCTCAGCCTCACTTATTATGCAATGACAGAATTTTGCTATGTTGCCACCTACCAAAACCCTGTTCCCATCTCTTTGACTTCAGAGTTCTCTGGAGTCATTGGTTACGTCTCTTTGAACACTTACCAGTAAGCTACTTAAAAATTAAACATCTTCTGTCTTAATATCTTTAGCTAGAACTCTTCTAAATGTTGTTGATGAAACACAGATACAGTGATAAGCACACTTCAGTACCGTAAAATCTAATGAAACTATTCTGCAAATAATTCTATTTATATGGCTATAAAAAAGAATGAACAATTGAGTTTTAATATCAAGATCAGGAAACTTTTCATTTTAGAGGTGAAATTGTTTTAGAAGTCTAGTGGGCCATCCTTTTTTGTTATGAATTTTAGAAAGCTCATTCTCATAAAAGTAAAATGCTCACTTACATACAGAAATCCATCAGAAGTAATTCCCAGGAGAAAAAAAGTTGTCCTATATAAAGGACATTTAACATATCATAGAAGGAAATCTGTGATACCAACTAAAATGGGTAGAAATAAAAAATAACATAGTCCCCAACAAGTATGGACTTAAATATATGCAATTGTGGCAATATTTATCAAGTATGTCATTTTGCAAACATTTATATACATGGTAGTAGCATAGATGTCCATTTTCAAAATGGAAAGATTACATTCTTCCAAAATAATCCTCCATAACATTTATTGTTTTTTCTTTCCAGTTCTCTCTCTCTCTCTCTCTCTCTCTCAAACCTTTTGCATAAAAGTATTTGCCACTAAATGATTAGGGTAGAGCATCCTTACCTAGCTTCATAAATAGTTCATCTCTTTTTTTTTAATGTTTATTTATTTTTGAAGGAAAGAGAGACAGAGAGTGAGCGGGGAAGGGGCAGAGAGAGAGGGAGAGACAGAATCTGAAGAAGGCTCCAGGCTCCGAGGTGTCAGCACAGAGCCTGACACGAGGCTCGAACTCACGAACCATGAGATCATGACCCGAGCTGAAGTCGGACTCAACCGACTGAGCCACCCAGGTGCCCCCATAAATAGTTCATCTTGGGGCGCCTGGGTGGCGCAGTCGGTTGAGCGTCCGACTTCAGCCAGGTCACGATCTCGCGGTCCGTGAGTTCGAGCCCCGCGTCAGGCTCTGGGCTGAGTTTGAGCCCCGCGTCAGGCTCTGGGCTGATGGCTCGGAGCCTGGAGCCTGTTTCCGATTCTGTGTCTCCCTCTCTCTCTGCCCCTCCCCCGTTCATGCTCTGTCTCTCTCTGTCCCAAAAATAAATAAAAAACGTTGAAAAAAAAATTAAAAAAAAAATAGTTCATCTTAAAATAATAATTTCTTGTCCCTAATGTGATAATGTTCACAGAGAGTTTAAGTACAAGTATTAATACCAGATTAGATGAAACATCCACCAACTATTAAAATACCTTAACTATTATTTTTTAGTATTCAGCTAATTGACATGGATTAGTTTTCTAAATTCTGAATCTTTGTACTTAGTAAATAGAACTTATTGAAGAAAGAAGACTTTGTATAACACAATATGCCTCTACCTGTACCCCTGGTACACACACACACACACACACACACACACACACACATGCTGGAAACACTGTAACATTCTTTGGGAAATCAAAGGATGTGTATCCTACTTTGGGTTTCTGCCCCAGGACATTTAGCCTCAATGTGGAAGCCATAATCTGGCACTTATTTGCTTGTAGGGGGTAGGTTTTGCAACATAAAATCATTTTATATCAACGAACCTGGGGCACCTGGCAGTCATCATAAAACTCTGCACTGAGAGCACATAGTGAGGGTTCCTCCTGCCTTCAGAGGCTCATATAACTCTAATTATTGATAAGTCTTTTTATAATCTAAGAAGATGAACTATTATAAGGTATTAAACATAAACAAAGACCATTAAAGGTGCAGATTTTCATCAAACATTGACTATGAAGTGTTTAAGTGTTTCCTTGGGCTTTTATCAAGGGTTGTTAAGTATGAATTTTTTTTTTTAAAGAAAACTGAATTCTTTCCCCATCCCAGCTATACCTCCACATGCACAACACAAAAGCAAATAACTTTTCTTAGCTACGGTGAAAGAACTGAGAGCCGGATGAATTGTGTTTATGTTATAGTTAAGGTGTCAATTTCACTTGGTCTCATCAAGTCTAACTTGGGCAAACCCCTTCTTGACAACATCACAGCCTTGACCAGGTGACAACATCACAGACAGGTGAGAATTCATGGAATTCCTTGTGTATGCAAGACTCAGAATACTTGTGTTTATATTTACCGTTTTATTGCTTCTTCTTGTCTTCGGCGTTTTTCGTTCTTCTCCTTCAAGTAGGCCAGGTTGGTTTCATTTCTCAAGCGGTCATTCTCTCGAGCAATGTCTGATGCATTCTGAATAACCAAGCCATCGTAGGCCTTCATCCCCATGTCCTCGATATATTGGAGAAATGTGTCCAAAGGGTCTACCTCAGGATTAGAACTCATCATCTTGGAGGGGATCATGTAAAAAGGAACACTTCCTGTAGGATAAGAACACATTTTACCTTTATCAAAGGTGAGGAGAAAAAAGCAAAGTGCTGTTTGTTCACCCTAATATCTTCTCAGCCCCAGATTCCAAAGATTATGGTAGAATCTATTCAGAGACAATGTCTCATTAGAAACTACGAACCACCAAGACTATTAGAAGTAAATATTCAATGAATGTTGCCTGAGTAGCAAACATTCCCTGAAACAAAATTAGAACATCAAAGGCCAAATCTCTAGCACTTAAAGGTAACGGGAAGGTTCAAATACAGGGTGCCGAGTTCAATGTTTGGTTTATGTATTTAAAGTCACGATTTTGTTTTTCAAAAATGTGTTCTTATATCATTAAGATCTATCAGATCCAAGCTTCATTTCTAACTAATTGCTATAAAGACTTCTCGATTTCAAATAAGATGATAACATTATTTGGAAAAGACTTTCTTATTGTGCGTGTTCTCCTTCTAGTTTTAAATTAAGATCTACGAATCTATACTATTTGTGCATAACATAACAGTAAACAAGGAAATACACATTTCTAATATAATTTGTTTTGGAAATAAACCCTTTTTGACCCATCATTACTTTCCAAAATGGTGCTTCCTGATGGCTGCCTGCTAGAACTCAAATATTGTAGGTCACCAGGACCACATCCATCCTTACTAATCTGGTAACTCAAGCAGTGACAACTATAATTATCATTGCTACGTCAAGGTTTGAAAACGCAAACCATAGAGTGGATTACTGTAAAACCAAGATCCAATTAAAACAGCAACAAAACACAGGACTTTCAACAGATCAATATATACCGTCCACCTCCAAAATTATGGAAGTAATAGCTTCTACCTCTTGCTGATGTAACGATTTAGAGAGGTGATGTTATAAAGAATTTAACATAAAGTTTAACAATAATAGGCATACAGTCATGTTAGCTAATATCTTCGTAATAAAAGTACAGGCGAAGGATTGCCAATGTCATATGTGGGTATGTGTATGGACAGGTGATAGATAACCAGCAGGCTATGAAAATCAGGATGCTTCGAAGCAGAAGTATTCCAATGAATTATAGAAATCAATGAAGCCAGGGGATAGAGCAATGGTGCTCTAATCAATCAAAAATAGAACTGAAGTTTAATTAATTGCATGCAAGATAAGTATTTTAGCCTTCTAGCTTAATAAGGCTTACTGTCCTCAATTGCATAGTCACTGTTGTATAAGAAACTGGTATCCTTGCATCAAATTGAAAAAGCAAAAGCAAAATCAATCAATAAGAAAAAAACTTTGGCCATTTAAAATTATAAATGACGTTTACATCTTTTATGTTCTTTTAAAGCCCCAGGAAGATATGTGTTTTTTAAATCTCAGCCAATCTATCTAATGTAGAAGTCCTAGGCTTTCACCGCTGCCCTTATGAATCATATTCATTTCGAGTTTTTTACAAGTATAATCATGTTCCATACCTGGATGGTAGCTATGGAAACTTTACTTCTTATCAGAGTTTATTAGCGTTTCAGCTGCCAGTCAATTCTTCTGTTATTTGACTCCTACTCTGAATTTAAAGATTTATTCTCCAGCCAGTAAGAGATTGTTGGAACTAGGGGATATGAGTTTGTTTGTTGACTCATGATTTTGTTGTTGTTGTTGTTATGTGGAGTTTTATTACATTTGGTTTGGTTTTGAGCCATAATGGGTTGGCAAATAAAATGGTCTTTTAATTTCAACTGTCTAGCATAATTGAATTGTATTGTACTATAAGTCCATGAGCTTAGATGCTCAAGGGGTAGACATGCATAAGAATAAGAAATTACTGCTACCAATGATTGCAATTTTCAGGAAAAAAATACAGGAACAGGATTCTCAGAAAGCTGAAGAATTACCATTATTGGGAACTCACTTCTCCCAAGGACTTCAACACTAGGTGTGCCTGGATAAAAAAAAAAAAAAAAGCTCTGTCTAACTTTATGGCAATTAATGCTACCATAGTTAAGCAGGCCAAGTCAGGACAAGGATTCCAGAGACAACGCCTCAGGGTGGAAGAACCCTCCCACTTTGCCCTTGAGCAAAACTGTATATGCCCCCCTGTGAAAAGCATTACCCCCCAATTTTTGTTTCTTCCCTTAAATTTTCCTCCCACCCAAAGGACACCAGAGATTCTCCATACAGTTTATATATTCCAGATATGAACCAGGTTAATTGGGGACTTATGAAACTTAATTATCTCTTTATGTGGTCTTTCAAATTGACTGGAGTTGAAATTATGTTTGTTCCGAGACAACATTAAATAACAGTGCCATCAAGTATGTATACTAGGGAAAGTTGTGCTATAAGTAGTAAGAGTATAATCTGAAAAGTTAAGATGAAAATTTGAAGGATAAAAACCATAAAATCTAGTAAAATTTCTGGACAATGATAACTGGATGCATGAAATCATGCGTGTCATCTAGTTCTAGGGAGGGATTTGATTCTACGCTCGTTCATGTCTTCAAGTATTTCTGGAGCACCTGTTATGAATGAGGCACTGATAAAGGCAAACCTGTGTCCTTCTAAACATTCACACTGCAGGGTAAGAGGACAATAAATTAAAAAATTGCAACACGGTGTCAGTGGGACAAGCACAGGTGGTAGCTTTCACGAGTTTGTCAGGGTGTGTGGTCACCATTTTTGAGGATGAACACAGAACATTATCCAATAACAATAACTAGGCTTCAAAAATAACCATAAAAAATGGACGTGGACCCTACCAATGTTTAAGCATCACACTCTCCTGCTCTCTTGTCCACATGTAAAAGGTAGATTGTAATGTGGGGTAGGGGCAGAGGGCAGTTAGGCAGTCCTGAAGAGTGTAACTGAGGACTTGGGCGGTATGGCCTGAAATCACAATGCAAGCACCCCTAGGTCTCTGACTTTATGCCATTTAATGAAGCTTTAGCTTCCTCTAAGCTTTAGTTTCCATGTGGTTAAAATGGTGGTTGGAGTATACTTAACTCCCTTATGTTGCTGTAAGCGTTCAGTTAGAAAGCACATGTGAGTGTTCAGGACATGTGAGCAAAATTATTAGTCACTAACATTACTACTTACATCCTCTTCCTAATTCTTAATTGTGGCCAAGATGGTGTTTAGTAATAACTCCTCAATAAACACATGTTTACTTTGAAACATACACGAATAGAATGTTTAATGCAGTTCAAGTTCTTAGTCACAGGTGTGCAAAGGGAGGCATGGAAGGCTTTCATAGACTCGCTTCCTAACCAAGGGCATGCAGACAGACCATTTATCCATTCCGCCCCAGTTCCTGCCACGAGAAGATAAGGGCTTTGTCACAGAGGAACCATGAAGCTCAAACACTTGGGCTCCACCCTTCCAAGCTGGTGTTTCTCAGCCAGCTGAAGTCTGAATGCAGAGACTCATTCATTCACTCCTCCTTAAACAAATGTGAGGCCTCTCTAGAGAAAAGTGAGCTGTACGTGAAGTGGCTGTCTCACTACAACTGCTACCATTTCTATGCAGTGAGAACCCAGTCAGGTATGGTCATAAATCTGTTTGTCTTTCAGAAATGTGTAGTTATGGCTAAGATAGATGTTGAACAAGGCATGGTCCATGCCACTAAACACTTGGCTTCATTTTGGCTGCTGGATATTAAATCAAGTTTATCTCTGGCCCTTTAACAACAATCCTGTGTACAAGTAGTTCATAAAGGCTTGTCATGAGCACTGAATTCTTCATGTTGGCGTCTTAGGAACACAATAGTTAAGAAGCAAAAGGGCCCCTCTCCTTTAGATAGCGCCTTTAGCTCCATTGCAATATGCAAGAGACTCTTATTAGATCTCGAAAGATTGCGTGGTATATTTGTGACAACAAAGTGAGTGAGGTTGAAGGGCTCTTCTGCATTTCTCCAGTCATCCCTTGCCTTTGGATCAGTGTGTGTTGGCGGCCATTTTTGCTTGCAACAAATTAGACATTTTAGCTCCCCCTAGAGCATTGGTTGAAAGTTGACATTCTTGGTCTGCAAGGTAGATGGGTTTTATCAGGAATGCATGGCGTGGACTCAAACGGTGCAAGAGTTGTATATGTGTTCTTTTTCTTGGAAGTTGTGGCGAACATTGAGAATTTGTGTTAGGAGTCTCCCGGGAAAGCACCTAAAATGACTGAGATCAGAAACCCCACACAAATCATAGGTAGCTTCACAACCTCACCTCACGCCTTTCCTTCCACTGCTGTGTGGTGCATTCAGAAAACCCTGCTTTTGTTTCATTTTTGAATTACTGTATTTAAAATCGTTGCCATTCTAATAAAAGCCAAAAGCTGTTGGCTTTTATTAGATGTTAGCTTAAATACAGCTGGATGTTTTAATTGCTCTGCTTTATTGTATTCTTTCACTCTTATTACTTATTTCCTGTAGACCACACCCTTCACAAAGATTACTTTGTATGGTATTGTGATACCTCCTAAAATTTGAAATTTCACTCTCTTCAGCTTAGATGCACCGATTTAAACTGGTGAGATTGAGGTCATATTTAAAACATTAAGCATTTAACTTTGTCTTGTATTAGCCATTTCTTTATTTTCTTTTGTGTAAAACCATCACTGTACCTCACCCATGCTGAGCCTAGAGCTGAAAGTAGCAATTCATTTCTTTATCATGTTTCCACTGAAATAAAACTACCTATTACCTATACATGTGGAGCATAAAATATACATAAAGGTATCCAAATTGAATCCATAGAAACAAAAAATTCATTTCCTTTTTTTTTCTCATTCTATAGCCACTACTTGCATCCAAGGAACTCAAGAAGCTGAGACATTACGTGACTTTCAATGTTAAAACAAAAAAAAAAAAGGGGGGAGGGAGCATATTTTTGAGAATTAAGTGTATACAAAACTTTAACTAAGCACATACATGTATGTAGATTCCCTTGTAAACTAAGGAATAAATTTTTTGTAGCCTCAATTTACCAGAGGATATTTAATGTGTCACTAACTGATGTCAAGATTGGGGTCTCCATAGTATAGAAAGCATTTGATTCATTGCAGGCTGCTGTTGAAGAAAAGACATACAGAAAGAGTCAGATAAAAAATGAAGCCTGCCATCTTATACTTGTTAAAGTATTTCTCTTTTCTTAAAATGCAGAACAAATTCCCTCTTCAGTGTGATTTCATGCACTGTGACATCAGTCACTCTGGTTCTGCAAGAACTGACTCAGGTGGGTGTGTAAACCGACTTCTCAGGCAGAACCTTCTGACGGATCCTTTGCCACCCCCTACCAAAAAAGCAGGACCCTTGTATATAAGCATCACTGAAATGAATTAGCCCACTGGCCTTTGTGGGGGCTGGTTCTTTCTTCTCTTCTTAGAGAATTCTCAGAATTTCTGAGGTGAAGCTGCTCTCCATCTAAAACTTTGGTGTTCCAAGATTTAAAATCGTGAATAGTCCATCAATCCAGACATTTTCCATATCTGCTGAGTGACAGAGGAAGAAAAAGCAACTGTTTGGGAGAGAAGTGCTCCCCAGCTCTTGAAGTTAAGAAGCTTCTTAAATTTCAGGTCACAGTTAGCCCTATAAGATAATGTTACAGCTAGAATAATGTAAACTTTATCCTGTGTTATTCTTATAATGCTGTTTGTGTTGACTGGGAAGGACAAAATGCATGCTAGGGAATACATTTCCTCGTGGAAAGCCTCGTCATGTTGCCCTCATTTCACATTTGTGCATTTCATTCCATTTGCTTATGGGAAAGTTTTCTAGTCCCTACTTCTCAGTTCTTTATGAGGTTCTCAAACCACACCTGCCCCAGTGCTGTGAGGAAGTTATTAGAATCTGACCTATTAAAATTTGATTTTCCCTCCCATTCCAATCATTGAATCTTCTCTGATATAGAGAATCCTATTTTGTCCAGCAGTATTGACTCAGCCAAATAAAAGTTTCCCAAGGCAATTTTGACTATTTCTTTTTTATTCAGCAGGAAGAAAAAGATCTTTCACATTTGTTGCATGTACTCAGACCAATTTGAAAACACATTGTCAAAATATAAGTATTTAAATAATCAGGCTTCATATACATATGTAAAATCTGTATGCAAATTAATTTCTAGAATTCGCTGACTTCACACAGGACCAAATCAACAGACCAGATTGCCTGGTTATAATTCGTAACCTATGTAAACCATGTCAAAATTGTTTTTCTGATAATCTGTCAACAACAAATCTTATCATTTCACTTTGATTGTGCTTAAAATCCTACCCTCAACCCCACAAATGGTCATGCTCATTTTCTTATTCTCACTTTCATCAAAATGCAGCTGTTCTGCTCAACATGGGAAATGTTAGAGTTAAAACCACGGGCGCCTGTTGAAGTGACTACAAAAACGCTGATTGCTTTTTTCTCAGAAAGCAGATTACTTTGAAGCGAGTTTTTTCTCCACTCTCTCCCTTCCCAAAGTGGGTAAAATGGGCATAGATCATGTTAATGAGTGGTATCATAACTCAGATACCCGCCCCCAACTTCCAGGTTGTCATGGTGCTATTTGCCCATGGTCTAAAGGGATAGCACGTTTCTGATAATATTAGGGACTCACACAAAATGTCAATGGCTGAGGTACTTTTCTGAGCCTTTGGCCAAGTGTTTCCAGACGCTTACAAGGCAGTATTGGCAAAGTAGATACAGTCAGTATGATAAATTGCTGACTGGCGATACAATGAAAACCATCTAATTGAATGACTTTTTTTTTTTTTTAAACAATAGACAACCTTCTTGTCTCTAGCATTTTTACACTTGTTTTTCTAAACTTTGCAGACGCCTCAAGTCCTTGGGCTTCTCTACAGTTCTTTGTGAAGTTGTCGGGTTTTTTCTCAGGTCTGTTTTCACTGATTTCCTCAACTGTCAGTGTCCTTCACAGAGTCCTCTTTGCTGAGTTGGCAAAGGTGTGTTGTGATTTCCACAGAAAAATAAAACAATTTTGGCATCTGTAGCTCACATACTCTCATATTAATCTGTTTACCAACTGACAATACAGAAAAATGAGTTGGAGCATTGTTTAACATGTGAAGAATTAGGAGAAGAGTTGATGTTCACTCTTGCTCTATCGTCATTATTTCATACTATTTGATGATAAAGTCTTGCATATTAAATGGACTAAAACTACATTGTGTAACTTCTTAGATCGGATTCCCTTATTTGGGGGTATGTGTAGAAAAAAAAAATACAGTTCTACAGTACCAAGCCAACTTTAGGAATTCTTAATGAGAAGGAACAGTATTATTTCCTGTAATAGTCCTTCCAGCTGGGGAAGACCTACATTTCTTGTATTTAAAATGTTCCTGGTTTTTAGAAAAATTAAAATGGAGACACCCCAACAAATTAAGTGTGTGTCCCAGGTAAAACAAATCTCCCTAAAGTCCTATAGAAAATATTTGTTGTGATAAGACTAATGAGATCTTCCTGATACTGAGTGTTAAAATTCATGTTTCTCAAAGAGGTTTATGTCTACTCTGTTAGGAAGGAGCAGTTTCAGCTTTGGTGTATGTCTGATAGTTTCATTTATTTATTTTTTGGTAGGTTTTTTTTTTTGAGAATACAAAATTAGGCTGACACAAATGTGCTGAGAGACTGTTGTAAAATATTTATGGTATGGAATAGCCGATAAATAGCTAGCATGCACAATGTGAATGCCAATTAATACCCTGGAAAATATTTTCAATGCTTTTAATAATTCAACATGGCTCATTTTACCAATGAAAATCTAGTTTAGCCATTTCCGTGGTAATGTAACTAAGTGGGTAAGAGGGCACAAAATAGCCGGAGGCTTATTAAAGCCTTGGATGCCTTCGCTGTGGCTTTATTTCTGTTGCACCTAATAAGACATGCAAACTTCAGCATTAAGTACCCCCAGATAAAATCCCATTCCATTTCATAACCAGATTGCTTGATCTATTTAGTGCTGGATTCAATTAGCATGCTTAGAGAATCTGAAAAATGAGATACATACCAAAATTTACGTCTCCAGGGAGAGCTAAGTGCAACAATCAGAAGGTGACTAGTGTCTGTCAGAGCCCTCTCTCGCGGTTGATCTCTGGGCAGTTCTGTAGGAGTAATCCAGCACCATAAGAAAGAGACTTGTAGTTCAGCTCAGTTTTTCTTCAATTAAAGTGCATTGCATCTGGATGGGGAAAGTGTCCATTCCCAGATTCTTCATCACTAGAGATCAGAGCATCCTTGATGTTCTTCCTATCAGATAAAATGGCCTTTAAAGTTTGCTAGGAAGATGCGGTGGCAGAAGACAGGTGCCTGCTTCCTTAAATCGACATTCAGAGAAAAGAGGGCATAGCTAATGGGTGGGGATGAACACACAGCCCCTCTCTTTCCAGGTCCAGCAGGGAAGAAATTGAATGATTTTACCCACTTTGCTACACAGATGATTACAAGACTCGAAGCAATCACCCAGGCTGGCTAAGGTGCCTCATTTGATTATATTCTGTGAAGACAACAATAAATGAAAACAAAAAATCAGAAACATCCTCTCTAAATGTCTCCTCTCAGCCCAAAAGATGCTCTTTCTCATTGCCACTTACATACAGAAGGTTTAGAGCAGCCTAGCTTGTGGTATCGTCCCTCCCCCGTGACAACCAGCTCTCTCTCTCCCATTCTCTCTCTTTCCCCTCCCTCCCTCCCTGCCCCTGACTCCCTCCCTTCCTGCTTCTCTCTCTCTCCTCTCCAGCTGCCTTAGTCTGTTGATGCTGCTGCTGATTAATCAGGGATTCTGAAACAAAGAACCTACCTTCTGAAATAAGCAGTAATCTTTCTTCTCTGTTTCTGCAGTCCGTCTGCATTGAACCGCAAAGCTGCCAGCATTCTAGCACCTTGGATAGTTCCTGCTCACTAGGCCCCTTGGAAAAGGGAGGCGAAGAAGCAACTGAAGAAATGACAAGAAACCCGAGAGCAGCATCGTTCTACTTCGGATTTCGCCTCCCTGGGGCCTCCCATCCTCATTAAAGACCTCACATTTAGGCAACAGAATCTCTCCCTTTTATCTGTCTGAACTGAAGTCTGATTAGTAAGTGATAAAATGAAAAGAGGATAAAGAAACCCCTTCATTTACATCCACTACAACCCTCATTCCAGCTTTATGGAGAAGAAAAACATAAATCCATCAAAAAGAAATGTTGTTACTACAGAGGGTGTTTAAGTTATAAGCTTTTCACCCCTGGCATGGCTAATGAAAATGAGCAACAACTTAAATGGAACATCGAGATCTCAGTTTGATACCCTTATTTGATACCAATTTTGCCTCCACCCTCCCTGCCGAGCCAGGCACACAATTACTGCTGACGTACTTCAGGCTGCTGCTTGGGGAAAGAGGGGAGGAGCCTTTTAACCTCATCAAAACAGCCTCGTGCCACCTGCTCCCATGGCATGAGAACAAAACTAGCCCACTTAGAAGGAACATGTACAGCACACATGTATGTTGAATAAAGATCTCACTCAGAGAGTGCGCTATTTTTTTTTTAACAAAAATAACATGTGAATTAACCATGGTGTGCCACTAACTCCTATAGATTCACTGTTGAAATTTTTGAAAGTCAACCTATTCCCTACATTTCCTGAGGATTCTCCTCATTCCGTTCTTAAAAGCCTGCTGAATATATGCATATATATCATGTTATATAATACAACTTCTATAGACATAAGTATATATGTATACAAAAACACGTGCGTATATGCATACACATACAAGCCCATAAGTTTGTATCTAACTTGTTTTCCTTCAAAGTAAGAAGTATAGTGAAGTAAAATATAGGTGTTTTATTGTGTTAGTTGGTATTATGGTAAATATAACAATAAGCAATGAGTTTCTGCTTAGTTGAGACTGAAATACCAATTTTGAGAGGGAAAATTATTCAATAGTGACCAGGAGATTTCTTTTCATCACATTTTCCCAGTAACTCTTTTTGTAAATTACTTTCACTCACAAACTGATTTTCCTAAAGGTTATCCCCAAAATCTAAATTCATAACTAATTTCTCAGAAAAATGTGATCTGAATGTAATTTTTCATGCATCAACAGACTATAAAAAAATAATAAACTTAGGTTTACCTTCCTGATTCGTAAATGCCATCTGAAACTGTACCACGATGTTGCAAATGTTATTTTTTTAACTTGTATGTATCTGAGGAAAAATAAAATCAACATGTTACATTGCTACAAGAGTTTCAGTTTTCACATGTCCTAATGTGCATTCCTAAAACAAATCACATATGTCACTTATTTCCTAGTCTTTGTGCCTCCACTCCTTGGACAGAACAGAACATCTGTGGAAGATCAGATAGATGAAAGAAGGAAGGGAAATTTAATTGTGAAAGAAAAGAGGCCACATCTCTCTCACTCCTTCTCTCTCTCTCTTTTTCTCTCTCCCTCTCTTTACCGCCCTGCCCCCACTCTCTCTCTCTCTCTCTCTCCTCTGTCTTATGAAGATTCTAATAACTAAGCACCATGTAGGGGGAAAAATTGTCTCAAGTACCACTTACAAACTAGTAACAGCCACCACACTGTCATTGAGAGGTTTAGGAGCGTATCATTATTTTTGGTGGTCAAGTGTTGTCATAGGAGTTTTCTTTCAACATGTGACCCAAAGCAGAAAAGATTCTTTATAAAGAAATTATGTGGCAGATATTTTAGGAAGTGTAAATACTTAATCATGACTGGTAACTCCATAAAGATAGGTGGAACACATTTTTATCTACAGAGAGCTTGAATAGACACTAGTGTAAAGCCCATTTCTACCTTGGAGAAAATTAAAACCCAGATAAGCATACTGCCTTGCTTCAGGCCTCACACTCCTTGGCTCATTGGGATTAGGATCAGAGGTCACTGGGCTGCTGTGCCTCTCATCATCTTTGGCCAACAGGGAGCTTTCAGTCACTTTAATATCACGCACCAGGATAATTTCAAATAAAATGCAGAGACACTGGCTGATGGTTGCTAACTTTAAAAAAATTCCCCCCAAAATATCTCAAGAGTAAAGGGACTTTTACCCCAAGAAAATAATGTGTAGCCCTTTAAACTTAACATTTTCAGCTTTAGAAAAATTTATGATTATTGTGTTTCTGTCCTGTTTCATTTCTTTTATTTTTTTCTCTCCTTTGCACAGAATAGAGTTTGGGAGCCATCACATTATATCAACTCTATCTTCTCAATCCCATACCTTCCTCATTCCAGGCCACAGTATATATTGATCAGGCAATTTCTTCTCTGGAGATATAGTAGAGTATAGGAATTAATGGCATCTTTGGGGGTTGGTGTCTAGAAGGTCCCCACAACTAGTTCCTTAGGTCTCACTGAATGAGATAGAAAAGGATTTCTACTTTCAAGTAACCTTAGATTCAAATGTGGAATTCATCTCTACTCATTTCAGTAGTATTTAGAGAAGAACGTCACAGTACAAAAATTAAAGTTGAAATTTTTTATATTAAGAACAAAGGTACAGAAAGACCAACGAAGCTCAAATTATGTGTTGGTTTACTTCTTAAACATCTCTGTAAAATACATAGGTGTTCCTGATCTCATAGAAACCAGTATTTAAATGCCTCATGACTTATTTCTTTTAAAGTTCTTATGTCAGGGTAACGTTGGGCTCTTTCTGTTATACTCTACTGGCTGACAGAGTTGGTGTCATTGGGGTTAAGTAGGTCCTTTCCATGAACTCAGATAGACAAGGAGCGTTGGCACCTTGAAAGTGCTTCTTAGTCTATAAATCAGCCAGATGGTGGGTAATGCTTTTTGTATAAAAGTGAGGCACACGAGAACATGAAAATTGAAAGTGAGCAATCTAGTTACCTAAACTTAAGGGGTTTATTCAAATATATCAAAATATACTCTCCGAAGTCATGTCATAATTTATAATAAAGTCTCTCTAGTTTCTTTTTTCATGATCTGTAATCTTTCCATTATTCTTTCCACATTTAGCTTAGGGAGATGACACCTCCATTATAATGAAATTATTCCACTAGGGAAAAGCTAATCTTCCCATCCAATCAGGATTTCTGAGCATTCTGGTAACAGCATGAAATGAAAGTCTAGGTAGAATGAGAACCATATGCTCCTCATGATTTTTGCCTATGCAATGATATAGATGTCAACAGAAGTTGTGCATGACTTAGAGACTGTCGAGCAGTGGATAATGATACGTTGCTCCAGGATCCAGAATACTGAGTAACTTGGTGTGTAAGGGTGGGGGACAGATTTATTACCTAATAATATATACAAAAGCTAAATTTATACTGCCGAGGGGGGGAACTGACAATAAATGGAATATTCCATGACTGGAAACGCACGAATTGATCCAAACATATGAATCTATCCCTCTTCTTTTATCAAGCTGATATTCCCTAGTGCAGATTTCAAAAGGTTTTACGCTTATAATAAATTATATTTGTCTCTATGCTCAAGAATTATAAAAAATATTGTTTAAAAACCATCGTATGTTCTAGTGAAACCAATACTCTCACTCTAACAAATCTTCTCCCTCTTTTGAAAGGCTATTGCTTACTCAAGTTCCAAAAATCAAGAATACCTTACCTAGGTTGCCTCTCCTGAGTTACCACAGCCAAACCTCTTTTCTGTATTATGAACTACTCCATCAATAAATACATCACTAGTAAAGAATAAAGTCACAAGATTTTTTTTTGAGGGGGTTAGGGGTAGAGAGACAGGGAGAGAACCTCAAGCAGGTTCCACACTCAGTGCAGAACTTGATGCTGAGCTCGATCCCATGACCCTGGGATCAACCTGAGCTGAAGTCAAGAGTCAGGCATTCAACTGGATAAGCCACCCAGGTGCCCCAGAGATTTTTTTTCATGTTCTTCCAAACATATTCACTCCATCCTCCAAGTGTGCTTGTCAAATACTCCTGAAAAAGTGATATCTTTCCTTTATATTCCCTGGGCCCCAGCATATAAGTTGCATCTAGCCAGTGGCAGGGATTTGTTCAAGGAATGCGTGACTCTGGATCTCAACTAATGGCATGGCTTGCCAAAGTAGAAAACTCAAAAAGGCTCATATATTGAACATGAAGTTCTCTTTTTAAAAATGAAATTCTAAATCAAAATTAAAAGAAAAAAAAATGGCCCTCCTAAATCTCAAACATTCGAAGAGGGAAAACCTTTCCAAAGGAACTCCATTTTCTCGCTGAAAAATCCAAAATGGATGTTAGATCAAAAAAATCCGAATTTTCCTGAAAAATCCAAAATAATCATACTGACTAGAAATAATTAGGGTACCATAGGAATACCATAGAAATAATTAGGGTACCATAGGAATAATCAATAATACTGACTAGAAATAATTAGGGTACCATAGGAAGACCAATTGAATACACAAACATAGGGAATGTAATTAGAGAAAATAATACAATTTTTTTATGAGGCACTGTCTTGGAGCTCACACTGCTATAACAAAATACCATGAACCGGGGGGCTTAAAAAACAGACATTTATTTCCCACAGTTTCAGAGTCTGGGAAGTCCAAGATCAAGGTGCTGGCAGATTCAGTCTCCAGTGAAGTTCCTCGGAGAAAGGAATATTTGGTCTCTCTTTCTCTTCTTAAAAGGACCCTGATCTCATCATGGAGATTAACACTCTCCTGACCTCATTTAAACCTAAGTACCTCCCAAGACCCCGCCTCCAAATACATTGGGGGTAGAGTTTCAATATATAAATTTGGGGAGACACAGACATTCAGTCGATGGCAGAGACATAAAATGAGATAGAGGAAAACAGATAAATGCTTTCTTCCGGAAAAGAAAGAATTTGGTAAAGAATTCTGTCTTATTAAATTGGCTTCAAAGTGAATGTATGTTTAATTTAAATAAAATTTGATGTTTGGTGGAACTTGCAAAGCTATTGATAGATATTTTCTTGACTAAACCTGAAAGCATGCTGCAAACCTATATTGATTTTCTTGTAGCATCGGACAGTTGACTGTGAATCAATAGAAGAGTTCAGAGAGTCCCGGGCAAACATATATGGGTGTTTAGCACATGATAGATATGCTATCGCCTACCAGTAATACAGTTAAACAAACAGAAGTGCGTATATATACACATAAAGGATTTTTATAAAAATAAGTCTCAATGTTTGCTACTCAAAGTATGATACAAGTTACAGCATCAACATCATCTGGGGGCTTGTTTCACGTGGAAGCCCAGTCTCCCCCAGACCATCTGAGTCAGGAGCTGCCTTTGAACACATGCCTCAGCGATTGATATGCGTATTAACATTAAAGAAACACTGTCCAGTGAAAATTCATACGATGATACCTTCACTGCTGAGTATGATAGCCACTAGCCGCATGTGGCTCTTGAGCTCTTGAATTGCGGTCGGTGAAAATGAGGAACTAAATTTTAAATTTTATTTTATCTTAATTAATTTTCACTTAAATTTACATACCGATAGTGCTACCATATTGGACAATGCAGCTCCACATCTTCCTCTCAAATGCTTGCATATAAAAAACAATCTATAGGGGCGCCTGGGTGGCTCAGTCGGTTAAGCGGCCAACTTCAGCTCAGGTCATGATCTCGCGGTCCGTGAGTTCGAGCCCCGCGTCGGGCTCTGTGCTGACAGCTCAGAGCCTGGAGCTTGTTTCAGATTCTGTGTCTCCCTCTCTCTGACCCTCCCCCGTTCATGCTCTGTCTCTGTCTCAAAAATAAATAAATGTTAAAAAAATTTTAAAAACTATCTATGCAAAGAAACTTTAATACGATCTTGGGGTGGATTTGGCCCAACTAAAGAGAACATGAAACCTAGAAACAAGTGACAACCCATGAATATATAAAAATGCCAACTATTTTTTTTTAATTTTTTAATGTTTTTTTCTAAGGAGAGGGAGAGACAGAGCATGAGCAGGAGAGGGGCAGAGAGAGAGGGAGACACGGAATCCAAAGTGGGCTCCAGGCTCTGAACTGTCAGCACAGAACCTCACATGGGGCTCGAACTCAAAAACTGTGAGATCAAGACCTGAGCTGAAGTCAGACACTTCACTGACTGAGCCACCCAGGCGCCCTCCAAAACGCAAATGCAAAATATTTACATGGAAAAAGATTATAAATAAAGTTATCATTTAAATGCAAAATTGGGAAATTATTTGCAACATAGATGAGAGCTAAGCAGTTACGTAGTCCTCCTATATTATTAATATTAATACGCTAGTATTAGTAATAAAAAGGAAAACTTATAAATACGCAAGAATGAAACACCACAGTGCTAAACAAGAACAAAAGATAGGTGTGAGTTATTCATAAAATAAGAATTTGAAATGGCAAGTAAATACAGAAAAAAATGTTTAACCTCGAGAGTAATAAAATGCAAATTAAATCACAAGTGGCTCATTTTTAAAATAATTGCCCGCGTTGGCAAGTATGTGGAGAAATGGATAGTTATATAAATGCACACAACCAAAAAGAAGGGACATCTGATGGTGTTTTAATTTACTTTAAGGAGCACAGTCTTGGAAATCATAGTTGCACGTTAAGGGCATGGTAAGCGTACAAAACTATATGTTTGTGGCCGCTTATGGTTTATAATAACAGAAATTTGAACATTCCTACACATTCAACAATAGGAGATTGAAAAATATTACGCAAGTATTAAAATGCCAGTATAGATCTATATTCATTTATATGAAGGTGACCCCTGTCAAGAGGAAGAGAACACTATTTCTACGAAGGAATCGTCAGGCTGGTGTGCCCCTCAACCTGTATCCTGACTGCCTGACAATGGGCAAGCTGCGAAACCTCTCCCTGCCTCAGTTTAGTGATCTGAAAAGAGACAATAATATTGGTGGAGGTCAGAAATTTATTGTGAAGATTAAATCAGTTAATCCATGTAAAAGTCCATGTAAAAACAAAACAAAACAACAACAACAAAACAAACCCGTGTCTAGTGCTTAATGTGCACCAATAAATGTGTACCTTCGTGATAGATGCAATCAGAGAAAAGTGAGCAGTACTCGGAAAGATAACCAACACTATACCTAAAACCAATTCGTTCATATTTTCAAATCCAGGGACCATTGTCTTCCTTTATCTTCCCACTTGTAGTACTATTTTATCTCATCCTCCGTGACACTGTATTCTTTTAATTTCCCTCTTATTTCAGGGACTTCTCCCTCCTCGTCTCCTTTGCTGGCTTCCTCCTCTGCTTGGTTTCTAAATGTAGTAATGCCCCAGATTTCATATTTTTTCCTGCTCCCCCAATCTGCAAAAGAAAACCAACCCCGTCACTGATCATCCCATCAATCAGACCACTTTCTCTGCAAATACTTGTCACTATGTGATATTACCTTGTTTATGCACCCATGCATACACACATACATACATGTGTATATTGAATATATTTTTACCGCGGTTTTAATTTTACCAGTTTTTTCTCACGAGGATACAAGCATTGTGAGAACAGGTACCTTCCAGGTACTTCTTTGCTGGATCCCAGCAAATAGAGTGGTTGTTCATCTATAGGATATATTGAACTAAAACTTATTGAATAGCTATATTACATAGGAAATAACAGAATATAGCATAAAACATGCATACATATAAAATATTCATGCATAAACATAATATAATAACAACAGTAAACATGATGTTTATTGTGTGCTCAACCTAAGTTAACTCAATCATTCAGTCACCACAAGGATCTTATGAGCAAGCAAATTTTCCTCATTTGAAATTAGAATATTGAGGGGGAGTTAAAGGGGTTTGTCTGAGGTTACACAATTATTATATGCAGAGAGGACTTTCTAGTACAGAAAAAATAGTGTAATTGTTTTTATGTCTGGGTAAGGATTTTTTTTTTACTCTTTAAAAAGTAGATGTATGTGTTGCTTAGTTTTCTCGAATAAGCGTATGCTATCTTTATAATAATTTTATATGGTAATTTGGGGGAAAACGTAAAATTCCGTCTTCACAAAATTCCCCCTGAAAGAGAAGCCTTTGGAATCTGTGAGTTTCCATTTATTTCAAAATGAGAAGCCTGGGTCAGGAGGATTTGTGAAATGGAAACGTGGCCAATGCATTACCGAGTTGGCAATATCTGCAACCAGGAGATAAAAATTCAAAAGTAGGTATGAGTAGTGTATTGGCCAGATAGGATTTGGGGAAAAGTCATATTATAAAGAAAGAAGGAATTGCAGGTGGAAACAACCTGTCTAATGAAAACATTTAAAACGGGGCTTGGAAGATTGTGTCCTTCAGGATTGGGGACCACTTGGTCGTCTGTGACTGCCTTAGTTGACCATGAGCCAAGTCTCGCCCTTCTTTTTCAGCTTCTGCTACTTAAAATGCTATAGTATTTCTTGAATGGAGACCTTGTAGTCTTATGTAAGCTCACACAGAGTTAATAAGTATTTGAAAATACCCATCAGTAATTAGAGAGAACAGTGGAAGAAGCAAATGAAAGCTGTAGCCTACTACGTATTCTCCTCCAAGCCTATTTCCTCACTTCATTTAGTTGATTCAAATAAAGTTATTTGGGGGCATTTTAAGGCTGATGAAGGAGGCCGGCGAAATTGATCACTAAAGTAAGGCATGAGGTACCAACACTCCTTCAAAACATGATAAACAATGAAAATAATAAATCCCATCTTATCATTCCTAAACATTCCATTTTCTAACTCCAGGCTGACTACGAATTAAATTTCAGGTGCTTGTGGATAAAGTTCGGATTTGATCGTGTCCTAGCTCACTCTCTTGGTGACTGGCCATTACTCTGAGGTCAAATTTAAATACAGCAACAGGACCTTGTTGATAATCCAGTGTAATCCCTTCATTAAACAGATTGGGAAATTGGAGACAGAATGTTAAAAAGCTTGCCTAAGAAAAGACAGCCTCTTCTTTGGTCGTCTAGAATTTAGTTCTCTTTCTAGTCTCTAACGCTTTATTCTCATTCACGGATTTTTTTCGGCCCTTGCCCAGAAGGTTAGGAAGAATGAAGTCACATATTTCAAATGGAGTCCAAAAGTAAACCAGACTTCGTAGGGTGGAGAAATAAGACACAAAATATTCACTGGGCCCTGAGAAATTTCAGATACGAATGTGAGGGGGTTTTTTGGTGATCATCGTGAGCAATACTTAACTTCTCTGTGATTCAACTTCCTCATTGGAAAACTGGTAATCGGACCTATGTCATAGACTTGAGATAATTACATGAGTTCCTGTTTGCAAAATGCAAAACGTTATTTCTGATTGCCCTATTTGACTTCCTTTCATGCGTTTTTATTGCATGTTACTATCGTAATAATATATTCACTTGTTAACTCATGTATTATTTGTCTCTACCGTGGTAATAAAATTCTAGGAGAGCAGGGAACTTGACTTTCTTTTTCCGCTCACCTCTCAAGTATTCAGAAAGTTTCTTGGAAAACAGAAGGCTCTTGATACATATTTTGTTAAGTAGCTGGTGGTTGTTCACGTTTGGGGGCACTTCAGTCTCAGGCTTATTTCTAACCACTGAATGAAGCTCTGTTCTGACTGAAGGTGTTTCAGGCCTCAGTAAAGAGGGCGGTAAAGGGCAGAATGGACACGTACGGATAGGTGGCCCCAATTCTGTGTCTACATCAGTGCCCTGTGAGCATGCAGAAAAGTCCTTTTTCCAAATGATTTTCCCCAAGCGAACCACAATTGTTTCTGCAATTCTTCTCTTTTCTTCACTTAAGCTCTGCCTTTATCTGAAGGTTACCAAATACCCACTCAGGAATCTGTGTTCACCTACAGCAGAATTCTAACTTCGGGGGATATCAACTGGCTTAATAATTTTTTCTCATCATAAATAGACCTCTGACCACAAAAGCAAAGTGTGTGTTTATAATTCTGTGATTCTTTTGGCCAATGCCTATGTAGGTAGGCAGGCGGCAGGACTGACAATGATAGAAATGAAACATGGAGGCGACTTAGCTTATCAGTTTGTAGTTATGAAAATTTCGTATTTTTATGAATTTCTTCACATTTTAGTTTTCTCCTTTCCTGGGTCTGAGAGAAATGGATGTGGAATAGAATTTCAAATAAAAGAATATATAGGAAAATATGCATGAAATACACATTTCACTGGGAAATGAAATGTACTAGCTTTAGGAAAAGAGTCAAGAATTAAAGTCAGTCACTTTCCAAGTTTAAATCATATTTAACCTGAAGTTCAAAAGATTAACAAAATATTAAAAGCAAGTACAGAGAACCAGGCCAACCACACAAAATGACCAGAGTTAAGGAAATGTAGATAGTGGATTTTGGGACATGAAAAAACCTTTGATGACTTAGATACCTACCTGCTCCCTAGCCCAGGGGCTGCATTCACCTGGCACCCAAATAAATACTACTTATTGAAAAATGATTATACAGAATAGGAACGATGGAGTTCCTTTCCTCTTCTTCCTCCTCCTCCTCCTCCCCTCCTTTTCCTCCTCCTCTTGCTTCTTCTTCTTCTCCTTCTTGTTCTTCTTCTTCTTCTCCTTCATTATTACTGTTGTTATTATTATATTCCCCATGGCTATCAAGTATGGTTGTAAGTACAAATGCTTACAATTAATAAGTAAACAATTTAAAGAAAATTTTTGTGAGTGAGCTCTACTTGGGCATCTAGTGAAGACATTTTGAGATAAGGAGGGGAAAGAATGTAAAAGTCAGAAGAGTATAACATCACGGTTCACTTATTTTACAGTTTAAATTAGAGCCTGGTATAGTCTAGATATCTCTATTAAATTTTCACTTATATGCTTATGTATAGATGAGGCATTTCAATAAACTGCCTTTTTATTCCTTGATAATAAAATAAGATTTATAACTACCTTGTCTAAAAACAAAGCACAACCATCTCAAAATTGCAGCAATGTGATCGTAAGAAAACAGTATTAAATCCAACCACATAACATAAAATACATCAAATTCGTTTTTTCCAATGACTTTATTTTAAAATTAAGAACTTGTAGCCAGAAAAAGTGTATGATTTGTGAAAACCCCATCAATGATACATCTGTGGTAAAATCTAATGTTCTGGTATAGTCATTATGGAAAATATCAAGTTTCCTCATAAATTAAAAATAGATCCACCATATGATTCAACAGTCCCACTTCTGGGTATATATCTAAAGGAAATGAAATCAGATTCTCAAAGATATATTTGCACCTCCATGGTCACTGAAGTATTATTCACAATAGCCAAGAAATATATGGAAACCCCCTACGTGTCCATCAGTGAATGAAAGGGTAAAGACCATGTTGTATGTACGTATGCGTATAATATATATATTTAATTACACTTGTATGTGAAATGTTAAAGAGTCAGATTCATAGAAATAGAGGGTATAATAGTGGTTGTCAGGGGCTAAGGGGAGGGAGAAATGGGGAGATTTTGGTCAAAGGATACAAACTTTCAGCTAGAAGATAAACAAATTCTGGAGATCTAATGCACGGCGTGATGGCTATAGGTAACAATGCAGTTTCGTATACTTCAAATTTTCTGAGAGTAGATCTTAGGTATTCTCACTACAGGAAAAAATATGTGAGGTGATGGATGTGTTAATTAACTTTATTGTGGTAATCATTTCACATATCATAGGCACATTAAATCATTACACCGTATACCTTAAAAAAATCACGACCTAAACGTAGACAATTTTTGTTGTTCATACCTCAATAAAGCTGCAAAAATTAGTAAAAACGAATTCATGAAAATAATCTAGTATTTTGTCTCCCAGTTTGGTGCTCTTTCCCCCAGAGAGACAGTCTGGAGGTAATGTGACCAGACTCGTAATTCTTCGCCTAGGAAATAATATTTTGTGTTCAGGTGGGTTCCCAGGTGCATTCACCTGGGAAATCATGTAGTGCGATGTGTATGTAGCTGGTATGAGAGAAAACAAATTTTGTGACACTTTTGTTCTCTTGGATTTCTGCTTTTTTTCAACTCTTTTTGACCCTGTTAAAAACAATGGAAGACAGGGGTTCCCTGGTGGCTCAGTCAGTTAAGTGCTGCCTTTGGCTCGGGTCATGATCTCATGGTTCCTGAGTTCAAGTCCCACGCTGGGCAGTGTGCTGACAGCTCAGAGCCTGGAGCCTGCTTCAGATTCTGCGTCTCCCTCTCTCTCTGCTTCTCCCCTGCTCGTGCTCTGTCTCTCTCTCTCTCAAAAATAAAATAAAGATTAAAAAAAAACAATAGAAGACAAACAAAAGTCAGAAGAATGTCAAACTGTATCTTGAAAAGATCCAATTTTAATAAACTCTTAAATGCCATGTGTAGATGTTTATGTACAAACACACACATATATATGGACATATATATGTGTCTATATATATATATGTGTGTCTATATATATATATATATTTATATATGTATATATATATAGACACACATATATATATATATATATATCCTTCTTAAAGTCACTACACTGCCATAATTTTAAATTCAACTTATTTGAAATAAACTCACAATAATTACAACAAGATAAATGATTTGACATAAATTAGTTTTTAGTAGATGCTCTAAATTTCATTTAATTAAATAAAATTAGAGTGAGGGAAATAGTTGATTCTGGCTGCACCATTAACAGGTAGTAAAAGTCCATCCAAGGTAATTACCGGTGATTTTTAGCAGCATGTTTATCTGAATGGAGACTCTTATCTCAATTAAAATATTCAGAACATTGTCCATAATGATTACATTTTCTATTCATGTTAAGATAAAACGCATAAATGGAGGGATGCTATAGTAAAGCAAAACCAAAACCTGAGGCATTGAATACACACAGCCCATTTTAATTTCACTGCTTTGTGAAATAGTAAATGATCCTTAGCATTTATTTTATTTTTAAACACATACATGTAGAGTCATCTAAACTCATCTTAAAAAATCGTTTTAAAGCTGCCTAGACTACCTGCAGGTTGCTTGTTTCCCAACCACTTAAATTAGCTGTGTATTTAAAATTAATCGCATGTTTTTGATGGAAACATTGCCCTGTGAGGAATCCTGTATTTTAAACCTAGTATCAGCTATGGCTATTCTCTTTATACTCAGGTCCTAAAATGAAATTGGTCATTGTATGCAGCAAACAATTGACACAGCCTAAATGAGTCCTTAACTGATTGGGAGATTTTTGTGTATATAAAAGGTTATAGGTCTTAAACTAATTGAAGTCTATCTATATAGGCCAACTTAGAGAACAATGCAGGAGACTCTATCTTGCTTGATAAATCATTGTTTTTACTTGTAACAGAAGCGAGACTTAAATTAACTTGAAAAAAAGAAGACAGCTATTGGAAAGATACAATGCTGTATTCCATCACCATCGAGGGTCTGAGCAACCTAGAGACAACCCTAGAGCCAGCTAGACACAGGGCTCAAATGCCTACAAGAATTTCTCTCTCACTCTCTCTCTCCCTCTCTCGTCTCTCTCTTTCTTTCTTCTCCTGCATCTTGGCTCGAGTTTTCCCATTATCGACTAGACTGGTCTCCATAGAAGACCTGGCTGCCAACACCTCCCAAGACTCAGTTCCCAGTCCTTAACACCCATAAGAATTATCCACTTTTGAAATTCCAAGGAAAAAAGGCAGGGGTGGGGGAGAGGAGAGGACTCATCTGTTTCCCTTGAGGGCATGACCAGAAAGATACACAAGTCACTTCCACTCACATCCTACAAGTCGGAATTTATATTCATGGCCGAACTTAGCTGTAAGGAAGACAGGAAAACATGTCTTAACCAAGGCAGCCGTGTGTCCCTATAAATCTTAAGGAATCTATTAAAGGAAAAGAATGGTGTAAATATTGGAAGGCAGCTCATACTGAACAATCATGGCAGTGGAGATGAAATAAGAATAATCCAAATATTGTTTGCTTGATGCAACTGGGGTAGAAAAAGAGAAGGACCAGAATGGGTGGTTTCCCAAAAAAGACGGGATTTTTGAAGACATCTTTTAAAAAATCACTTTGTTACTGCAAATAAAGCTTTTCCTTTCAAATTATTTTTCATAGCACATTTAGCCAGCTAATTCAAGTTAAGACTGAGCCGGTTTAGTTCTGGTTTCCTCCATCGTGTTATGTGGTAGTTTCCTTTAAAAGGTTGATGGGTATGTTTGCGGACTCGATGACTTGCTTGTTTTCAGAGAGAATACCGTTTCCTCGATAATAATAACTGGCTTCTTGAAAGTTTCTTGTGAAGGGATTAACAATAATGTGCCGGATCCTGCCAGGTGAGTAACTACTCGCTCGGTGAAAAGCAGGACATCAGAAACACGGAGTAATTTTCTGTAACAAATGGCAGACGGCACTCCAGTGAGGTCACACTCGATGCTTGTTCTAAGTGGCCATTTCAGACCTGGGAGCGGCTGAGTCACTCAGGAGTGTCTGACCCCGTGCACTTTTCCATGGGTTCTCTCATTCCGTGCAAAAAGCCGAGGGGGTCAAACGTTTTCCAGGTCCCCAAATCGGAGACACCCCCAACATAGCTGTCGGCATAGGAGCATCCCCGACGAGGTGCCCAAGGCCTTCTCTGCGGAGATGTTTCTGTTACGGCCACCTAAATATCTTTCGCATTTGAAATCTGATGTGTAATCCTCCGTGTCACCTCCTGCCAACATAGCTATTGTGTATTTTAACTGGAAGAGGATGGCTGCCACATAGCTAAATTGGAAGCGCGGGTATTTTTAGTGCTTGGTGAAAGGACTTACATAAAGAGCCCCTCTATTCACCCTATCGGGATCCTCTTATGTAAAAGGCCTGGCATGAGTGTAAGGTATTATTATGACTATAAAAGCTGCTCACGCTGTAATCATAGGAAAGGCAGTATCATGGAGAAATACCGTGCAGTTGCATGGCAACTGAAACCTAGTGGTGTTTGCGACCACGCAGAGGAGTTACCACGAGGGCTGCAAAGCAGCCTGGCCCAGCCAGCACCTAGCCCACAAGCCGGTGAGCCCCCACCTGTTGCCTGAGGACATGTTCCTCGTCCTTCCTGACAACTGAATGGAATTCGAGATGAAGATGTGGTTTTTGCCTCCCCGCATGGAGCCTCAAGACCAGTGAAGGGTGTTTCCCGTTGACAGATTCCTACCGTCTTTTTTCGTGGGGCAAGAACGAAAAAGCACGCCCGTTGCAAGGTGTCAGCAGCAAGGGGAAACCCCCAGCAGCAGCTGGTGCCAAATCCAGAGGATTCTAGAAGAGCGAATAGACTTGACTAACCTCTGAAATGGGCGTAAGCGCTCAAAGGCCTCTCTTGCCAGAAAATACAGATGTAGATCCGTTTCATAGGGGAGATGTTTGCTTAGCCTGCCAGAACCCCTTCTGTCTTTTGCAGTCGAGACGAGTTGATCTTCTTTGGAGGAACTGTTTAGTCCTCACTCTAATCCATACGGTTCCCATGGGGCTAAATCCAACCTGATGCTAAGATGCGCGAGTGACTCAGAACTAGCCAATCAGCGTGTTTCATTTCCCTGAGCCGGGCCCCGCTTTAGGCATATGACGAAGCCAGGACAGTGAGACTCATTCTGGGGCTTCTTTCGAAATGTCCGGGGAAAGAGGGGCTCTCTTTCTGCTGGGCTGTCCTAGTCTGCCGGAGGTCCAGCAGAGGTGGTCCGTGGCCACTTTGCCCCCTGTGGACGTAAGTGCCTCAGAATGAAGCCAGCACAGAGGAGAGCCAGGG
The DNA here is from genome assembly GCF_018350195.1 of Panthera tigris. Taxonomy (NCBI): domain Eukaryota; kingdom Metazoa; phylum Chordata; class Mammalia; order Carnivora; family Felidae; genus Panthera; species Panthera tigris. The sequence goes on along the minus strand of NC_056667.1, from coordinate 206,786,071 downwards.
CCAAGAGACGCGAGCCAGATGGCGAACTGCATCATTCGAACAACTGGGTCCAGTTGGCACAGATACACTCTCTCTAAACTTTGGACAATTTTTTTGTGTGTATTTTACATTTAAATTAGTTTGGATTAGGTTTCTGCCATTTGGAACGAGAAGCTTCCCCACCAACATTCAGCAGGGGCAAGGGTTCTGGAATTTGCATCTGCTCTCTGCCACTAATTGGCTGTGTGACCTGGGGCAAGTTACACGCCTTCTCTGAGCTTCGGTTTCTTTGCTTTCAAAAGGAGCGTAATAACGGTACCTGAGCTCACAGTTTTCTTAGCACCGTGTGAGAAGATGCAAATCTTTTCCAAGTGCCTGGAATAAAAAAAAAGAAAAAGAAAAGAAATGAGCCTAATACACGGTATTTATTATTTGTTAAAGATTTGTAGAGATCTCTCTCTCAAATGCATGGAGTATTTAAGTATACAGAGGATAGGGCTAGGTCAGTCACTCAAGTTCACATCTCCTGGACCACTAGTCCTTGAGTTTCACTTAACCCGAGAACCACTAGCTGGCTTTTCATAGGTTCAGAAAGATTGCTCTCATACTGATCTCCCTGGAGCATCCCACAAGGGAGGTGTAGACCATTCTATTCACGGGACCTGAAGATTTCCATCTTTGTTCTATGACTGGGGCAATCCTCTCCACACCTTGTTCCCTCAAAGCACACATCGCTCTCTTCTCTCTGAGAAAACCGACATAATAAGCTTGGGCCTTCAAAGCCATGCAGGGAAGCCCTCTGCATAAAAGCTTTCCGTTCTGCCATGTGGTTTCCCCAGAGTAATAACCCGCCAGGTGTGGGATACATTCACGGGAAGGAAATGACATAAGAGGAAAAAATACATGAGGGACGAAACCCAAATTAATATCGCAATACACTGTCCCGTCGAAAAAGCTAATACTCACTGAGTTGCCTGTCAGAACATTCACCATGCTAAGTAAAAGTCCCCACACTTTCTCCGTCATGGAGCCCTCAGGAACTTTTTCATGGCACCTACAGGCAAAGAAAAAAATAAATCCTAAAAGTTCCATTTATTAAATGATTAGGTCTGAACATCTGAGTAACTATGTATATTGCAAACAGGTTACATTGTAACAACTTAGCAGCGATTCGAAAAATTGCTTTACAGTTATTGAGCGGAAAAATAATGTATATTTTTTCTTTTAATTTTTTAAAGTTTAGTTATGCATTTGAGAAACAGAGGGAGAGTGCGCATGCACGCACGAGCAGGGGAGGGGAAGCGAGAAGGAGAGACAGAATCCCATCAGGCCCCGCAGCATCAGTGCAGAGCCCAATACAGGGCTTGAACTTTCAAACTGTGAGATCACAACCGCGAGTCGGACACTTAACCGACTGCACTACTCAGGGGACCTCCCCCAAGATATTTTTATTCCATTCCAAAGTATCCATAGTTATTCACCAATGTGTCACATTGATGCAATTGTTAGGCGTCACATAATTTCTCCAGACTTAAAACCCATCTCAGCACATCTCCCCTCCTCTGTTCCATGTGGGTTTTTGCATGAGAGTTGCTTTTGAGGGGCGCCTGGCTGGCTCATTCCCAGGAGCATGCAACTCTTCATCACAGGGTCGTGAGTTCGAGCCCTGCCTCGGGTGCAGAGATTACCTAGATAAGTTTAAAAAATGAATAAATAAAGAGTTGCTTTTTGTCACAACCACCATCAAAAGTATTGTAGTGCAGTCTGATGTGGAAACTATGAGCCAGGAATTTGTGTGATGTCTGTTTTCCTTTGAAAACTCAAAAATCTCTCTTTGGAGTTCGGGACAGCACACAGGGCACCTCACTGCACAGTTTGGAGAGCCATGACCGCTGAGCCATTTCCAAGTATTTACTCGTGTTATCTATGCAATAGTTCAATGAGGATAGTGGCTTCGATTAATCCAGTTTTGAAGGTGAAGAAGGCAAATTTTTACATTTCATAGCTCGTTTAGAGTTTTGGCTAGAGCAAGGAGAGACAGGGATTTGAATCAGGCATTCCTCAAGCCCTGCTGTCCATCTCTGCTCCCCAAGGAGAAGACTAGGAAAAACAAAACAAAACAAAACAAAACAAAACAAAACAAAATGTTGTAGCTTACATTATTTTGTTAATTCCATTTCTTAATTTATTCAGTGATACATGGGATGTTTAATGGACACTAGCCATGTGCCTACTACTGAGCCTGTGGCTGGGAATCCAGAGTGAGCCTGACCTCAGGAGGCTGACGGGGGCAATAAAGTTTGGAAAGGAGCCATCGCAAAGTTACCTTGGGGGATCCCAGGGCCCAGAAGACCATATGAGATGATCAGACAAACTTCATAGAATATCTAAAGCTTCAGGAGAAAACTTAGCTGATAAAGAGGTATCGTGGTCCCATCATGTTTACTGAACCTATAATATCATCTCCAGCAAAGTAGGCATTGAACACAAAGAAGTAAAACTGGGAGAGACTCTAGCCTGACTGGGGAAAGGGCACCCCAGGCAGTTAGGGAGGCAAGTAGAGGGAGTCATATCTACATATGTGGTTGAAGACAGAGGGAGGGGTTAGAATATCAGCATTTTCTGGGAATGTACTCAGTCACTCAGTGCTCCCCAAAGAGTGCCAATGATCTTGTAAAGACGGGAGGTGGGTGAGGAATGGGTGAGATAAAGGAGATTAGAAAAAAAAAAGATGCTTCTTAATAATGGATCATGGGTACAAACTGGCACAAGCCTTATAAAAGCTTTGAGATTGTCTGCTGAATAAAAGAACAAGAAAACAAAATAGCTTTCAGTTTAGTTGAGTATTTGCATGTTCTCTAAGAGCCACTGCTGTGGGCAATAGGGAGCCTTAAATTCTTGCTTACTTCTAGTGATAACCTCTTCCGAAACTATTTCAGATCAATCTAATTTTCTTCAGAAGAAAAGGCACGTGCTAATTTTGCTTCCCATTTCTCTCTTCTGGGAAGTTGGGGAGAGGTGATGGGTACATAAGGGCTATGTTTTTATTCCAGGTGGCCCGTGTCCATGCCTTACAAACCAGGGATGCAAGTAGCTTCCAGAAAGTTTAGGTATAACAATGAGTTTGCAGCCTGTGCAGGAGCCCAGTGACTTCTGTTAACGCATTTTATCAAAGACACAGGGCCCTGTAGACAGAGTGGAGTTGAAATAAATATGCATGCCAAAATCACCTTCAAGGGGAAAGCAAGGTTGCCTGTACTCGGGGGTAGAATTGGCTCTGTTACAATTCAAACATACCATAAAAATGCTTAATGATGCATTTTCACAAGGCTTGCCCATCAAAATCCCCACGTGCCCAATCTCACAATCGCAATGCTAATGAATCAGAGTTTGGGGAGAGATTTATTACCAAATTAATGGGGGAAATGGCCATCTACCAATAATGGTTATAATAGAGTGAGCATTTATAATGTGCCAAGACCTGTGTGAAATATTTTACGTGCATCTGTTCAAATCTCAGGCAACTCCAAAGGGTAGCTATGAGCCATCCCAATTGTACAGACACGGAGCACCATTGCAAAGTGTCACATCATTATGTGAAGGGCAGAGTCAGCATGGGAATCCAGACTCCAATAAGCCTAAATCCGTGGTCGTAACCACATTTATTTTTTTTTGTTTTTAGACAAAAATTTCACAATAAAACCATTTCCAAAAACATCTGTGCTTTGGCTTGTGACGTGATTCCAAGAGATTTCAGCTTTCGGATTCCTAGGCAACTTTGGGAAGCTAGGTTTCAAGCATCTTAGATCCCTACCTCGGCTGCCAGCACACTTAGAGAGAAGGAAGCTGGACTGGTCCCACATGGTTTTCTGACAACCCCCAGGGTCTGATCCAGCAGGTGGATATATTTGGGAGCCCTGCAAATCCATGATTCTTTCATTAGTGGGTTTAGACGCCTGGCGTTACTGAAATGCTCTGCGAACACTGTGTGTGAAAGATCCCTGACCTGTCCTGAGTGGTGGACGTATACTTAGCAAGTAGTTTTGACCTGGATTTTGTTCCTCCGTAAAATTCTCAGTATAAGTGCACAAACGTATTTTAAAATAAAAAGGGAAATGTGTATTCTTCACCAAATAAAGAACACAGAATTTTAAGGCTTTGGTTACCGCTTTGGGGAGAGCGTTAGAAAAAAAAATGGTAGATTTTTAAGTCACTTCTGACATTATTTGTAAATCAGTACAATTCTGAAGCTGTCACAATGATGGCAAAGATTTAGAGTAGTGATTTACCTTTAAAATAAAAAGAAAATTTTAAAAATCACTTTAGCATACCACTCATGATCAGGGCTACGGTTAACAGTCTAAGAGTGTTTCATTAGCTTTTTTTTCCCTAGCACCCATTGACAGCAACATTCCTCCTAATTAAGATAAAACAGCATTCCAATGAATCTGTGATGCACAACAATATTCTCCCCAAGAAGCTGAAAATAGAGAGCCACCAAACTATCAAGTGAAGCGTGACATAGTAAATTTGCATATATGGCAAGATAGATGTAAGGCAGGTGAAACAGGTATAAACACAAATGAACATCATTGCATTTCATGATCATATTTAATAATTAAATGTGGGGGGATGGAGTTCTGAATGGTCTCCACCTGTCATAGACTGGCTTCCTGCTCAGCAAGTATTCAGTCCCCACACTTCTGTTGAGGTGGAGTACTTCCCTGCTTGGTTTGGCCATGTGACCTTTGGACAGTGACCAGATGCGATGCCAGCAGAAATTTTAAATATGAACAGGTGGTTTGGCTCGTCTTCGTGCACTCTTAGGAAGGACATGAAGAAAGCAGACCCCAAGTAGCCACGGCCTCTTCTCATATGTGGTAGAACCCAATCCAAAGAAGCCCCCCTCCTGACATGCAGAGCCTTTCCAGATGACCCACAGGGCCATAGATGGGTGATGTTGCATGGGGTAGGGTTTGTTAGACAGAATTATGGTAGCCTAATTGGCTACGGTACCTCACTTCCAAGTATATCTAATGACAATTTATTCTAGACCGTTCTGGCAAACTCTATACAACTGAAGAGTTTTGGAGATCAAATTATGTTATCGGATCTGTAGGACTTTCCTGCTTCCTCTGGGCTGGTAGATTCTCTCCCCTTATTCTTCTGGTCCAGCTTGTAAGCAAACATTACTAGCATGAGACCCGCTTCGAGAAAGACTATCTGCCTGTGTGATTGTTCGTATCTCAGGGTGGAAAGGCTCTGTGTTTGGATCCCCATAGCTTGGCTTTGTCTGTGTCCACTATTAGAATTCTCATAATGGTCTCTGACATCGGCTGGTCTAGCTGTTCATGTCCTGACAGTGGCTGTCTCATTATCTCTGATGTTTGATACCTTCTATATCTTGACAGCTGAAGATGGTCTTGTGTACTCAAATGGGCTTCTCCATAACAGAAGGCTGAGGCTGGGGGAGGTCTGGCCGCTTCCCCTAAGTCTAACTCACAGCCTCTATGGGGAGGGGGTCCCTCTCATCAGCCTCTTTGGGGAGATGACAAAAGACAAAATACTCCCCTGTGACATCTATATCTATCTGCAAATCCACGGGGAATCTGGGCATACCTCCATCAACTGGAGAACAGTTTACCTTCTCCTGCCTAAACAAGCCACTTATACTCCTCTCTTTGTCCTTCCCTAATACTAGAGCAGAGCCTGTACGAAGTTCTCAACTTCCACCCTCTGCCAGATTTCCCAGACTGACCCAGAGCTGTTTGTTGCTCTCTAACATCACAGGAAGGACATTTAACCAGCCTGGTTAATGCAGGGGAGAGTAATTCCTTCCCTGCTGAGGCAAAACTCAAAACATCAAGTTTCTTCCTTTGCAACTTAGTGTGAATCTGGGAGGTCAGATGAGCGGCATCCATTTTGGGGTGAGAAGAGAAGATTTAAAGAGTTTTAGAGAATGGGGTGTTTATGTTTTCAGCCATTTTGTTTGTGTGTTTATTTGTTTTTTGTGTCAGGTAATCAAAGAAGCAGAGGAAATGAAACAAATCAGCATCTTCCGTTTCAAGTTATTGCCATGATATTTCATTCACCAAGTCACTGAGGTCATTTTTCTTTTAAATGGATGCATCAAAAGTATAAACTTGATTGACAGTCTGGATGAGCATCTTCACAACGTCAGTTCCATGAGAACAGGGACTTGCTTGTTTTATTCACTACTGGGAACTAAAGAGAGTCATTTGATTAAAGAAGAAAAAAACTACTGGGGCGCCTGGGTGGCTTAGTAGTTTAAGTGCTGGATTCTGGATCTCAACTCAGGTCATGATCTTAGGGTCCTGAGACTGGCCCCACACTGGGCTCTGCGCTGGCTATGGACCCTGCTTAGAATTCTCTCTCTCCCTCTCTCTCTGCCCCTCCCCTACTCTATTTCTTAAAAAAAGTCTTGGGGCACCTGGGTGGCTCAGTCGGTTGAGCATCCAACTTTTGATTTCGGCTCAGGTCATGATCCCAGAATCGTGGAATGGAGCCCCATATCCTGCTCCACACTAACCATGAAGCCTGCTTAAGATCCTCTCTCTCCCTCTGCTTGTTTCCCCCATGCATGCTCTCTCTCTCTCTTTCAAAATAAATAAACATTTAACAACAGCAAAGAAAGATACTAAAGTTATTTGTAGAAGTTCTTTAGAAAAAAACCTATTAGTTGAGTGAATCAATACAAATCAGCTTAAATTTCCACCCCCCCCCCATTTGATTTTTACATAGAAATATGTGACAAAGTTGGGAACAACTAGATATGACTAGATATAACTTTCCTTTTCCCCATTTCAATTTTTTGTCTAGCCGGGTATAAGCTCTTTTCCTTACTAGACAAATGTAAACCATAACACATCTATGTCCAGCTCTTTGTCATTCAAATGTCCACATTCTTTTTGCTAAACGTAAGTGTCAGCATCATTAAAAATTAGCATGTTCCTCATATGTCACAGTTTTTTTATCCGTTAAAAGTAAATAATGCATTTCAGTAATGAAACCATTTTCAGTAATGAAACCCACAGGGTCCTTTTTTCTGAACCAAGAAAAACCAGAACTGTTTTGAATTGTGTAGCTGTAGTTCTCATAAAATGTTTTCCCAGGATAATCATATTTCTATCGATTCATTGCCACAATCCCTTGACAACTTATTTAGCAACATAACTTTTACAAGGAATTAGGTTGTTCAAAGCTTCAGTTAATTTACTATGGATATATAAGAGGTCCAACTCTAAGGAAAAACGGTTTGAAAAGACAGCTTTCTGGATATAAACACTCACTATTGATTTAGACTCTTGGAGAGACAAAAACTCACTTTAGCAATTAAATTAGAAACGGAGCCCACCCTGTCCTCTGATCTCTTCATTTTGATCTCCATCCCTCAAGCTCTGAAGCTCCCATGTAGAAATCAACCCCCTTTCCCTCTTTTTGTATTCTCTTCTCACGTATTAGCCTAAGGTCTGATTTGAGAAGGGAAATGCTGGATTTCAACCGGCAGTCAGTGTAAAATCAGTGGGTGAGATGCATTACTGAGACCCGTCGCAAGACAGGAAAACATCTGCCTTCCCTGCTCAAAAGTAAGCTCACATAGATCTCATTTGCACCTGGTACATTCTCCACGATACTGATCTGTGTACCCTTCCCCCATACAGTAGTAAGGATGATTTGGTAGCTATCCTATAACAGAAAATACCAACCCAAGTTGGCCTAAACCATACTAGGTCTTCTTATTCCTTATTGAAAGATAATTCTTGATGCACCTCTTTTGTTTCTGCACATTTTGTGATCAGAGGCACTGCCTGTATTTCTCTCAGCCTATCTTTTCAAGGATGTTTGCATGGTGAGTAACCTTGGAAGATAGATATCATCTCTCTCCAAAGTCAACAACAGGCCAGGTTAGTGTATGGTATCATAAGAGTAATGTCTCCTTCATGAGCAGAGAGAAGGCATGCTTACCGCCTGTTATGAAGATTCAGATTCCCTGAGCTTAGGGTTTCTCTCCTGTAACACAAACCACTGTGAGCACAGGTACTTCTCAGGGGTGTCTGGGTGGCTCAGCTGGTTAAGTGTTTGACTCTCGGTTTTGGCCCAGGTCATGATCTCACAGTTGCATGAATTCAAGTCTCCCATTGGACTCTAGGCGGACAGTGTGGAGCCCGCTTGAGATTCTCCCTCTCTCTGCCCCTCCTCCGCTCTCTCTCTCTGTCTCTCTCAAAATAAATAAATAAACTTAAAAAAAAAGAATAGGTATCTCCCAGCCCTCTTCATGCCATCCTGTGAGACTTGGCGGGGGGGGGGGGGGGGGCGGGGGTCAGAGAACCAGCGCCCATATTCATACCCTGGCTGCCACAATTGTTTTAAGAACTAAATCATCCTTTGTTACTTAGTACTTAGTCTCATGCCGTCTGCCAGCATCCATGGAACTGGCAGCCTAACTCATTGACTTGCAAAAAAGAGTAAATTTTCAGATGCTTCTCAGATATTGACAATCTCATAACCAGACTGAAGATAGGGTAGACTTCGGCATGCGTCAGGGTTCCGACACTGCTTCTCGGTGATTCGTGTCGCGTTGCCTTCTTCTGTGCTTTGGCTTCAATCTCAGTCCGGTAGAGACGCTTCTGCAGAAGTGTTGTTTTGCAAGCTGGCCCCGTACACAGAGGGCAAGGACAGACCAAAGAAAGAGGTCATTGCAAATTAGTAGGTGGAAGTTTTAATAAGCAAGGGAACATTCTTATAAGGCTTGTCTTGGGCATCTGCAAGACTTGTAGAATTCTATACCTGACTGCCAGAATATTAAATGTCCATATTAATGTAAAAAGTACCATTAATAAAAAGTCTATATCAATAAGATTAATAAAGATTAATAAGATTAATATTAATTAATAAATCTATGTTAATAGAGACTTAAATGTCTGTATTAATATATATAGAGAGAGACAGACAGACAGACAGAGACCTTCCTTAACTGGGTTCAGTGGCATACACCGTCCAGACGGTCTCAACAACACTTTAGCCTCAAGGCTATGTGTTTGAAAATGGTCCCCACTGTTGGAATGGTGGGCATCTATATACATAACAGCTACCTCTTCCCATGTAGAGACTGGGCTGTATGACATGTTAGAGGTCATGTTTAATTGATGCTGTGCTGAAATGGGAAAGTAGATTAAAAAAAAAAAAAAAACCTTCCAGAAGATTATGTAATTGTGAGCAATAAAATCCCTGGGAAAATATTTTGTTTCCTAGTGGTACCAATGTATAAGTGCTTAGCTAGTTTTTCCAGGTCAACAGAACAGGGAGTGGATGGGTGAAGGGTTAATAAAGGAAGAGATGGAAAGACCAGAAAACCTGAGTGATTAGAAAGCATAATTTGACCTGTGAGTCATTTCTCTACCCTCCTGTCTATTCATAGGACCAGGAAGTTGCAAATATGTTTTAACGTGTTGTCTAGCCTGTTGCCCGAGTTTCCCAAAGTAATCTGTCTCTTAAGGTTAAATTAGAAATCTTCTGTAGTGGAGGGGCACCTGGGTGGCTCAGTCCATTGAACATCCCACTCTTGATTTTAGCTGAGGTCACGATCCCAGGGTTGTGGAACTGAGCTCCCCCTCAGGCCTCCATGAAGAACACGGAGCCTGCCTGAGATTCTCTCTCCTTCTTCCCCTCCCCCACCTCTCTCTCTCTCGCTCTCTCTCAAAAAAAAAAAAAAAAAGAAATATTCTATAGTGGATAATTTTATGTGTCAACTTGGCTGGGCTGCAAGTTGTGAACATTATCTTTGTTTGGTCAAACGTTATTCTGTGGACGCGTTTGAGAGGGTGTTCCTGGAGGAGACTTACATTCTAATCAACGAAATGAGTAAAGCAAATTGCCCTTCCTAACGTGAGTGGGCCCCACGTACTCACTTGAAGACCTGAGAAGAACGTAAACACTGAGTAAGTCTTTCTGCCTGACTGTTGCGTGAGAACATAGGTCTTTCCCAGTCTTAAGATTCCCCTGCAACAACAGCCCTTCTTGGATCTCCAGCCAGCTGGCCTTCAGACTAGAATTCACACCATCAGCTTTCCTGGTGCTCAGGCCTTTGGACTCAGGTTAGAACAACACAAACGCAGTTCTGACTCTCTAGCTTGCTGACTGCAGATCTCGGGGCCACTCAGCCTCCATAATCGTGTGAGGCTATTCCTTATGATAGTTCTTTTTCATATACATCTTACTGGTTCCGTTTCTCTGGAGGATCCTAACTAATCCGTACTCCTAAGGCAATTTTATTTGGTGACATCTGCCTAGACACACAGATTCCAACAAAGTCCGTTGGACAGAAGGCTTCTTGAGGCATCTTTTTATTCACCCCCAAGAGCATCATCAAATTGTATCGCACGGTGGTCACTAACCAGGTGTGGTTTTTAAATTTTTATAGACTCCATTAAAATTAGATTCATGAATGGAAAGTGGAAGTTTAGTCCCTCAATCACATTAGCCACATTTTAAGTGCTCAGTAGACATATATGTCTAGGAGCTATCACAATGGACATCATGAACATAGAACATTGCCTTAATCAAAGAATATTTATTGGATGGTACTGGGCTATACAATAATGGATTCTTATGTCATTGACCCATAACTGCAGACTCTCTTGAATCCCTTAATTTCAAATGAAAGTTCCCTCTATAATAAAAGCAGAAGGAACAGATGGTATGCAGCCAAAAATTACCCTTGAAAATCTATCAGAGAGTGGACATTTTATGCACATAACACTATACAGATATAAAAAGGTATACAGTGCTATTTAAATGCATATATCTGAAAATACACATATATGCAAATATATAGTGTAGTATTTAAACGTTTCAATTTTTCTGTAATACTCTCTCTGACAAGAAGACAATTTTTGAGTTCCACATCAGCATACGGGTGAAACTCTTCTGGCCCTGTCCGGTTTTCAGGTGTACCAAGGCTCCCTTTTGTTGCGTTAGACTGTCTCCAAGCCTGGTTGTGGAAAGTCCATTCCTGACTGTGCCCATTTCACTGCCAGTCTCAGGGCATCAGGAACAGAGACAGGCTCATGGGTTGTCATTATCACAGCAGGTACCTCCCCGCCGCTGGTAGTGACAGGGTGCCTTGCTCAACCCACACGGGCTGGTGGATGAGAAGCTAGGAAGGAGTTCATCTGGGAGAGAGAACAGTAGAGGACTAGAGAATCATCTTTGGCATCAGCAGGATCGGAGGTGGGCCTGGAATGGAAAGGAGGACTCTGGCCATGTGATGAAAAACAAGTAAGAAATTCACTTGGAAAAAAGAAGTGAGCTGAGGCACAAAGTGGAAATTGGCACAGCGATTTTTGAGAGAGGAAAGATCAGACCTGTCCAACTTCTTAGCTGGGCTTTGCCCATCATACACCCTGTGCTTCTGTTCGTCTGCACTATGCCTGGTCCCCACCACACCACCCTCGTGACCTCCTTTCTCTCCTTCCCAATCTTTTGCATCTGCTGTCTGCTCTCTCTAGAACACCCTGAAAACCCTCCTTCACCAGGGAGGATCTTCTCATTCCTCCATCACGCCCACGTCAACAAAGCCTTGTCTACTCTTCTGGGCACGGACACTCCTTCTTGCACACTCTTAGAGTATCGTGTTTACCCCTCTTCTTTCCTCATCACATGTTTATATTTCTGTTTCCTCACTAAATTTTGAACTGCAGAGGGACAAACTCGCATCTCATTAGACCATGTTTTCAGGGCCCAAAACATAGCATGGGATTACCTGGCTTCTAAAAAAAGGAAATTGATGGATTAATTTAAAAAAAAAAAAAAAGAAAGAAAGGAATAAGAAATGAATGAGAAAGAGAGTGATGGCACAACTTAATCCAGTGAATCACTGAAGTCCGTGTGGAGATGACGGAAGTGTTACAAAGTATACCAGAAACTTCTCAACCTTTTGTCAGTATTTCTGAATTACTCAGTACTATTTTGCTTTCAAGTGAGAAAAACCGGAAGAGAGCTTTGGCTTCTGTGGTCAGTGAAGCCAGTGGTAGAGGTCTCAGCAGGGCAGGGGCTGGAATGAAACGGCAGGAATCCAAGGCTCCAGCTCTCAGCTGTGCTCTCTTTCTTGTTCAGCTTGTTTGTCCTCTCAAGGTGGGGATTGGGCAGGTGCAGACGCCTGGAGCTGGCTGTCCCTGGTTGCTGTCTCACCGATCCTCATGGAGAAGGAGCCCCTTTTCCCGATTGTGCCAGCAGAATTCCAGGCGAGCCAACCTTTGTATCAGTATAGACTATACCAGAGCACGGTGTGTGATGGGAAGTGTCCGTGTGGGATGCTTTGATGGTCCCGGTTTAGATCACATGGTGATTTCTGGAACCAAGACTGGGGTTATCCCTGCCTCGTCCACGTGGACTGAGTGTTGAGCAGTGACACCCCCAAAGGAGACTGGGATGTCCTTATGAGAAGGGGGAGAGCAGACCTTGACTGGGAAGAACAAAAATAAACTATGTCTCCTATGACCACTTCTCACTGTCATAATCTCCCTGCTATAGTAGGAATTAGCTCCTCATATGTCTCTATTTTCTCTGTGGTGATTTTCTCTGATGCCAATGCTTACTTCTCTGCTATCCTCAAACCTACAAGTGCCTATTTCAAATAAGAGAGGGAAAGCATATGCCACGTGTGGACATGTTCTTTTAATCCTCCTCAGAGGCATTATCATTTATTATAATCAACCTCTCCCCAGTGCTAATCTGCTACTGCTTACGTATTAACCATGTGATCCAGCTTTGTTCGCTCTTTTTTTTTTCTCTCTCTCTCTGGCAGAGGAATGTGCCAATCGATCTCTTTTGCTCTTTTCTTTCTGACAACACTTAAAAGATACCACCTAATGGGTGCTTCTCCACGACTGGTAGTGGTAGGTGAGTCCTCGTGGACTTAAACAGCATTCTCTACATGTCCTTCTCTCTTTAAAAAAAAAAAAAATTCATGTTCATTTATTTTTGAGAGAGAGAGCGCAGTGGGAGAGGGGCAGAGAGAGAGGGAGACACAGAATCCGAAGCAGGCTCCAGGCTCCGAGCTGTCAGCACAGAGCCCGACGTGGGGCTCAAACCCACAAACCGTGAGATCATGACCTGAGCGGAAGTCGGACGCCCGACCAACTGAGCCACCCAGGTGCCCCTACATGTCCTTCTCCTCAAGCGGCCAAGAAAATCTTAATTTGGACCCTAGAAGTCTATGTGTTTTAACATTCATTTTTGCCGAGAAGAGCTGTCTTTACTCAGAGACTTTGGTGGGCACGGGGACCTAGTTCAAAGACCAGAATACTTGTGTGATTTCCTTGTCTTCATCTGTACCATTAATAACTCTACGTGCCAAGTAATGGTAGTTTCAATTTAAAAAGTGAGAAAAGATGCTTTGATATACATTTATATAAATAAACGGGCCAATTTTTGCTAAAATATTCAGCGCATAGAAGTGCAGACACTAGGGGCACCTGGGTGGCTCAGTCAGTTGTGCGTCTGATCTCAGCCCAGGCCATGATCTCTAGGTTTGTGAGTTTGAGCCCCACGTCGGGCTCTGTGCTGATAGCTCGGAGCCTGGAGCCTGCTTCAGATTCTGTGTCTCCCTCTCTCTCTTCCCCTGTGCACTCTGTCTCTCTCTCTCTCTCTCTCAAAAATAATAAATATTTTTAAAAAAGAATTGCAGACGCTCTTGCAATGCAAAGGTCAGTAACAGAAGTTAGATGCTTATAGGCTTGAACGTGCTGGCAGGCTAACAAGTGACTGTTTGGTGTTTTAACCAGGGCTGCCTTTGTTTATGTCAGTGGGGACCCACTACCGGAAGAATTGTTTCGTTTCAGAATCGTGACAGAATACGCTTCAATACACCAGGGCATAAGAAATACTGCACGAACGGACACTGTTGGAATGTAACTCTTAATACAGGAGGCATTTGATTCAATTAGCAGATGGTCATGATCTTTCAAGAGTTGCTGGTTTTTAGGATCAATTTCTACAAGGCAACGAGAAAGCATCGCACCGAGGATCCTTCATGCCAGTGGGGTATGGAGACCAAACACACTTGACGAGTTCCAAAATAATAACTTGATCGAACTCTGTAGGGCCGCAATATTCCCAGGGAATGGTACCTCTGCTCTCGGTAAAGTTCAGTCTCAACGGTCACTGATTAGCCACAGTTTAGGGATGGGGGCATCCTCCTCCTCTCCTCCTCCTGAGCAGAAGGCAAACTGGTAACAAGGAGTTCCGTCCAATTCAAATGACTTCACAGTAAAAACAGCCTCACTTGGAAACATCGCAAAAGGGAATAACTTAAGAAGCGCACATTTTCCTAAACAGAATAAGATGAGGTAAGCAAATGCCAATAGTTACGCATCATGTTCCCTCATGGGATTTCAGTAGCATTTTTGTTCCACCAAGAACAAGGGACAAGTGCAGAGGAACCCAAGAACGACGCATTTGTGCCACAAACTAAACTTGCTCTTCCCTGAGCGCTAGAACATGGCCATTAGCTTCAAATGGGACACAGAAAATAGACTCCATAATGAAAGTTCCCTGCAAATTGACTCGCTCTCATTAAAGAAGACATTTGCTTTCATGTGGCCTCTAATTTCCCTGGCAGCCTAAAGAAGTAAAAGTTAAAGACTAATAACAAAGATAACTGTAGCAATTGTCAGACTGAAGTAGAAAAACAATAGAAAAGAAATAAGAGGAAATCCCATTTCTCCCAGTTTGGGGCATTGTTTTTTAGCCAATATACTCTTGGAAACATTGGCGGAAACAGGCAAATGATTTTTACTGCTTCGCTCTGGGTTAAACATCATCTATTTCAGCTTTAGGTACAATATTATGAAGTTTCAAAATTCAGACAATTCTTGTGGAATTAATACATTCTAGCATGCCGAGTGTTTAAACATGAATTGTTCCGTGTAAAATTACTTTAACATGGTGCATCATATTGTCTACATATTGAAAAAACAAAATATATAGCTTCCATTAAACATGTAAGGTTATAGTAGTAATTCTATAAATAATAGTAACATCTGAAGAAAAAAGCCGGTATCAAATTTCCATTGGATTGTACAGATTTACAAAACGAAAATAGCATTCGTGGTATAAACTGATTAAAAGCACATCTTGTAAATCTCTGTGAGTTATGGCGGCATCCCAGGAAAAGCCAAATAAATCAGATCCTTCTTAAAATGTACTCAAATATTGTCATTAAAGATGCCCCATGAAAATAAATAAACAACGAAGAAACAGGGAGAAATAAAGCAGATGTAAAAAATAATGCATTAGGAAAATAAGTGCTGGTTTTTTGCAAGAGAAAAGGGAGCTATTAAACCCACAATGCCATCAAAAGACAACCTTATGGCATGTCCAATAAAATTGCAAAGATAAGAAATACATACATATGCAATTTGGGTTAAAAGAGGAAACTATTTTTAAGTCATCAGTAAATAACAGTTACTATCCTATGTAAAATAGACGGTCTTCTGGGGGAAAAGTTGAAATTAACAAAGTTGACCCCTATACCAAGTAGGGAAAAAATAAAGAGATCTATAAACTTAGACTCATTTTTTCAAGTTATAAAGGATTGCTTTCAATTCAAAGTCAGAATGCAGATGCATTCTGCAACTTGCAGTTGAAATTTCATAAGCTATTAAAAGAAACTGTGGTTTCTATATTATATAACCTGGATCAGAACACAATAAAACATTCAAAATTTCCTATTTCATATGATGAGGACAGCAGAGACCTGGTATTTTAGCTTGAGAACTATACTATAAAAATGGCATTAGGATTTTCTTGTCAATGCAGTTTGATGCATAAACACTAAAATGAAAAACAAATATCATATATATCATACATGTAAGGAAGAGTGTAGGCAGGGGCAGCACTTTGTTAAGGAGCCCTGCAGGTGATTCTAATGCATATTTGAAGTTAGGACTAGATTATACTCCAATAATATTCCAGAGGAGAGGTAGGTTAGGTCTTCACAGACATGTGGTCTGTATCACAACTATTCAACTCTGCCAATTTAGCACTAAACAGACACATAATTTTTTTTTAAAGATTTTTTTTAACATTTATTTATTTTTGAGAGAGGCAGACTACAAGTGAGGGAGGGGCAGAGAGAGAGAGGGAGAGACAGAACTGGAAGCAGGCTCCAGGCTCCGAGCTGTCAGCACAGAGCCCGACACGGGGCTCGAACTCACGGACCGTGAGATCATGACCTGAGCCGAAGTCGGATGCTTAACCGACTGAGCCACCCAGGGGCCCCCACATAATTTTTAAACAAATGGGTGTGGCCATATTCCAATAAGACACGTTACAAAAACAGGTTGAACACTGGATTTGGCCCTTGGCAATAGTTTGCCAACTACTTTTTCTAGCGTCCAGAATCTAGACAATAGCAGAAGACAAGAAACCTAAAAATAAATATACTCATCAGAGCAGAGAAGTAAAAATATTCTCTCCAGATGACATAATAGAACAATGTTAACACTCGGAGAACAAATGGAACTACAGTTAGGTAAGAGCAAGCAGTAAGATAGTCAGAAACACATTGAAACGAATGAGTAGATTTTTAGATGAACTCTGATAACATAACAAAGATCCTATGTTAATAGCAATGAAAACGTCTAAGAACATAAGGCCAGATGTCTGTACGAAGATGAATAGATTTCATAAGAGTCAGAAGGAGATCTGAAAAAGTGTACATTCAGTATTCCAGAGGCTGTACCCCACCACCAACTCTTCCCCATCTCACTCATCACCTCCTGACAACCCAGGTATTTAAAGCTATTTGCCGGTTTATTTTCAGTATCTCCCAGCAAGAAGGTAAGGTCTGTGATCGATTGCTGGGATTTTTGTCTGTATCGTTCACTGTTGGAGAGAAGGCTCAGAGAGCAGTGCATGACACATAGTAGGAATTCAATCAATATCCAGAGGCTGAGTAAAGAAATGTATACTCATTGTTCTCCAGTTAACTGCTAGAGCTAATGCAATTCCCAGTTGGAAATGATTTGAGACTTCACCAAATAAACCTGAAATTCATCTAAATAGCCAAAGGTATTGGAAAAAAAATAAAAACAGGGAGACAATCTGGCTTGGCTGATATTAAATTGCACTACCAGTAACTATCAAAATATTGACAGATTACAAATCTAGTCACGATGTGCTCTGAATTTAGTGTACAAAAAGATGTCAGGGCAAATTAAAGAGAAAAGAGGTATTCGATGTACACTATTCTTAATGAGAGAATAGCAAGATTACCATGCCAGTTAAAAAGCAGGCAAAGGACTTGAAAGAATTCAAAAGAGAAATATCCATGTGGTGGCATTATAGCCTGGTTGAGAACATAGACTTTTGATTTTGGCTCAAACTCAGATTTCTCCATTTACCAGCAGTATGACCTTGGGCAAGTAACTTATCTTCTGAAACCCCCTTACAACTTCTCTGCACAAGACTTGTACTTCCATCATGAATTGTTTCAGTGAGTTAATAAAACTATATATCTCATAGTAAGCGCTTTAAACATGCTGATCTTTATTATATCAAAATTCACACACAAAAATAATCTGAATGCCCAAAAAAAAGAATGGACTGACTTAATTATGATCCTTTCAAGGAGGTCAATTTGCCAAAATTAAACTCATGTATTTGAATGATATTTGAGGACGTCAACAAAAACAAAGGCAAATGTTGGAGTAAAACAACATGAAAATTGTAGAAAGAAGGTGGGTACGGATTTTACTAAGAGAGAGGGAGGGAGACACAGAAATGGATACATGGATAGGTGCAGTGAAATAAATTCTGGGTTAAAAGTGCACAAGTAATTAACAGAAGCCGTAACTGGGTGGTAGGCTTATGAAGATTTCCTAATATGACTATGTGTTACAATTTTAGTAGCAGAATACATAAGATAAGATAAAGGAATTCTTTTTTAATTTTTTATTTATGTTTAAGATTTTTCTTTAAATTCTAGCTAACATACCTTATAATATTTGCTTTGAGTGCTCTTAAAGAGTTAGAATAATGATTTTCTGATATAGATATATCTAATAATGTATTTCAAAGATCATTAGATTCTTACAAGATTTGACATTGAAATTTTAAGCAATGGTGCCTGGGTGGCTCAATCGGTTAAGCGTCTGACTTTGGCTCAGCTCACGATCTCACAGTTCAGTTCGTGAGTTCAAGCCCTGCACTGGGCTCTGTGCTGACAGCTCGGAGCCTGGAGCCTGCTTCGGATACTGTGTCTCTCTCCCCCTCTCTCTGTTCCTCCCCTGGTTGCCTTCTCTCTCTCACACACAAATAAATAAACATTAAAACTATATTTAATAAAAAATTAAAAAAGGAATTTTTAAGGAAAGAATTTTTTTCCTTTGAGATCCGTGTCCATAGTATTTAAAAGTCTCATGTTTTCATATTTATTTTCTCTTCAAAATTTTCCAGATGGCAGACAGAGTTCCAGTCTAATATTTTGGGGGGGAGTGGGTGAGCAGAGGGGAAAGAGAATCTAAAGGTCATGAGGAAAGACAAACCTGGCACTCTTAATATGTCCTTGGAGAGTCAACCTCACAGCCTAAATTGGTTTCTTAGGAGACTGGTATTAAATTGTTTAATAAGAAGGTCCACGCTTCCAGAATTCTATTCTCTTCTCGTCTAAAAATACCTTGGAATGTGATAGTCTTGAAACCCCTTTGAGACTTGGCTTTACTGAATGGCATTTCAAAATAAATTCAGTTGCTTTGTTGTGGAAGATTTGGGTAGCCTTTTATTTCACACATTATTTTGGACACTCAACGAATCCAGATATTCAAAACATAAGCAAATAATTCAAAATTATCTGTGAAAAGCTACAAATGAGGCAGTTTTCGTAGAGAAAAGAATATTGGACTGGAATAAAACAAGGCTGGATTTCTGGATTTTTCACCAATGTCTGTGGCAATTCATTCTGATTCATTTGGGTTCATTTCTCTGATCTGAAAAGTGAAGAAGCTGGATGTGATGTTTTGAAGTTCCTTTTCAAATTTAAAGAGAAGTGTGTGTGAAAGGTTAGGTATTAAACAGTCTTGATATTCCTAGGATATATGCATTCATGGACCATTGAAGTATATTAAAATCCGTACAACTATCTGTCAGTGAAGAGAGATAAAATCAAAATATTAAGTTCAACCCTGAAATTCTTATTACAGAGAATTTTATTAATGCAGAGATGACCAAAGCAGAATTTTGAATCTCAGAAAAATCAGACAGCAGATTTCCTGAGTTATCTTAGCAAAGTGCCAATGAGCAGAATGGATATTTATATCTATATCTATATCTATATCTATATCTATATCTATATCTATATCATCTATATCTATATCTATATCCATGTCTATATAGGTATGTGGATATATATCTATATCTATCTATCTATATGGTTAAAAAAGTGGTGAACCATAATTTATTGATGGCCCACTAAAGGCAAAATAAAAGAATAAAATAAAATTAAAAAAACACTAGTACTATAGATCCTCCCATAAGGGCTCACCGATTCCTCAAGGAAGGCCAGTTTTAGTCCTTGGTGTTTTCTGGGTAATAATTTCAATGTCTTTTCCTTTTCACTGTCTCTGTCTTTGTCTCTCTCTCTCACATACACCTAATAAAGGAAAACAGTCTTCACCTTTTTAAAAAAATCTTTTTGTTTCTGCCCAAACATCGATAAAATCTTTAACAAAATCTGCTTGGAATTTGGAGAAATGGTGGATTCTGGCTTCCTGAAATATCCAAGTTCTAAAATCTCTGACAAAGCTCTGCTGACAATTTCCCAGACAAAATACAATGCCTGGGGAGCCTAAGTGTAAAGACAATGGGTGTCCGTATATTGTTGTTTTAATGCTTATCATGTTGTCCTTAACACATTGCATGATAACTATGTTTACATGACAGCATCTCCCTCTGGATCGCGAGTTCCATTGGTGCAAGTAGCCTGTCTCAGTAGAAATCCCTGGGGCTCTGGATATGGTGGACGCTCAATGCATGTCTGCACAATTAATGCTGAATGAATGAAGATCCGAGAATACATCCTAGATTTAAAGCCTATTGATTTGAGGCTTGGGGTTTTGTTTCATTTTATTTCAATACATGATCCTCCCTCAGTGCTTTGATTTGGTAAGTATTTGATAAGTAAAGTCAGATATTAATATCACACAATTTTTGGATGATGAAATAACATTTTTGAAGCTTTTTTTATGAAAGATTTATTCAAATAGGTCATTACTATAGTTCCCAATACCAATGGTGTAATATTAAAAGTGAAAGAAGTCCTCAAACTTAGCCAAACACTACAGAAATCTATGGAAAGATTCAAAGCCTTTTGTTCTCCTCTAAAGACGAGACTGAAACAGGGGTGCCTGGGTGGCTCAGTCGGTTGAGCATCTGCCTGTTGATTTCAGCTCAAGTCTGATCCCAGGGTTATGGAATCGAACACCCTGTCAGGCTCTGTAATCAGCATGGAACCTGCTTAAGATTCTCTCCCTCCCTCCCTCCCTCCCTCTCTCTCTCTCACTCTCTCTCTCTCTCCCTCTGCCCTTGTCCCCACCTCATGTGCGCTCTCTCTCAAAAACAAAACAAGAAAAACAAAACAAAACACAACCCCACTGAAACAGAACTGCTATTGTGACAACAGCAGAGTAACATGAATATACACAATTTACTAACATTAGGTTTTTTCAGAGCTGGATAGAGGGAAGGATTAACAGAGTAGAATACAGAAGGGGGACGAGAAGTCCTCCAAGGAAGAGTAATGTTCAGGCTTCCCCAGACTCGCCCTCGGGAGGTCAATGCCCTAAATTCTTTAATCAGGGAAGTTTTTAAAGAACGTTTTCAATGTTCCAATTTTTAAATAAAGTAGTTTGCAAGTTCCTCCTTACTTTGGAATAAAACTGGCAACTGGTAACAGACCTCCCAGAGGGACTATATTCTGAAGATACAGAATATATCACAATATGTTCTGGCTGACCGCAATCTTGATCCCGGCACTAACTCGCCAAGTGACCTTGGATAAGTCATCTCTCCGAACCTTTTCCCTCAGCTGTAAAACTTGTTGGGAAATACAGTTGTAATTGAATAGTTAGTTTTCTACCCACCACACCCATCTCACTTGAGTAGGAGAATTACTGGAGCTGCGTGGTTTTGCTATTAAGCACGCATGACAGTATGAGTAAAGCTCTAAGTACACGGGAGGAAATGATGGAAACTCTTATTCTGAGGTGGGCACAGTCGAGTACAAAGTTTCAGAGGCACTATCGCCTTAACACGGCTCCTTGTGGAATGTCACTTTGTCAAACATTCAGAGGGATGAGCTCTCTCTTGGGCTATATTCGGAAGAAAGTAGCTTAGGCACAGAGAAGTTAATATCTTTGCATTACTAAAACGTTCTTTGCTTCTAATGGAATCCTGTTGCTTGCGAATCTCCACCCCACAGGCAGAGGTACATGCGTGTGAGTCCCTACAGAGATCTGAAGAATTAATGTACTCAAGGGTGTTGTTACAACTGTTGGCAAAGCATAAAAAAAGGGAGTTTGGTTTGTTGAATTTGCAAAATCTCTTATTTTATTAATAAAGTTTTTATTTCCTTTGAACCCACATTGTAATACTTGTTAATAGTACTCCTGTAAGTAGCTACTATATGTATATATATATATATACATATATATATATATATATCATCCCACTACTAACAGGAAGTAAAGGGAAGGCTTAATTGAAAAAAGCCTCAGAAAAGACATTGGTAATATTAAAAGCATAAAGTACAGGAACTAAGTAGGCTCTTTAGGTAATTCATTGCAAAACCATGTATGTCTCTAGTAGGCTAAATGCTCTGCATAATATGCCAGATGGGTGTACGATCAACTACCTTTGTATCAGAAATAGGACGAATTGGAACTCGCTCGTCTTTTACCAGCTGTGCTATGAAGTCATGGGTGTCTAAGAAATCTCAATATTGAGCATCTCATACCGCTTCCCCATGAGTATGTGTTCCAACCATGCTTCTTCTTTCTATGCTTTGCACTTCACTCTACTTTGGACTTTTGCAGAGACAGCCGTTTAGAATGCCCTGCTCAAAGATCTTGACCTGGCCCTCTCTCTTTAGGGAGGCTTCCCACCATTTAGTGGTTCTCTGTTTAACCTGAAACTCTGTTTCATTTTTGCAACATGAGTTTACTGCATCCTCCATGTCTAGAACAGTGCCTGGCACTTAGAGAGCAACATACGTTGAATGAATGAACGAATGAATGTGTGAATGAAAAAGTGAATGGCTAAATTCTCTTATTTTAACCTCATAGTTGCATTGTCTAAAAACCAATACATGACATAGATGCTCACGACCCGTGTTTTAAAATAGTTACTTTGGAATTCTGTGTCTCACCTCATAAAAACAAAACAAGCAAAAAACACTCTTGGGGAAAAGGCAAGAAATAATATAATCAAGAGTGGAGAGATTTCTCCTGCTCCAAATATGCCAGGGTAGGATGGCCATCATTTATGCCGTGGCATCTCCCTCGCTGGTGGTGTAAAGGAAGAAAAAGAAGTTGGCCAGGGGAGGAAGATGTGGATGGAACGACCCAGCCATCTCAGGGAGGCTCTCTCAAGCTCTGCCTGCTACCCCTCTGTATAAGGACAGTGGGAGGTTTTACAATATTTTTTTGATACAATCGGCAGCCCAAACAAGCACCTGGAATCTCATTATATTCTGCCTCCGATTCTGGCCTTAGCATCATCAATCAAGCTGCCCTAATGTTTTCTTGGAGTCAGAAAATTAAAAAAATATATATATGTGGAAATATAAATACTTCCCCCAGCTATTTAACAATTCTTGCATGTAAAAAAGGATACTGTGAGAAGTGAAACGACAGAAAAGAAAATAGCGCTGATCCATTTTGTGAAATGATTATAGGAAAAATGTCCCCCCCCACCCCACCCCACCTTGGTATCCTACACATGCAGTAGAGGGAAGAATAACACTAGAATTTACATTTCCCCATATGTAAAAATTGAAAAAAAAAAAACTCACTGCTTCATTCTCTCAATGTATGTGTATATGTGTGTGTGTATACACACATTGAGAAAATGAAGGAGTGATATATTGAGTATTTAGTATGTCCCAGCTCTGTGCTAGTCACTGGGAATACAGTAGTGAACAAAATGGCTGAGCTCTCTGCTTTGGTAGGAATTACATTCTATAGTAACTGAGGAAGGCAAAAACAGTGAATAAATGAACAATGCCATTACAGGTTGTGATAAGCATTATGAGGAAAATAAAGTATTCTGACAGGTCGAGAGATAACGAGAGGATGGTGGTGTCCTCTAACTTGTGAGATCAGGAAAGAGCAAGGTAGCAACCCCACCGTCTCTAGAAAATTCTGGAAATAGACAATAATTGTCCATGACTAAATTGAATCCCTTTCTTCATGATTGTATCTAACACGTAGGATATTTTCCTTTTGGAAATTATATTAACTCTGGAAAATTTCACGGGGGGGGGGGCACTTTGCTCTCTTCTTTCCATTATACTCTTCCTTCTTTAACACAGTGTGAAGGCCTGTAGACTGAGACTCCCGCGTGGCTCCCTTCATTTGCTTTATTCAGTTCTCAGTCGTTTTTTCTACTTCAAGGATTCTGATTTCAATTCATTACTTGTCCCTTCCACTTGAGGAAGAATCCAGTTCCTTCCTACTTTCCCATTTTAGGTATGCTCACAGCCAACCTCTTTTCTCTTCCTCTTTGGCTTGGTTTGTTCATGGACCGTGATCCATGGGATCACTTGGCTTGACCCAGCCCCTTTGGTAAATTTCCCCTATGCTACTCCCAGAGGCCAGTTGTATACAAGGCAGATGTGTACGTGTGAGGTAACTCAGACCCGCATTTCTTTTTTAAGTATTTTTTTAAGTATTTCTGAATAGTCCAAGGACCTTAAATGGTATGCAGTGGTAGGGTGTCGTTCCCTCACCGGGAATGACCAGCACTTTTTTATGAATAAGGACATAATATATCCTCTAACGCCAAAACCTCAAACCCAGCCTTCTCTCTAATTCTTTTGTCCCCACGTCTGTATGAAATGAATTGCCAGTTTAGGAATGTCCCACAAGTTGGAAGGAATAGATTAAGCTGTAGTGATGCTAAATTTCAATTAGATCTTAGAAAAAGATATCTCTAGTATCTAAATAGAACGCAAGGTAAATTGAAGAAGTAAACTAGGCAAATACGCAATTGCAATTAGTGGATATATTTAAACTCAATCTTAGTAATTATCTGTTAAGAATAAGCGTCAATAGCTCTTCCAGTGACCTTGAACAAATCGGATAGTTCTTTAAAAGTTTTCCCGGTCTATAAACCAGGGTTAATACCATTTTCCATCTACTGACCTCAAACAATGATGTCTCAGTATATATTATGTGTTATGAGATCTGCCTATAAAAAAAAAGCCTGCATTAATAGAACAACATTTTATTGAAAATTAATGTCTTGGTATTTACACAGAACCTCAAAGAGTTAGAAACTTATATTCCATTTTCCCCCACACAGAGCGACTGAATTTCTGCTTATTTTCCATCACAGATACTAGTTTTTATGTTTCCATAGTTGTTGTTGATTGTGTTGTTGTTGTTTTCCTGGCCATATTTCTAAACTCCTCAGATGATTTTCTTTTATCTTTTCACATTCACTTGTGAATTCAAAACCATCCAATTTAGCATCATTTGCGAAGTTAATGAACATATTTCTTTCAGACAGTAATGATATTAAACAAAAACTCTGTGTTACTATAATGGCACCAAGGTCAATCTTTTTTTTTAATTTGCATTTATTTATTTTGAGAAAGGGAGAGTGCATCTGAAGCAGGCTCTTAGCTGTCAGCACAGAGTCTGATGGAAGACTCGATCCCACAACCCTGGGATCATAACCCGAACCGAAATCAAGAATCGAATGCTCAACCAACTGAGCCACCCGGGCATCCTAAAGTCAATCCTCGTTTTGAGACCCCTGGCCATGCAAGAAAGCATATGTGGCAATCTCTGCCACAAAAGGTGTAACTGAGAGTAGAATGTAGCAATATTGGGAAAAAGTGAGATAGGACATTCTTGCTATTATATTGTAGGTGAATACCAAGGCACTTAGCCAGAATATCAGAAGCAATGCAGACAGCAAACTTTTATTTTTTAATTCCTTAAGGTCAGTATTAGAAATGTGACTCTGCATCAGTTGAGGAAATCTCTCTGAGCTCCTTCCTTCCCCCTTGGAATCACTAGGTGATTAAAAGTTAATAGTTGTCATATCTAGTATGGACTGAAGAACTAGTGGGCACCGTGCTTGGCACTAGAGTGTCTAAAAAGCTTCCAAAGGGGCACCTGGGTGGCTCAGTCCGTCGAGTGTCCGACTTCGGCTCAGGTCACGATCTCATGGTTCGTGGGTTCGAGCCCTGCATCAGGCTCTGTGCTGACAGCTCTCCGAGCCTGGAGCCTGCTTCCGATTCTGTGTCTCCCTCTCTCTCTGCCCCTCCCCCGCTCATGCTCTGTCTCTCTCTCTGTCTCTCTCTCTCTCTCTCTCAAAAATAAATACACATTAAAAAAAATTTTAAAAAGCTTCTAAGGCATGAACCTTGGTTTTAGGGAGTCCACATTCTGATAGAGACACAGAAGTCTAATGTACTCACAACCAAAGTGAGAAGTGTCAAATGAGCCACACGGCAAAGACGAGAGCATGACCTGGGTGGTATGGAAGGCACTCAAAGAAGGAATGACATTTTGAGTTTTTAATGAGAATTTGAAGCCATGGAGCATGGGAAGAAGTTTGTCAAAGGGACCCACGTATGTGTGCAAAAGTATTTGGAATGAGGCACTTTCCAATGCTGGCAACTGGCTAGTGTGGTTGGGATAAAAGATGTCGGCAGTGAGGACAGGTGGAAATGGTGGAAGATGAAACTGAAAAACAGAAGAGTGGATTTCGAATGTCTGGTGAAGGGTTTGAAGTTCACTCTCCAGACAAACATGGAGAGTTGGGAGCCGTCTAGAATTTCAGGTTGGGAATTAACACGATCCATTTATGTCAATATTAATCGCTGGATTGATGTCTAAGGAAATTTCAATCCAGTTTCAATATTTATGGCTTTTAAGCCATTCCAATAGGACTTATTTCCGTCAGTTGTAATAGCAGATTTACAAGCAGAAATTCCACAAAATACAGATGGCTATCCGAGTTTTGTTATTGATTTCTCCTCCATCCCTGAGAAGACATTTATTGTCATTGAGTAAAGTCCACTCTTCTCTAAAATGAGATCATATAAAATGTATTATATGATAAAAACAGCAGTAGCTAAAATGTTGAAGATAACATCTACTTTTCTCCAATTTTCTAGTTACATTATACTTAATTAACAAGACTTTTTTAAAGCCTTGCCACTTAAAACATGTGTAATTATAGATTTATATTGATCAAATATATTTACCCAGTTTTCTAGTGATTTTATAAATAACTAATGGTCTTTGTTAGAATTTTAAGATTTGCTATTAAAAAAAAACACATTTCTAACTCATTTCAATATACTTTCCTGCCTTCGTAAATTAACATGATAATTAACATGATGACACTATTTTGCAATTAATTAAAGTTAAAACCTGAGAAACAATTCCCTTTTTTATATATTAGCGAACATCTGAATGCAGATGACATAAAAAAAGAGAGATAGTCAACTCAAGAAATTATACAAAGCTTTAAAACTTTTTTTTTAACAATATGTGAGAACAACGTTTGGTTGCTTTACCCCTGAATAGAAAGTTTAAAAGTTAATAAAGCTTTAAACTGTGAGGCTGAGCACGACGTTATTGATATATTAAATTCTAGAGGTATGTTTGCTCAATGAATGAATGGATCTTCAGTTGAACCACTTGTAATGTAAATTGATTAACTATATGACCATTATCCATTTTACTGACAGCTGTTCACCATTCCCCTGAGGCTTACAACTTGCTGTTGTCAATTTTTATTGAACATTCACAAAGATTCAGGCGCTGAACACACCCAGAGCATTATGTCTCCCTGCCTCATCATCGTTTACCTTCTGGTAGGACGTCACCTTGTCTCTCTGTACATTAACAGCAAGATAGCAAGTCTGTTCCACTTATGTGTTCATTCAACCCATATTCGTTGTGTACCCGGCTCTAGGCTAGGTGTTTGTTATCTACCAAAGGCCCCATCAATAAGACTAACTTGTTCTCTGCCTTTGTGGAGTTTATAGTCTATCATATTCTATCAGGCAAGGGAGGCACTAAATATGTTATTACAAATGTCATAATGGCTAAGAAAATTGGAAAAATGAAAATGCAGTTGAATTCCACAATTTGGGTACCAGGTTAATTTGGGAAGTAAAAAAATCTCATTACTTCCAGTTTCTTTAGGTTTGCCCTATATATGTGAATTAGCTCGTGTTGAGCTACATGCATTTGTTTGTTCATTTCGAAAAAGTTAATCAGCTTTACAGTCAAGTCTATCACTGTGAAACCTCAGAACGTTGATACAAGCAATTTGGAAATATTCCATGTATGTGAGGGCCATTGGATGGGACAGATTTAAGTGAGGAGCTTCCATGCGGCTGCCCTGCAGAAAATCTTATAATTATGACTTATAAATTACCAGCTTTGGTGTGCAGGGAAGGTTACAATGATGGGAGATGGGAGGCTGGTTCAAGAATATCAGAGCTAATAAAATTAGGAATAAAATACATGGGGAAATGAAAGGAGATCTTGCAGGGTAGCATCAGATTCTTCAGCCAATATTCTAAATTGTTTTTTTTAATTGGCATTGCTGCTAACATAATCATAAAATAAGGGGTGATGTGGCATTTTTTTATTAAAATCCTATAATCAAGAAATTACAGGAAAGCCTTATTTCTAAAAGAAAAGAGATTTAAAAAATCTGAAATCTGAGCCATCTTTTTTATTACATTTTCCAAGTGTAATTTGTGTTAACGTCTCCACATGGAAATTTTTATGCCATATTTTGGCAATCAAACCATTTTAGAAATGAAATGCATGATGTTCCATTATGTTCATAGAAACCTAAGGAACAGAGTTCATGTGGCTCTTTTATCAACCAGAATTTTGATCACCATTGTAACTCAGAGAGGATATGATATGAGAGGTGAATTTTCTGTCCATGCGAAAATAGTAATAAAAAAAAGTGAAGGTGACATTATTACTTCTTATCTGCTAAGCTTCATTATTCATCTGTCTTATGCCATTTCCCAACCACATTATCGGTTCCCCCCTTCCTTGGGTATTTCTGATACTTAACAATGGTTTAATTATAGTTACTGAAAATAATATGGAGAACAAAATGATTATACACTATAAAGGATATTTAATTTCCCAGTGTTGGCCACAAAACAAGTTTCCTCTAAATGCCTCTATTAATTATGACTACAAATCTGTCCTAGATCTATCTATACTAATGGATGACAATGTTGTCTGTTAAAGTGGCACTTTCCATTGAGTTAATCTGTTAGATAAACATGACCAAGAAGATAACGTCGGCCACAAGTAACATATAGGATCTGTGGACCTTCCCCACTTTCTCACTGCGTCCCAATCTGTTGTTTCTCTTTCCTATTGTGATCCATGACTAATTTATAGCAGCTGAAAGCTGACCTCAAAGAAAAAACTTTCCTTCTGCTACCCTTTGATCACTGTGACAGCTACAAACCGAAACACTTTGCAAATCTCTCAGTCTGGGCATCCAGGGAAAGACTGTCAGTCAGGCGGTAACCTTTATCCAGCCCCCGTGTGTGTGCAGGGCGCTGTGCCGGCAGCTTGGGAATATTGCAAACATTCTGAAGTTCCTGCAGAAGCCCTGACCATCGGGGGCTCTTGCAGTAATAGACGGCAATCAATCCAAGATGAATCTCTGGCCATCTAAAGGAGATCTTTTCTTGCTGGAAATTTTCCAGTGAACTTTACTCTTCAACCTCTGAGCTTGCGCCGAGGTGCCGATGGGATTGCCCATGACATAATTTTATAATCCAGCTGCTGGCTCAGTCCTGCCTGGAGAAGTGAATAATTCTTGGGACAGGATAATGAAAACAAGTGCTTTGGGAATGAAAAACTATCACCGTATACACAAGAGAAAGAGTATAATATTCTTTTGATAGGGACAACTGCATTTCTGTTCGAAACATATTTAAGACTTTTTCTTCTGTTAGCAGTTAACTTTATTGTATAATTTGGAGGGCTTTATAGGAGAAACATTCATTATTTGCAGGTATGGCATTCCCACATGGGACCAGACAGTCATGGGTTAAGGGCGGATGATGACGAAGGAGCATGGATAGGATTTCTTTCTGAGTTGATAAAAATGTTCTAAAATTGATTGTAGTGATATGACTCCATGGATATGGTAAAATCATGCCTTTTAAATTGGTGGATTATATCGTGTGTGAATTATATCTTGGTAAAACTGATAAAAATAATCCCTTGTCTCTACCCGCGGGCTTCCTGTCAAATAATAGCCATGACCACCATTCTTAACTCTTCTCTTGATTGATCTTTGATCATTTGACTATTCACAAAACTCAGTGAACTTATTTCCCCTAGCCAACATAAAGGCGGGGAAAAAGGCTTTGAAAGCTGAGCTTTTACGAATATGAATCAAATATTACCTAACACACATGCTTTAATGATATACAACCTCTTAAATTACGCAGCTGCATTGAATTATTCAAAATGGAGACAAACATAGAGTTGCTCCCATCAGTCTCTGCCTCTTTGCTCTGCTTCAGCTCTCGTCTGTGTCTGTAGGCTGTTAAAATTCTTCCTTTCTCCTAGTCTTTCCTCAAAATGGTTGTCAAGTGGATTATTTGCTACTCACCTGTTAGGCTTGGAGAGAGTGACAGAGTTGTTTTCAAAGAAGCACTGTTCTACAGTGCCTTTTTCTTTTCGTACATTATAAGTACGTAAAAGATTCTTTAAAATGCGTTATATTATTCCTAAGTAAGTCATAGAAAATGTATGTGTTTTATGCTTTGCTTGCTTGCATCCTTTCCCAAATGACCAAAAAAAAAAAAAGTTAGGTTGTAAAAGAGGTATATGTAACACCATAACAAAGCAAAAACAATCCCAATGACTTCAGGATATATGATAATTCTAGAGAAAGAAATAAAGGATCAGATTTGGGAAAAGTAAAATGAGGAACATAAAGTTTCTTGGCTACCACAATTTGAGGTAAAATTAACCCAGATAATACCTGAAGGGCTCAATAAAGAAAATAAGGTGATCCATGGGATATTCCCGTTTAGGCCTTCATGCTTGGAACTAATGCCCCCTTAGGTCACAATAGCCTAGTCTATTTTTTTTTAATTTTTTTAATCTTTATTTACTTTTGAGAGAGGGAGAGAGACAGAGCACGAGTAGGGGAGGGACAGAGAGAGAGGGAGACATAGAATCTCAAGCAGGCTCCAGGCTCTGAGCTGTCAACACAGAGCCTGACGTGGGGCTCGAACTCATGGACCGCAAGACCATGATCTGAGTCGAAGTCGGACGCTCAACGGATTGAGCCACCCAGGCGCCCAGTAGCCTAGTCTTTCATGCTTTGGACTAATCTTTGTCTGAAGCCAGCAGGGAATCTGTGTGTGTGTGTGTGTGTGTGTGTGTGTGTGTGTGTTTAATTAAGGTGTAATTTACATATAATATCATATTAATTTCAGGTGTACAACATGATGATTCAATATTTGCAAATATTGCAAAGTGCACACCACAACCTCTAGTTAGCATCCAGCACCACAAATAGTTACAAACAAATATTTCTCTTGTGATGAGGACTTTTAAGATGTACTCTCTTAGCAACTTTTAAGTATGAAATAAAGTTTAATTAACTGTAGTCAGCAGGGATGGCTAAGAATTTTTTTTTAATTTATTATTTTTGAGAGAGTGAGTGGGGAAGGGGCAGAGAGAGTCTGCTGTGCTGACAGCAGGGAGCCCGACACAGGGCTTGAACTCAGGAACTGTGAGATCATGATCTGGGCCGAAGCCAAATGCTTAACTGACTGAGCCACCCAGGCACCCCAGGGAAGGCTAAGAATTTTAACAACGTCACTCATCATTTATTTCCTGGCAATCGATCATATATTGGCTTATTATGGGTAACTGCCAGAATCATCCAATCTCCTGATTCCTTTTCTAGCCCATCTTTCTCCTTATCCCTTCTTCATGTGTTGGTCCAGCACTTTTATGAAGACTACCAAATCCTCATCTTCAGTGCGGTTCTTCTACTCAGGTGTCAAGAATTCAAAATGCTGAGCACCTGGGTGGCTCAGTAGATTAAGCATCTGGCTCTTGATTTCAACTTGGGTCATGATCTCACAGTTCGTGGGATCGAGACCCGCATCAGGCTCTGTGCTGACAGTGCGGAGCCTGCCTGGGACTCTCTCTCTCCCTCTCTCTCCCCATCCCTGACTCACCCTTTCTCTCTCTCTCTCAAAATAATTAAATAAACATGAAAAACAAATAAAAGAAAAGAACTCAAAATGCCAATCAGGACGCTTCATGTCCACAGCTGAACTCTCTACATGTGTCAATCCCCAAAAGAACCCCCCACCTTAACTGCTGTGTTTTGTCAGAAGTTATTACCATGTTCTCAATTTCCTGAGCTACAAATGCCAGTGTCATTTTGAATCGTCATTTTCCTTCATTTCCTGGATCCATCCAGTCACTAAGGCTTATTGATTTTTCCTTTAAATTATTGCATATTCACCTTAGCCTTTATATGTACACTGCCATTTTCAAAGTACGGCACCTTAATGCACTTTTCCCTGGATTACTCTAGGTCTCCTGGCTGTCCTCCCCTTCTCCCCAGTTTTTAGAGTTGGCCTCTTTGAATTAACAACAGGCGTTAACTCTCAGGTAATCTCCCTTAATCATTGCTTATCCATATTAGTCCTGGTTCAAAAGCCTTGCTGACTCTGTTCGTGATCATTTGTCTGACACCTCTCTGTATTTGTAGATCAAACATTGTATTTGGAGGTCAATTTAAAAACCTCAGTTTCTCCACATTATCTTCTCTGGCTGATTAAAATTTCTACCAGCTTCCATCCCTCTGAATTCTCACAGAACATTGAGTTTACATAACCGAAATTGTCAATTAATTGTATAAGGCTTTGTTTTGTGGGTATTTTTTCTTAAGTGCTAGTTGAGGTTCTTGGGCATGGGGATTAAATCCTTTGCAGCTTAATGGTGGTTTAATGCCACTGATTTCACAAGTCACTCGCCACAGTATGGTACTGCTATGGCAGAAGGTCAGTTGGATCACTCCCGAAAGGAAAGAGAGAGTGAGTCAAGGCTAGCCAATTTTTTGGGCCATTTTTTCAGGGGGGGAGAAATGGATTCCCAGGAGAGGACAAGACCCAAATTGTAAAGATAAGTTATACAGCAAATGCAAGGTTAGGAGAGGGGGTGAAGAGCAGAAAAGGGTCTTCTTGGGAAGTGGGTTCTATGCAAATTAAAAGTCAAGGAATTTCCTTCCAGTCAATTTGACACATTCTAGAAGTGGAATGGCGGTTGGAGAAACGGGAATAGTAATTACACAAGGAAGATAAAGATTTGCAAACCATGAGACTGCAGTTTGGGATTTTGGCTAGTCGACACAGGAGTGGGATTAGGGGGCAGAAGTCAGGAAAAACTATGCTGGCCCTGGTCCTGATGCCTAGGTGTCACAGTCCAGCAGGAGGGACTAAACCATTCCCATTAAAAGGGCAGTTTTCATGGAAATACTTTCTCCTTCTTGGTCCTTCTTGGCCAAAGCATGAAGCGAGAAAGTCCGATGATGGGCGTTAGCCTCTTGGTCCATGCTTTTCCACTGAGAAAGCTAATATAAAAAAGAAAAAAATTCATAAATATCTGTAATCTGGCATTCTTTTTTCTTTCTTTTCCTTCTGCGGCCAGTACCAGATAGTTACCCGGCAAGCAATCAACACTAACGGCACCAATAATGAGAAAAACAGCCATCAAGGGCCTCCTAATATGATGCACTGAGAATCATCCCTGTGGAATTGCTGGGGGACAAAATCCATAGTCTGAAACTAATCATGAAGAAACATCAAAGCAACTGAAATTGAGGTACACTCTACCAATTCTCTTCAAAATAGCTGGCCAATTCTCTTCAAAAATATCAAGGCAAGAAAAATATATCAAGGAAATAAAAGAGAAAGTCTGAGAATCGTTCCAGATTTAAAGAAATTGAGGAAATTTGACTACTAAATGCAACATATGCTACTGGACAGGATTTCGAACCCAGGAGAAAACGTGAGAAAGGATATTACATAAGAGTATGGATCTGAAAAATTCACATCATAAAAAATAATCCCCAAAAACAACAACAACAAAACACAACCACTTACCTATGTATGGTGACAGATGTTCACTGGAATTATCATGGTGATCATTTTGCAATATATACACATGTGGAATCATTAGGTTGTACCCTTGAAACTAAGATAATGTCCTATGTCACTTAAACGTCAATTAAAGAAAGGAAAACTAAGGAGACAACTGGCGAAATTTGAACATAGACTGCAGTTTTGACGACAGTATGAACCAGTGTTTAATTTTCTGGTTTTGATAAGTATGCTATGGTTTTGCAGGACCAGGCCCTTGTTCATAGGACACAGCCATCGACATATTAGGAGAGAAGGGATATGGGGCCTGCAGTCTACTCCCCGATAATTTTGAAATGTATAGACTAGATCAGAAAGATGTGAGAGATAGGGATAAGTAGACACCAAAGTAATTGATGTCAAGTGTCAAAACCCTTGTAAACTTAGGTAAAGAGCATGCCTTTATGAGCTCTTAAATCATTGCTGCCACTTTTCCCTGTTTGAAATCACATAAAAAGTTATGAACATACCAAATTTCACAGCGAAGAGATGACTTTTAATGAAGGGATGAGAAGAAGTTTGTTCTATTGTGTTGTTTGTTTTCTAAGAGCCGAAGAGTTTAGGAGCAAAGAAATGGAAGTACTTCTTTTCACGTCTACCAAAGGAACAATTAAGAACCATATGTCAGTTACTTTTCAATAGGAAATATTAGACCCAACAATTTTTTGTGTGAACAACTCCTTATCCATTTTAATAGACTAACGTCAAAAATTCTTTTTGTTTTGATCAAAACTGTATCTGAAATTCTTTCAGGACTCCACTCTGAAAAAAATTTAGT
Source organism: Panthera tigris (assembly GCF_018350195.1). Classification (NCBI taxonomy): domain Eukaryota; kingdom Metazoa; phylum Chordata; class Mammalia; order Carnivora; family Felidae; genus Panthera; species Panthera tigris. Next base: position 206,751,824 of record NC_056667.1, on the reverse strand, counting down.
AAACAAATGTCACAGGGAAGACTTCCCAGAATAACATCTACTCTCAAGATATAGGTTATTGGAGATTAAATTATTCATTTCCTCATTTTAGCTGTAAAGGAAAAGTGAAAAACATATATAGCACCGACTCATTACTTCATTTAGCTCCCGGTTCTTATTGCTCAATTGACCCTGTCACCTTTTTTTTGACCATTGATGCCATAAGCGCTAAAGGTAGGAAAATAGAAATAGATATAGGTAATATTTTTTAATTTCTATACCATTTCATTTCTTTCCTCAAGAAATTTTAAAACAGGTTTCCTCCCATCGCCCAGGTTCTATGTTAAAAATGGTGGTATATTGCTGTTTAATGCGAAATTTGTATCATTTAGAAAAGTATCATCTCCGGGGCACCTGGGTGGCTCAGTTGGTTAAGCTTGATTTCAGCTGAGGTCATGATCTCAAGGGTTATGAGGTCGATCCCCATGCCAGGCTCTGAACTAACAGTGTGGAGCCCTCTCTCTGCCCCTCCCCCATTCTCTCTCTCTCCCTCTCTCTCTCTCTCTCAAAATAAACATTTAGAAAAAAAGACAAACATAATCTCCAAAACTTCTCGTGAAGTAAAGTCATGAAAGTTTGCATTTTATTATTTCACTTCTTTTTAAAGAAAATTTAACTTTTACTTGAGTCAGACTACTGCATTCAAGTAACTAAAAGCCAGAACAAAAATTACCCACTGTTCCATCATTAACGAAATCAATTTCTTTCTTCATGGCGCCCAGTGAAATACTCCACATGCAATTTCTATTTTCATAGGTATCTAGCAGTACTCCAGAGACAATGCCATTCTGTCTATAACTCCATGTGTGCTTTGTTATTTTGGCATAGAACTGCTTGGTTTGTTTCCTTTCCGTTCTTTTCTTTTTCACTCTCTAGCCTCCTCTTGCTCCTGGTGCCCAATATTAATAGATTGAAATATATCCATCACATCTTCCTGCTTGGTCAAAACACACAAATATACATGATCAAAGACATCTTATCTCATTAATCAGAATTGGCAGATGGTCGGTAAATGAAGAGCATACAGCTGACGTATACATAACTTGAATATTTTATTAATTTAATCGTATACTTTTAAACACATTATATATGCTTCTGAAGCATATGGAGCCAGCTGGTTTTAAATTGTCTTGCATAAAAAACACCCAAATTTCTAGTCTGGTTTTCTTTAAAGTGGATCAAGCTTTTGAAGACATTCGCTGAGCATCTTACTATATAGTGTTTTCTCTATTTTTTTTAATTTTCTTCTCTGCTCTTTTCACAGTGGTCTTGCCCATGCCTGAATTCTCAATATATGGTTTCAATGGCTTTCATTTATGCGGTCTTTACAAAGTTTTTAACTTTGTCTACATGAAGCCACAACTCTTTTTTACGACATACTCATAAGCACTTTGTGTAACGTTTTATTAAATGGCAAAATTGCAGTAGCAATACCACGAGGCACAAAGGAGTTTAGTAACGAACAGAGCCGACCCTTAGTAAGTGAAAGTTTAAAAGTAGGAACAGAACAGTATGGACAATCACATAGGAATCAGTTTTCAGAAAGGGACCCACGTGCCTGTTGCATAGTTCCTGGAGGGAATGGGTTAACAGATGAATTAGGTTCATCAGTTAAGTGGAAGATAGTTGAAAGAATTGCTTCATGTATGTTTTTGTCACTCATTTTAGATAAGGGAAATTATCCAATATGTACTAATCAGCAACTTGCTTTTCTTAATGACACGTAATTGTCATTTTTTCCACAACAATAACCTAGGTCTAACTCATCTAACTCATTCTTTTCAACAGCCGAATGATATTTTATCACATGGATGTGCTAAAGATCCTGTCAACTTTTCCTTATTGATAAGCATTTAGATTATTTCGAGGTTTGGCCACTCCAAACAATGTTTTCATGGAAATCTTTATACGTATATTCTTAGATGTTGCTGCATTGATTCCTGTGGGATAAATTCTTTAGTTTATTCCTCTTGTCTCTCAATTGCTACTTTTAATATCTTTAAGTTTCAAGTATAATTACACAATATCTTAAAGCCAGACTGGGGCTCAAGATGGATGACTCTGTAATTCATGATTATACTGGGCAAGATTCTGACTAGTTTGGGAATTTCAACCAAACTGTAGTCCATTGATAATGCTGAATCCGCTAGGATTCAGAAGTCTATCATGCATATGTTGGTTTGAGTAATTTTGTAAGTAAATTTCTCTAGTCCCTGTGCTTCCTTCATATGGAGAGTGCTACATCTAGGACACCTCTGGTTTATTCCTGCGCTTTCTTTTCCTGCAAATTTTGTCATGGAGTCCAAAGGAAAACTTTGTCTGTATTGAGATGGTGAAGAGAAATATGGAGAATTTAGACACATAAAATGTTAATAGACCGTATAAATCTAAGCACATGATTTCCATTTCATGCAAATCAGAACAAAGGTATAATAACATAAAAGTTAAGTCTGTTTTTAGTTTCCCATGATAATGTGGATTGTTTTGGATTTTACAGCTATTACGGGCCAGTGGGCTATAAACTACCAGCATGTGATGTATTTTCCTTAAGCTGTGACCAGCATCAACAAGCTGCTTTAAGCAGATTCAAAGCTCACAAATATCCCAGGAAAGTATTAGGGCCCCCAGGTCACTTGACTCTTCCCTTTAATGTCCGCAATCATATACTGTAGCTTCTAAATCAGCTGCTGTGCATGAACATGTAATAACATCAAATTGCTCATTCTGCAAGGTGCACTTTTTTTGTGCCACAGCATAGAGGTGACCTAATATATTAATATAATAGTTGTCCTCTTGATTATCAGTAACTTTATCTGTGGAAGTTTTGTAATAACCGGAAGTATGGAAGTTGGGCTTTCTTTCATCATTTTAGATATCCCTAGTGTATAGAAACCAGAGATGCCAGAGACCACAGGAGCCTAGGGTTATAAAAACATATTTTGCTATTGCAGGCTATGAGTCTGGAGTTCTCTCTCATCCAGCAAGAGAGTGGACACAGAAGTGAAAACGAGAGAGGCTAATGTCCAGGAGGAGGCAAGAGCCCCAAACAGGGATTTTGTCTCCATATTTATTGAGCTCTCAAGACCTTCCACACTTGGTGAACATGAAGAAAAGTATCCAGTAATAATCATTAACTTGTGTGTGTAAGATGCAGAGGGCCTGGGGGGCAAGCGGTGTTTGGAGTTGTGATCATAGCACAATAGTATATTGGCGCCAGATGGAAAGTAGTTTCCTATAACAAATTACTCCTGATCCAGTTATAGTATCTTGCTAACTAACCTCAGGCGCTTTTCGCCCTGTGGCGGCAGCTTTCCACCTTAAGCTTTTTTTTAACCCATAAGAGTAAGGATTTCTTGAACCTATTTCCCCACATTTTACATTATTTCATTTATTGCAAAAATAAATATATCTTCCCTGTCAAACTCTTCTAGAGTAAGACAGAGATTTTTAAGGCTATTGTAGGATTCTGTTTAATGAAGTAGATCTATGCATTAACCATCCAGACTAAGTATGCATGTCACAGTGTTAGTTTTGCCTCCTTCCCTGACCTAAAACCCGTTTTAGATAAGAACAATGATGAAGTCTGTCTTAAGGTTTTCACTAATATCTGGCAGGTACCAATTAGCTACTGTGGGTTTATGTTAATCTTGTAATGTATACACACAAAGTGGCTCCAGAGGTAAGTATGGAAAACTAAATATGTAAGTGATAGAATATCCTTATCTACCACATTATGCTACAATTTTGACTATAAAGTAAACGTGAACCTTCGCCTCCTTGATTCCTGGATTAACAGAAACAAACTTTTGTATCTGTCTCCATTTGCCACACCACTCGCTAAAAGAGACCTAGTCATAGTTTTATGATTCAATATTTCCTGACTGTTGTCCTTATGTTATTTTCCGCTTAGGATTTCTGCCAAAACCATTGGAGGCCTAATCCTTGGGAGACAGAGTAAAGAGGCAGAGTAGAAAAGTAGATCTGTTGCTTCTAAAAAAGGTTTCTTCATGTCTCCAAAGTCGTTGATATGCTCCTAATGCTTAGCAACCAGATATCAAGACGGGCGGTGCTTGGATTTGTAGCATTTGCAGATTTCTGTGATGTGATTACTCTCATTATGTATGATTTCCAGCCACCAACGTGATGTCACTAAATGCAGACTTGGGAAGAGATGTTAACCATCAGTTCTTCCAAAAAGAAGATCCCTTGCAACACACCTGTTTAAAAATGTGTTAATCCCCATCATCTTGGCATGTCCAACCAAGCCAAACTGAGTAGGGGGTGAGAGGTAGAATTACAGAGGTTAAGAGAAAAGTTGTATTTCTGATTCACAGTTGTAATTAAGAAAAATTTACAACGGGGAATCAGAAAGAAAGCTAAATTTCAGAATGTTTGATGAAATATGTTAATCTAGTGTTCCTGCGAAGTCTAGGATTGACTGGTAGAACTAACTATGGCTCATAATTGGTTATATATATATATATATATATATATATATATATATTCCATGACCAGGATTTGAAATAAGTTATCCCAAGTTACCATATGCATAACAATGCTAGTTATTTTAGATAAATCTGAAAATATTCAACATGATGTATTGTTCCCATATAACTAAGATAAGACATTTATGTTTGAGGCAATATAGTTTGTATAATCATATATCTGTCCATTTATTCTATTCCTTGATCTTTAACGAGACTTTGTGGGAACTCACACAATCATTCAGCATCTCAGAGTTTACTTCTTATACAAGGATGTTAGCTTACACTCTTCTTTTTAGAAGATTATGACTAAGTAATATAACTATTAAAAATGCTTTGAGTTGTAAGTGGGTACCAGTACCACCCAAAACCATAGAACATCACTATCAACTAGAATTTTCTACACTGAGAGAAATGTTCTATATCTACACTGTCCAATTAGATGTTCAGTTTCTCAATTGAACTCGCCACTTTTGAAGTGCTCAATTGCCACCTAATTAAATTAAATCCAAATTTCAATAGCCACATGGAGCCAGTGGCTCCCAGGTGGGAAGTGCCACCCTAAAAGACAAACCAGGGGCGCCTGGGTGGCTCAGTCGGTTGAGCAGTTGAGTCGGTTGAGTGGTTGAGACTCAGGCTCAGGTCATGATCTCGCGGTCTGTGAGTTCGAGCCCCGCGTCCGGCTCTGTGCTGACAGCTCGGAGCCTGGAGCCCGTTTCAGGTTCTGTGTCTCCTTCTCTCTCTGACCCTCCCCTATTCATGCTCTGTCTCTCTCTGTCCCAAAAATAAATAAGCTTAAAAAAATTTTTTTTTTAAATAAAAGACAAACCACTTGGGGTGCCCGGGTGGCTCAATGGGTTATGTGTCCGACTTTGGCTCAGGTCATGATCTCACAGTCTGTGAGTTCCAGCCCCGCGTCGGGCTCTGTGCTGACAGCTCGGAGCCTGGAGCCTACTTCACATTCTGGGTCTCCCTCTCTCTCTGACCCTCCCCATCTCTCTCTACCCCCCCCTCAAAAATAAATAAACATTAAAAAAAATTTAAAAATTAAAAAAAGACAAACCACCAATGCTTACTTACTTCTCCATGAACAAAACCGACAGTTGGTCAACAATTCTGTCCCACGTAGTGACAAACGTGGTATTTTGAAAAAAAAAAAAAACTGTTCGTGAATTTTAAAGACTGTGTTTTGTCACTAATAGTGGCAAAAATGGAAAGAAATTATATGTGCTTACTAGAAACTGAATTGGTTCACAATTACCAAGCTTTTCAAAGAATCTAATTTTCTTTCACAACAGGAATTTAAAACATAGATTAAGACTTATCTGGAGTAAGAGAGAATAAATATGAAAACTGAGAACAATTATAGTGATAATAAATGAATATTTGAATGAATACCTCTTCAAGATTTATAAAAATACCCAACATCATTGCTGATTTTTCTATCGCTTATTTAAAAATATATGTTGCTGACTTTATGAATACATGAAGGATTCCTTAGCGCTTAGAAATGTATTTAAAAATCATTTTATAAAGATGATGTGGATATTTAGTTGAGTACCAATTTACCATAATATTCTAAAATTTAATTTCATTCAAAAAAATGTCTGTAAGTCTGCAGTTATCCAAAATCTGGCAAACACACACACACACACACACACACACACAACACAAAAAAAACTTATCCAACTGTTTCCCGAAATACTTTTGGACCTGATTTAAGACAAAATAAAAATAAAACAAAACAGCAACAAAAATATCTGTAATTCAAAATAGGTAACTGAAGTTTTATAGCTATTTTATCTATTAGCTGATCTTCCCATTTTGCAGCATTGATCTCTTGGCAACACTGTGTGAACTATCCAAATCTTGTACCTAGGAAAAAATACGCATTTTGTTTACCTGTTCTAGAAGCGCTTTGAAAAAAGCTCTCCTAGTTCCCCCAATTAAAATGTGAAAGGCATGCACAAAGCAGTTTGGCTGGTTCACTCGGTGATAAGGAAACACAGGCTTTAGTTTAATTCATTCTTCTAAAGTGCCAACTGACAAGCTTACGTTGAATTCAGGCCAGGCTCAAAAGTATAATTGATGTCAGCTCAAATTCTCAGCCAAAGACAAACACTGGATCTGTTGCTACTGGCTTTATTTGGGTTTCAGGTGCAGGGTCCCTGCCATATGGTATCCTTGGGGCAGGGCTTTTGTTATGGCATGTGTGTGTGTGTGTGTGTGTGTGTGTGTGTGTGGCTGGCTGTGTGTGTGCTTGTTAATATTGCAAACATCCTTCAGTTGCAAAGCAAACAAAGGAAAGGCAATCCACTCATTGCCTAGAACCACTACAGACCACCAACTGCTGAGTACTATTAAAGTTACATAGAGCATTAGACAAATAGAAGTTCCTATCCAAGACACTACTTTACCAATGAATTCTTTATTTGCCCTTGACATCCTGTTTTCTTCTCACCAACAAATGGCTGTGCATTTATAATTAATGAATTGACACTGTATTAGTAATATAAAATTCAAGATCTTTTACAACAGGCCACTATTCTTTTTATAAGCTTTGTATCCGGAGTGTTCATTAAATCACCATTGACTGTGACTGCAGAGCCCTTTTTTTATATGTGTAAAAAGATACCTTATTTGAAAATGTCAGGTCATTTGGACTGAATGGGTGCTTACATAAGAAGCTATTAAACAATTAAAAATATACATAACTGTAGCATAATCAAAATATTTAGTCAATAGATTTGAAAAATTTTAGATTTTCTTCCTGGTTTATATGACTGTAGCCTTAATTACTCAATCAAGTATTTATTAAGGCCCTGTCAAATTTAGGTACCACACGAGGCATTATGGGATACAAAGACATAAAATCCCTACTCAGGAAGCAAAGGGTTTTCATTCAAAGGGGAATACATATGAAACAACAGTGGATATTATAGGCAGAATATAATCATTAGATGTAAGTAGCATCGGATTAAAAGACCAAAGATATAAATAAATCCTGGCAGGTTCCATAAAGAAAAGAGGACTTGGAAGAATTAATCGATTTTACATACAAGGACTTGGTTATGGAATATTATCATAGGTAAGAATAATAGCATGGGAGAAAAGGGGGGTGAGAAGAAACATGACTGTGATTATGGATACCAGTACGACTAGTCTGACGGAGAATAGGGAATATTGTTAGGTGTTTAAAGTAGCAGGATTTGTGAGAAATTTATTGCAAAGCATCTAGTCTTGATCCAATAGAAAAGTGTTTTCAAAGAGGTGTAGGATCCTAACTCTATGCATATAAGCGTCCTGCAAATGTCTGGTTAGGCCAGAAAAGTGGGGTTGCTAGGAAAGCCCCATGTTAGCCTTTTCTATATATGGGAAGATTTTGGAAGACTGTGTTGAGTAAATTATGTTGTTTCATTTAATTTTTTAAAAGTTTCCACAGACAATAGCAAACTTCTAGCTCCTTAAATCAATCACAGAATAAAGTTAGCCCCCTAGCAGTATATGCAATGCGTTTATAGTGCAAAGATTTTATTTCTCTGAGATGGTCATCACTGTGAGACTTCATAAGTTATTAACAGAGGACAAAAATTTAGAAATCCTGACTTTAATTCATACCGACACTTTTGCTATAACTGATACTATAATTGCAATACAAATAAACAAATAGCATATAAATCAGTGACCCTATAGAGGAAATACTGTACAGAAAATTAGGTGTTAATTTCCTTCTGTCCAGCATCTTAAAAAGACAAAATTATCAAGATAATTACAGGTGAGAGAGTTTCCTCCTGTCACCATTGCAGTCTCCAAGAGTTCAAAGCCTAATTAAAATGCTTTTTTCACACGTGTTAGCTTCATTCAACATGCAGCTCATGAGAGAGTCTTGGTTAGACTCCCCGAAGTCATTCTGTCTTGAAAATAATATTAAAAGCCAAGCTCCTTCTAAATAATATGACTTCATAATAGGTCCACCTCTGAGCACTTCTCCAGCAGGTACCAAGATCTGTTTCAAGTATTCTAACTTACAAGTTGGAAAAGTTCATTGCTTAGCACTCTGACTCAAAAGCACTGTTCAAGTGGGAGTTATAGACGAAGAATTTCAACCACCTTTTGAAATGTTGCTCTATTAATATGCAGCAAACCTCTGCAGTCTGTTTGGTTAAATGCTCTTCTGAAAGGCCAGGGCTGGCCAATGTGTCCTGTTGGGTATTAAACTTGACCTTTGGAATGTTGCTCTCCCTCTCACTAATCCTGCCTCTTCGATATGCGGTGACCATTTATTTAAAGGGAACATGGCGACCATTCTGTTAATCATTAGAAAAGGATTTGTTGCAGATTTATGAATGTTTTGAATGCTTGAAGAAGTGTTTTTGGTATATGAATAATCATCATAAACTCATCTGCAGCTTTTTGTTATGCCACATCCATCTTTTGAGTTATTCTCAACCCACTGGAATCACCTGGGGAACTTTGCCACAGCTCAATCCCCAGGCCCTCCCTCAGACCAGTTAAACCAGGATCTCTGACCTTCACAGCCTGGAAGTTGAACTGGGACGGTGTCACATGCTTCCACTTTGTAGGGTGTTTTATAGTGTTGTGGTCCATCCAGTGTTTCCTCAAATCATCTTAACTCTATTTTGAACCCTAGAAAGTAAGATACAGGAAGCTTGTGAATGGGATGTTAATGTACTTTCTGTTACAAGGAATAGAAGCATATAGTAAATGTCACTAAATATGATACATCCACCCCCCCTCACCTCCTCTTCTTCTCTTCTTTCTCATCATAATCATGATTGTTAATGCATAGCAGGTAAGCTTATTTAATCAATGAAACATGTACTTATTTGCTTTAGATTGGTTGATTTGGTCTATACACACACACACACACACACACACACACATATATATATATATATATATATATATATATATATATATGTATATATATATATTTCCATGCTATTTCTATTTTAGAATTAATAAGAATTATTAGGTAAACAAAATTACAGGAAAAAAGGGAGGATATTGTCATTCATCATTCCATCATTCAAATGGAAATACTAGTAAATACTATCAATATTCTGGTGTTTTCTTTCATGTACTTTTTATATACTTCTTTTTTGTTGTTGTTTTAAATAAAATGCTCTTGATTTTTTTCAAGTTTCCTTCCATTTATTTTTTACAGTTGTACATATATATAGCAGAGTATTTCTCATAATTTTTGAAAAGTCTAAAAAGTTATCCAAATTCCTATTCTTAGGTTAATTCTTTAGTTAGCTAACTAGCTGGATGGTTAGACATTTGTCAGAGTTTCCTTTTTGAGTTTTTATATTTGAGAATCCAGAAACATTTTTAAAAATTGCTGCACGCTAAAAGTAGCATTGAATATCTCAGTCTGGAAAAAATATATATAATCACATGCAGATTTCACTATATACACCAATTAATGAAGATTCCGAGTGGAGTAAATCAGTTAGGTGTCCTCAGAATGAAACGGGTTCAAAAATGTATTTATAAAGTATCCCGAACTCTAAGTTAATGTTAAGATCCAATTTTTAAACTAACACATATGCAATTCATACACTTACAAACCACTTGGCAACCATCTTTTTCAAAATGTCAAGATAGAAAATTTAAGTAAGTGAAAGAACCATATGCATGGCTCTCCCCTTTGGAGGGCACCAGCTCTTTGCTATCTCTGACACCTTCCTGAAGAACTAATAAATTGTTTCATCTCTGCCGCAAGCAGACAATTTCTAGTCAACAGCCCCCACAGCTAGTGCCCCTGCACCATTGAAGCTCAGCCTCTCTCACCAGAGCTGGCCAGGAAACCAATCAGCAGACAGGGCAGGGGACTGGAAATATGAAGTGAGATATGTGCAGACCCTCTCAGTCATGCACTCTTTTTCCTCCTTCCTCCTCATTCCATCCCTATCAGAACTGCAGGTCAGGGAAAAAAGCCAAGAAGAGCCCTGAGCGTTCTTCTGAATGTCTTGAAAACTAGTCCAGGATGAAATAGCCTCAACAGGATACTGATTTCAACAGCCACAGCAGGGAGGTTCTGACATTACCCTCAACCCAGCCCCCTACTGTCTTTCCCAAATGTTTGTCTTACTTCCCTGAAATCCTCACCTTCAACTGATCACAGTCCTATTGGTTTACCTACTAGGCAAGATTTCCGAATCTCCTCTCATTTCTTTCCTCCTCCCTTCCATTGACTTATTAACTGATTCTTATCCTCTCGTTACTAAATTGTCATGGGAACCTTCAGTTGGTCTTCCTGGTTTCATCCTCTCATTTCTATTTATTCACCACAAGGCTGCCAGAACGATTTTCTAAGTTTTTAAATCCGCCTAATTGTTTTGCTTTAAAAAAAAATTTTTTAATCTCCATTGTTTCTTTGTGCCAATGGGATAGATACAAACTCCTTATCGTGGCATAAAGGTCTTTGCATGACTTGTTTCCAGTCTAAGGTAAGGACACCATTCCAACCCACCTCCCTGTGCCTCATCTTCTCCCCCACCACACCTACCTTGTTTTTCAGCAACCCAGACCTTCCCCCCATTCCCTCAACACACCATTTCTCTTCTTGACCATATATGTCTATGACATTCTTCCAGCACAGGAAAGAATCTCAGAATTAGCATTTGGAGAGCACATTCAATTTTCCAAGCATGTAATCTGCACAGCATTGCAAAGATGTAAGAATTATTATTTCTGTTTTGTAGGCAAAGAAACAAGGAGAAGGAAATGGTCCAGGCATACACCATGTCTGATGATGTCACCTGGCTTAAAATCTTTGTCATTCCTCTTGGGTAGAATGCTCTACACTTAAATCTTTGGCTGAAAAATTCTTACTTGGCCTTTAAATCTCATTTAAAAAAATATTTTTACCATTTATTTATTTTTTAGAGACAGAGACAGAGTGCAAGCAGGGGAGGGGCAGAGAGCGAGGGAGACACAGAATCTGAAGCAGGCTCCAGGTTCCATACTCTGAGCTGTCAGCACAGAGCCCGATGTGGGGCTTGAACCCACAAATTGCGAGATCATGACCTGAGCCGAAGTGGGATGCTCAACCTACTGAACCATCCAGGCACCCCCTTTAAATCTCACTTTAAATTTAGCTCTTCTCCGGAGGAAATGGACTAACCTTCTTTAACATCACAGTACGTGCCGGGGCGATCCCAGAATTTCTGTATGGGACGCTCTGGTAAGCAATCCACTTGAAAGGAAAAGGGAGTGGGGAAAGGCAAGGAAATTTGCCTTGAAGTTTTATTTACATAATGTACTCACTGTTTCCTCCCTATGTTTTATGCTAATGAAGATGATGGGGATATTAATGCCCCCAGCCCACCTAACTGTTGGCATTGCAATACTACCTTCTCTTAGGATAGATACAATTGTATTCTAAGTTCTCCACTAATATATTTACTTGCCAGACCAAAAAAGTGAGTTCCTGAAGGTTTTGCACGACGTCTTATTCATCTTTCTATTCTTTGTCCTTTTCAAGGAGGTGGATTTACCTGGGTGCTCAGTAAGTGTGGGGGAAACGGGGGCAAGAGTGGATGAAATGGTCGTTTCTCGCCATAATAATCCTTTGGAACATTGTCATTAAACTTCATCAGAAACCAGTTTGGAAGTTTGGTGTTTTCAATTATCAAGACTTAAGGCTCTAACTATCTGTTAATGCCATGCAGGGATATTTTAGTAATTAGGTTTTTATACATTTAAACAAATAGGTCACTTTCATACCCAAAGTCAGTGATCCATTCATCCAAGTAAGTGCCATAATTTGCTTCTGAAAAGAAAATTTCACAGTTAATTCACTTCAGTCTTGGTAATGGCTATATTTCTATTATTACAATTCAATTGAAATTAAAGAAATCTTTTCAAAAATTTAAGCTTGGAACTTGGATACTTTGGTTGAAAATGGTGATTGCAAATTGAGAAAGTTCTAAGAAAACATGTTTTTTGTTGTTTTTTTTTTTCATCACCTCAAAGTGGGAACTCCTCAAGACTAAGACTGCCACTCCAGAGAGAAGCAAATGAGTCAAGACCCTGATATGTTGCATCAGATTTTGAGGGAATACATTAACAGAGACCCCATGCGGCTCATTGTTTCTGCATCTACACAGTGAACTAAGACAGGAGGGAACCGTCGTATTTTAATTCTCTCACTAATGTTAGGATGGCCACAATGACTGTTTGAGTCTCTGAGGCAAACACTAGATTCTTGGCATAGTTCACTATCCCATCTAATCCTCACAGGTATACTCTAAGGTATATAATATCCACCTGTCTCTGCCAATGGGGACACCGAGGCGCAAGGTTTATGCAATTGACCAAGGTAAGCAAGGGGAAAAGATTTTGAGGCCACGATCTGACATATGTCTTCTGTAACTTATCTGATATCATCTTGTTCTTATAAGTACAAATTCTGCTTAGTTATTTCAGACGTTTGTAATTCTTCAAGTTGACGGTGTCACTTGAAATCACAGGCATTTATAGAACTTGATTTCATCTTGCAGCGCCTCAGTTTACTTCATACAATTATCTTGAGGATTAAATGACAGAACAAATGTAAAACAACTCAACCTGGTTCAGGGCTTATAATAAGTACTCAAGAAACTTCCAGTGATGGTTGTGGTGGTACTGGTGGTGGCGGAGGTGATGATGATTAGGTCTAACCTGCTCATTTTCAGTGATTCAGCGATCAAATATCCAGAAATCAAATATCAAGGACTCCTGGAGAAATGGTGTCAAAGCCTAATTCTCATTTCTCAGAAAGGCACTGTTTACCTAGAGGTTGCTTGATGCTTTAATAAAGAGCGTATCAGTCTATATCCTGGTGTGGAGGTAAAAAAGAAGCAAACAAAATGGAGGTAATCTCTAGGTTCAATGTGATATATTGCCTTGCAACTCAAGGTATGTTCAAGCAGCGTCAGCATCACCTGGGAGCTGGCTAGAAATGCACACTCTCAGCCCCACCCCCAGACTTACTGAACCGGAATCTGCATTTTAACAAAATTCCCAGTGATTCATAATCCCATTAAAGTTAGAGAAGCACCACTATAACATATTTCAACATGGAAGCCAAATAAAGATTAGCACATGGACTGTGGAGTTTGAAGGACCTGGATTCCAGCCCTGTCTCCATTATTTGCTACCTGTGAAACCTTGACAAGTTCTCAGAGGGATGAAAGAATATAGTGCATTTAAAGCACCTAACACAGTATGGTAATAACTATCTTAATAATTAAGATAGACCAAACTAAACCCAGATAGTAATAGTAAGAGGCATACTTTAAATGACAAATGAGAAGATTTGGGCATGGGTTCAAAACTTTTACCTTGCAAATGAGAATAAAACAGACTTACAGAGAGAATATTTTAAAGGTAATTATGACATATCTGAGTTTATATTTTAAACTTTATATATATATATATATATACACACAATTTACCAAGTATATACAAAATGTTTATTACCATTTCCAAATACAGCTTTATATTAATGTAGGAGAAACAAACCTGATTCAAGAGGACATTTCAAATTCTGTCCACCAGCCATGGCTAGATTCTTAGTTGACCATCATCTTATCCCATAAAGCAGATTGTGTAGAAATGTACATTTTTCATTTGTTGAGTAGAGAAGTGACTCAGTGTTAAAGTGCTTGTCTTATTTTACTAGTTTTCAATGTGTTAAAACTAGGGTATTTGTGAGATGACTGCCTTCCTAAATGATTTGAAAATTGCTTGGCCAAGTGAAAATGAGGCAAAGCTGGGTGGCCTAGATGTGGCCTGTATCACAGCAAAAGGTAACATTAACCAGAAAATAGAATGGGATGCCCACAAGTTCTAGGAGAAGTTAACTTTGCTTCAGCAAAAATGAAGTTATTTTACTAGAAGAACTTTGCAAATGCCTTTAAACTCCTGGAGTATCATCTTCTGTTTGTAACACAATGATATTAGGATGGCCAGCGATGAAACGGTATTTTGAAGCAGCTTTTGGATTCGAGAACATATTCTATTGCTGTAATGTCACATGATCAGCCTGAGTGTGGGCCAAATGTGCACCCTTATGTAGCGAGCTATGAAGTAGCCACTTTATAAATGAAGACAGTGGGTCTTTCTCTACCAGCCATACCTAGTGACAATAGTAAAACGATTTTCTATCATAGGACCAAAACACAGGCTCTTTAAATTTGTTTCATCTAGTGTTATATATGAAATATGAGTGGTCTTAAACCTAAGTGATCATCGCATAGGCTTAGCATAAATTGAATAATGAGATAACAGTATTACAATTTTTCCATGGCATATTCTTCTCCCTACATGGGTAATTATATCTTCTTTATCCAATTGCTTTTCTGAAAGTAATTAGCAAATTATAAGATGGTGTCTCTAATTGTCAGATTCTGGTCTGTATTTTTCGCCATCTAACATTGGTCCTCAAGCATTCTATGCACAATTGGGCCACTAAAGTTAATGCCTGGTTTGGAACGCCTAATCCTAGGTTCTATGATGAAAGATCTAAAGCCATATTAGACAGATTGATTTCCAGTGCCTTAAAATTAATTTGACCTTTTCTTTTAAGTTACAAAGGAGCCAGGGTTGTGACAGAGATCCACTGACCTATTTCTCAACAAATTGTTCACCAATAAAGCTTAGGACTTAATTTTTAGTCATTACAGTAACCTCTCCTTCCATTTATTATCAGTTCGCACCAGGGACCTTTAGGGAATTGCTTGTCAGCACTGATTTTTTGTCACTCTAGAGATCCTTGAAATATTATATTTGATAACCATCCTAAGACCTGATTAAATTGCATGAGATAAGAGCCTTTTTTCTCACAACTCAGCCAGAGAGATAAGTCCACTACAGCTGCTAAGAGCCGGGCAGAATGACTTCCATCATCCTTCCATGAACAAGGCCTACGTAAATCTCCTCTTTCTGATTTTTCGGGGTTAATATGCATTACATTTCTCCCCCTCATTATAATGATGTCACATAAGTATCTGGAAACAATCCTTCTGCCCCTTGATAAGACCGCATTCTTTTTTTTCCATAAAGGCTTTTAATTTAAGCTATTCTTAAAAATATTTGAAAAGGTCACTGGCCTCAAAACTGCTATTATAATATGGAATCAAATTGCATGGAATCCAAACAGTTGAATTAATGTGCTCGGCTTTTAGAAATTTAAATATGTATCATGAAAACAGATATTTTCCAGCTCCACATCTATAACAAGCTTCAGAAGGTGCTTTAAACCACCCTCTGTATGAGCTAAGGGGATGTGTTATGCTTTTCCCCAAACCCCAGCTGGAATGGGTTTCTTTCTCTTTACCATTTTTTCTAAGTCTTACCCTTTCTTCAAGACCCCTCCCTAACACAAATCCCAGCTCCTTCATGCTGTTTCTTTCTGGTTGCTCATCCTTCCATTGCAAATCTCTCTCATTTGTCAATTACCCAGCAAGTACTTCATAGCGTATTCAGTCCTCATTCTGTACAAATAGCGTTCATTCATATATATTTTTTTTTAAGTTCATTTATTTATTTTTGAGACCGCACACGAGTGGGGAAGGGGCAGAGTGAGGGAGGATCCCAGGCAGGCTCCGTGTTGTCAGTCAACATCGGGCTCGATCTCACAAAGCCTGAGATCATGACCTGAGCCGAAATCATGGGTCTGATGCTTAACCGACTGAGCCACCAAGGTGCCCCTGCCAATAGTGTAGCTTTTAATCTGAACCGTTTGTCACTCCAGAATAGTGGTTCTGCCCTAAAACTTATTATATTCCCAGAAAGTAGCATGATGTGGACGTAGGTCTGAAGTCACAGCCTGAGTGCCATCTAAGCCACAGGCAGACAGGGTCTCCAAAGAAAAGAAATTTTGCATTATTGAAAAATAGAGGGAAGTGAAAAGGGTAGAATTGAACCAAATAGAACAGATGGTCTCTATACCTAATAACTCACCTGTTCCTTAACAACCCTTTGTGACAAGAGCTACCATAGAGTCCTACTTACCAATCTAACAAAGTAAATCACTATATTGTGTGAAGAAGAAAACTGAAGAATAAAGCATGAAGTCTGTGCTTCCAGCAAGTCATTAACAATTAAAGTTAAACCAGAATTTGAATCGGGAAAATTAGGTTAATAAAAGCAAGAGCGCTTATTTGCCCCGTAAATATTTACTTTGGGTATTTTTTTTTATTTTTTTTAAATGTTTATTTATTTTTGAGAGAGGGAGAGACAGAGTGCAAGCTGGGGAGGGGCAGAGAGAGAGAGGGAGACACAGAATCGGAAGCAGGCTCCAGGCTCCGAGCTGTCTGCACAGAGCCCCAAGTGGGGCTCGAACTCACGAACTGTGAGATCATGACCTGAGCCGAAGTCGGACGCTCAACCGACTGAGCCACCCAGGACCCCCGACTCTGGGTATTTAGAAACCATTTAAAGGTAAATGGCAGCAAAATAAGTGCGTGGAATTGACTCCCAAACAAGGGAGCAGTTAGATGATGAAGGTAATTTCTAACCCATTCCCGTGCAGAGTAAAAAAAGAAAAAAAAAAAAAAGGAATCTCATCTCTTTTCAAGGCTCACCTTCTATCCTGCATCTTCCCCAGAGCCGACCATGATCTTCTCATGTTTGTGGATAGCCAGTCCTTTCCTCAGGCCATACTTTGATCCTGAACCGCTGTGTCACCCTACTTTTACCTGTTAGTCAGTGGGCTTGGTTCCTTCCACTGCCAAACTTTCAAGAACCAGCTTCTTCCACTGATAAGCAGGGCAATAGAGTAGACAACGGAGAAGAGGCAACAGAAAGGAGAGAAAAGTCACAGCATCCTGTGACCCTGCATCCTGTCTTTCCCTCTGCATCCTGTCTTTCCTCCAAGTAAGTAAGTAAGGCAGCATTCACCCGGAGTGCCTCCCACTGGCCCCCTGACAGCCCCTTTGGTCCTGTTCCCCATCTCCTTCCTAAGTCTCTCGGGCCTCAGCCTTTCACCCCACCCCACCCCACCTTTGCACGCGTAACCAAGGCACTATCTCCTTTTTGTGCAGTTTGCTGTGCAATAACCAGCAGGCCCCCTCCTGACTCTTGCTTTTCTTAATTTTAAGATTCATCTATTTCATCTTTTAATGCATCTTGTAGTTCGTTTTGGTTTACTAGCTTTTTACTTATTTTATCTGACACTGTGTT
The DNA here is from genome assembly GCF_018350195.1 of Panthera tigris. Taxonomy (NCBI): domain Eukaryota; kingdom Metazoa; phylum Chordata; class Mammalia; order Carnivora; family Felidae; genus Panthera; species Panthera tigris. The sequence continues at coordinate 206,734,104 of NC_056667.1, read as the reverse complement.
CTTGCCTGTAATTCCAAGATCATACTGCATTTTAGCCCTTTGCTCTATTCATTCGTTATTTTTTTTTCTCATTTAGTGTTTGTCCTCTCCTTTTATTTTTTTCCCCTTTACTGACTTTTAAAAATAATTTTTTTAAGGTTTATTTATTTTTGAGAGAGAAAGAGAGACAGAGCTTGAGCAAGGGAAGACCAGAGGGAGGGAGACACAGAATCGGAAGCAGGTTCCAGGCTCCGAGCCGTCAGCACAGAGCCCGACGTGGGGCTCGAACCCACAAACTGCAAGATCATGACCTGAGCTAACGTCAGACGCTTAACCAACTAAGCCCCCCAGGCCCCGGTCCCCTTTACTGACTTTTGAAATGATTAAGAAATCATGGGACACCTGGGTGCAGAGCTTGCTTGAGATTATCTCTCTCCCGCTCTCTCTCTCTGCCCCTCACTTGTGTGCTTTTTCTCTCAAAAATAATAAACGTAAATAAAATAAGTAAATAAATAAATAATCATGATGACAACAAGGAAAAGCAGATAAAAGGGGAAATTACTCCTGATTCCCGTACAAAATGTTTCTTTGACACTTTATAGAACATTCTAGTTTTCTATCTACCCCTTTTCTGAATATCTTCCTCTTTTTACTCCTCCATCCCCCGAGGCATGGGCAAACAACCAATAAGGGGCTGGCATCCTGGAAGCTCCTGGTGCTGGTTCAGGTGGCCCACACCACAGTAGGAGCTTCCAGGGAGAAGAAAAGAATGGACCCGGCATCATGGAACCTGGGAGCTCCAGCCCCAGGGAAGAGACGAGATGCTTGGGACTCGGGGAGCTCCATCAGCTAGGCTCAGAGCTAGTGAAGGTGGCGGGCTCCTTTGTAGCAAAGGTGAACATGTCCACAGCAGTGATGATCAGGCCTTCTGGCTTCTCCTGCCCTGCTTTTCCCCGTGGGGTAAAAATCCCTCCAACCAGAATCCCACGTGGCACAAAGGTGCTCTAGTCTAGGGGATAGGGTGATGCAAGCAACACCCTCCCTACACTTTTCTGTGGGACCATCCTCGATGTTTTGAGCTTCTCGGGGTTTCTTCTTCGTCTTCATTATAGTCCCGAACTTTCCCAAAGCTATTCATGTTGGCTCAAAGTTATTTCTTGTTTGTGTTGTTTCTATTGGGGAGATGAGCATTGGGACCGCCTCGCCTGCCGTCCTGCTGATGTCACCCTTCACTAATGGTATAATGTTTTACCCAGGCAACAAACAGCTCTGTTTAAACAAATTCTAGATAAAATAGGAGTGGCAGAGAACTCTCAGCTAAGAGCCAGGGTTCTGGGGTCAGCCAGTATGGTTCAAACCTAGCCCTCATCAGTTATTAGTCGTGTGACCCTGGATAAGTTACTTAACCTGTGTGTTATACTATGTCCTCATCTGCAAAATAAGGATCTATTTAAGTGTTCACCTCTAGGATTGCTTTAAGGGTTAAATTACATAATGAATATTAACTACCAACGTAGTAGTCATAAATGCTTAAGTTTAGTTATTGTCATTGCAAATATGCTCTCAACTAAAATCATGTGCTATGCATTAAAGAGTGCCTGTGGGGCTCAGATGGTTAAGTGTCCCACTCTGAATTTCGGCTCAGGTCCTGATCTCCTGGTTTGTGAGATCCAGCCCCACCACGTGCTCTGTGCTGACAGTGCGGAGCCTCTCTCCCTCTCTCTGCCCCTCTCTTGTGGTCTCTTTCTCTCCCTCAAAATAAATAAATAAATAAATAACCATTAAAAAAATTGTGTGTGTGTGTGTGTGTGTGTGTATATATGTGTGTATATATATATATATATATATATATATATATATATATATATATCTTCTTTCTTTATCCATTCATCAGTCAATGGGCATTTGGGCTCTTTCCCTACTTTGGCTATTGTCAATAGCGCTGCTTAAAACAAAGAGGGAGACAAATCACAAGAGACTCTTTCATGCAGAGGAAAAAATGAGGATTGCTGGTGGGGTCTTTAGGGGGATGGGCTAAATGGGCAATGGGCACTAGGGAGGGCACTTGTTGGCATGAGAACTGAGTGTTATATGTAAGTGATGAATCACTAACTTCTATTCCTGAAATCATTATTAAACTATATGTTAACTAACTTGTTTTAAATAAAAATAAATAAATAAATAAATAAATAAATAAATCCCGAATTTTGTTTATTATCTAAAGCCATTTTTATTACTATTATTGTTATAAACAACAAAGCAATTTAATATATTAGTGTAAAATAGGAATCTGAAATGTCAAACATAACTCTGATATGAAGCATGAACTCATCTTTACACACCAAATTCTTTCACTCTCCACAAAGCTCCCATGGGACTGATTTATTTTTCACAGACAATTATTATCCTGTGAAACACAGGGGGGCTTGCTGGAGGAAAATCTGGTGGAAACAGAGAATTCTGGCTCCTGGACTTAGCTTGGTGAAGATAAAATTATTTTAAGCGTGTCTTCTAATTAAAGTGGTCTGGAAATAGGAAGAAGCAAGATACTGAGAGCACTCTATATGGTAGGGTGGTAGAAAATTGTCCCAAATGCTTTCCTGAAATGTTTCAGTAAGGCAGAACAGTTAAGTAAATAACATGTTTAGAATTAGGCAGGAAAATTGAGAAAAATCATATTTTGAATTCATTTCATCTCTGTCGTAAGTGTCTTTACTAGGTCAGACATAAATATATGCTCCCTCCTTCCCTCAAAAAAAACCCCGATTCTTCTGCTGTTCTACTAATTGGGTGTATCTTGTTGACATTTTTGTTTCTTTCTGATTGTTATCATTTATTGAACATAAATTAAATACAGTGCTCAGGTGTGGATAGACCAGAATCAAGGGGACAAGCAAGGATAATTGACTCTGGGGAATATGGCATAATTTTCCCCATAATGTTAGTTCAAAATTGGATATCCAATTCCCCTTGCTTTATAAGCCCTAAGCTAGGAAGTATTAACATAGATTTAACCTTCTGTTGGTCTGTTACTCTCAGGTATCTTTTTACCATAACAGACCATATTTGATGACTTTTTTCTTTTTTTTTTTTTTTTTTTACTTTTCCCTGGAAGGATCTACATTCAGTATGAATAACTTGGAAGGCAGGAGATGCTGTTAGTGATGCAAAGGCCAGATGGGGAGAGCAGATTAGTTATCAGTCTGTGATATGTTTTAAGGGGACGCCAGGCCAACACGATTGGAAGCTGCATACTCAGTGATGCCTTCCATATACTAAGTTCATTAGTGAAAGATCATTCCTTCATGTTGAACTGAAAATATAAATCTTATTTAGGAAGGACTGGCGGTTAACATGATGTCCTTGTTGAAATAAAATAAGAATAACAACAAAACGGGAGAATTTGAGAAACCAACACATCTCTAGAGTTATCTGATTATTTATAGAAACCAATATGGATGGTTATTACCCTTGAAATGCCTGACACCTGCTAGCTGGGGCCCTTCCCTACGGAGATACAGCCCCTTTCTTGTGCATCCTTGATTTTTCAGTGCAGTCTGGAGCGTATGTGTTAATGGAGGATGGCGGAAGGGTGCAAACAAAGAGATATTCCACATGAAATACTGTACAGATAAAATTGTGCTTTATGGGATTTTACCAGCTCTGGCCTGCCAATCAGACACATCCTATGCAACGCATAAGATCTTAGCTGCAGCTGTCTCCACGGCTCTAGACCATTTGCTTCTCCTTGGTCTCTACAGAAAGCAGGTTAGCATGGGTACCACCACTGGAGAACATCTCTCCTCCTGCCTATGCCCCGGACATGTCTGAGTCGATTGCTGAGTCTTCCCGTGTCGAGATGAAGCAGGAGACCTGGGACACCTGCTTGGTGGGATTTAACAGACTATAGAATGGACCACTGGTCAATGAGATAAAGGATCCAGCAGGTCCATTCTTATTTCCCCTCCATGAACATACCACCCTGAGATGCAGGGATGCATATCGCTTTTCTAAAGATGGTCTTATGAGAGATCAAGCCCTTTACTTTTGATTCTCTGGAAATTTTCTTCTCAATTCAGTATCAGCACATAAGCCTTGGCCTTGTGCTTTGTCTTCTAGGTAACTCGGTCTAAGATAAGAGGCTATGGGCAAACAAGTACATGGGTGGATTCTTCTCTGAATCCCACCCCTGACAGAAGTTGTGAATGAATCCAAAGATCCTCTTCTCGTTTTATATGAAATTCTAGGTGGCCTCTTGTTTGTGCATTTTATCACTTTGGACAATTTATCCTAAAATTTTCCAGGTTTTTTTTTTTTTTTTGGAACTGGATACAATGTTATTTAAAATAACGTGCTGATATATTCAGCTGTTGATTGTACCCCAATGATAGTTTATTTAATAGACTGAGAAAATCACGATATGGGCTCTGTCATATTGATAGGGCTAATAGACATGATTCACAAGGTAAAAACTGAGTAACTGGACCCTCAGTTGAGTAGAGGAAACACCTACCACTCAGTCTTACCTAACAAAGGAGATAAAATTGTCCCATCAATGGGCTCCACTTCTGACTCAAGAGCCCTAAGACAAGCTGTGTAATTTGGACTCCATCAAAAAGTTGAGCATTTCGGTTGATACTCTCCAGAAATAAGAGAGAAACTCTCCAGAAATAAGACACGTGTGAGCCTTGAGCCTTGCAAATGTCCACACCCCTGACCCCTGGCCAGTACCTCCATCAGCTGGATGATGGATTCCAAGGTTTGGTTGTATAATTCCATGTAATTTACAGCTGAATTTCAATAATTCTATTTAGACAACTAAGTCAGGCATGAAGTCTTTTAGTGTATGAGACTCCAGGGCAACAGTTCTTAAACATGTTGGTCTTAAGAATATTGGCACTCATAAAAAATAGTGAAAACTCCAAAGAGCTTTTGCTTACTTGGATTATAACTATTAATATTTGCTTTACTAGAAGTTGAAATTGAGAAGGTATAAAATGTTTATTTATTAATTCATCTAAAATAAACACATTGCATGCTAACAAAGGTAATATACTTTTAGGAACAAATATATTTCTAAAACAAAAAAAAAATACCGAGAAAAGTGCCATTGGTGCACATTTCTGCAATCTTTTTAATATCTTTCTTAATAGAAGAGAGCTACATTCTCATATCTGCTCTGTGCTAAATGTGTAGTTGAGGGGCACCTGGGTGACTCCGTTGGTTAAGCGTCCAACTCCGGCTCAGATCATGATCTCAGGGTTCATGAGTTTGAGCCCCACATTGGGCTCTTTGCTGTTAGCCCGGAGCTTGCTTCAGATCCTCTTCCCCCCCCCCCCAGCTCTGCTCCTCCCCTGCTTTCTCTCTCTCTCTCTTGCAAACATAAATAAACATTAAAAAATGTGTAGTTGAGAAAAGGATAAATATTTCAATAGCTTTTTAGATAACTAGGTATATTCATCTCTGATACTACACTCAAATTTGGCAAGAAGTATTGCTTAACTTATTTTTTTTTACCATGTGGAATCTAAAATCATTTCCGTGATCTATGACATTGAAGCATTGAAATCCATTTGATCTATTTTGCACTTTGAATGAGTCTTACCCATACATTATTTTGCAACAACATGTATAGGTCAACTGGAACATATTGGTTCCCTGAGTGATGAAGATCTTCCAAATGTTGACATATTTAAATATACAATATCAAAAACATCATAATTGTCCATATTAACCACCAATCTGATTTCAAAACTATTTAAATATTGGGAAATAGTCGAGTTCACTATGTCAGACACATCTTTTCCAAAATCTAATTGTTGCTAGACAGCTCAAGTTTTATCACTGGTAATGAATACTGTTAATTATTTGCTGTGAATTGACAAGCTCGCTTCATTCAATTTTGAGAAAGTGTCTGCTACAAACCCAAATCTGCTAACCACAATTTGCCTGTCAGCTTTTTCAAATAAAATTGAAAAAAAAAAAAAAAAGTGGGTCGTGGCTAGTTCAGCTTAGAACAAAACAATCACACTTGTCCCTTTCTTCAAGACAACATCAAATTTCAGTATGTAGCAAAAGTGCTGTGCTTTTTCTTTCATCACAAAGATTAGCAAATTAAAATGGTATGTATTAAATGTCAAGATTTAATTAAAGAAATGCTTTACACTGCTTTGTCAAGGATAGTCTTAAATAAAATAATGGAATTGGCCTTTTTTTCCCCTACTATGCTAATATGTGATGGCGAAGGATTCAATTATTCCTACAGTTTGCTACCATTGTCTTCATTTGAACAAAGACATCATGACTTTTGCACCGTCAGCAGAAATATTAACGTAGTAGAAAAGATGAGTAACATCTTATTGTGTTTTTTTAAATGTTTATTTATTTTGAGAGAACGAGAGACAGAGAGAGAGAGTACACAAGTGGGAGAGGGGCAGAGGGAGAGACAGAGAGAATCCCAAGCAGACTCTGCACTGTCAGCAGGGAGTCCAATGTGGGGCTTGATCTCACAACTGTGAGATCATGATCTGAACTGAAATCAAGAGTCAGACACGTAATCCACTGAGCTACCCAGGGGTCCCGAGTAACATCTTATTGTTAAGGAAGAGTTCTGATCTTTTGGAAGACCCAAATGTTTCATCAACTACCAGGGGTCCACAGACTACACTTTGAGAACTTCTGCTTGCTCCAGGCTATTTGGGGAATGAGTGAGGATCCAAGAAAGTGCCTCCATGAGTCGGAAGTTTGGGCAGAAAGAGAGAGGGAAAATCTCTACACCAGCCTTGGAAGGAGAATCAAAATACACAATGTGAACGTGAATCAAAGACAGCGACTCAAATAAGACATCACAAACCCTAGTACCAAGTGTAGGTATCACATAAGGTGGAAAATAAGGAGGTAGATGAGGAGGAAAGTATTGATTGGGTGTCAGTAAGGGAGAGCCTTGGGTAAATTTTGGGAAAAGACAATGCCCTAAAGCTATTTGTCTTGAGGCGTCCATGATGAAAATAGAATTGGCTATGTTTAAAAAGCCAGTGGCCATGTGGCCTTAAGTACTGTTCCAGCTTGATTGCTGGATACTTTGATGAATTATAAGCATATTCCAACACACACTGTGTTAGGGACATAACAATATGCACAAAATACCAAAAGGTAAACCAGGGAGCATCTGCGTATATCACATAATTGATATTCAACATGTCAAAGGATTCCATACATTATTCCCTTCAGTATTGACCCAGGTACTTCATCGATGCTTATAAAATAGGAGGTAGGTCACAAAACTTCAGGCTGATGCAGAAAAGCCCTTACCTGAGTCGGTTTCCTCCGGGGAAGTAGAGAAGTGACAACATTTCTGATCAACACAGCTTCTTAAATGGAATACAGTGGTGACATTAATTAGCCTCTCTAGAAAGAGACAATATTCAAGAAAACAAAATATTAATGTGCTGCAATCAAATTCAGTAGTTTCTTAAATGTAGGAAAATTGAAACAACAAATCCCAAAGAAAAAAGCTATAAATAACACATCTTGAAAAGCTTCACAGTAAATAAATCTTGAACAGTAAGATTTATGGTGTTACTCTTCCTTGCCATCCTCCAAAGACTCCAAGCCATCTTTTATGAATTTTTTTGAAACTCAGGTTTGCTCTGATAAAAATCTACAAAAAGTAAAATTTACCCTTTTGAGTGGACATATACTTTGACAAATGTATACAACCATGTAATCACCGCCGCCACAATCAAAACAGAATATTCCCACTATCTGCAAGAATTTTCTCATGCCACTTGATATTTTATCCCCATTCCCCAGTGCCAGTGGAGGCAACCTGTCATTTTACTTCTGTCCCCATGGTTTTCATTGTTCTAGAACATCATATAAATGGAGTCCTATAGTAGGAGCCTTTTGTGCCCAATTTCTTTCACCTTGCGTTATGTTTTTTGAGATTTCTTTATATCCCTTCATCCAGCAGCAGTTTCTTTCTTTTTATTAGTGAGAAGTCTTCTATTGTTTACCCATTCACCGGTCGGTGGACATTTAGATTGCTTCTCATTTGGGGCTATGATAAATAAAGTTGATGAAATCACTTTCAGGTGTGAGTATAGACAAGAGTTTTATTTCTCTTAGGGAAAAATCTAGGGAGTAGCACTGCCAGGTTCAATGTCAAGTGTATTTCCAACTTTATAAGAAACTGTCAAACCATTTTCCAAAGTGGCTTCACTATTTTACATTCCTCACAGCAATGGAGAGTTTCCTTGCTCTGCAATCTCACCAGTGTTGTTTTGTTTTTTGTGTTTTTTTTATTTTATTTATTTATTTTGAGAGAGGGAGGGCGCAAGCAGGGGAGGGGCGGAGAGAGGGAGGGAGAGGGAGAGAGAATTTCAAGCAGGCTCCACACTGTCAGCGTGGAGCCCGATGTGGGGCTCGATCTCACAAACCATGAGTTCGTGACCTGAGTTGGAATCGAGAGTCAGATGCTTAACTGACTGAGCCACCCAGGCACTCCTTGTGCTTTCAATTTTCGTCCTTACGCTAAATGTGAGGATGTACAGAATGTGGTTTTGATATGCCTAATGTTGAGTACTTCTCCATGCTTACTTGCCATCCATATCTCCTCTTCGGTTGTATCTATTGAAATCGTTTTGTCCTTTATTTGTGGAAATAAAGGGTGGGTCACCTGGAGATGGTCCAGAAAGCCTGAAGCAAATCGTTCTTATGCCCAGAAATGGACATACCTCTGCTTCTGGGAGGGCAGCTAGTAGAGGAGTGGAGTTTATCTACTGAGGAATTGAGCTTTTGTTGTTTTTGTTGATTTCAGTCCTCAGAGCACCAGAAACTTCAAATTACAAGGCTGTTGTTGCCTTGCATTTTCTGTGGAGCCTGGGCAACAGTTTTCCCCGTGTTTTTCTTCCATCTCAGGTTTAAGCATTCCTGTGCACTTGCGTCAAAGATGGGAGGTGTTTTCTCCGTCTTGCTCCTCACAGCACAGCAGTCTTTTGGTTAAAAGGAAATCACTAAGGCCAACCCAGAGGCAAGGTGCGGAGACATAAACCCCACTTCTCAACAGGAGGAATGTCAAGAATCTGTGCGCATTTTAAAACTGCAGCAGTCGGGGCACCTGGGTGGCTCAGTTGATTGAACATCCGCAGTTCAGGAGTTCGAGCCCCCATCGGGCTCTGTGCTGCCAGCTCGGAGCCTGGAGCCTGCTTTGATTCTGTGTCTCCCTCTCTCTCTGCCCCTCCCACTCCCCTGCTCATGCACATTCTCTCTCTCTGTCTCAAAAATGATTAAACATTTTTAAAAAAAACCTGCCACACTCAATGTGACATTGCACTCAGTAACAGAGTCAGAATTTGAACCCTGATCTCTCTTCAACTTAATTTTCTTCATACTATGTCCACTTCCTTTATGAATATGTAATGTGTGTATTTAATTATGCCCTTCCATATTGGAAGCTCAAAATTTGAAAGGGTTTTGGGAATGTCACTTCAATCTCACATGAACATCCCTTTTCTAATCACTTGATTTGGTAACACTATGTACGCATTCAATTTTTTTTTAATGTTTATTTATTTTTGAGACAGAGAGAGACAGAGCATGAACAGGGCAGGGTCAGAGAGAGGGAGACACAGACTCTGAAATAGGCTCCAGGCTCCGAGCTGGCAGCACAGAGCCCGACGCGGGGCTCGGACCCACGGACTGTCAGATCATGACCTGAGCCAAAGTCGGAGGCTTAACCGACTGAGCCACCCAGGCGCCCCTGTCTGCATGCATTCAAATGCAAGCTATGCAAAATCATCAACCAATATCATTCCATTGAAAATATTGTATAATCTTTACTCTCCTGTATTGTTATCTGACAGAGATTTTAGAAAAGCTTTCCTAATAGTCGCAAGTAATCCAAAGGTCTCTTTAGAATCATGTATTCTCTCTCTGTCTCATTTCTTGTATTGAATTTCTTGTATTGAACTTGAAAAGTGATTTTGCATCCCCCTTAAAAATTAGCCTGGTCACTAACAAACATCTTCTGGCTCGTTTTAGTAAGGACACAAGGACCCACCCCAACATAAAGGCTGTATACACACTCACCTGATAATTAAAGACTGATTTCAGAGAACACTGATTTGAGTTCAATGGCGAATGTTTAAATGAAACATAAATCTCTGCTTTCCTGGAGAAAGATAACTTCTGATGAGATGGTCTGTCACGGCCGACGAAAAATCCTTGCACCACACTTTTGTAAAAAGTTGTACAACACCAAAGGCAAAGCCGCTTACGTGTCACTGAGGCTGATCATATGGTCTTTGTACAGCAGTGACGATGACGGGCTCGTCATAATTTGCTGTAGAAATCCAAGCGATTATGATATCCGTTACCTCTCTTAGATTACTACTTTTCCACCCAAAGAATGCCAAACCCCTCTTGCCGTTATACTCGACGATCTGAAGAATATAACAATTTCAGTAGCTGCATGGGATATTGTTGCCAGTGACTCCACCATTACTAACCTATTATACAAAGGAATACGGAGTACTTGAGGGGAGGTTTTTGTTGGTTTCCTGAGAATTCTGAAAAATATGCTCATTGCCCGAGCCTCTGGGCATTTCTGGTTTCAGTACAGGGAGCCACCAACTTCTCATGCCTCCTGTCTCACAGCTGATACCATATCAAGGAGAATTCACAGCCAATTGAGATTAAGAAGTAAATTCAACAAAATATAAAACTGACCAGCAGAAAATTAGGACTGGAGGTCTAGACAAAAACTGAACCCAAACGGATATTGGCAGAAACGAAAATAGATTGTTTTTTCCAAGAGTAATTATATGGCCTTCCTGTGAGAAGAACTTGCATTTTCTTTGGACAGAAGGGCGTCAATATGTTGATCTTTCCAATGTACGGAAAAAAAAATATCGAGACAGGAGAGAGATATTGGCTTATTTATTGATGCTTTTTTAAATGTATGTACAGATTTTTTTATTTCACTTCTAAATTCTTTTCAAAGCGATTGCTTTTATAATTTCACAAAAAAAAAAAAGGAGGGAAAGAAGGAGAAAAGGAAGTAAGGGAGGAAGAGAAGAAGGGAAGGAGAGAGAAATCAAATTCTGGCATTATTCCATTGTGGGACATGTATGTTACACTATGAATACATAGTTTACAAAACAATGTCGATTGGTGAATACTCAGGATTATTTTTATTGTTTTGGTTTTTCTGTTTTTCCATTTGATTGTATTTTGTGGGCCGGTTTCCTGTGTCACCCGTCTCGATTTTGTGCTGGAGTTTACTACTGAATCTGTAATATCAGTAAATCCTTTTCTGCAGCTGTTCAAATCTCTGAGCAGTGTATCAGCGTGAATCTGAGGACAAGCGGACAGGAAGGGCCCTAAGGGGGTTGTCGGTATCACCCGCTTTAGCGTGTCCCAGGTCCAACAGGATCTGCTTTCACATGTCAAGAAACTTCTGCATAAAGAACTTTTATGCCTCGGGATATGGAACAGATCTCCAAATTATGGAAAATCTAACTAAAATCTTATCAGCAGTAAGTTTTTTCCCAAATGTCTCCAGCAGAGAGGACTTAACCGTAGAAAACTAAGATGTGCTGCTCGCCCACAGAAAAAAGGGGACTTTGCGACAACTAGATTATTCCAAAGGTTAGGAAAACAAGACAGCCCAGGGCCAAGTTATTTTTAGTCTTCTCTAGGCAAGTTTTGAAGTAGTTTAGGGTGCCATACTTTTAACTTGGCTTCATTTACTGACATATGTGTGGGGTGAACAAATAGGTTTTCAGGGGAAATGTAGCCCTTAAAAATCTTCTACAGATGTATAATCACAAACATACTGTTTTGTTTTGTTTCGTTTTGAAATTCCTACTCCATATAGCTTCTTTTTTTGTCCTTAGCAAAACGCCATCAGGTGGTTTTGTGAGACAATGTTGTAAGCAACGTATGCATTGTAACTGAATCTCATTTATGTAAAATAACACTCTGTTCTCTTTTCCTGAATCTCTCACAGTCCCTGGTTTATGACCCATTAAGTCCTTTAGTAGACATGGTGAATTATACTCAGACAGTGGGCTTCTGATTTAATTCTCTAGGATCTGCTTTTCAAATTTTGGCATGCATTAGAGTCACCTGGAGAATTGTCTAGAACACAGCTCTCTGGGCTTCATGCAGAGCGGGACTCCGTGTGTCAAGCTGGCACTGTGAATTTGCATTTTAGCACGTAGTCTTAGAGGCCAACTGAGGCCAGACCTTCATGCCCAACGACTGCTCTGAGTAGCCAAGCTCTACATCAGCTAAAGAAAGTCTTCAGTTTTCAGTAAAGACACTGAACCTTATTCTATCCCGGGTATACCTTGATAATAGTAAGAGTGATTATCCATTTCATCGAGGAGAAATGCCTGCCTGCAGTTTTTTTTTTATTTTTTTACATAAAAATTAAATAGAAAAAAAAAAACCTGATGGCGAAACTACTTATCCCTTACCTATTCCAGTATAAATTTCCATAGAAGTTTTCTGAAATACCGACCTGACTTACATTTCACATATACATTAAGATGCAGGTGTTCACACATAACTGTGTCAAATAAACGTTAGCCCTAAGAAAACCAAATAAACTTGCTCTACTGGTAACACAATGTTAAAAAAAAAAAAAAAACCTACCCTTCTGATGTCTACATTGATGTCAACTAATACAGCACAGAAAACCACCCGAATTAATAATTTTACAACTCATGGCTTCAGACATTTGCTATAGGCTTTGTCATGTCTCACAGACAATGTTGTGCTTCTTGATCTTTTTTTCTTTTTCATCCAAAAGTCTTTACGAAACACTTAGTACCTACTGGACCCTCCTTAGACATTTTGGAGATTAGAAACTCTTGACAGACTCTCAGGGAGATGCCGGCCCAGTGAGGACAATATAGCACCTCTGTCCAGAAATGCATCCCAAGCCTCAGAAAGTGCAAAGAGTATGACACGGGAATTTAAAGAATACTAATATTTCAACCTGGATAAACAATGAAAGCACCATGTTGGAGCACTTCGAACAGAATCTGGGACATAGGAGATGGTCATTAATTAAGCCACCATTGAATGAAATGCCATATGGCTTGGGTTTTTAAGGCCACATACAGGATCTGGACACGGAGACGTGGAGAAGTTAGCTTTCCAGGAGTAGGTAAGATAGTGACGGCTACAGCACAGAGTTGTAGGGAGGAATTCGCTTGATGGCAATATAGCACACCTGAACTAAAGATAGAGCTGGAGACTCATTGATATTAGATTGAGGGGGCATTTCAGTTCTGCTCTAAGGATACTGGTCTTCACTCGAGAGAAAATTGGAAAGTTTGACTGTTTTGAATGAGGGCAGTTCTCATAAAGATTAGTCTAGCAGCATGCATAAAATGCTTTAGCGGGAAGAGAGATTGGAACCAGAAACAGTTAAGGAACTGTGATAATAGTAGACTTCATGATAAGGCAGAGATGTGGGAAGGGTGGAATGGAATTGACTAGTGCTGTATGTGTGGGATCCACAGTATACAACGCTGACATTTACGCGTGGCCAACGGATGACCTAATGGTAAGCGCCAGGCTTCAAGCCTCTGTCACCAAGAGATTTGAGACTGGTGTGATGGGGGGGGGGGGGGGGGGAGAGTGCGTTAATTTGGGGACATAAATAGTTTGAAGAATGGCTTAGTAGCCGTATTTATTTTCTGCTTTTCTCATGAATGAACAAGTCTCCTATAATGTTTGTTTTTTTTTTCCCTGTCTCTGCCTGAAACCCGGTGTCAAACGTACATATCCATCACCTGCGACCTCATCTTGGACGGGGAAAGAATGAAAAGCAATTATATTCGTTACTGTTCAGATTTGCTGGCGATAAAATCGCTAGAATGGAATTCCTGGCAAGCGAGTGCATTTGCAGGAATAAACAAGCACCCTGTACTTCATACTCATTGCCGACACTGCGGTGAGCTTCAATGGCACGCTAGTCGAATTGCTGCTCTAACAATCTGTTCATTTGGTACTCTCCAGAATCAGCAGAGTGGAATCATTCATATGGTGCTTGTCACTGAACATGAGAATGACAGAAGTCAGCACATTGGCAAAGCCATCATCCATTCATTTTCCTTTTAGAGAAGTACCCTATTTGGCTTCTGTACCTTTTTTTTCCTCTTGATTCATTTGTTTCTAGTTTATTATTCAAATCAAGGAGGTAGCTCACGTACATCTAAAAACAATAGACACGTTTACTTGATCAATGAGTAATTTTGATTTCGAGGGATGAAATGGTAGGGAGCAGGGTTTCTTAAGGATCAGTAATTTGGTTGGGATTGGGGTGTGGGATTTCTGTCTTCTGTGGGAATGATTAATTTGAAAAATTAATTTGTGGACCCTGAACGGTAATTTTTAAGACATCAATATTTCTCTTCTTAAAGCCAGACAATAAAATCACATTAAAATTTATGCTTTCTTTGCTTTGGAGAAAAATCATTTTACATAAGAATTACAAACGTCTTGAAAATGCTAAGCTTCTTGAAAAGGCTCCAGGGAAGGCGCAATCTCACATCTTCACCCCTAAGATAGTACTGACACCATAGAAAGAAGAAGACAAGGTGAGTTTGGAAACACTCAGTATAATGAAGTTGTCACTGATTATACCTTTTGTCGACGGATCGTAAAGCTCTGTCCATAACAGTATTCGTTCTCAGTCCTCATGAGGTAGGAATGCATTACCTGTATTTTACAGTTGGCTAAACAGGAACTCAATCAAGTTTAAAATCACATGGTGGGCGAGCTGGGAAAAGAGCCCAGAAGATCAGATTCCCAGTTAGTGTCCAGAATCATTAGTGTTGCTCTAAATATGCTCTTCTCCTTGGCTTGTCAGTGAACTGTGACCCCAGAAAATGGAAAGCAAAAAGAAAAAAGAAGGGATGAAAAGAGAGGAAAGAAGGGAAGCCGAAGTGAAGAATGGTTATGGACCCACTTTATTTTGGTAGAAGTACTTACTGTGGAAAAGACAGTCCTGTGACCCTGTCTGGCAATGCCCGCAGACAGTATGGATCATTAACATCACACATGCATTCATTCACGTGTACAGACATACAGACATGCATATACACACTTTCTAGTAACAACGTTTAAAAAAGTGACAGCACAGTGGAGTCATGTCTGCTTCCGTTTGTTGTCTCATTCTGATACTTTAGGCCACGTGATCTTGGAAAAATTATTCAGAATTTTGTACGTCAGTTAACTAATCTGTAAAACCTCAGATGGAAATTCCTACATGATATAATTGTCACGCAGGCTAAGGAAGTTTTTTTCATATGTAAAGAATATGAGTTTTACCACTGTCCAGTTTTTTTTTAATGTTTACTTATTTTTGAGAGACAGATAGAGTGTGAGTGGGGGAGGGGCAGAGAGAGAGAGACAGAATCTGAAGCAGGTTCCGGGCTCTGAGCTGTCAGCACAGAGCCTGATGCGGGACTCGAACCAGTGAACCAGGAGATCATGACCGCTGAACCGATTGAGCCACCCAGGCACCCCACCACTGTCCAGTTGTACCCAAGCACATAGACCCAGGGTTTTCCTACCCTTACCACCACTGCCTTTCTAGATTTCAGACACTCCACCCTCCATTTTGGACCTGTAGCCAAGACTTTAAAAGTAGGCATGTCCTTGCTGAAAAGTTTGGATGGGAAGTTTGGAAAAGCTCAGGTCATCGCTGGGTATCACTTCTGCTGAAGGACCCACAGGAGAAAGAAAGCTGTTCATGGGAGATCGATCTTGATGGAATCACAAAAAGAAAAGCAAATGTGTGTCGGCAAAGGGTAGGGTTCTCCTGACCCCGCCTGGGATATTCCAACTGCCAAGACTCACCAAAGGGGTCCTGCTACAGGAGAGGTGGGGCTTGACAGGGTGTCAATGCTGACCTGAACCTCCCACTCTAGGTCGCCTCAGATTCTAACTCATCAGCCTCAACCAAAAGCATGCCCCTGCCCGGTCTCCCCATCATCTCTTGCCCCAGCCCAGTTAATTCCCATTTTGTCTTTCGGACCGTGAGCTAGGCTGGGCCTTCTTATATTCTCTTCCTAATCTATTGTGACATGAACTCGCTGCCTTGCTTCCTTTGGGACCTCTCTCCAAAAAGCTTTCTTTCTTTCTTAAAGAAAAAATCATTTTATTTCAAATGGGGAACTTTGGCTTTCAGGATGTTATTCCCCTTATGGCACCTAAGAGCCTGGTTTAGACATTTTAACAATCAAATATAGTTTCTGCCCTCCTTTTTCCCTTTCATAATGATTCTAAGTCTCCTCAAGGAAAAATGGATGCCATTGACCCAACGAGGGGAAGAGTTAAGCACAAGAAATGCTGAAAAGCAAAGTACAAAGGTTAATATTTCAGAGCATTATTTTGCCTCATACATGAAGAGCCCAATGCAATGTCAGCCACGTATTAAAAATTTAATAAGCACTTGGCCCTATTGTTCTCAGGTCTGTTGCCGCCTGATGTGAGTGAGTCTGGTAAAGCTTTTTGCATATCTTTATGGTTCCTTCCATCATCTACGGACATTGTATTGTCTACTAAGGATTTCGTTATGTGCCAGGTGCTGTGTTTGTTGCTGGGGATTATTAAGATAGATGCTATGGCCCCATCTTGCGAAATTTAGTAGCAAAGGCAATCATGGTGACACGACAGGTTGCTTAAAAGGACATATTAAAGAGAGGTAATATGAGATTTTAGGCAGTCCAGGAAAGGAAGTGATGATGAAAAACGAAAGACGTCAGGCTTGTCAGAGGAAGTGATGTTCGAGCTTGGCTTTCAGAGAAATATGTTTTCCTAATGGAGACAGATAAGAAGGTAACATTAAAGCACAGGGATCGGCATGGGCAAATCTATGGAGATTCGTAAGACATAAAATTACGAAAAAATTAGTGAGCCCAATTAGGACTATAACAGAAAGAGACGCAGGGGGCGATGGGAGCCCAGAAGGTGAGAGAGCTTGGGTCCAGACTGTTGAAAGCCTTGATGTGTAGCAAGGGGTGGTTCATTAGTTCATCCCCAGGGCACTTGGGAACCAATGCAAATGAGGCATTAACCAACCGATGCATCCCTGCCCCCTGATGAATATTTCACCACAAACCGTCCAATGCTGATAATTGTCTCCCAATATTTAAGAACAATGTTAAAACAGATCACCAGAGTAATATTAAAAATGATTCTTTGTATTAAGTGTTATAAAAGTCTTTGCTGATAAAGGTGGAAAAATATATATTTTATAAAGTGTCATTAGAGGATAATTCTGCCTATGTGACCACAGGCATGGTAAGTCAACAGTTTTGACCTTTTCATTGGTAGAAAAATTGAAAAGTGACTGACGGTTCTCCCAGTGGTGACTCGTGGTTACTACAAGTCAGGCTTCATAATTCTCAGCACTAGGTTAGCAGACGGGCCTCAGATCTTGGGTATTGTCAGTAGTTAAGTGTCCTCACTTTTTTGTGATGCCTGGCCCAGAAGCTGTGTCCCAGATGGCAGCACAATTAGTAACTGGACCACAATTGGTCCATGGGGTTGACTCTGTTGGTTTTATGTTACTTCCGCTTCGAAATAGCTGTCAGAAATGGGGTTCTTAGATTCTGAAGACACTCAAAAAGGCAGAAAGTAGGAATACGCAAGAGGATTGAATGATATTGTTAGCCCTGGACTGATGAATGAGGATTACACACAGACTTTGATAGTCTGCCATACCTTTTTGCTGGGGAAACCCTTCAAAAAATCGTAACTCCTATTTATGTGCATGACTCTATTAATTTTTGAAAGCGAGCAGAACTCCATGTGGCTAATCCTTTTGGAAATGTACACATGTATCTTTTATTACAGTGGGTGTGAACACATTGTGAAAAGAATTCTAGATTAGCCATTAGTAGATACGATGTGATATGTTTCCTTTTTTTCATTGCTGCCTTTGGCCATTTATGAGCACAACTAAATGAACTAGTATACTGTTGAAGTAACTGAAGAAAAATCAATACAATCTCTGAGACTGACAAGCATAACTTTTCTTTACTTGATTGCTGAGTATGGTCACTGTAGTAGAGGCTGTCCATGTCCTATAAAACTCACATCTCCTTGAAAGCCTGAAGACTGCTACTGCAGATGCCCTTGACTCTGTCTGACAATATATATTATTTTTCTGGCCAAGGAAATACAATCACCTAGTACACAGGATAATTTTATAAACAAATTATGCATCCAGATTCCAGATATGGATGTGAAATAAAGATACAGACAAATGCATAGATATGTATAGATATAGGTATGAGATGGTAGGAGATGCATAACAGATAAAAGATGTGAGACATAAGGTGATATTAGGGAAAAGATGATATTACATATAGATATAGGTTTGTTGTTGGTGTTATATTTTTTTTAACGTTTATTTATTTTTGAGACAGAGAGAGACAGAGCATGAACGGGGGAGGGGCAGAGAGAGAGGGAGACACAGAATCGGAAGCAGGCTCCAGGCTCCGAGCCATCAGCCCAGAGCCCGACGCGGGGCTCGAACTCACGGACCGTGAGATCGTGACCTGAGCTGAAGTCGGACGCTTAACCGACTGAGCCACCCAGGCGCCCGGGTGTTATATTTTATCTAAAATGTTTATGGGGTAGAGCAGTTACCAGCTGAGTGAGCCAAGTTATGAAAGATACCTGCCCATTTTGTGCCATCTTCATTTCCTCTTTTATCCCAAGTCTAATAAGAGAACCTAATGTTATATTTTAATTGTTCATTTTTAAGTTATTAATTCACATTTTCCAGGTAGGCATTGCTTTTGTAGATTTTAGTTTTTTATTTGCCATCAGATCTCAAAATCAAGCATTCAACTTCTCTATTCCTTCCTGAAAAAAAAAATTAGAAATATACTTGGTAATTTCTAAAAAGCACGATATCATATGATGTATCTACATCCTCCAGCCATGGTAAGCAATGAATGGGTTGGCACATCATATGGAACTTAGACCATGTCTGGCACATGGGGAAACCTACACGGGCACATGTTGTGTTGATACTGTGGTGGTTATTACCATAGGGATGGAAGGTGGGGTAGAGGAAAAATTCCTGCAGATGTCTAATAACATAGCTAATTACTGTAGTTAATTTTTGTCTTTCATACTCAGCCTTCTAATTCTGCCTGGAGTGCTATATGAAGAATCCAAGTAAGCACCATTCTTGGACACTGAAACACACCGGTGAAGATGACAAAGGAACTTTGCCGTCACACGATGACCCAGTAGGAACAGGGATCTGAATTCAGTTCCTTATACTCCATAGCCCTAGACTTCAGTGGCCACGTGGTTCCTCTTGATTGCAGAGAGAAATGAGCCCTGGGAGATCGGATTTCACTGGGATCAGCTTCTGTATTTCGTAGATGCGAAGACAGTCTCTTTGGGTAACCACCTACAGCCAAATCAGTACTTCATTCTGGAAGGAAACTGTAGGCAACTGTAGGCTGGTTAACTCCTGCATCATTAAGTCCTACTTCCCTGAAATCTACATCTTTTTATTTTTATTGCATTGTTTAGAAAATTTGAAACACACTAATTTAGCTTATAACAAGGCAGAGTGGTTATATATTACATAGAATTTAAAGTTGTATTATTTGCTGTCTTTCTTGTTGTCTCTTACTTCTAGTAATAAAAGCAGAAGGAAATCCAGACTATGTATCTCAGGAAATGGTTTTCATTTACCTTACCAAAACATGTTGTGGTATTGAATGTTCCCTAATTAAAAGTAATCAAATGTAAACTTCAGTTTTAAAAATGACTGGAGACACAATTGACTTTAGAAAAAGATATATTTATACTCAATTGAGAATTTTACCAATTCCTATTTATTTTTTTCTATTCTTTTTTCTTTTTATGTTAGATTTATAATTTGTACCTATGTGACCTCATTAGTAGACATTCTGATTCCTCAAAGCTTTAAATCAATGTTCTACCTAGCTCCTGATGGTATACATTCAGTCAAATATAAATTTAGTGTTGAGTATATGGAATATGTATAGGAATAAAAATCAAAAACAAATACCTCACAAAGATAACAAGATTAGGAGTCATTATCATAAATAAACACATGCGGGAAAAAAAAAACAGAAAAAGGTGTGAAATGCTCTTAGATAATTCAGAGTATACATGAGTCCAGGAATCAAATTGTGTTAAAAATACTAACACAAAAAATATTTGAGATTAGCTACAAATCGAAGCAGAATATTCATAATAACTTGGAGCGTAGTAAGGTCAACATTTATATTATTTGAAGTAAAAATTATTCCTCTTAATGGAAATTAAAACAAAAATTCAACATCAGGTTTCTGAAACAGTTTGGAAATTTCCCTTCTGGCTACGCTCAAGTCTCAGCCATGACCTAGGTTAGAATTCAGGATAGACTCATCTATTCATTTTATGCTCCCACTCAAAATCTGGGTGGAAACTATAGGGTTGGTGCCATGAGATTAGAACCATATCTCTACCACTAGCGTGAATACTCAATAAGGTCCAGAAACTAGAAATCACAAATGTAATTTACACCCAGCTCTTTCCCAGCTGTGCTATACCTGACCATTGGATTGATTCATTTTATCATCTGGGTGCCGTCTATATATAGACTTTCTCTACTACCTTGTTCTTTGAAGGCAAAGAGGGCAGCTTTTATTTTTTTCATTGTTACATCTTGCATGGTTCCTCACAATAATATTAGCTGCCATTTATAAATTCCTGCCGTGTGGTGTCTGATCTCTTTTCCTGTGTTATTTCAAGCCCTCGCATCTTTGCAAGTTTTTCATCACCATGTTTGTTGGGGATATTAAGGAAAACACCCCGATAAAACAAACTTTCCTTATGACCGCACCCAGGATGAGACCTTTTCCCATTTTCTCCCTAAAAATTCCAAGCAGTCTTTCTTGGATGGAGTTCATCCTGTTCCCCTCAAAGACCTATTTTAAAATGTGTGTGCTCGATTCCCATGATAACCCCAGGATGATCTTGGTATGTAATGGGTCTCTCTGTAAAGAACAGTTTTACTCCAAATGCCAACTAGACCTCATTGAAAAACACTGGCGGAAGATCTTTTATTCATTTCTCTTGAATGATCCTCTCCCTTTTTTTGTGGTGAAATATCTTAAAAGAACTGCATCTAGCTTCATTTAGGCTGCACAGCATAATGCCACTCCAACAAAGCAAAGCAAAACAAAACAAAAAAAAGCCTCTAGGAGAAATAAAAGAAATGAAGAGAGATTAGTTTCATCTGGACTTTCGCTTCCTGTCTTCAGCATCATATCTTCCCAGAGAAATTATTTTCCATCACTTAGTTTAAGTGGTCCCCCCCCCCCGCATTGACCCTATTAGTTAACTGATAATGCAAAAGATGTTAAATGTAATATGACTTCTCCTTGACACTTCTCACACCGTGAACAAATTAAGAGAGTTCTCTTTACAGCATTGTTTACTATGGGAATAATAAGGTGAGGGGCTCAAAATGCATTTTTATGTACGTTACAGCATAAATCATTCACAAGTGATATCATGTCCGGATCTGTCTCCTCTGACAACTGAGTTGTTTGCAGTGCTGCAGACTGGAAATGACACTGAAAACATGCAGTGATTTAAGAGGCTGGCTGACTCATGCGCTAGCAATGGCAGAATCGACGGGGCAGGGGTGGGGGGTGGGGGGGAGAGGAAAGAGATCTTGGACTGTCTGCGTATTTCCATTGTCTTATGAAGATTAAGTAGAAAGGGTTTAAAAGAAACTTTTGTGCATCCAGTCATTCTTGACTTTATAATAAATAAGTTTAACACACAGGTAACCCATGGGCCTTATCGTTGAAAACCCATCCTTATTTTTCCTGTTTCGACAGCAGCAAACTTGCCATGAGCTGCGTGAACACTTGGTGGTAAGAGAGTAAACAGTGCAACAGATAGCAGAAATCCCCCCAGAGACAGCAAAGTTTGGAGAGACAGAAGGTCATTGGGAAAGGAAGCGATGTTTCCTAAATTCCTGTCAAGTTGCCAACCAACGCCTAGGCTCTATCACACCCTCTGCTGGCTGATGGAAGAAACAGCCCCGGATCTTGGTCCAGGATTCACTCCCATCAGTATCATCAAGCCACTGCTTAGAGTAATTGGTACCCACTCAGGTCTGAGACCAGCCTTGGGCAAGGTGATGTTAGCACGAGCTCTGGGTGTCCTTATTGCATCTTCTGTGTCACATTCACCTTGTTCTTGACGCTCGTTCCACCAGACTTCCTAGTGTAAAAAATCTAGTGTAAAAAATCAATTAGAAAGCTCATTGCTGCTCTTTGCCTCCTTCCTTCCTTCCATCCATCCTTCCTTCTTTTATTTCTTTTCGATGCATTAAAAGTCACAAGAATAGTGATTTTGCTCATCATACTTATAAACTGTGCCACATCCGTCAAGCATTCTGTGCTAGTGCTGGAGAGAAAAATTAGTAAATTTTATCACATTTCAGTAGTCTGATGTCAAGTACAACCAATATTTACTGAAAGCAGACGTGTGCCAAGTTCCGTGTTAGACATGCTTCATCATCAATATGACATCCTCTTAGTGTGGGAGGGCTCCATTCTAGAAGGCAGATAGGGAAATAAAGAATTTTGAAAGAGTGGAATAAATGGTATAATAAGGCCATGATCACTGTCCAGAGGAAGCCCAGTGAGCCCACGGGGAATGGAGGTAATCCAGGCAAGCTTCCTGGAAAAGGTTCCTGTTTGAATTGGTGTGAAGGAGTTGACCAGATAAATAAAGGGTAAGGGACTCCAGGTAGAGGCAATAATTTATATAAATGCAGAGGTAAAATAAGTACAGTGTGAATGGGGCCTAGGTGAAGTTCAGGGTTGCTAGCTGAGCTGTTTTTCTCTCTCTCTCTCTCTCTTTTTTTTTTTTTTTTTAGCTATCTCACTATTTTTTGAGAATAAGGTGTGGCAAGAGAGAGGTCACAATGAGTCTAGTGATTTGACAAAGCTCTTGCTTCACCAAGTAGGCCATGCAGAATCACTAAGAATTTTTGACCTGGATGTGACTTCACAAGATTTGTATTTTAGCTAGAATTCTTTAAGAACAGTGTGGAGGCAAGCTCTGGAGAGAAGCAGAGAGACTACTAAGGAAGCTCCGCAGTAATTACAGTGCAAATGATTAAAGTCTGGATAAGGGAGGAAATGCACAGATTCTCGAAATATTTCGGGTTTCACAATTGACTGGGCATGGAAATACTGGAGAGAGATAGGTCTCAAGAACAACTTCCAAGCTTCTTACCTGAGTAAGATATTGGTTTTCACCTGAATAAGGTATTGGTTCTCACCCGAGTAAGATATTGGTGACAGGTATCATAAGAAAACAAATAGATTTAAGGAGAAAGATGGCGAATTCAGTTTTGATCCTTCAGAGTGGAGAGTCTCATGCAGTATTCATGTAAAAAGTGAAAAAGATGGAGGAAGAGATATGTATTGGGACATCATTCTCATTTAAAGATAGATCATTAAAACCACAACAAGTGGATAGCATTGCCCCAAAGAGTGTTATAATAAAGAGATAGAAATTTGCTGATATGATCACATTTGAAAAATGGATAAATGGATAGAAGAAAAGGACCACGGGAGAAGGAAAGAAATAAGTAACACTTCATAGAAACCACAAAACTGGAACACTTTGAGAAAGAAATGAAAGATTCTTTTCTACCTGTGTATCTACAGATACAGATAAGACAAGTACTATAAATGTTGAATTTCAGACACTACTCGTGTTTTGAGTCAGAACAATTGACGCGACTGAGTATGGGGGTTGGAGGGGTAAAACCACCTGAGAAGTGAATGGGAAATGAAGAATTGGGAAGAAGCCAAAAGCCAAAAAGGAAAAGACTCTGCCACGTGTGAATGATTCTCTAGAACGCTGCCGGAGAGAAAGATATGACAACAGCACGAGAAGATGTCAATTTGAAAGATATTTGTTCCGTTTCGGTTCATTTCATTTTATTTTATGTATTTTATTTTAGAATTTGAAGTGACCAGAAAATGTTTAGCACTGATGCAGTATGAAGGCACAGCCATGGCTGCAGAAAGTTCCACTGATGAAGGAAGTTCCCAGAGAGATGGGAGTGCTGGGTACATGAGTAAAAGTGAAGGAGTTGGCTTCAAATAGGGTGAGCAATCCCTCTTGCAATTGAGAAACTCAGCACATGAGATTGATGAACTTCCCCTAAGGCCTCCATTTTCTTTCCGATACCAGTGCCAAGGTTTTCAATGCTTATGATGGTGATGGGATAGGAGAGCGGGCTTAAGGAGATCAACTGAGGTTTTCAGTGGTCATTATATGAAGAGTCAGCAGAGCGGAAGCCAGACTGCTCATCAGCAGCATTGAGGACCCAACAGCAAGGAGAATCTATCCATTTCTAGAGACACCATTTTAAGCAGCTGAGCCCCTGTTCACAGAGCTCTCAGAAATTCAGATTTAAGTCAAGGAGTAGATGGCCGTATTGATTCCAGGCTTGAAGTATTGTTGGCTGGAAATAAGTATAAGGTTGCTGATACACCTTCCAGGACGGTGAACTTTACGTCGTCACACAGGAAGTGCAAACAGGAAGACAGAAGAAAGAGGCTTTTTCAGGGAGAGAAAAGGAAGGGATGAGCACAGGGCAGGCTAGAACCCAGGACCTAGCAAGAATTCATTGGGCACTTCTCTTTTCTGCTCTGTTTCAATGACCTTATGTGGATGGTTTGACAAAAATCTTTGCAGGGAGTATTTACGCCATGGAAATTGGCTGGCACTTCAAATTGGGCCCCAGGTTGCCAGCATGTCTCTGGATGAAAGGGAAGAAACGTGGGCATTAGTGATTTAGAAGCATGGGAGGCCACTGACAGAGTGTAAAATGTTGACACTTAATATCTGTGACATAGGAGGTAATGAAAAGCCAGGCTGTTTTTCTTTTGTTAGTTTATTTTAATAGGTAGAAGCAGAGGTGAAAAAGAAAAAACCACACACATCAGTGGAGTTCAAGGCTCTTGAGGTCGATGGTTCATAAACGGATTTGTTAAAATTTCCTGGGTAGAGGGCAGAAGTTTGTTCAGGCACCCAAATCCTCCATTGATTGGATGGGACAATCTGGGATTATAGAAACACCCTCTATGAGGAAAAGGACAGAAAGTGATATTATGAACCATGGGGACTCATTTTTAGGCAAGAAGTTTCCTTTTGCTGTTATAACAAACTACCAAACTTTCTGGCTTAAAACAACACACATTCGTTATCTTACAGTTCTGGAGGCCAGAACACCAAAACGGATTTCACTGGGCTAAAACCAAGATGTCAGCAGGTCTGTGTTCCCTTCTAGTGGTTTTAGGGGGGAATCTGTGTTCTTGCCTTTCCACTTTTCTAGAAGCTGCCTCTATTCCTTGGCTCATGGCATCCTGTCACGTTGAGAGCCAGCAATGTCGAGTTGGGAGTCTTTCTCATGGTGTCAGCTCTCTGGTTCTGACTCTACTGCCCCCCGGTAACACACTTAGTGGCCCGTGTGATTACATTGGGCCACCCTGAATAATCCAGGATACTCTCTCCATCTCCAGGTCAGCTGACAAGCAACCTTAATTCTTCCTGCAACCATACTCCCCTCTTGCCTTGCAATATAACATACAGTTTCCAGGAATTATGACACGGACATCTTTGGGGGAGGGGACTATTATTCCGTCTACCACACAAGAGAAGAAGAGGACTGCTTCTTCTAGATTTTCCTAGATTTAATCTATTTAATAGGATTCAACTTAGTGGGTATTTACTGTCCACAATATTCTGTTAGATATGATGATGAGAAGGAGCACTTGATAATGAATAATTTAAGCCTTTATCGGGAATGTTATTTTATTTCTCTTATAAAACATTTAAAATGAAAGGTTTAGTGGCAAAAGGAAGACACTGTTTCTTAAAATTTGGTTCTTTGGATCCCACTGGTGAAAGCTTGCTCATTTGAAGGTTGCTAGGGAGTTGCTAAGGGATATCGTATAGAGAAATTTAAATTTTGCATTACCTGTGATGCTCAATGATGAAAGGAAAGGAGACTTATTTCTTTCTTCAAAGAGGGTTAAAAACTCACAGACAGTGCTTGGTGTCCAATAAACATTTATTGAATCAAACTGAATGTCATTGAATATCCTTCTCACTGAGCGATTTTTTTAAATTAGCCTTTAGTAATTTTTCTTAATTAGATTTAATTTTTACTTTGTTGTGATGCAGTTACCTTGGCTGTGACCATTCTCTCTTTTCTTTTATGTGGATAGAAGGGCAGGAAAACTGAGCAAAGAGGAAGAAGGGAGATAGCGTCCCTTGGCGCAGGAAGAAAACTGTAAATGCCACCTCAAATGACAACATGCTGACCCTTATTTTATTGTATCTAGTTAGAGGGTTTCCCTCAGACCAGAGGTTCTTAATCTGTTTTGCAATGTGCATTAATTTAATGACACAAAGAATATTGTTTACCCAACTCCCAGTAAAAAATAATTATACATGTTAGAGGATAGAAAAAACTCCTTCCCTTGTATGGGTTAGCCTTCATCCATTCTGCCCTTGCTACTTCAGGACTTATCTTAACTCCTGAGCCCAGGTCCATTCCTCTCCTCTTGAAGCCACTTGAAGGCACTGCTCCACATTGCTACTGCCTTTGGTGTCTTTTGTATTAACACACTGATTTCCACATGACAAACTCTAAGCAGCAGACCCTCTAGGTGCTAACACACAGGAGTTTCCTCTGCCAAGATGTCAGCCAAGCGTAGGATGTCACAGACCTCCCTCTACTCTCCCTCATTAACATGCTGTCACTAAGAGCCACAATGTATCTGGCTGAAGGCCCTTGCCTCACGGTTACCCAGTGAAACATTTACTTCAATGTCTGCTTCACTTGTCTTCGGAGAATCAAGGACCAATATCGAAGACAAACATCATTCTATCCTCCAACCCCATCTTTTCCCACAGCACTCCAAAGATATTTCTCTTTTTTTTTTTAATATTTTATTTATTTTTGAGACAGAGAGAGACAGAGCATGAGCAGGGGAGGGGCAGAGAGAGAGGGAGACACAGAATCCAAAACAGGCTCCAGGCTCCAAGCTGTCAGCACAGAGCCTGATGCGGGGCTCGAACCCACAAACCGTGAGATGGTGACCTGAGCCAAAGTCGGACGCTTAACCGACTGAGCCACCCAGGTGCCCTGAGACATTTCTACCTCTTACTTAAAGACCCCAAAGATTCCATAATTACGAAATTGAATATGAATATGAAATTTTCATGTGTGAAGTATGAGAATGTGACATGGAAAAGTCCAAAGATAAACATAAACATACAGGAGAAAGGTTTACTGAATTCTTAAAAAAAAAAAGTATGCTTCTATGGAGATGAAAAGCCTAATCTGAAAAGCTTGAAGTACGTCCTAAATTAGTGTGTAAGGCTAATATTGGAGTGAGCCATGTCAAGCAAAGTCTCAACAATATTTAACAAAATCACTCTAAATTTTACCTAGAACTTTAAGCACTAATAGATATCACCAACTGGGGAAAAAAATGCCATGATGAGAGAAGACTTGTTCTACCATACACATAAACCTTTGAAAATGCAAAAACTAAACACTCTCAAACTTTTGCCCGAGTCTTTTGAAAATGAGCGAGAGGTAAGCTTACCTCCATTATGTGAATTTCAGGTGAATTATTGATGAGAAAAATAATAAATTAACTTATAATAGATACCTTATAAGTGCCTTAGCCTTGGTGCCTTAGCCTATCCTCTCTGCCAACACAGTTTGCATAAAATCTGAACAATTTCTGAAGGTCAGCACCTTCACCAAAGACTTTCTCTCTTCTACCTGGTGATAGATGGAAATTCCAGGGGACAAAATCCAGTTCCCTCAGTAGCCACCAGGTAACGTGTAAATGGGAGTTTGTAATTACCCCAGCTCTCTAGTTTTGTGGGTGGGCTAACTGTGAATGTTGCATTTCCGCAATAGACTAAGCTCCACATACCTTGTGTTAATAACCTGCCTCCAAAAGCACATGTTAGAGGCTTTCTTTCTTCTCTCCCTGTCTCACTCTCATACCAGTGTTTTCTAGGACCATCACCTAAATGAATTACTCATTCTCATATTCTGTCTCACGGCAGCTCCTGGGGAACCCAGGCACACATTCCCTCACCCCCAAAAGGGTATAAAAACACACGTCATAAAGAAAGAAAATCCATCAACATGAAAATATCTGCCTCCCCAGCTACCAAAGAAATAACCAGCAAAGGAAGAACTAATTTTTTTCTAACCTATCAGATTATCCAAGAGTAAGAAATCATCTTCCAATTTATAAGAGGTATATGCAGAGAACCCTCCCAGACATGCCAAGGAAAACACAAATTGATAAAAATCGGGGGATATTTGGCAAAACACATAGTTTTAAAATGTTTATGTCCTTTTGCTCATTGGGTCTGCTACGATTGCTTCTTTATTAATTTAGTCACTGGTTGAACTTCAATTAATTACAATGTAACCAGACTGAGAGCGTAATTTTTGTTAAGTTAAAACAAGAGAGGCGGGGCACCCAAGGACAGGCTTTCAGAGTGTTCCTTATGTTACAGGAAACTGTTAAGAGTGGAGGAGGTGGTCTGAAAGAAAGAATTCTCTTACCTTTCTCCTTCAGCCAGTCCTCTTGGCTCTGATGCTGCGCTGGCCTCCAAGCCCTGGCTCTGATGCTCACCGTTGCTTAGGTCTTGGCATCTCTTTCTCTTGGCCTGTTTCTGAATCTTAACTCTTCCTGAGCTATGATATCGGATCTGGCATTAACTTACTTACTCGTTCCTTAATATTTGACTTGGACTTCATCCAGTTCTGTCACTACTCCCACACTTCAATGGTCACCCATTCTATTTTGTGACTCATTATCACCCAGACTGTGGCTCCATTTTTAAGAACGCACTCCCATATTCCATGTCTAAATATCATGTGCCAGATGTACTATTTTGCAATTCATGTCCTCAGTGGTAATGGAAGAAAGATAAGACTAAAGGACCTCACGCATGTATATTTCAGAGTCTAAGAATTAGTTTTTCTAAAAATTTTTTAATGTTCATTTATTTTTGAGACAGAGACAGAGCGTGAGCGAGGGAGGGGCAGAGAGAGAGGGAGACACAGAATCCGAAGCAGGCTCCAAGCTCTGAGCTGTCAGCACAGAGCCCGATGTGGGGCTCGAACCCATGAGCCTCAAGATCATGACCTGAGCCGAAGTGGGACGCTCAACTGACTGAGCCACCCAGGCACCCTTGAGAATTAGTTTTTCTAAAACACTAGGTGTCAGCTTAACTTTTCTGCAGAAATTTATTCTGAACCATGAAAATCACCAATAAATGGTAGGAGCTCAAGATTTCTTTATTTGTCTTTTAATCAGGCACTTTTTTGTTTCTCAGAGTGGCACCTTTCTGTTTGAATTTTCCACACACAACAAATGATATCAATGAACAAAACTAAAATGTTTTCTGCCATTCTCCAACATTAATTATGAGAACTCTTAAAGATACTTTAAAACTTTTCCAGGTTCTCGTGTAGGAAAATGAAACTTCGCTGAGTCCCAGGTTTTTGAAATGATGAACTCACTTGTGACAGCCACATAGCCCAGGGATTCACTAGTGCATGATCAACTGACCACCTGCCAAGATGCTCTGGTGTCTACAGAGAGGTTCAGAAAGGTCACCAGACAGATTTACAGATGTAATCTCAGCTGATGATTAGAGCTGCTGCTGAAGTTCCAGTCAACGAGATGCCAGGGATCTGAGTGCCAAGCTCGAACTCACATCTTAGTGAACAGAAATGTCTCGATCAGTCAGAGAGGGTATTAATTCCGCAAATGTAAAAGAAGAAATAAGTACTTCATGGAAAATCAGGGTTTTTTTTTTTCTAATTTATTGCTAGCTATTTAAAAAAGAAATTTACTTTCCATTAGATGTAAAAATATGTGTCGCATTTAGCAGTACATAAACTGTGCAGTAAAGTATACCTATATTCCTGGTACAAATATATTTAAATGATCTCTTTGAATTAGTGATGCATTTGTGGGACCAAATTTCTACTCCAAAAGTGTGTCGTTCTTGGGGAGCCTGGGTAGCTCAGGCGGTTGAGCGTCTGACTTTGGCTCAGGTCATAATCTCCCAGCTCGTGAGTTCGAGCCCCGTGTTGGGCTCTGTGCTGACAGCTCAGAGCCTGGAGCCTGCTTCCGATTTTCTGTCTCTATCTCTCTCTGCCACTCCCTCACTCACACTCTCTGTCTCTGTTTCTCTCAAAAATAAATAAACATTAAAAAATAAAAAAAATAAAAATATTTTTTAAAATGCCATTCTGACTTAAATTAACAATATAAAAAATCCCAAGGGGCACCTGGGTGGCTCAGTCGGTTAAGCGGCCGACTTCGGCTCAGGTCGTGATCTCGCGGTCCATGAGTTCGAGCCCCGCATCGGACTCTGTGCTGACAGCTCAGAGCCTGGAGCCTGTTTCAGAATCTGTGTCTCCCTCTCTCTGACCCTCCCCCGTTCATGCTCTGTCTCTCTCTGCTCAAAAATAAATAAACGTTAAAAAAAAATTAAAAAAAAAATCCCAAAGTGTCTAAAGACTGCACTTGACTTCACGCTTTTTTTTAAATTTATCTAGGTCCTGTATTTTCTTTAAAAACTTATGTATTTATTTTGAGAAGAGGAGTGAGAGGGGCAGGGGCAAAGAAAGAAGGAACAAAAATCCTAACCAAGCTCATCACTGTCAGCGTGGGGCCCCATGAGGGTCTTGATCCCACGAACTGTGAGGTCATGACCTGAGCCAAAATCAAGAGTCAGAAGCTCAACCGACTGAACCACCCAGGCACCCCTGACTTCATGTTTCAATATATGATGCTCCATGTATGGGAATTTAGATCTTTTCCATTATACCTATGATAGGACTATATGGTTGGAGTGGCTTGTAAAGGTTAAAAACGAGAGGCACTTAATATTAGTCATCAAAGAAAGTATTTTTAGAAACTACTAGAAATAAAATGGTCTGAGTGTCCTATGTTTACATAGATTTCATGCTTTCTAGGTATTTTCACTGAGCTATTTGCACTTTATGTCTTACAAGATATTTGTAAAGCAAAAGGAGTCAGAATACCCAAAATTCCACTTTCTGAATGGGCCAGAGCAGAGTCAGGAATTTGTTAGAGGTAAAACAACAACAACAAATTTTGTGGTTCAATTTGGACCTGAATGAGTGTATCTCGGCTGCCTCTTCTTTGTGCGTTTCAGTGCAGGTGACCTTGAAAGAGGTAATCGTCTACTGACAGAATTTTGTATTTAATATAAATAATGAATATGTATTGGTTTTCCAGAT
Organism: Panthera tigris; assembly: GCF_018350195.1. Classification (NCBI taxonomy): domain Eukaryota; kingdom Metazoa; phylum Chordata; class Mammalia; order Carnivora; family Felidae; genus Panthera; species Panthera tigris. The sequence continues at coordinate 206,702,699 of NC_056667.1, read as the reverse complement.
AGTATTTTAGCAAATCAGCTCTGAGTGAGACAGTTATTTACTTTACGGTGGAGATAACCTCTGCATGTGATTTATCATGCCTTATAATTACAGTCTGCATATAATGAGTTCATTTCCACGATGTACCATTGAGCTGCTTATTCATAATACTGTTTTAGTGCAGCAATTCAATTAACTATACATATCACTGCTGATTTCTAATGATTCTCCACTTTTAAAAATGAAAAACAGTAGTTCTTTGTATATTTTAATATATCAGCTGAAACGAAAAGGTTTTCTCAATGATATTAGTCAATTTTCATGCAAGGCAGCAAGAAAGGAATCAAATGCATTTATGATCACTTGAATCAAAATAAATGGAAGCTCTACCCTATGCCCAACATTATGAAAAGTTGTTCAGCCTCTCTCTAGAAAATAGAATGGCCACACTGAACTCAGTAATATAGAAAATATCACAAGAAATCATCTATGGATATACTGATGCAAAATTTGCAGAACACTTTTGCATGGTTAATTTCATCAAAACTTCACAATAGCGGAACAAGTAGCCAGTGAAGGATGAGGGGCAGTCTGTCCTGGTACAGGCAATAAGGATCCCCACCATTTATTGGTGATTTTCTTGGTTTAGAATGAATTTCTGCAGAAATGTGAAGCCAATATCCAGTGCTTTAAAAAAAAAAATCCACTTCTTACATTCTGGAAAATATATGCATAAAGTCCATTCAAGTTACAGTCATCAACCCTTAAACCACCCCAAAATCATCTACACCACTAATCGTAAAATATTGAAATGATACATGATAATCAGACATGGAACATGGGAGTGCATTCTTAAAAATGGAGCCATAGTCTGGGTGCTTTGAGTCACAAGATAGAATGGGTGACCACTGAAGTATGCGAGGAGTGACACTGAAAACTGGACGAGATCCAAGTGAGACATTTGGGAAAGAATAGGTAGGTTCATGCCAGAAATTCAATATCAGAGCTCAGGAAGAGTCAAGATTCAGAAACAGGCCAAGAGTTTCTGATGCCAAGATGCCAAGACTTAAACAACGGTGAGCACCAGAGCCAGGGCCTGGAGGCCAGCACAACATCAGAGCCAAGAGGACTGGCTGAAGGAGAAAGGTAAGAGAATTCTTTCTTTCAGACCACCTCCTCCACTCTTACAGTTTCCTGTAACATAAGGAACACTCTGAGAGCCTGTCCTTGGGTGCCCCTCCTCTCTCCTTTCATACTTAGTACAAAGGATGCAATTAATCAAGGTATTTTCCAATTTACAAGGTGCCATTTTTGAATAGATCGATAAAGAATGGATAGAAAATGTTCAATTTTGAATTAGATGGCACAAATGTTTTTGAAAGTATATGTATACATATATTTTCCAAATATCTTTCTTTGATAATGCATTGTATTTCCATCAGCATAGTGTTGGTGAAGTCTTTAAATATACCCTTTTTAAATTAAAAAAAAAAATTAACACTTATTACCCACAAACTGTGAGATCCTGACCTGAGCTGAAGACGGACACTTAATTGGCTGAGCCACCCAGGCACCCCATGAATATGTCCTTTTTAAAATGTGTTTAATTTTTAAAACAATTTTTATTTTCATTCTAGTTAGTTAACACATAGTACAATATTAACTTCAGATGGAGTATATGGTGACTCAATATTTTCATACTAGGTGATATAGGGACGTGTTTGAATATATCCTTTGTAACACGGAGTTTTGCTTCTTAATCTAAGAATCTACATGGAAACTAGAATTTTCCTTAAATGTTCATTTCTGGAATAACTGAGAAGAAAAGGTTTTATTTTCCTCCTCCTCCTCCTCCTCCTCCTCCTCCTCCTTCTCCTTCTTCTTGTTTTTTACTGGTCTGGTGTAAGGAATGTCATATCCAGACAGTAACCTGTATGCAGAGCACAGCCAGCTTCCTAAGGCTTTAATCAAGGTAGCAATGTGGTCAATATTTGGTATTTTAATATTCATATTAATATATAACATGTGACAGCTGGACAGAAGATGAATTACAAATCAGGGGGGATAGTAAGACCAGGTGACAACAAATTAAATAGGCTGCTATTAAATTTAGCGAGAAGGGGGTTCAAAACAATGTTACATATGGTAGGTCAAAACCAAGCTTTGAAGCACAGGGAGGGGAGAGTTGGGTTTTGTGACTTGTTCATTTACCTTTTAAAATGATTAGTAAGGTGAATCTTCTCTTCGGATCTCCCGGGAACTCTTCCAGAAAGTGGTATTTGCGGGGAAGCAATGGGTTTGGTTGGTAGTCTAGGGAAACCCTGGTGTGAGGGAGGGAAAGTGAGACAGAGAAGTGAAGCGAGCTGATAAGGAGCATGTTCCCACTACAAATTATCCCCCCCTATGGACTAGGGAGCTGGGATATTTCCACCACAACTCCTACCAGTCTGTGATTAGGGGTTGTAGGGGGTTGGGGATTAACTCCCAGGCACTTCGGGCCTGTCTTGGGTGCAGTGCCCAGGTGAGGAGAAGCCGGCTTCACCCCAATGGTGCCAGCCAAGCAGAGGGGGGCAAGGCCGCAGGAGTATCTGCTAGCAGGTAGTTTGTTGTTTTTGAGATTGTGTGAAAACCTTTTAATTTTGAAGACTATTAATTCTCCATCATTTTCATGGCAACTGTTTTTCCTAATTTACGTTTCTTTCTTTTTTATTTTTGTGGAACTTTTCATTGCACAATTTTAACACAATGTGATCCCTTTCTCTTTAGTTTTCTCCATTGCTTTCATACTGAACGGTCTTTTCCCATAAAAGATCTGATCGATATTCACCAATATTTAAAATTCTTTTTTTTTTTTTATTGAGTGTCCAAAACACCACAGGAAAACACAAAATAACTGGAAAGTATAGTATTCTGGCTGTAAACATTGAATATATACTTATATGTTAGGCATTTGTTGGTTGGGTAAACTATAAACACTGTCCCCCTTTTCCCTTTCTAACACAATTTTCCTTGTTAGCTTTTTTGATAAAGCAATGCCTTCTCCACAGGGATGGGTCTGAGGCAGCCATTAACTCTCCTTATTCTTTGTACTCATCTTGTATTTATGGTAAAGCACAACGCACACGAAAAAAGACAACCACGCCAAAAGAATTGCAGATGAATGGACCCAGAGACTCAACTGGGTTGTGGCTTTCACATTTTTTTTCAATAGCGTCATCCAATAATTCCCCTTCATTATTTGGAGCATTTTTTAAATTGCATCAGAGTTGACATATAACATAATAGTTTCAGGTTTACAGCACGATGATTCTGTTTGGAGCAAATTTTGTTTAGTTCTCTTCTATTAACAACACAGAGTCCTGATTACACTGAATAGATGTACTTTCTGTTAATATTATATTAGATTCATTTTTTTTAAATGCTTTTAGCACGAGTGCAGGAGGGGTGGAGAGAGAGGGAGAGAGAGAGAATCCCAAGTAGGTTCCGCATGGCCAGCTCAGAGCCCGACCTGGGGCTAGATCTCGGGAACCGTGAGATCATGACCTGAGTGGAAATCAAGAGTCAGATGCTTAACCGACTGAGCTACCCAGGTGCCCCTAGATCCACTTTCAGTTGGAAAGGAAAATCCTTAAAGTTAGCTCTTTTTACTTGCATGCTACTTGACTCGCAGATATCCAGGAGGAATTATGTAAAGAGAAGTTTGAAAACAGACAGAGATGGAAACACAGTGTTTGGGGAGGTCTGCGAACAGCACTTTGGTCTGGCAAAGAGTTTTACTTCATTGTGCCATCGTGTGACCGAATGTATTCCCCCTTTGTCACCGGTCAGCCCCTGTGTTGGTTTTCTATTGCCGTATACCCAATTTAGCAACTTAAGACAGCACCCTCATAGTTCTGTGGGTCAGAGGTCTGACCCGGAGAGACTGGCTTCTCTGCTCAGGGTGTCACAGGCTGAAATCAAGGGTCAGCCGGGGCTGAGGGCCCCTCTGGAAGCTCCTAAGAGACATCTGCTTCCCCGCCCGTTTAGGTTCTTGGTAGAATCCAGTCCTTGCTTTTGTAGAACCAAGTCTCACATTTCCTGGCTGGCTGCCACTCAGGGTCTCGCTCAGCTGGAGACCACTCACACTCTTTGCCCTGATCTCCAAGCCAGCAGCAATGCTTCAAGCCCCCTCAAGCTTTAGCTTTTTCTGACCTTCTCTTCTGCTCGCAGCCGGAGAAGATTACCCGTGCTCTTACATCTCCAAAGGAAAAAGTCCACTTGCACAGCATTCCTAGTCCTCTCTCCTGGATAGTCTCCTACGGCCATTATCACAGGCTACGGGCCATTAGGACAGGACACAGTGACTTCCGGTGGATATTCAGAAAGTGTTGGGTCGATCTTGCTCCCCGCTGAGAGGTCCTTTTCGAAATGCGTTGTCACCCGCACAACAGCTGGGTATTCTGCTATCCCACTGATCTCGGTGCCCTCGCGGCCTCCTTTTATTTTGCACTTGGCCTCAGAACTCTGGGCCACAAAGCCCCCTGTGGCTGTTGCCCTGTGTCCTAAGCCAGCAAGAGCAGGTTGAATGTGAGCAAAGCCACGCTGCTCTGGACTGCACGGTCCTTCAGTCTTCCCCAACACCGCCCAAGTTTCCAGGCGTGTGTCGGAATTTACTGAAGGATGCAGGCACTTTCGGGGTGAGGACATCTGAGAAGGGACTCCCCCGCAACACAGGATTTTCAAACACAGGTCTGGGATAGGGTGAGCCAAGGGAGGTGCTGTGGGTGCAGAATTGAAGACCTTTGCTCTCAGATCAGCCCAGTTCTGCCCTTGTAGGACCTGAGTGCCTTCTGAAACCTTACTCCCTTCGTTCTCCCCCTCAAGGAAACACTCTAGCTTATACAATGCAGGGCCCTAGCCCCAGCCCTTTTCCTATCCATAACACAAAATACATGGCATTACCAAGGAAACCGAATACATTAAGATATTATTAAGGTAATAAAAGTAACACAAAATAATTGATATCGTAATGTATGTGTTTATATTATGAATACAGTCAATAAAAAGATCTTATCATTTTGAAATATTAATGAACATGAAACTTATTTCAAATATCCACAAAAATTTTATATAATTCAGAAAATATCCGTGATTTCTATTAGTGGCAAATGTTTAGAGTTCATTTTACTGTATTTGGGAAGAGGCTTGTATTTGCAAGAGAAGGAAATGCTAACTTGTCATTGAAGATTAGTCATAAGAAAGAGATGATATTTTTTCACCCAGGTTCACAGATCCCTTAAATTCTCTCTATTGACTCCAGTTTAGAATTCCTGTTCCAGACTCAAATCCAATGTTCTGAATATTTAGAGCGGTTGGGGACGGAGGGGGGAGAGAGGAGAAAGGAAAAAATCATGCTTCCCCATGGTAGAGGTTTCCTGAGGACCTACTATGTGCAGGACACTTGTCAAGAAACATGATCGAGGAAAACACAAAAACAAACACAAAAAACCTCGCAACAATTTTGTACCCGGTCATATTGAGGGCTTTGCAACAGGATTTCAACTGCTCCCAGAAGGAGACCAGCTTCAATTATTTAGACTTGTGTTTGATCTAGTTTCCCTAACCTACTTTCAGTGGGCCTGGGGTTGGAAGGAGGAGAGAGATGCAAAAGATAAGATCGTCCTAGAGGGCACTTTTGTGATAATTCAAAAACACATAACCAATTCATCAAAGATTACCAAAATGCAAGATTCCTAAGCGACAGTAAATATTTAAAGCTCTGATGGAAACGGAATTAGAAGTAGGAATTAAGTCATCTAATCCTTTCACCTGCTCTGATGCACTAAGAGAAACCCTTGGATATTTGCTGATGGCACACTTGTGCATTTTTCTTCCATTACCGAACACGTGGGGAGCGTAATTTTTCAAACTGACATTCACTTTTGAAAATGCTTTCATGTGTCAAAGTAAATCCAACAAATGTAAAGAACCCATTATTTTAAGGGAGAATAAGCTGATTCATGCCATGAGAATAATTTTCTCTTCGCAAATGTCTCCTGCATATCATCTACAAAGAGTTGCTAAAAATACACTTTTGAGGAATTAACCCAAGCTGCTTTTCTCCAACATGTAGAAATCTTCAAAACACCAGAACTAAAAAGGGAATTGGACCAAGGTACTGGTCACCTTGTTCTTCTCCAAGTTGAGGTGCCATTAATTTGACAAATTGGTTCCCAATTCGCAGACACAGAACCCAGGGTGGATGCGTTCAGCAGAACCTGGCGAGTCAGGATTATCGACTCACGAATGGGGCGCATCTCTTGCGTCTCCATCACCAGGAGGATAGGAAGATGCTGACCCTCCAGCCCTAATTCCTTCATTGACCACCAGGGTGCGCTATGGCGCCAGGCAGTGGTGCTGGCAGAGTCCACAGAATCTGGCTCTTCCTTCTACCGGCTGGATGGTCTTGACCAACGGTAGCTTTTCCTCACTAAAGTCTCAATTTATGCATCTGTCAAGTGGAGCTAATAATCTCACTTCAAGGGCTATCCAATAGGTATCAAATGAAGCAACATATCTGGAAAGATTAATACCCTATACATTGTAAAATCAATCGACCAAGTTATCTCATTTCTTTTTCCAACTTTTTCATTTTCTTTTTTCCAACTTTTCAAATGGATGCTTTGGGTAAAAAACAAAATCTAAAAGCTTAGAAAGGACAGACATTTCTCAAGTATCATATATTTTATCTAAAGACATCTCTCAAGCATTGTATGTTATACATCTAGAGAGCTCTATATACGTGCTTCCAAAGACGATGAAACTCATTTCAGAAGAAGTGAGACAGTAGGCTAATGGCAAAGGGTTTGTTCATCCAAGTCAGAAATGCTCACGAGTGGTTGTATGATGAAACGGTGCATTGAAACAAGCCAGTTGCAAACACATGTAACTGGCAAAGAGCTGGTGCCCGGGATAAATAACTCCTAGGGGCACCTGGGTGGGTCAGTCAGTTAAGTGTCCTACTTCATCTCAGGTCATGACCTCCCAGTTCGTGGGTTTGAGCCCCGCATTGGGCTGTGTGCTGACAGCTCAGAGCCTGGAGCCTGCTTCAGAATCAATGTCTCCCTCTCTCTCTGCCCCTCCCCTCTCATACTCTGACTGTGTCTCTCTCTCTGTCTGTGTCTCTCTCTCTCTTTCAAAAATAAACATTAAAAAAAAAATTTTAAAGAACTCCTAGAACTCAGTAATAAGAAGACAAACACCAGATTTAAAATGGAGAAGAGATTCGAACCAACTCATCACCAAAGAAGATACACAAACCCAAAGCAAAAACAGAAAAACTCCAAATCATTAGTCATCGGGTACATGAAGAAATATACATGAAATAATGCTAACTGGCTAAAATTCATCTAAATGGCTAAAATTCCAAATGACGCACAACACCAAACTCTGGCAAGAATATGAAGCCACAAAACTCTCATACATTGCAGGAAAGGACATGAGATCGTAGCATTTCCATAACTTGCGTTACAACTTGCAACCAGCGTTTTTAAAGCTTGAAACAATCCACATGTCATCAGCAAAAGACTGGATAAAATGTGGGATAATCATGTAATAATAAAAAGAAACAAACTACTGATACATATAACAATAAAGATGAATCTCGAAACCGTCATACTGAGTGAAAGAAGACAACAAAAAAACATACATATTCTACGATTCCATTCATATGATCGCCTGAAACTAATCTATGGTAAAAAGTAATCAGAACAGTAGTTTTTGGCGGGTGTAGGGCAGAGATTGACAGGAAAGAGGCATGAGAAAACTTTCTGAGGTTGAGGACTATGATTCACATAGATGGATGCATTTGTCAAATGGACCCTGAAGATTTGTGTGTATCATTGCGTCCAGAATTTACATCAAGATAAAAAAAAACTCAGGGTACCTGGATGGCTCACGTGTTTAAGCATCCAACTTCAGCTCAGGTCATGATCTCACAGCTCATGAGTTCAAACCCCACATCAGGCTCTGTGCTGAAAGCTCAGAGCCTGGAGTCTACTCCAGATTCTCTCTCTCTCTCTCTCTCTCTCTCTCTCTCTCTCTCTCTCCCCCCCCCCTCCCCCACTTCTGTGCACTCTCTCTTTCTCTCTCTCAAAAAAATAAACATTTAAAAAATAAAAAAAACTCTAGTAGTAAACTGTCATTAACATATGAGCAGCAAAGTATTTAATGAAAAGTATACCATCTGTAATTTATAAGAGGAGACAGATTGGCAGCTGGCTAGACACATGGATGAAGGTGACAAAGAAGGATGACAAACTGCAGTCCTGAAGTTTGGTATCAATGCTCACTACCATTTGCTTTTCAAATTTGGCTACCTCTGCATTTGAAAATTTTCATGATAAAATTTTGGGGAAAAAAAAACCCTAAAAACACATACAGCTTTGTTACCATTTGTGAATACTCTTCTAAGAAACCCAAGGTCCTTACTTGCAGGATGTGGTATATCCTCTGCCTCTACAGCTTGAAACAAAGCCAGATACCAAAAACAATGAGGAGCAGTGCCCCTTACGTTCGATTATAACCAACTTTATATTTGAACTGCCCTCTACCTGAATATTCTCGCTTGGAGAAGTTAAAAGTCATGGAAAGGGCACTTCACTAGAAGCCATGATAATACTTCCCTTAAATGGAAAGCTACACCTACTAGCCAGTGTGTATGGTGATCAAGTATAAAGTAGAGTGAAGTTGGTTGAGCAAGACTGAGTCTTGCATCATAGGGGGGTATGATTGCTCCTATAGACCGGACCACTGGTTACCCTCTACAGTGTATTTTGGGTCCAACAGAGAAAGGTAACAAAAACTACCACAATCTTAAATAGATGAGATAGCCCACCAGCGAAGAGAGGTGCAAGTGGGGGTGAACGCTGGGCTTAGAACCCCGGTCGAGGCAAAAAGAATAAGGAATGAATACAGAGAGGTATCCCCTCTGGCCCTATCATCACTTGCAGAAATGATGTCATAGACTTGTGCTGTATTTTAGCTTTCTTTTCCAGCTTTCCCCTGGAAATTCAGCCGAGTGGTCCATAATGACGGCCAGTGGGCTGAATCCAGCAGAAGACGGCCCAGGGTGTCTGGTTTCATTTTAAAATTTTAATTTAAATGTCTTTCGCTCGAACACCACTCTCCTGTTCAAACAGGCTGCATTTCTCACATTTGTCTTACACCTGTCCAGATTTACACACTTGTATTACACACTCGTATTACCTCCATGGCTTCCATACAAAATTGAATTTACTGTCGCTTCTTTGAGAAATACTTCCTCACCTTTTCTTTTAATTTTTTTTAATGTTGTAGTTATTTATTGATTTTGAGAGGGAGCATAAGCAGGGGAGGGGCAGAGAGAAAGGGGGACAGGAGATCTGACTCGGGCTCTTCACTGACAGGCTGACAGCAGCGAGCCAGGTGTGGGGCTCAAACGCATGGACCACGAGATCATGACCTGAGCCGAAGCTGGACGCTCAACCAACTGAGCCACCCGACCCCCCCACTTCCTCACCTTTTTTCCCCTTATTTTTTTTCCTCCTTGTTTCACAGTAGCAGTTGATCCGGTTGTTGTGAACGTAAGTTTATCTTTTGTTGTTGTTCAGTTATTGGTAGGTTTAGATACACTGTTCACATCAAGCGTTACAGGACCCACGTGTTGTGAGCATCAAGGGCAACGTGAGGACCCTTCTGCAATGTCTCCTCCTCCAACAGCAGCTGGTGTGCTAGGTGGGTGCCATCTTGTCAGAGCAGAATAAGTATGTTGGTGATTTGAACATATGAGTCTTGGAATGTGAGGGAGCTAGGTGGGTATTTTTGCGGTTTGATAAACAGGATGACCCCCTAAAAGCAAGACGTGAGATTCCTAAGTCCCTAGGCCAAGTCCTTAGCCGCCAAATATGCCCAATGCTTATATTTTCTCTTGGCTGGTGATGAATCAGTCCAATCAGAACTTCCCCTTTGGGAAATATAAATAAGTGACCAGAAAAAAAAGGTAGCTCTCTGGAGCTCATTTATCTTTAAAACTTCTGAGCTTTGTGTTTCTCTAAGAGGCTTGCTACATATCCCAGTCTTAGAAAAATCGGGACCAAGAGTGACTCATTGACTATTGAGACAAAGGGCCCTGCCCCTTCATTTACTAATATGCCCATGCACTAAAATGCCACCAGCAAAGATAATCTACATGTGCCTTTTCTTTGACCTTTGAACAAGATTCCATACATGCAGGAGTGCATCAATTTACTATCATGTCAATGTGTGACACTGCATCCCAAGAGCCAGGCAAAGTGCCTGGCCAGTTATAGGTGTCCTTGAACTCAGCAAATGTCGATGGAAGGACCACTCTGTCAAGACCATGGCCTAGGTTCCGGGGATGCCAATACTCCCATACTTTCCATTTAGGTCTCATTTAGATGTTGCCCTGGACTTTATACTTGACTTTGTAAAGCTCTCAAAGACCCTAGGGGATAAATAATTAGAATTAAGGAACAACATACTTTTATGAGAGAAGTAGTCAAGGACATGGAGATCACTCCAACCACCTGACTTTCCAGATGGCAATTACCCTTTAAAGGCAAAATATCCCACAACAGATATTTTATGACTTCAAGAAAGTTAAGTCACCAGGCTCCTGGGTGGCTCAGTCGGTTGAACATCCGACTTCGGCTCAGGTCATGATTTCATGGTTTGTGAGTTCGAGCCCCTCGTTGGGCTCTGTGTTGACAGCTCAGAGCCTGGAACCTGCTTCAGATTCTGTGTCCACCTCTCTCTCTGCCCGTACCCCGTTCATGCTCTGTTTCTCTCTCAAAAATAAATAAACATTAAATTTAAAAAAAAATAAATAAATAAATAAAAGAAAGTTAAGTCACCAATTCTGTCAGAATGAAAACATTTGTCAGGCATAGAGAGGAATCCACATTTTTTTTTTTTTTCAGTTTAGACGGTCGTGGTGGGGAGGGGATTGGAATCTGTCACAGAAAATATTCTTCGTAAATGTTTTCCTAAAATCTAATATAATGCAAGCAGGGTGTTATCTTGCTTATTAGCAAGCCAGGAAAAGGTTGCTGCTTAACAATTCAATTCAAAATAATTAGCCTCCAAGAGGCTGTGATTTAGAAATCTTGCTCCATAACTCCCATTAACTTTAATTGAGTTTATAGCTCATGTAAGGAAAAAAGGAAAGAATGGTACTGGCTTTTAAAATTAAATTTAGGGTGAATTCAAGAATTATAGCCTTGTTGACCCTGTTCTTCTCCTGCAATCGTCCCCACAATTTGTTTATGACCATTCTCACATCATTAACTTTTATAATTTTATTTGTATTTATTTATTTATTTGCCACAGTCCGTTTATCCTTCCAGGGCTCCTCATTGGTAGACTTCTAAAATTATCTTTAAATGGCTAATTAGTTCCCAGCCGCCCAATTCCAGCCTAAGTCAGGCTTCGTCATTATCGTTACTTGGTTGTACCTTCCAGTTCTTTCTCCTCCCAGAGTCTCACCGTGGGTGCTCACACTTCCTGTTTCTTTTTTTTCTCAAATGAGACCCTTGCCGCATGTTAATATGTAATTTTGAGTATAATTATCTATTGCTTCATTCTAGCTTTTCCAAAAGAGACTTGCATTTTTTTTTTCACATAACATATAGGCTGCATTATGTGCCACAGAAGAAAATCTAAATTGAAATCTGGACTTTAACTCGGGGGAATTATCAAGGAACACAATCCTGGGAAGACAAGAGGCTAGGATCAGACGGAAGCTGAACAAATGAAGGGGGTTGAGGAGAGAGAGGGTAGACCGGCACTTTCCATAATACACACGCTCTTCACCCAAATCCTGTCGTCCTCTTGGGTTCTCTACGGATGAAGTTAATAAACATGTCCCCTCGATGTTAAAACGTCCACTTCCTTAAAGCAGTAAGAAGCTTCTAGCACGTGGAAATGTACAGAAAACAAAACCTCTTCCATTGCCAGTTTATCCAGTTTTAACATTTTTCCCCCATTATTACTTGCATTCATCTTCTGTTACCGTGTAACAAATTACCACAAACCGAGTGGCTAAAAACAACAGAAATGTGTTATCTCACAACTTCTATAGGTTGGAAGTCTGATGCCATGTGACTGGGCTCCCTGCTCAGGTATCTCAAGGCTGAACTCAAGGCGACGGCTAAGCTGGGTCTTCATTTAGAGAATCTAGGCAGACTAAAAATCTGTTGGCCATGCTTATTCCTGTTCTTGGAATGTTCCTCATGCTTCTGAGAGTGAGGCCCCCGTTCTTGCTGCCTGTCAGCCAGGGGCTGCTCTCAGCTCCAGGAGGCTTTTGCCTTCACTGCCATGTGTCTCCTCCTCTTTGAGCGACTGAAGGCACAGAGCACCTTCTTATGCCTCCTATCTCTGACTTTTTCCATCTCTGACCCCTAGACCCACATTTACAAAGGGCTCATGCAATTTACTCAGACCCACCCAGGTCATTTCCCTTTTCAAAGGCGAATCTGTGCCATTTAGGCTAATCTAATCATGGACGTGGCACTCTATCATCTTCATAGTCCTGGAGATTATGCAGAACAGGAGTAGGGAAGGGTCAGCGGTCTTGGAGAACATCTTAGAATTCTGCTTACCACTCGACGCTGGCCATTTCTCATTGGGTCCTAACCGTGAGAGTTTGCCAGATGGAATCTGAAACTGGCTCCTGTACACGGAGGGCAGGGAGATACTAAAGAAAGAGGCAGAGCACTCCAGATGGTGAGATGGCAGTGCACAAGCAAAAGAACTTACTTATGAGGCTTGTCTTGGGCATCGTGTGACAAGTAGATCTTCACACCCACCTATCAGAATATTAGACGTTTTTCTAGGAGCCTTCACTGGGGTCAGTCATGTATACCGTCCAGATGGTCTCAACGGCACCTTGCTCTGTTGAAGTTACGTCCTTGGAAATGGCTTTCACTGTGGGAGTGGTGGGCAGAAAGTACATCCCAAGGACGGAGGAAGGAGAGAGGAGCCTCCAGTTTCTTGGGTCCAACCTGCAGGTCAGCCAGTGGCTGTACCCTCTTGACGACCTCCTTCAACACTTCTGAATCAATATACTACAAATCTACAATAGCATTCTACCAAAATGGTTAAAACAGAGAAGTTCTAGATGGATACATCATAAAAAAAATGTAAGTGGAAAAAGAAACTTCAAGAGAGTATGGACAGAACAACAGAATTTGTGTAAATTTTATGAATTTTATAAAACTTGCATGAACAATGAACGAACCAAGTTGAGGATGTTGGTAAAAGAAAAAGAGGTAGAAAGGCCTGGATGTGCTTGGTATTTAAGGGTTGCTGAATACAGTTTCCCTGTCACACTTTCCAGCACGGTGTCCAGATTTCCCAGTGGCTACTGAATCTGTGTGAGCACTGCTCTCACATCATTCTTTTCTATGACCACAACTTCTAGAAGGAAGATGCCACACTAGCTCAGAATTGGCAAGACACAGGAAGCCCAGTTATGCTGGACCCCAATTATCTTGCTCTTGGGTAGACGGCTTTTCAGCAAAGCCTTCCATTGATATGCCTTTTATTTCATTTCATTTTTATTTAGCAGTCTAACTGGGTCGAGGTTGATGCTGTCTTTTTCAGATAGATCTCATCCATTTTCCTCCTGGATTTTTTATCACCTCCTTATTAGAAGCAGAAGATTCAGTCTCTTAAGAACCTCATCCCCTCATCATGACTCATTCAGAGGAGAGCTTGCTTCTCTCCGTACTTACTGTGTTTTATTCAGGAGATAGTTTTGAGCCCCTACCTCCGCCAAACTACCGACCATTCTTTTTTTTTTTCCTTATTCTGTTCTTTTTTTATACTATTAGTTAATTGGTACTTTTACCCTTGTCCCAGACAATTGAAGAGCATTAGAACATTTTATTTTTATTTTTTAAGTGTATTTATTTTGAGAGAGAGAGAGAGAGAGAGACAACAAGGGAAGGCCAGAGAGAGAGAGGGAGAGAGAGGATCCCAAACAGGCTCCATACTGGGAGCACAGGGCCCGAGGCAGGGTGCAAACTCACCAACTGTGAGATTATGACCTGAGGCCAAGTCAAGAGTCTGACACTTAATCCACTGAAACACCCAGGTGCCCCAGAGCATTAGAACATTTAAATGTTAATTAGACCATTCTTCCTCATATAGAGTCAATTGTCACCTGTTCAAATTCTCTATATTTAAAACCCAGAAGATGTTACTATTATTGTTTACAAAGTCAATATTCATGTACACTTATTGCCATATTTAGCATTTTACTTGCTCTTCACTTCGTGGGTAATTTTGATCTTTGTATATGAAAAAGAAGAGAAAAAAAAGTTTTCATGTTTGCCCTCACGTTTCAATGGTAATTAGGCTGAAAATAGACCAAATTTCATTTTCCTTCAGAAATTAAAGACATTGTTTTATTGTCTTTTAGCATTCACTGTTGCATATTAGAGATCTAACAATAATCTGATTTTTCTCTTTTCTTCTAAGGACGATTTTAGGATTTTCCCTTTTTATTTAGAGGTCTATGATGTGTCTAGATTTATCCACCTTTCTTTAAGGGCTTGAGAATTCTACATTTTACATTTATTTGTGGAGCATAAGTGAAATCTAAGTAAATAAATATAGTATGTTAGACAGTATTAGTGCTGGGGAAAAATAGAAATAAGGAATACAATATGGATATTGGGTGGTGGAAAACTGTATCGTTCTTTACTATTGCACCATTTTTACTGAAAAGAAGATATTTGTTTTTCCCTCTACCTTTATTTTTTGAATTTGAACCTAGTCTCCATGTCTCACACTAATTCCACAAACATTTATGGAGTTTTCACTGTACCATGTAATAACGAATACAATAGTGAATAGATATGCAGCCCCCCCCCCACCTCAGAGCCTCAAATTTTGAAGGGAATGATGGCATTAAGCAGGCACTTCCAAGTGCCATACGTGGACATTCACAAAAAGATAGTTGCATGAAAGGGAGATGTGGATTCTGAAGGCATTCTTGCTGCTGTCCCTTGTTATCTTTTTTTCCTTGGCCATGAAAATGGCCTCGTCTTCAGGTTCAGCCTTCTTGTAACACATACTCCAAGCATCCTGGTGTCCAAGCTACATATGGTCTGAAATCCACTGAATTTTTGGTGTCCCCTTGTTGGTGGTCCCATAGTAGAGACTCAATAGACAGAGTGGAACATCGCATTGCTTACGGTTTCCTAAGACAATAACTCTAGTCTCCTCTTACCTAATTATCATTTCTGGACTGCCATATTTGGTCAGTTGAATTAAAATAATAACCATCTCACTGTCACTGGCATGCTCTTGCAGGGAAAGGAAAAGTAAAATTTAACAATGCTCACTAAATGCTGCTGGTAACTGAAACGTAGAGCAATTCTGGGAGCCAGCCATGTGGCCAGGAAAATCTGAACTCTTTCGTATTTCCCTTACCTTGCTCAGATTAGTCATGAAGCCACCTAGGACCGCAGAAGCTTTGGATCATCATTTTGCATCTGAAGTATGGCACACGACTGCACACTCATTCGCTGTAACTTAAATTATTCACTATTACTCCTGGGTGCCTAGATGGGCAACTAGCATAGTGCAGGCACTTAATAAATTGATCCCATTAATTAATAAGTGAAATCACAGTTTTCAATGGTTTATGTGATTTCGTATTTTTAAAGGGAAGACAAGTATCATTAAATATTTTTCCACCAAATAAATAATAGAAACATTATGTTTTCTAAATAGGAGATAAGGCACTGTACATGTATTATATAAACAATATAGTATCTGTATGTATAATATAGGTCTTCACTAAATATTAGCTTTCTCTTTTTTTCCTAATTGGAAGTATTTAATGTGTCAAAAACGTAAGTTCTCTCGCTTTACATTTTACTCCATTTTCGTTTAATTACAATGATTTCTTTTCCTCTATGGATTATAGTTTTCCTATTTTCTTTTATTTTTAAGTCCCTGATATGCTTTCCAAAGCAAAGTCATCAAACTATAATAACCCATTTGCAAATGGGGTAATTAACTTGGTTTATGATTTCAGAATGATTTCTGGTATTCATGTCAATTTGCTTGTCTTATTCAAATTGAATTTGGTTTTTATTCACGAAATGGCTATACAGAGGATTAGATTTAAGTTCCAGTTCCTAGTAGTGGTAGAGGGAGCCAAAACAGCTATGATTAAAGAACAGAGTAAAATTAAAAATGCACACTTTTGTGATTGAAGAGTGTTGTGTGGTTATTGGTAACTTCCACTTAACAATTAGGGAATAAATCATTGTATTCAAGTACACTCAGCAGGAATATCTGATCTGAAACCGAGAATTTTTTACATTGTGCAAAAAATACCACGGTATTTATGGGAAATCTTGTTTTTCTGTGCATTCGTATAACTGATGAACCTCATAAGCAGTGGTAATAACTATCAAATTGGAAGAAACATACTTCTTGATTACAATGTGGTTCCTCTGTTACATTTATTTCAAGATATCAGTATCATTCATGTTCTTTTCTTTAGATGTTTAGCATTTCCATTTTAAGATCCTATTCAGCCACTAATACTCCATTATGAAGAGTCCTATTGGCTAAAATTGGTATTTATATAGGCAACAAGCTTAGCAGCATATTTTCTAAGTGATGATCAAATTTAGTCTGTTTGAATGATACCCTTCGATGGCTCCATTCTGCCTCCTTTTGCTAAGGATTCTTCCTATTATGCATGATTACATCAGCAAGCAAATGCAAACACATTTCCAAGTCTCTGAATGAGTGTACTTATTAATGAGATTGCTGCCATGTTCCTTCTCACAAGCCTAGGCATTTTTATTGTTATGCACCTTAACTCGCTATCCTACGTGTCGCCTCTCAATGTGGCACACCTTTTACTTGTAAAGAAATCATTCGTTATCTGATATAAAAAGCAGTGACCCACTCTCAGTGCTATATTTCAATAACACCCAATCGATCGCTTAAAATAAACTCCTGCCTATTACCAGAATGTGATTGGAGAGAGGAAGACAAAAAGAAGAAAAGACAACAACAAAAGGGCTAACGAGACGCCCTTATCCATTGTCCATAGCGTAACTACCCCTGGCATCCATCACAGCGTGGGGGAAGAGTGATTTGAGATACATCTCATTTGTGATTTTCTACAAGGTTGGAGGTGGTAAGAGGAAATCTGTGGGAGGGAAAACCCCAGAGAAATAACGAGAAACTTTTCACTTTAAAAAAACAAAAAAAAAAAAACCAGAAGTGAAATTCAGCTCTGCTGACTTAATAATCAGCTACTAATCATCTAGTCATGTTTTTAGCAGGTTGAAACTAAAGCATTGTAGGTCATTCACGTGGTAGATATTTTCTAACAACCAGTGTATCTAGGAATTGCATGAAACACCAGAGATAAAATTATGCATAACCATCACCACCATAATAATAATAATAAAAACAACTTGATATCACATATTAGACCCTTCATAATTGTCTGCCACATCGTTTCCTTGCCTCTCAAAACCTCCCAAACACCTAGACTTAACTGCATCTTGCAAAAGAGGGAACCGAGTTTTAGCTGTACGATCCTAACTGTTCCTTACTTTGCTCATATGTGAAAGGGGAATAGTGATATTGTCGAATTCATAGTCCTGTGCCAGTGATTAAACAAATAACGAAAGTACTTAGAACGGTGCTCAGCATACAGCAGGCACTATATTAGGGTTTAAGTGTTATGACGCTATCATATGAAGTGAACAGGTTATGGTACCATGCTCAAAATATAAACATAATTTGTTTTCCACATTCAGAGCAGGAAACTTATGTTCAAAATTGTTCATGTTACTAATCTCCAGATGGGGAGGTGAGGATAAACTACAAGTTATAGCCAATTTCTTCTTAATGTTTTCTATATTCTCCAAGTTTCATAAAATTAACATGAGCTTTTTGACTATTAAAGATGGACATTTTTAATAAAATAAACTGAAAATGACAGTAATTTACTTTTTCCCTTGAATCTGGAAATAAAGTTTAAAGTCCCTTTAAAAGAATATTTTGAGGCAGGGAGGCACCTGGGTGGCTCAGTTGCTTGAGCGTCCGACTTCAGCTCAGGTCGTGATCTCATGGTTCGTGAGTTCGAGCCCCGCATCAGGCTCTGTGCTGACAGCTCGGAGCCTGGAGCCTGCTTCGGATTCTGTGTCTCCCTCTCTCTCTCTGCCCCTCCCCCACTTGCAGTCTGTCTCTGTCTCTCAAAAATAAATAAATGTTAAGAAAAAAATTTTACAAGAATGTTTTGGGGGCACCTGGGTGGCTCAGTCGGTGAAGCGTCTGACTTCGGCTCAGGTCATGATCTCATAGTTTGTGGGTTCAAGCCCCGCTTCGGGCTCTGTGCTAACAGCTCAGAGCCTGGAGTCTGCTTCAGATTCTGTGTCTTCCTCTCTCTCTGCCCCTTCCCTGCTCACTCTCTGTCTCTCTCTCTCTCAAAAAAAAAAAAAAAAAAAAAAAATTCCTAACATGAAGCAGTTTCATAACAAGTTTCTTCAAATCACCTACTCTCCCATTTGCCTGAGTTTATTTTTCTAACATAATATGTGAAATGGCATTTTCCACATTATCAGATATATTGTTGAATGAAATAGCATGCATCTCCAAAATAAAAGTTTTCCTTATGAAGTTAATTTGGAAAATAAATATATGTTCTTTATTACAACTCATTTCCCCTTAGGTAATGCAAAGATGAAGAAAGTTTTATTATTTCATGCCTACAAGATTAATATCTCGGCAATGACGGATGTTCCAAGAATGACTGTAATAAACCAAAATGAAAAAGCGGGGTCGATAGCATCTTTCGTTCACCTCTGAAGTGCATGCCAAGCCAAGATGAGTTCATATCCAAGGTATCTTCTCTACTGAACACAGTGGCACACTCAAGAGACAAAGTGAACCTAAATTCAATAAACACGTATTAACTCTCTGGCCAGATGTAAGAATCAGCTTTCTCAAACCATCTCACACTCCAAGGCGCTGTGTCAGACCCGGTGTGGAATTTGACGACCGAGATTCGTCTTCCACGAAACCAATAATCACTTTGGGGAATTGGGACTCAAACATGTAACAGACCCAGCAATGAAAAGCAGTAAGTATGTGGTCACTTTCTACGCAAAGGAAATGGCTTTAGAAATTCATAAAAGTAGCCTGGTAATCTATCCAATACTAGATCGATTCCATGGCATCAGGTGTAACTTTTGGGCCGTGTGTTATTCTTTTGTATGTGTTGTGCATATCTGGCTATTAGAGTCTCCCATACTCCTTCAAGAATTAGGATACCATTCTTATATGAAATATATGATGTGTGGCCAAAGTAATTGTGTTGAAAGCTAGTGAATGATCACTTACTTGAATTACTTTCTCTTTTGTAATGCGACTCAATACTTAGTTTATAGATTAATTTTGGGGACATTGGTTCAATTCTCTCCACCCAAAAAACAGGGCAGTATAAATTTTTCATATGCAATATTTTATTGGAGTTGGCAGTACATAATCTGGGCAGACAGTTTAGAACATTTTTATTTGGCAATGCTTTCCAAATTTATAATAATATAGCATAGTTTGGTGAGGAATTTAGAATGCGGGGCTCACATCCACCCAGAGTCATTCATTGAGTTCACACACCAGCTGTGTGGGATGGGTATTATCCTATAGCCTCCAGTTTACAAATGACGAAAAGGTGGTTCTGGGAGGGGACTGGGCTTCCTCATGCTCACAGACTGGGGCACAAACTCAACTGTTAGGAATGCAGTCATGATCATTGGGTAAGCAACTGAAAGTTCACATTTACTGGCATCATTAGGAATTTAACTTAACATTTTTTTTAATGTTTTATTCATCTTTTAAGAGATGGTGAGAGACACAGAGCACGAGCAGGGGAGGGGCAGAGAGAGAGGGAGACACAGAATCTGAAGCAGGCTGCAGGCTCCGAGCTGTCGGCACGCAGCCTCACGTTGGGCTTGAACTCATGAACCACAAAAGCATGACCTGAGCTGAAGTCGGATGCTTAACTGACGGAGCCACCCAGGCTCCCTAAGGAATTTAGCTTCGTAAAGAAAAAAATATATATGTATGTCTCCAATTGCCCTAAATGTGTTTCGAAGCACAGGCTGTAATGGCAAAACTACCAAGTGCTGACACACATCGGTTTACAACTTTCCAGGTTTTTCCTCAACCTGACCCTGTGTTGACTCCTAAGCAAGAAATTCTGTAAATACAATGTCAGACCTTGGATTCTACAAATATGATTATTTGGAAAGCACTAGAAAACTTCAGGAGCTAAGGAAATCCCTCAGTCAGGATGGTATACTTCATCTACCCTTTAATGAGAGAAATTTTTGGCAAATAATGCTATAACACTGAGGCTCAGCTGTTGATAATCTTAAAATAAGTCACACATCACAAAGGTTCTTCCATCATTATAAATAGTAAACATCTGAGTATTGACCCTGATTATGACCAATACGTCGGTGCCTTATTCACAGTGCTCTTAGAGTCTCGATGATGTGTTTTGTTTTTCTTTAATGTTTATTTATTTTTGAGAGAGAGAGAGAGAGAGAGAGAGAGAGAGAGAGAGACAGAGTGTGAGCAGGGAGGGGCAGAATGAGAGGGAAACACAGAATCTGAAGCAGGCTTCAGGCTCTGAGCTGTCCGCACAGAGCCCGACGCAGGGCTCAAACTCATGAACTGTGAGATCATGACCTGAGCTGAGGTTGGATGCTTCACCGACTGAGCCTCCCCACCCCAGCTGCCCCGTATGATGTGTTTTAATGTGCCCTTACATGCTTCAGCATCAGCAGAATTACTGCTATCACCCTAGAGTCCATTACATGCGCCATATTGTTTCGATGTTGGGGCCTTGACATAAGCTACACCCCTCCCCGCACATTCTTTCCCCTATTGTGATTAATAAACTCCTTCCCCTTAAAACTCCAGTTCAGACATGTCTTCCTCGGAGCAAAGCCTCACCATTGTTGCCTGGACTACTGCTGCCCCTCTATGCAGCCCTCTACTTTCTTTGTTATTCACACTACATCCACCCATTCAGGATTTACCTACGTGTTTTCTCCATGCCAGTTCCTGCCCTAAACACAGACGATACAATAGAGAACAAAGCAGAGAATGTGCTCGTCCTCATAAAACTCAATCATGTAGTGGAAGAAGATATCAAATATATAAGAAAAAATAATAAATCAGTTCCTTAAAATTGTGACAATCATTAAAAGGGAAATGAAGGGTGATGATGTGATCTGTGGCAGAAAACAGTGGATGAGGGATTATCTGAATGGTGTTATTAGGAAAAACTATTCAAGAATCAGTTTGAACTATGAGATGTGAAGGATGAGATCCAGCCAGACATTTGAAAACCTGGGCCAGGAGCAGTCCATTCAGAGTGGCCAACAGGCACAAGAGCCTCAGATACGAATGAACTTGGCACCGGCTGAGGACGCAGAGAGCCCTAGGTTTTCAGGTATAGGGTCAGACCTGTCTCTGGGACACTGAGCAGGGCACTGAGTTCCCTAAGCCTCATCTCCTCATCTGTGAAATAAGAGTAATTCATTCTTAATCCACAAATTGGTTAAGGGGATTAAAGGAGATAATCCAAGTAAGGAACATAGCTCTTTTTGCAACAGATTGCAAACATTCTGTGAATACTGGTTATTGGTAAAATTTAACACAGAAAGTGCTCCATGAATATTAGCTATTACATTAACCAACAAAGTACCTGTCTTGTTTATTTGTGATATACCAGTCACCTGTATGGGCAGAGGCTTCATGACATTCTCACCCTGGTATCAGACAGAGCTGCTCTGAATCTCAGCTCAACCAGTCCTGCTGTGGACCCACTCCTTAACTTTGTAAGCACTAGTGTCCTCATAGCTAAGTGGGATTATTAACGGCACCCACCTCACATGGTGACTATGAATATCACAAGAGAGACAGTCAGAAAAGAACTTCATATAGACCTTGTACCTAAGAAGCAATCACAGGGGCACCTAGGTGGCTCAGTAAGTTAAGGGTCCGACTTTGGCTCGGGTCATGATCTCATGGTTCGTGGGTTCGAGCCCCGCATTGGGCCATATGCTGACGGCTCAGAGTCTGGAGCCTGCTTAGGATTCTGTCTCTCCCGATCTCTCTGTTCCGCCCTTGTGCACACTCTGTCTCTCTCAAAACTAAATAAACATTAAAAAAAATTTTTTTTAAAGAAGCAATTGCAAAATGATTATTATTAAAATGATACCTCCATTTACTCCATTTCTGCTAAGGATCAGACCCTATGCCAAGTCTTTTTGTACATGATTTCCTTGAAGTCCCAAAGCAACTTGATGCATTAAAGACTGTCATTATTCTCATTTCATAGTTGAGAAAGCAAAACTCTTTAGTGA
The DNA here is from genome assembly GCF_018350195.1 of Panthera tigris. NCBI lineage: Eukaryota > Metazoa > Chordata > Mammalia > Carnivora > Felidae > Panthera > Panthera tigris. The sequence goes on along the minus strand of NC_056667.1, from coordinate 206,680,257 downwards.
CTTGTCCAAAGCCACAGTTACTAAGTAGAGGATGGAGCCTGAGGTCAAGCTCCCAAGGTCTAGCACACCAGAACCTAGCTTCTTACACACCCAACCAACCGTACATAAAGCATTTAATAGACTGCAGTAAAATAGGCTGTCTGCCCTTGAGCACATTCATGAGAGATCTGTTCTAGACACCCAAGGCCTCATGCTCAGGGAAGGGTCAGTAATCCAGAGAAAGGACTTCTGAGTGAGAGGTTAGAACTTGCATCTGATGCTCTAGGGCTCTGCAGAGATTGAAAATGAGGCAGAGAACGGGTCTGAGCTACACAACCAGCAAACTAGACATCAAGGGAGAAAAAGGCAAGGACTCAGTGTCTCCAAAACAAAGAAACCTGGATTCAAAGAAAGAAAAGCTGCAAGGTCACTTATGCGAATCCCATGTCACTTCTCCAAACACATTAATTAGATGATCTCTCCCCTCAAGGAAACTCTCTCCGAACTTACATACCATGGAATAGGTCGTTTTTATAAAAATCAAAATAAATGTAGGGCATCTATACGTAAAACATCAACAAGAGAAGTTTTGGAGGATTACAGTATTTTGATTACAGTTTTAAAGGTTGTTATTTATATATTTATACATATATAAATATATAATATTTAATAATATAATATATATATATATTTATATATCTTCAGGCTAAAGGAATAGGAGACAGAAACATGCTTGCAATTTTGAGTTTCTTAATAAATGCTAATCAAGTCTTATTTGTTAGATATTAAATGGAGATAAGCTTATTATCACAGACATCAAAAATATAAATCGTACAAATCCCTCTTTGCTGTTTTCCTTGAGCCTTATATTCCATTCTGAATTGTATATTGACAATCGGAAGACCAGCTCCTATTTATTCACAAACTGGCATTTTCTTTCATCAAATTTCAAACTCGTGTCACCATCGCACTGTGTAAGAAGCCCTGAGAATACTCCCTTTGTTAATTTCTAAAGGCAAGACTAAGTTTCCCCATACTATCTGGCACCAGCTGAGTCACCTCCAAGTACCTTCACGCAGTTGATTCCAGAGCCTTCTATTCATAAAAGCCACCAAAGACATCAAGCAGCTATACCCTGGGAGGTTGCCATGGCAACGTGTGAGCATGACCCCACAGATGCAGATGCAAGTTTGGTCACATCCGCACAGTCAACCAAAAGGCATCACATAGCACCCAGCTGCCGGAGTATAGAGCCAACGTGTAAGCTTGGAAGAAACATCAGAGGTGAGCAAAACACATACCTCACCAACTGTGGGTTTCGGTAGCCTGGGATTATCGTGAATCTCCTTTTTAGTTTGCCTCAGTATCCGATTATTTCAATAGCCACATATTGGCAATTTCCATATATAATTAATATATCCCCTTATACATAAGATATGTCCTATCTTTCTTTCTCCACTCCCACCACCTTGAACCAAACCATTGTGATCTTTCACCCAGATACGATAGTCTCTGGTCATTTACCTTCTATATCCTACAATACTCTATGCTCCTCACACAACTCCAAGGATGAGCTTTTTCATCCAGATGTTGATTTCAAAGCCCCACTCTCCACTAAAGGAATCAAGCTTGGGCAAGGAAAACAAGGTGAACCTGGGGCATTTGTGCCAAAAATGAAGCAAGTGCTCAAAATCTGATGGGGACATGTTGAAAGGCCAAGGAGCCAGTTTGTTTGAAAGAGCTCTCACTGGCCGATTATGGGACAATTTGAGTTTCAAAATGAATAACAGCACAAATTGTAAACCATTGATAAAACCAGAATCTGTGAGTTCACACTGAGAATAAATGAGCAAAGACATGAGTAAACATTTCTTAAAAGGACAAAACAAGAAGAATGGATACTAATGTAAAAGGTATAAAAGAACTATGAAAACCAACCGTCATCATAAGAATTGATTCAGGTAACAACTGTCATTAATGATAAATGTTACTAAGTATAATAGAAAACAGAATATTTACAGATTCTTGAAAGCATTTCCCAGGAAAGAGAAAAATAACTTTCCGGTGGAGAAATCTAGCAGGTATCACCTTAACCGAACAGTCAAAGCTAGCATCACCAATTAATAAGGCAAAGTGTGATCATAGATCTGCTGATGTGCTGTAATGAGAAGGTCATAATTTCTATATTACTCCTGTGAAAGAACATCACTTCCGTGGGATTCCTGCCAAGAGTGCATTACCTGAATCTAACCAGGCCAGAGTATCAGACAATTGAAGGGACTCTCAACTGCCGGTACTTTTCAAGACATCAATGTCCTGAGGACAAAGACTGAGACATCCGTTCCAGACCAAGAGAGACTAAGGATACATGGCAACTAAATGCAGCATGTGACCCTGGAAGCAACCCTGAATCCGAAAGTACAACTGATTGCTGTAAAGAGCATTAGGGAGACAGTTGGAGAAATCTAAATGTGCTCTGTGCATTAGGTATTAGTAGTGTGTTAACGTTACGTTTACTGAATTTGGCGATTGCATTTGATTGTCTAAGAGACAGTTTTTCTTTGGAGATACTGGACTACCTAGTGCTAAAACCTTACGTAGTTTATGACTTAACATCCAGATGATTCAGTTGTTACGGCAATAATAAAATTTATACAAAGAAAGAAAGAGAGAACAAATATGGAAAATCGCAAATCTAGGTCAAAAGTATAGAGAAATTCATTGTGCCATTCTTGCAAATTTTTTGCCTGACTTTCTTTCGAAATAAAAAGTCAAATATTTGAAAACCAGTCTTGTTAAAACGTGAATATTTCTGGTTGCTTCTCTTCGACTCCTTCAATGGCTTTCCATTTCTATTTAAAGCAAATTAATTTCCTACAAGGTTCTGACTGCCACTCCAGCCTCATCCGAGAGAAAATCTTGGGATCACACTGGGTTTCTTTGATTTTCAAGAAAATGTTAAGGTCTTCCGTCCCTCACAGATGCTCTTTTCTATATTAGCAGAACCATATCCAGTTTTGACCAACAGAGTCCCTTTCTTATTTCCTTGGTACTTAGTGCTTCACCTGTCTCCTTAGCACCACAGCACTTCCAAAATTGACAATGAGTCTACTCAATCCTCTCTTTACTGGTGTATCATCAAGCCCATTGGAAATCGTCTTTATGCTCAGAAAGATCAGGAACCATGACCACGTTGTTCTCTTCCTTATTCCTACCCCAGCGCCTTCCACAGAGCAGGACCATCTGAAAGAGAGGGTTCATTTAGATATCTGGTTGCCAACTGTTGGCACAGGAGTGGGTAAGGTGAATATGTATGGACTCCCAGTCATTCCTTTCTATTCCATCTGTAAGAGCTCCGTAATTGCAACAGGGTTTCTCTTTCCAGCCATTCCTCTCTGGACCCTTAGGCTAATGGTCCCCAGAAGGTTATTCAGAGAGTTTCCTACTCTGCCTTCTAGGTCATCTTGAGAAATACAGTTCTAATGAGGTCAACCTTTAATGCTTGAATTCTCTACATGACAAAGTGATTTTGCAGCCTCTGACATTTGAAACTAACCCATCCTGGGATGGTTGATTCCATCCTTGAACAGCTTTAAGCGTTAGAAAGTTCTTTTCTCTTGGTTCCCTTCCATTTGTCCTTACACTAACCACATTGCTTGGCCCACTCAGAATGAGTGAATCCTTCTTTTATGTGATAACATTTCCCATATTTGTGGGTTGTTCTTCTTTGTGAGGGTTCTTTTCTCTGAGCTTTTCGCCTTCAATGTTTTCTCCTTTAGTCTAATGAAAAGCATATCTCTTTTCTTTTGGGGTAAATTAAGTGCATGTTGCTTCTATATTGGAATATTTTCTCAGATGTTTAAATGGGAAAAAATATTTTTTTCTCTGTGGCCCTGCTTTAAATTAAAGTAAATATGAAAAGAATGTGATATTTGATCCTTCTCTTTTAAGTTAGTCAAATAAATATGCTTTCTACCAAAAAAGCTAAGACTATATTCCCTCTCTGAGCTATTTTATGAAGGTTTACTTCAGCTACATTCTCTCTCAAGTTAAATTTTCTCTTACTGTGATTTAGTGTATAGAAAGTAAATAATTGTCCACATCTACAAGAAAGACACTAATATTTTGACAACTTCCTTTACATCAGCATTGCATTAAAATGTCATTTCCTCCTTCCTATCATACCTATCATGTAGGTATGAGTGTTCCCTTTTTCAGATTAATAAATATAGGGATTAAATAATTTTTTCCTGGGCACACAGCTGATAAGTACCAGAGCTGTGACTTTTACCTTTATTTTATAACAAGTTGATTTGAATGAAGTAAAAAGAGGAATTTGTAAAAATACATTGTAAATAAATTAGCCAGATGCCAGTACTAAAAATTGCAAAATAGGATGGATAAGTTACAAACAACTAAAACAGATTACTAAGTGTAATATAGAAAAGAAGATCTAGAAATGATGTTTGATCACAAGTGAAATTTTGGCACATACTTTTCTAGTGATTGAGGGAGAATCAATGGTGGGTAGGATATGAGGAATGGAGGTAATATAATATTTTAGGTGGTAATAAAACATTAAAATGAAAGACAGCATCTAATTCTTTTGGCAAGTCAGATTCTTATTACAATAGTGTGTCTAATATTGGTCACCAGCCTCCAAAAGATTCTAGAACAACTGGAGAGAGTCCAAGGAATATAAACAAAAGTAGTGAAATTGACCAAAAAAAAAATCTGGTATAATAAGGCACTAAAATTACTTGCTAAATGAATACACAAATTAATGAATAAAATTGGCTATTTAACTGGAACGAAAAATACTAAAGAGTGACCTGATTACAATCTTCAAGAATCGAATGGAGTTGTTCTTTGCATCTGTGGGTATTTTAAGAGGTCCTAATAAAGGAACTTGTCATTAGATTAAGAATAAATTCTTTATCATCAGAGGAATGCAGTAGTGAAATAGATCGTCATGTAAGTGGGGGTATTCATAAAGGTTAAGAAAAGAATAGAGAATCAATTCTTATAAATGATTTGGGCTTTTGGAGTCAGAATGCATAGGTTTAGACTACAAGTCCTATTGTGACCCTCTCCACCTCTATAATTCTTTAATTCCTGGTACAACAGCTCAGCCTGACTTAGAATCACAAGGCTGGAAAGAATCTTAAAGGAGCATCTATCTACCCAGCAAGTTCTCAGTTCTTTTCATCTTAATGATTTTGTATGGATCTGTTTATTTTTTCTCTCCTGTTCTCTCTTTCTCTTTTTTAGAAGCGGACCAACATTATTATTATTATTATTGCTTAGTTACTAAAGCTAAAAAGGACTAAAATGAGAAGAAAGTAAAAAATGCCACAGAGTGTGAAAAAAAGTGTCCAAGCTTAGTCTAAAAGGGAGAAGGAACATAAACCCAAGAAGAGAGAAAGACGAGCATAGTATAAATTGTTCTCCCTTCTTTCCCTCTCATCCCTTTTTGGAGCATATCTACCTGTCCTTGAAACCACCTCATTCAATGATATGGTAATTTAATACACTCAGAGTCTTTAAAATACATCCCTCTGTCACTAAATATTTCTACAGAATTCCCATGGAATATATTCCTAATTTCAAGAATTACTGCCAGCAACAGAAATCACTGATGTTAATATTAATATCGATATCAATTATATTAATATCAATGATATTAACAGTTTCTGTGTTAGTCAAGGGCTTCCGAAAAGCAGAGGTCAAGATTGAATGCCGCGTGTGAGAAAAATGGGAAGAAAATGAGGAGAGGTTGGGAAGGCCATCCGATGACAATGCATTTTGGATCCCAAATGAAGAAGAAAAGCGAGAAAGGCAGCTGGCATGGAAGCCCTTGGAACTGCAGTGCAGTTTTAAGGAAACTTCACCAAGGCTGTTGAGGAGTCCTTGAGCCAATGTCACCTGCGAGAGGGAACAATCTCCCCCCCGCCCCGTCCCCGCCATCTCCCAGGAGTGGTCCTGCCTTGGCACCCCCTGCCACGTTCAGTCACTGGCACTAACACAGCAAGGGACTTCAGAGCCACCCGCCGTGGACCCAGATCTTTTTTCACTTCCTGAGGCTGAGGTCTGAGAGGCACAATCCCACGTCCCCCAAGAACACAATGTCTTGTGCCCTGACTCCATGCCACTCACTGTGTGAAGTACTCTGCAAGCTCGTTGGATCTTCACGTGACTTGTTCAGAATCAACAGGGACTAAATAAATGGCAAAGAACGGATGCCAATCCACTTCTGGCTCACCAGCCTATTCGCTTAAACCCCGCTCTCTACCTCCCCCTGGACTATTCTACCTCTCTTTAGGCCATACCGCCCTGATGACACTTTTAAAACATCCAAAGTGAATAAGCTAAACTATAATTTAGAGCTATTTCTGTTTGCTTGTCATTGTGATGCAGAGGGAGAGAACAGTTCAGTCTAACCCTCCCAATGCTTCAAAAGTATACTTCGGCCATCTGTTCTCTCTGATGAACACCACAAATTCGCTTAATTGGTTTGCACAGAATTTGTGACCTTATGCCTGGATTACCTGTAGTTCTGGACTCAGCACCCCTTTTTTTCCTTGTCTTTTTTTTTTTTTTTACTTTACGAAAAGACACAGTCTCTTATTGCCACCCACCTCTACATTCCCAGATCATTACACTCTCCCATCGTCCCTTCTGTCACCACCAGTTTCTGCTGCCCAGCCAGGCCTCCAGCAAAGGGAGACACCGGTCGGGCCCAGTCTTGTATCTGGGCACAGAGTCTGAGGCCCCTCCTTCCTTAGCAACAGACCCAGAAGTCTGATTATGGGCCCCGAGGCCTGGGTGCAGGCTCCTCCAAGGTTAACACAGCCCAGAGAGGAGGAGAGAAAAGAGTTCAGGCTGCTAGGGTGTGTGTGGCGGGGTTTCTTCCCTCTTATCTGTATTAACATGTGACTCTGCTTCCGTTTTTCCTCTCCAGTGAACTCGGTGTGTTCCGGGAAAAGTTCCAGGAGAGGAGCTGCTCAGTGGAAGGGAGAGTGGCCAGAGCAGAAGGCACTGCAACCACAGCAGAAAAGCCCAGCAGAACGCCCATGCTCTCCCTTCTTCATTCTCTAGCTTCTTTTTCTTTCTTTTTCTACCAGGGAACTCCTCAGGGGCCAAAGTCTATGACCTTAGAGACACAGCCCTGTGAGCAGAGCTTTTGGAACATTTAGAAAGTCCCATTTTCTGTGTCATTCCCATTACGCTGTAAGCAAGTGTGAATTTCAGAGCCATTGGAATGAGGGGATCATCCTTAGAGAAACTGAGAGCTCTTTATTCATTTTGTAATACATCCAACTGGAATGAACAACATGAGTGATAGGGGTTGCTCATCTCAGAAGGTAGGTATGAATTTTAGGGTGTATTTCTTTTTTTTTAATTTTTTAAAAATATTTATTTATTTTTGAGAGCCAAAGAGTCAGAGTGTGAGTGGGGGAGGGGCAGAGAGAGAAGGAGACACAGAATCCGAAGCAGGCTCCAGGCTCCGAGCTGTCAGCACAGAGCCCGATGTGGGGCTCGAACCCACAAACCATGAGATCATGACCTGAGCCGAAACTGGACGCTTAACCGACCGAGCCACTCAGGTGACCCTCTTTTTTTTAAAACCTGTATTTTCAACATGTAGGGAATTTGGGAGTGGGCAGGAAGGGGATGTTTCAATAATAGGCTAATTGCCATGTCAGATCCCCTTGACTGAGCAACTGTGTTAACATTTTTATGCTTTGTCCTTTGAAATATGCTTTTTGCTGAATCAGGCTTTTGGACATCCTCAGGTTTTGCTGTGAAAATTTCAGGAATAGACACCTGTTGTTCCTCTCCCTTCCTTTCTGAGGCCTTTCGACCATCTATTTCATCCAATAGTTCCCAGGTGAACATCAGAATATCCTAGAGAGCATCTTGAAAACGTAGAGACTTGATCTCACTCCCAAAGGTTCTGATCCAGAAGAGTTGGAGTGGGGTCCTGGAATCTGTATTTTTAACTAAGAACTGAGCGATTCTCCTCTAGCTGGTCCTCGGGTGAGCATTTGAGAACGGCCTCCAAGAAGAACATGCAAGCATCATGTGGTCAGAAGTCACCCATCTGAAACTAATAGTGTTACCCCATCTAGATGTCAGAATCCACCCTCCTAGACACAGTGCTTGGCTCAGGGACAGGCATGTGACCTAAGCGGGGCTGATCAGTCTTTCCTGACAGTTTCACCAGACCTATTGAGAAAGAGGCACTCTCAACAAACATCTTTGCGTTATGCGGAAATAAAGCTCTCCTTAGAATACAGCCAACATAGAAGGAAGCTAGACTCCCAGAAGGCAAAAGATAGACTCCCAATGACATCGGCTGGACTCCTGGATCCCATTCGGACTTCTCGGTTACTCGAGCCCAGAGATTCCCTGGTGGGTTTGAGCTAGATTGAATTATATTTATGCTCTTCCATACTGAGAGATGTTCATCCAAGGGGCAGACACAGAGGCAGCCGAGTCATCATACAAAGACCTAAGCCACTCTTGGGAAAATAAAGAAAGCGAAACATTTTGCAAAAAGCAAGCCAACATTAAGAATTTTACAGAACATAATAGAAGCAGAACCTCTGAAAACAAATTAAGTTTGAGCTTGTTCATAGGCACAGACTAAGACTTATATACACAGAGCTGTAAGTACCCTGAGAGCAGAAAACATCTCAGCCACGGGACAGGAACACATGGAGCACACACGGGATCAGCAGATCTAGAAATTAATTCCAGAACAGAACAAAGAGACTTTTCTTGACCATACCTAAGAATTCTCTGTGGCATCTTGAAGGAGAAAGAGATATTGATTTTTGTAAGAACTGCAGTATGCAAAATGGTTTGTTAAAAATGTTAATGTTCTAAATGTTCTCTCTGGTAAATTGCAGGGAGTTTCATTTTGGGGGGGGGGGCGGGCGGGCTCATCTATTATCAACAAATCCACTTTAACTTCATAAAGTTTCCATTTAAAATGCCCCTCTGGATATTCTAGTGTATGGCAACCTAGCGGATCTTGGCTTTGAAAATCAGTAGCACTTTTCAATATCTATTATATTTGAAATGCTGACTTGTTGTTGTTTCAGATTTATTTCTGGATGTCTTGAGCCCAAACAGCCTTTCCCTCCTGAGTAGATACTTTCCTCTTGCTGTCCTTAAGAGTATTTTACTTTTGCCTTTTTCCAATATTATTTCAACTTCTCATCTTATTTTTAGTGATTTCAGTTGCTTCCATCACTTGCATGCCGTCTTGATCCTGTTTGGGAGTTTTATGACTATTACTTCTGTTCATTCCCTCCAAAATTTTCATCTGGAAACAGAAGATCTAAGCACCACATTTGCAAGCAAAGACTCCTACTAATTAAATTCTTTTCCCAAATATACCTCTGATTCTCTTCTGGAGTGTGATTTCATCAACTGTCTAATAATCAGTTACTTAAGTGTTTTCATTCTTTATTTTTAAAAATTATTTTTAGTAAGATACAATCGACACACACTAAATCCATCTTTTTAAAGGACAACTTTGTGAGTTTGAGCACACAAATCAAGGCACATATACAACACCACAATCAAGATATAGAACCATTCAATCAACCTCAAAAATTGCCCTGTGGAACTTTGTTAGCCCTTCTCCTGCCATCAGCTCTCGGTAACTGCTTCCATTTCTTTCTCTGTGTGGTTTTGGATTTTCCAGACTATTATACAAATGGAATCATATGATATGTAACCTTTGTTTCTAACTCTTTTACTCAGTATAATGAGACTCATCTATGTGGACAGTTCATGATCAGTCAGGAAAACAGAAAATTAGACCCATTGCGTAAAGATTAATTTTAGTAAATTTATTTCATTTCGTATACAATCCTCATGATTATCAAAAGCTTACTGCTCCCATATATCATTCCATTTCATCCTTACCACAATCCAATAATGACAGTATTATTATACCCATTGTATTGATGATAAAACTGAGGATCAGAGAGTTCAAGGAATCTGTCTGGTATCATAGTTAGTAAATGAATACAGATCTAGGACTGGCCAAATTCAAAACCTATGTACTTTTTTTTATTACACTACTGGTTCAATCTTACTGCAGTTTAGAATATGATCCAAAATAACTTTCTTAGTCTTTCTATGTGTATGGACTCACTTGTACACTAAACAGTGCAGTAATCGTATAGAACCTGTTTTTTCTACCATAATTGTAAACACTGGCAGGTTACAAAAATATTTTTATTCTGTTGTACACCATTTTCTGTATATCAAATGGCCTGATTTCTTATGTTTCAGTCTAAAAACATTCTTGTCGTTATTGATAGATTTGCCGTTTACAATATAAATCATAAATTGGCCAGCCCTCTTTTACATATGTGTTTTGTACCTATTTTAATTATACCAGCATCAGCATGAGAATAACACACTGAGATATTGCATGCATATATCAAAATGGTCTATTGTCTCAGCATTTCAATAACACAATATATTGCTTTGAATTGTGAAGTACCACGTTTAAGTCATATAAAGAAAACTTGTAGGTACGTGTTCAATCCAGAAATTCTTTTATAAATGGTGTATAAAATAAATATGGATCATAACTTTCAACATGACCTTAAAGAAATATAAAGAAATAGCCTTGAATTTGGAAGAAACAAAGCAGAAAACCTTTGTACTTTCACAGCAAAGGGCCTTAGGAATTCACACAGATTTTCCTTCATATTCTCTACCCTATCTTATAATATGGAAATAGCTTTAAACAAACTATATCTGCAATCTCCATTGATAATATAGCTTGGACTTTGAAGTTAGGCACCATGGATTTAAATCGTAGCTCTGTCTTCATTTTGCATCTTTATTTGTTTATAATGTACTTTATCTTTTTATATCCTACCCCCTGCCTCAACTTCTTTTCTTTTTCCTCATTTTTATTGCTGAACAAGTAATAAACTCTAATTTTGTGGTTCACCATTTGGGGACAAAATGAAGAATAAAAAAATACACACATATACGCATATGTTGTCTGAACTTTCCTCTTCCTCATAAGCTTTTGGGTATGTGATCTAAGGTGAAGAGTTACAAGCAAATCGCATCAAGTTCCAGTCCACTGGTACACCCTACACCTCTGGTTCCCAGGACCTCATGGTCTTCTCCAACAGCTCCGTGGACTCTCCAAGGCAGCATTACCCAATTCACGGATGAATATACTCTGTGCAATCCCCTGATCCATCATTTAGTCCACATGACCTGTGTGCTCTGCTATTGTCCCTTCTACCCCATGGTTCTCTGCTACTCCAGAGTTTCGCTGTTATCTTCATGCCGCCTGACAGCTTTGAAGTCTTCTGCAAAGTAGGAAGTTGGATCTCATCTTCTGTGAATGTGATCTATGGGGATCTCAACATTGAGTTAGTTGGTCCCATCGTTGTTATGACATTAATTTCCCCCATATATATTCAGGTCATTATGAATATGGTAATGGGATGGTTTGAGATATCATCGGTCTCCCTACGACCACAGCCACAATTTCCTTCCAACTGGAAGAACTTGTTGCTGAGCCTCATCGGCCCTGAGCTGGTACTTTACTGACTTAAAGCAAACTTTCAAGTAGGGAAACCTGCCATTCTACATGTTAATATAGTTTTTGTATGCGCATCCCACCATTACTACCATAACCACTCAATTTAGCAGGCATATCTGCATATGTCTGAATTCTGATTAAGGACACACATTTAGAGTTTTTATTCGGTTTTGTATCTTTCTTCCAGTGACGTCTCCACCCACTTGAATTAACAGATACAAACAAGTGTTTGTTGAATGTCTCGGGTAGAGGATTACTTTTGCTCACAAAGTAGATGTAGACGTATTTAAATCCCAGCCCCATCCCAGTTTAGATCTCTTCTACAAAAACATGGGCTGAGAATTGACAATGTACATAAAATGATGGGCAATAGAGCTAACATTTAATGGGAATCCAATACATCCAATTTTCCTTTCTTTGTTTCTAGGAGGAAAAGGTGCTTCAACTTATAAGGCACCTTTTCTGATTTTTACAGTTCCTTCAGTGATCCCTTATCATGATACTCAAAAATACTCAAAAGGGTTGTTTACTGAGTGAACAACAAAAATGCTTGAGTAAGAGAGATAAATAGTATTTAAGAAAAGGACAAATAGAATTATACATACCTGAAAATCTCACCATTTAACTGCTGTGTGCCTTGTTTCCTAAGATGTGCAATGAAAACATCGAGATACATGGTACATTTCTAAGATTTCTTATTTCTCGCAAACTATTGGGTCAATTAGGTGTATATAGGTAAAAATTCAAAGGCAAAGTTGAAGCAATGACTTCCAAAGCCTGATCAAAACTTAAAAAAAATTAAAAATACATTTTTCAAATAAGGGCTGATTATCATTAAAAAGATGGAATTGTCAATTTCGTAAAACCTCCACACAAATTCTGATGTCCCCAAGATGGTGATATAGATTGCTCCTGACTTTGCTCCCTTTCACAAGAAGAAAAACTAACAAATATTCAAGAACAAGACTGAAAAACCTCCAGAACATAAGGGTGAGGTTGACTCACCCCCTGCACCACATAGAACAAGACAGACTGCATTAAAAGGGTAAGATAAGTGGTTACACATTGACCACATGCCTCTTCCTTCAGGCCAGCCCAGCACCATGAGAGGCATCAGGAAGAGGTCTCTCCTGAGCCTCTGGTGTCTCCAGTGGGAGAGGAGAGCCCAGGGGAGACCATTAGCACCAACCCTAGAACTGCGACTCACTCTGCAGGAGTCTCTCCTCTGATCTGATCTTGCACCACAGCAAATCTAAGGGACTCAACCATTGAGAATCTGATTGTAATGGAAAAGGGGGTAGGGGCTTGCAACAAGGAGCACATGAATCTAGGTAAACCTAGTTTACACCCCCAGAGCCCAAGTACTAATTCCAACCAGCAATTATGCTAATCTGCACAATCAAGTTGTGGGTGCAGTCTGACCAGAAAACGTGGTGGAGTGTAGATTCACTGGACTTGGATTTTCAGAGGAGTTTTGCCAGCCTCAGAACCCAAAAGGAGCTCCCTGCCCAGGTCAGGAGCTGAATCACAGTTCTACTTACTATGGAATGATCACCCATCTGATCAGAAGGGCTGGCCCAGCAGCACTCCAGCCAAGAGTCAGGCAGTCATAGCCCATGCCCTCAGAGCAAAGCCAGTACCAGATGTGGACTATTTCTGTGCTATGCACATGCACGGAGATGAATTCATAGCTAAGGCTGAGGGTAATCCTTGACCGTTCCCAAAATGATACCTTGTTTGGGAAATTAAGAGTAGCTGGAGCATCTCCTCTCTCTCCAGTCCAGGCAAAGGAGCTGAGATATAGCCCCTATCTGCTGTAGAGTGTCTTCTGTCCCCATCTGACCAGAGGGCTGGAGACAAACCCTAAAAGCTATTCAGCCAAGCAGCACCCAAATGAGCCAACACAGATGATAGTTTGCAGAGCAAAGCTAGTATTCCTGTTCAATCAGGGAACTTGGGGTATAGTTAGAGTTGTGTTAAAACAACAACCAAAGAGCTCATTCAACTGTCCTATTCAAACAGAGAGCACAGCCTATAGATTCCCATGTCTGAAGAGCAAACCTGGGGGCCCCAAATGACCAGGGAATTCAGTGTATACTCTAGCCTGATTCAGGTCCCCAGACAATAGGCTGTATAGACCTTGGGTCCTGTCCTGCTGCCTGCCAGGGCAAGGAAGCTAATTCACAGACTCATGTACTGTTGAGTAGAGTAGCTAATCCTGACCATACAGTCCCAACCATTCTCCTGACCCCAGAATCCAGGCCACCACAGAGCCCATCCTACAACCTTACTTGGGTAGGAAAGCAAGCCAACAGTTTCATCCAACTCTTCTCAGACAGTGGCACACCACCCATCCTCATGCTCAGGACTCAAACAATTGCTTTGCTCCAACAGACCATAATAGCAGACCCCGCTTTGCCCAAGGACATTACCAATCAACCCAAACCGAACTGACTGATGAAAAACTGTTTCTGCCAAAGCAAATCTGTAAAGTCTGAAAAAGGAACCCAATTATTCAAATGCACAGATACCAATGTAAAAAACATCAAGGATCACAAAAAATTGGGTGACTATGACACTAGCAAAAGAAACTAACAAATATCCAATAACTGAGCCTAAAATATGGAGATCTATGAACTTTCAAACAAAGAATTCAGAATAACCCTTTTAAGGAAGCTTAGTGTACCATAACATAATACACACAAGACAAATAAACAAAATTAGGAAAACAATGCATGAACAAAACAAAAAGTTGGCAGGGAAACAGCAGCCATCAAAAAACAAACAAATCCTAGAATTGAAAAGTACAATAACTGAACTAAAGAATTCAATGGAGAGTTTCAAAAGTAGACTCACTATGCACAAGAAACAATCAGCACCTAGAAGTTAGGACATTGGACGATCATCTCAATAGACACAGAAAAAGCATCCGACAAAATTTACCCTCCATTCATAATAAAAACTCAACAAATTAGGCATAGAAAGAACATATATCAATATAATAAAGGCCATATATGACAAACCCTCAGCTAACATCATACCCAATGACGAAAAGTTGAAAATTCTTCCTGTAAGATCAGAAACAAGACAAGGGTGCTCATTCTCACCACTCCAATTCAAAATAGTACTAGTCATCTTAGCTAGAGAAATCAGGCAAGAAAAATAATTTTTAAAGGTATCAGAATTGGAAAGGAAGAAGTAAAAGTATCTCCATTTGCAGTTGACATGATTTTGTATATAGACAATCTTAAAAACCCAACCAAAAAACTGTTAGATCTAACCTATGAATTCAGTAAAGTTGTAGAATACAAAATTAACACACAAAATCAGTAGTGTTTCTATACGCTAACAACGAATTTTCTGGGAAAAAATACAGAAAGAGATCTCATTTACAGTAATATTAAAAACAATAAAATATTTAGGACTAACTTCAGCTGAGGAAGTGAAAGATCTCTACTCTGAAAACCATAAGACATTGATGAAAGAAATTGAAGACACAAGTAAATGGCAAGGTATCCCATGTTTATGCATTGGAAGATTTAATATTGTTAAAATGTCAACACTACCAAAAGCCACCTATAGATTCAGTGCAATACTATCAAGACTTCAACGGCATTTTTTACAAAAGTAGATAAAACATTTCTAAAATTTATATGGAACCACAAAAGAAGCCAAATAGCCAGAGAAATCCTGAGAAATAAGAACAAAGCAAGAGGCCTCACAGTTCCCGATTTCAAGCTATTTTATAAAACTATAGTCCTCTAAAGAGTATGGTACCGGCATAAAAACAAATAGACCAACAGAACAAACTCAAAAGCCCAGAAATAAATACATGCATATACAGTCAACTGAAAGTCGACAAGGGAGCCAAGAATTCTCAATGGAGGGGCGTCTGGGTAGCTCAGTCAGCTAAGCATCTGACTGCGGCCTAGGTCATGATTTCACAGCTCATGAGTTTGAGCCCCACGTGGGGCTCTGGGCTGACAGCTCAGAGCCTGGAGCCTGGTTCAGATTCTGTGTCTCCCTCTCTCTCTACTCCTCCCCTGCTCGTTCTCTCTCTCTCTCTCTCTCTCTGTCTGAAAAATAAATACACATTAAAAATTTAAAAAAAAAACACTCAATGGAGAAAACACAGTCTATTCAATAAATGCTGATAGGATCACTGAATATTTACATGTAAAAAAATGGAACTGGACCCCTATCCTACACCATTCACAAAAATCAACTAGAAATGGATTCAAGACTTAAATATACTTTAAACCATGAAACTCCCAGAAGAAACTTTCTAAAACTGTAGGGCAAAGTCCCTTGACATGGGTCTTAATAATGAATTTTTAAACAGGATGTGTGAAGCACACACAACAAAATAAAAACTAAACAGTGAGGCTACATCAAACAAAAGCAAAAGAAATAATTAAAAAAGCCGAAAGCCAACAAGAGGGAAAAAGTATTTACAAACCATATATCTGATAAGGGATTAATATCCAAAATATACAAAGAACTCAAGCAACTCAAGAACAAAATAATAATAATAATAATAATAATAACAACAACAACAATAATAAAATAGAACTGTAAATTAAATTAAATTAAATTAAATTAAATTAAATTAAATTAAAAATAGGCAAGGGACCTGAATATACATTTCTCTAAAAAATAGATATATGAAAGGCTAAGAAGTACATGAAAAGGTGCTCAACATCACTAGTCATCCCAGAAATGCAAATTAAAACCACAATGGGATGCCATCCATGCTTGTCAGAATGACCAGCATCAAAAAGACAAGAGAAAACAAATGCTGGCACAGATGTAGAGAAAAAGGAACCCTTGTGTACATTTGGTAACAATGTAAACTGGTACAGCCACTATGGAAAACAATATGGAGGAGCCTCAAAACATTAAAACTAGAGCTACCATATCGTCCAGCAATTCCGCTTTTGAGAATATACCCCAAAGAAATGAAAACACTAAATGGGAAAGATACTTGCATACTTACCTCCATAGCAGCATTATTTACAATAACCAACATATGAAAACAACCTAAGTGTCCATCAAGAGGTAAGTGGATAAAGGACTCTGATAACATAGAGACAATGGAAGATGATTCGGCCATAAGGAAACAAGGAATTACTCCCATTTGCAACAACCTGGGGGGACCTTGATGGCATTATGCCAAGTGAAATAAATCAGAGAAAGACAAATACTGTATGACCTCACTTATAGGTGGACTCTAATAATAATAATTATTATTGTAATATAAAATAAAAGCTACTAGAAAAAGAGAGAAGATTTATGGTTACCAAGGGTGGAAGGTGGGAGAAGGGAGAATCAGAGGAAAGCGCCCCAAAGGTACGAACTTCCAGTTATAAATACAGGGGTTGTAATGTACAACACGATGACTATAGCTCTCACTGCCATAAGATATGGGAAGATTGTGACAAGAGGTTAATCCTAAGAGTTCTCATTACGAGGAGAATTTTTTTCATTTTTATTTTTTATTTTTTTTGTCTTTTTATTCTATCTATACGAGAAGGTGGACATTAGCTGAAACTGTTGTGGCTCATTTCATGATATGTATAAATTAAACCATCGTGCTGTATTCCTTAAAAACAACAGTGTGGTATGGAATACCAAAGCCTAGAAGAGCACAGAGAAAAAACTCCACTGCATTACATGTGAAGTGTTTATTTCTATTCACTAAAGTAGTCTCCCCCACAAACCTCTACACAATACGTTCAGATAAAAAAAAAAAAAAAAAAAAAAACAAAACAATAAGTTCTATTTGACTTCTAAAAATGAATTTTATTCTTCCTTTGCCAAACCAAACATCATATTTGCTTTGGGATAACATTATTTCATTTTAAATTATTCAGACAGGCAAGATGTATCTTTGGCATATTTTCATTATAAGTGTCCAAATAACTTTGCCTTATAGGAAATGTCATTTTCAAATTAACAATTATAAAAGATGAAGGGATTTAATATTTCCATCTCAAAATTGGTTTAAGTATGCTGTTTTTTTATGAAGACTTTGGTATTATTATATCAAGTTTCTTATGTGATCATGGTCTCTTCATATAGGTTAATCACATTCCCAAGATCACAGTAAATTTCATCAATCTCCTAGAGAAGGAGAAAAGTAATAAATATTGTGACAACAAGAACATGTCTTAATATTCTCAGTAAGCAGTCTCGGGCTGACATTGGGTGACTTTTGGTCTCTGGTCTTCTCATCGGCCTGCAGTAGTATTTGCCATTGATCTGATTTATTCTGTCATTACAAGTTCAGATAAATCTACAGTTTATAGTCCTAATTGCATTGCTCAGTTTAAAATTATAAGAAGCGCTATAAAGAGAAGCCAAGTTATCGTTTTTAGAAAACATCTATGTGTTTATGGATAACGGTTGGAGGTGTGAGGTGCTTTACCTCTACATAAATATTGTCTGTTTTTCAAATAGTCAAATGTCTTTGGAGGCATATTTCACATTGATTTCTCCTTTCCTGCAATCCTTCAGGATGTTATGACAGTATTTTAGTCTTTTTAAAAGCTGTCTAGAAATTCACACAATTAGAATATTCCACTTTAAATTCTATTATTAATTGACCCAAAATAGCATGACTCCTGGTGTCAACAGTTATGAAGAGGTAGCAGTGAGATGCTAATAAGGCTTTTTGAACAAGTAATTCCTAATGCTGGCTAACTAGGAAACATAAACTTCTTTTACTACAAATCTTGACTAGCCTCTCTCCACAAACCTGTACCTTGGAATAAATGATACTTCAGATGCCAAAGACCTTACCTAGATAGTGGCCCTATCCATCATTCAAGACTTTGAGTTACGACAGTCTAGATTTTTCTTTGTTTTCTTTTCCGGATGGCCTCTTCTAGAAAAGACATCCTAGAGCTCAGTGATGTATATATTTGCCCTGAAAGGGGGGACTTAAACCTCACTTGTTTCTGCACAGAAGGCAGAGTGATGTTTGTCTTGTTATAGTCTCGCTAGTGTCCAATATCCAATATTTATAATTTTGTTTTATTTTGCTTTTATTTTCTGGGTTTTGTTGTTGTTGTTGCTGTTGTTATTGCACAAAGAAACTTATTTGCAGCAAATAAGGAGATAACAGGAAATGGCTTCCAAACCCTGACTCACCAAGAGAGCGTGAGTGGATTTCTTTTATTTAGGGTTAGGATGAATGTTAAATAGAGAAGCCTTGTCATTATATGTAGAGGCAGGTATAAGGTCTTGCATGAGCCTTAAGGAAATACGCCTATACAAACATTGTATGTTACATAAATTAGGCTGAAGATTCTCCCTGGATGGAGATTTTAGTATTATAATGAAGTAAAGGTGATTGTAGGTCATTCTGGAGGTCACTCCCTGGTGCATCTGCACAGGGAGGCACAGTCAGGTTTAATTCAAACACTCTGGGTGGTCTGGGTCACGGGAGATTTTGTCAGGGCAGTCACCACCACCTGGGGAGTGGTTTCATGTTTCATTTGTCTGAGTTAAGGGGAAAGCCAGACAGATGAGGTGCAAGTCCATAGGTCATGTCAGTTTTTGGATTTACTTAATTAAGTGGCTTTGACTCCACTCCCCTGTGATTCTTGGAGAGGCAGGAGGAAGTATAAGAAGCAGATAAGTGAATTAGATTAAAGGCTGCATGTCGCTAAGTTGAAGAAGGGAACATATTTTCAAATGCAAAAATGGCAGTAAAAACAAACAGGTCAACGAAGCAGTCATATGAAAATTATCTTCACAGAAATAAATTATCTTTTAACTAAAAATGATAACTACTGTAAACTTTTAAAATGAGTTCTATATCCCAAAAACAGATTACTTTCCTCAAATTAAGAATTGAAAGTTATTCTCCTTAAAGATAATTTTGAGCTATTTTAGAAGAATAATTGACAAAGTATCAAAAATTCTCTAATTTTTCATTTCTTTTTCTAGAAAAATATCTGAGAAAACAATTTTTCTACTAGGGATCACTTTTATCTAAGCCATTAAAAATTGTATCTTCCAAGATAATTTAGTGGTGTGCACGTAGAAATTAAAAATATTTGCAATATTTATTTTCTTTAAAAATATTTCAATGTATTTTAAATATGACAACCTTTGACTAAGAACTAATTTCAGGAGCTGGGGTAGCTGGGACTTTTGAGCTGTAAGTTCTTCATTTTTCATTGTTATTTCTTATCCCTCTCTTACTTACTTACTTACTTACTCACTTACTCTGTGAGTAAATAAGGAATAGCTATAAGACAAGAAAACATATTTGTGTAAGACCTTTATATGAGGCCAATCACTGGGGAGTAGAAGGGATGGAAAACAAGACCTTTTGTTTAGATTTTGTTCAACATGCATTCATTCATTCATTCCCCTATTTTGTATTGAAATGTCTGCCCACCAGACAATCTGTTAGATGCTAAAGATTTAAGAGTGAATGACAAGGGCTCCTGGGTGGCTTAGTCGTTTAAGCCTCAAACTCTTGAATTCTGCTCAGGTCATGACCTCATGGTTCATGAGATGGAGTTCTGCAGAGGAACTTGCTTGGGATTCTGTCTCTCCCTCTCTCTCTGCCCCTCTCCCGCTCATGCTCTCTCTCTCAAAATAAACAAACATTTTTAAAAAAGCGAATAACAGATTGAGTCTTGCCGCATACAATTATGCTTACAAATCATCAAAATACATCATGACTAATGATGTAAATACTATGTTGAAAATGATGCTGAAACAAGCAGAAAGAGCCATATATACTTTTAAGGAAAGACTTCATGGTGAAGAAAGACATTGGGCTGAGTATTTTTAAAGTACATTCTGTAGGCTTTGTAAATCATAAAAATAAGCAAAGCTTAGTACAAAATTGGAAAACATAAAAATATAAGAAGGAACAGGAAAATATAATCTTCAGCAGTTTGATATATTTAACCCTATGTTTTCAATGCAAGAAAGTTATATTTTATTTTTTATGTTGTATATAAAATATTTTAAAATAAAACTATGCCATAAGTAAGTTTTTATCTTGTATGGCTTTATAAGCATCATTTTTTTCCAGACCTTTTTTTTATATCATGAAGCAATTCATATATGTCGTTACAAAGTGTCAAAAAGCATCCTGGAAAATGAAAATCATGTGAAATCTTTCTAATGCTACAGTAATCTATTCTTTCTTATTTTTTTTCTACATTTCATATGATGTGTTGTAGTATAGGTTGTATAAAACCTCCCTCCGTTGATTTCCAGAAATTTGGCTCTTTTAAATAATTCAGAGTAGAACGTTTTTGTTCAGAGATATTTCTCACCATTTGGGATAATTTCTTGGGAATATATTCTAAAATTTAGAATTACTGAGCCACAGTGGGGGAAGGCCTGTGCAGTCCAATTAGACCTGTGGGTAGTTCAAGGAGGAGAGGAAAGCACGCGTCCCAGGGAAGGGAGAGAACAAGCCTAAGTTACGGAGGTGCTGGTCTGTAGCCCTCAGAGAATCCAGAGTACAGCCCCATTTTTGATTGACGCTCTCAGAACGATCCCTCCTCCAGAACCAAATGTGTTTCATTCTGTACAAGAGTACGAAATGACATTACAAGTGCTGAGAACTGTTGCATCGTCTGCAGGCAATAGCACCGTAATTACTGATAGTCGCCTGGGCTGCTGAAAATGACCTATAAGCACAGCTGCAGTAATAAGGATACATAAAAATGTTCTGCTGATTATTAAGAAGGCAAGAATTTTCGCGATAGTCTCAAATTATGATGACTAGTCAGGTGGCCTCATTAAGGTCACAGAAAACGATGGTCTCGCCAACTCTCAAATTCTGTGTGGTGACAGTGTCTTCTAATGGTTCTTCCACTGTAGTTCTGTTGGACACCCGGCCAGTATAATTACTTTCACCTCAAATTCCTTTCTGAAATGAGGTTGAGGATAGATAGATGATAGATAGATAGATAGATAGATAGATATAATAAAGAGATTAGATAGATAGATAGATAGATAGATAGAGATAATAAAGAGATTAGATAGATAGATGATAGATAGATAGATAGATAGATAGATAGATAGATATAATAAAGAGATTAGATAGATAGATAGATAGATAGATAGATAGAGATAATAAAGAGATTAGATAGATAGATAGATAGATAGATAGATAGAGATAGATAATAAAGAGATTAGATAGATAGGTGATCGATAGATGATAGATAGATAGATAGATAGATAGATATAGATATAGATAGATAATAAAGAGATTAGATAGGTGATTGATAGATGATAGATAGACAGATAGATAGATAAAGATGAAAGATAACATTTTATCAGCAGAGGGGGATTTTAAAGTATTTCTTATAGCATGTATTTCTTCTAAAGAAAGGAGAAATTATTAGTTAGAACAATGTATTCCGAGCAGCAGTATAAAAATTCTAAAATCATACTGTTTTTATTTCCCTGCCACTTATATGTGCACTAGAAGCTTCCGAGAAGCCCGTAGTTGTGATGAAGGATCCATTCATTGTTTTTTATGAAGTTCACACTTTATTTGCTAAATGGCAAACTGGGGAATAGTGACTACACGGAAGCAAATAGTGCTCATCTTACCCTGTAGACCATTCTTCCCCATTACCCTAGCACAGATTTGTATTAAGGAGTTTAATGAACAGAAGCTTCTATATATAGCATACAGTTGCCAGGGAATACAGACTGCGTATGGACGCTGAGAACTACCAGGCAGCCTCAATCCTTAGATGCCCTCAAAGGAATCCTGTTGTTCAAGCTTCTCAGTTTCCAAGATTCCCTGCCACTTCAGTGAATAGATCAATTAAGACTTCTTCTGAAACCTATTCTCTTAGAGTTTCTGATAAGATCATTTCTGTAGAAATAGGGTGACCATTTACCCTAACTAATTGTTGTCCTGGAATAATTATTAATAGTGCCAGCTTCACTAAAAAAAATGGATGATAAATTACATGCTCATCCTGCATATAAATGATCCTCACGAATAAGGAAGAAATACTGTAAGATAATGGACTGAGGAATGTGAGGGCCGCCCCATCCGCTTTATACATAGAGAAATGCTCAGTAAAATGTGTTTAAAGAATTAAAATGAGTAGACGAGTCCAACCCAAGAAAGTAAAATATCCAGGTGCCGAAAAGTGGAAAAAAAAACTCATAGTCTTGAAGGTAAAGAAGAATTGAAACTTCATGGCTGGCTGCCAAGGTCCTAGAAGCAGATATAAATCTAAGAATTGGGGGGTTGATGCCTGCAATAAATGGCGTTTGGTATCTGAGATCCAGGATGAAGCTTCTTTCATTGAAACGAAACCTGGGAAAATATTGACTTGCCCACAAGCGGCAACTGGAAAATTTCTAATTGGTGCGTGTCTTTTGGCACACAGGCTGTGCGTGGAAACTACGTGTGACACAGCATTTTTAGGATGCGTGTGTGGGAAGTACATTTACAATGCCCATGTGGAACAGAAAGTCAAAGACATCAACGTGAAACCTTGTATCTAATGCCTTTAGGCATCCAGACAGAAGGAACTGCGAAACTGCCCTATCAGCGGATCCCCACAGCTCAAAGGACATTTCATTTTCAGAGGATAGGTTTCATATAAACTGAGGTCATGGGCAAATGTCACAAAATTTTTCACCAGTCTAACACCAACAAAGATTGGAGACCCAACAAAGAAGATAATTGAACTGAGAAATTCAAGGATATGTAAAGTGCTTGGAAAGTACAGTCATGCCAAGTAAGAGGACACAGAAACACTCAGATTGTTACAAAAGAAAGAAGCGTTAACTCCTAGAAATTAAAAACAAAAATTGTGGGAATTACTAAAAAGTCAGCAAAGAAGAGAAAAAGTGAATTAGATATGGCTGAAGAGATACTGAATTGATGAAGACAGACAGGAAAACCTGGAAAAACTTCTTTCCGGCGGAATATGGAAAGTTATAGAAAAAGCAACACGGGATTCAAGGTGAAATAGATTGGAATTTGACCTTGACTTCTCCTATGACTTTCAGAAAGTCTCTTAATTTATATTTCAGTTTCCTCTTTTGCGGATTTAGAGTAATCATGTATATATTATAGTGTAGGTTGAATTAAATATGTGTAGGGGCACCTGGGTGGCTCAGTTGGTTAAGCGTCTGACTTCGGCTCAGGTCATGATCTCACAATTCAGGAGTTCAAGCCCCGCATGGGGTTCTGTGCTGACAGCTCAGAGCCTGGAGCCTGCTTCCAATTCTGTGTCTCCCTCTCTCTCTGCCCCTTCCCCTCTCGTGTTCTGTCTCTCTCTGTCTCTCAAAAATGAATAAATGTTAAAAAAAAAAATTTAATTAAATATGTGTAAATTATACAATGCATTGTTGAGTACCTATTAGCTACTGAAAAAGTTTTTTGGTTTTTTTGTTTGTTTGTTTATTTTCTCCCTTCTCTTTTTAACAACTACTTGCTGGACTCTTCAGAATACTGGTAAATAAAGCATTTACAATATAATGCGTATTTACTATGCACACTGTACTTTACACTCATTTACTCAATAAATTCCACAGCTTTGTATGATACATAAATTCAGTTTACAGAACAAAATAGTGAGACAAAACAATCTAAGTGCCTAGGTCACAATAGACAAAGAGACAGATATTTGACCCAACACTATTACATATCAAACCTCGTTTTATCAACTCCTGGCTCTTTTACATTTGTCTTTCGGGAACTAAGGAAGGCTATAAATCAATGAATCAATTTCCCTTGATATAGATTACCGAGTATCATAAAATTTCAGAGATTCTAAAGCAGGCTAGGACTTAGGACCAGATTTCATAAATTCATGAGCTTCCCATGTTCCGTCAGTAACTATCCTCACCCTGCTTTTAGGGACATCCAGGCTGAGGTATCAAATGTGAAGGGAAATGTGTTTTAAATTAAAGATGGAATTCTTTTTTTTTTTTTTTTTTTTTTTTGGTCAATGAATAAAGGAATGGGGTGGGCAATTTGTTGATTGTATCTGTTTTTTAGTTCTTTTTATAACTGTGATAAGGAAGCATTTTATATTTTATGTTCTAAAAGGGCAGCATTTTACACAATAAAGTGAAATAGCACTTCATCACATCAGCTATTTTAAAGGAAAAACAAGGTTTTGTTTCTTTGATTAAAAAAAAAAAAAAAAAGCAATGACTCCCTAAGGACAATACTTTTTATGTTGCCATTTCTAGGAAAAAAAAAAAAAATGAAGGCATTTTAACTCTTTTTTTTTTGAAAATTCAAGAGAAAAATGAGGAAGTTAATAGAGTATGATCTATATGAAAGCCCAGTCTATGTCCTTTCCATCCCCAAACCCCTAACAGTGTGTGGTACATGATTAACACTCAATAACCCTTTATTAAATTATGTCAAAATAAGACTTTGTTCAATTGATTTTGAGGTTCTTGAAATTAAATTCTCCTAAAATGTTTAAAAAATATCTGGTATTTCTCTTCTAATTTTAGTACTACCTCATAGTAATATCAGAATATATGTTCTGTCTATATTTTAAATAGTTCTTATATGTAACATATTGAATTCATTTTGCCAGATAATAGCAGCATGAGTGAGTTTGGGGATCATTTGCAAACCTCATCATAATTGCAATAGTGCTAATATTTATGTATCTGCTATTCATCACCTTCAAAGAAAGTACTAGACTGAGAACTTCAGATATATGAAAAAACAATTGTGAGACCTTTTATTAATAGTTGATCAAAATTGTTTCTCCTACCATGAATATGCTCAAGATATGTTTCTATTTTGGAAACATTACCTACAAACTGGTAAATGTAATCATTTGGTATAGCCTTTATATTTCCGACTCTGCATGTTAATTTCTCTGGATTCATTTGCTTCTTTAATGAATAAATACCTAACAAGTTGTTGACTATATGTGAGTCACTGAAATACACCGACAGATAGAAACCTGGTCCCTAGCCCTAGAAGATGACTGTGGGACAAATAAGGCAATAAGTTTCTAGAATAGAATATGCTCTATACTGTCCTAGGGGTTAGCACAGGATGCTCTCCAAGTGCTGAAGGCACTCATGAAGATATCCTGAGAGAAATGACATTTAAATCTAGAAGCAGACCCCAGAGGTAAACAACGGGAGTAAGCAGCTTGTATAAAGAAAAGGAAGAACAAACAAGACACACACAAGTGGGAGTTCAACCATGGCTGGAGCAGAGCTTTGATAGAAGCTCAAGAGGGCAGTGCTGACCATGTCAAGAAGATCCTTTTCATGATACTATAAAGAGTTTCAGAGCAACTAGGAAAACATTAAATCCATTAGGTAGATATGTTGGTCAGTTTTATGCGTCAATTTGGCTATAGTCCCTAGTTTTTCAATCAAACCCTAACCTAAGTGTTGCTGGGAAGGTATTTTATAGATGTGGTTGAAACCAATAATCCACTTATTTTAAGTAAGGAAGGTTATCCCAGATCATCCAGGTGGGCCAACTTCAACGAGTTGAAAGGTCTTAGAAGAAGAATAGGGTCTTCTCCAAATAAGTAGGAATTCCATGTGTAGACGGAAGCATCAGCTCATGCCTCGCTAAATGTGGATTTAGTGTAAAGACAGAAGGAAGCAAAAAAAAGAGCAAGAAACAAGTCAGTCACAGACAACACCATGGAGAATTTGGATGTGTTTCATTATGTAGCATAATGGTGGCACTTTAATTTTTATTAACACCCCCCCCCACCAAATAGCAGGCATCCCCACTGCCCAGTCTAATGCTCCGCCATAAAAATGACCTGTCACTGGCTTTGCTTCTGATGTTAATGACCTCTCCTATTCAGCTCTTCAAGACAGCATTACCAGTCAAGGTGATGGTCTTTTAGGGAAGCTAAAAGGTTTTTTGTCAGTACCCTTCCTCCAGCCCCTCTTATGCAGTAGCCAAGAGAAGTAAGAACTTGAATGGCCACATATGAGGTCAGAGACAGGGTTTTCTGGACTTTCTATGACTGAAACTTTTAAAGAAGTAAAAGATTAGCTTAAATTTGGTGTCGCCCACCATCTTTCTTGATCCATGAGGCTGACAATGTAGCATGGCCACTTTCTCTTGCAATTTTTCTTTTTCTAGCTCTTTTCCCCCACTCTGAATGAGTGGTAAGAGGCTCAGAATTGCTTCTAATTCAGGAATGTTTTCTTCATGCCCCTTTTGAATGGCTGTTCCTCTCCCATGTGGCCATACTTGGAGCTATTGGCTTAGCTGTGAAGGTCTGTATTCCTGGGCCAGCTGTGGTATGGACATCGAAACAGACATGCACTTCCTCTATAAATACATAACACTATTGAACAATTACTACGTACAAGGCATTAGGAATCCAGGCTAAATTTTTTACTTGAGTCTTCTCCTTTACTCTTCATTGAAACCCTATGAAATAGAGATTCTAATTATTCTCGTGGCAGGGGAAGGACGATGCTTACTCTGAGGCTATTGGAGCTTGCTTAGAAGCAGGGAAATGGAAACCTTCATGTGGTCCATTCTAGCTCCTTTCAGACATTTAGAAAAAAAAAATCTCTGGTTAATAAGGAAGAGTGATTTTACCTTTATTTTCTTGAACATGTTTTAGAACTTCACAAGGAGAAATAAATGTTCAGGATCTCCAGTTGAGTCGCTCTACAAAGCCTGTAAAAATACCTTTGCGGTGGCACCAGCTCATTGGTTTTTCAGTTTACTATTTCTAGCAAGAGACAACTTCATCCTGAAAGGAACAGAAGAGAAGCTGGGGTTTGAGATGGAGATATAAAGCTCCTGCCTACCAGTTAGCTATTGGCCTTTCTGTTTCCCTGATTCTGACTCTTCATGTAATGAGGATATTTTCCGAAGGAACCAGGGACAGCTTTTCAACTTGGCGTCTGATATCTATTTTAGCCACAGGTCTTTGAACATGCTGAGTTTATATGGGCATGCCCTCTGTCTTTCTGAATGTACTAACAAGTGCTCTGCATGGAGTGTGGATAATTCACTTTTAAGATTGGACTGACCATCATCATCACCAAGGAGTTAGAACATATTCTAAACCACAATGATGGAGTTGGCTTCTTGTGTATGTTATAGAAAAATTTATCATTTTGGATAGAAAAAATATTTAAAACTGAATGCTGATGGCTTGGCTTTACTTACTAGCATGCCACATCTTTCTGCTTAAGTTGTCTCCTTACAGTATCTTCTGCAACTCCACTTGGAGCAGCAGGTTGTTCCCATAGGCTTTCAGAGGGCCATGAACTCCTTTCCGGGAGATGTGTGTGCTTGGGATTCTACCAGTCATGGAGAAACTAAGAAGATAAAGAGAGGAAGATGTTCCTACCCAAGTGGTGCTCCCAAGCTGGCTCCTATAGGCTTGGGAGAACTGATTGTCAAATCATCAGGACCTTTGCAAACTAGTTGTTAAATTAAACTGTAACAGGGGCCCCTGGGTGGCTCAGTCGGTTAAGCGGTTAAGCGTCCAACTTCCTCTCTGGTCACGATCTCCCAGTTCATGAGTTCAAGCCTCACATTGGGCTCTGTGATGACAACTCAGAGCCTGGAGCCTGCTTCGGATTCTCTCTCTCTCTCTCTCTCTCTCTCTCTCTCTCAAAAATAAAGATTAAAAAAATAATAATAAAATTAAATAAACCGTAACAAATCAAATCTTAACAAAACAAATTATATCATGTATTTTAAAATTAAACAAGATATTAAAAACAAAGGTAATAAATACCCCAAAGCCATCATTTACAAATTCTTTCACCACATTTACTCATATCTATGCTCTTGATGTTGTTTATTTATATCCCTTGTATCGACAAGGTGGAAATGTACTACATAATGGTATGCACCTTTCCCAATCAGGCCAGGTGCAGCTGGCGGTTCTCAACTTTTCATGTGCATCAAAAGTACCTGAAGGGATTTAGTTCTTTGCACATGGATCACTGGGCACCTGAACAAGAGTTTCTGATTGACGTGATCGGAGAGAGGACTCGAAACTTTGTGCTTTTAACAGGTTCCCTGGTGTTGCTAATGTAGCTCCTGGGATGGTCTTTTGAGAAGTCTCAGTCTAAAGCCCAGGAGATAATCCTCATTGTCTCAAGTTAAAGATGAGGACACAGATTTAGGGAGATCAAGCATCACAGTGCCAGGTGCACTAATTATTTAAGTCTTAAAGATCAATCTTCGTACCATACAGCTAATCATCCAGACAATAGTAAAACGTCAGTGTGATATTTTGATGACACAGAGACACAATTCATATGCTTATGTGTAAATAATTAAAGTTCGTAGCCGCTTAATTTGTCACCTATTGTGTCATCCCTCTATGTTAGAGGTTTTAAGCATTTGTAAGAGCTCTGAAATTCTGCTATTTCTCTCCTGTACAAATGAGGAAACTGAGGCACATAGATATTCACAACGGCTCAACACATGCGTTATATGATAACTATCCCAAGATGAAAAGTTATTTTTACATGGGCCTGCCACAAAGTCTAATTCATTTTTATTGTATTTATACTTTAAGCCCAAATACAGAATAAAATACATGATCAAAAACTCAGAAGGACTTTCATTTTGGGGGGGGGGCAGCTACTGCCAGCCTTCGTGGGTGCCACTGGCTTCTGTCTTCTTTCATGGAATCACCGTGTTATTTCTTGGCCTTTTTGTTTTTTTTTTTTTTACATGCCTGTGAATTCTTTTCTTACAATCATGGACTGACAGTTCAGTGATTTTCTAGCAGTGCTCAACAATGAAGCCTGGGTACATTCAAGCATTATTTAAATTCCTAGAGGAAAAAACATGTGGCATAAAATTCAAGTTTTCTTTTCCCACTCAGGCTAATGATATCTCAACCTTCAATCAGATCCCAGACATCGAAGACCAAAAGGGTGTGGAGATGATTTTCTTTTTAAAGAGATAGGCCTAAAAGGACAAGCTATAGAGAAAGAAAGAAAAATCAACGCAGGTGCAATAGAGGGGGCTGTTCGCCTCACATGTTATTATTCAAATGAGGACAATATTAAAGGGTGAGATGCTCGTGTATACAGGACCACAGAAAGACAAAGATGAACAAGGTGATAACACTGGCCATAAGTTCCGAGCTTGTAGGTCTCTGAATACCAACCAGTCAGAGATCTGATATAGGGAGCTATAGGAAACAGGGCTGAAAATTAACACAGTTTTACCAAGACAGTAAAAATGTGTGCGGGCTTATATTTTTTCAACTCTTATTGCTCAGTTTTCTATTAAAGAAAAATGATGAGAGGTGTGAGATTGTGATTTATAATTAGAAATAGATATTTTCCTTCTTCCCATTTCTGGCACCGAGGTCCTAAAACCATTTGAATTTCCCAAACGATGAGAGCAGAGCGATGTCTCTTATGGTATTAATGAGGTGACTTTTAGAAAGCACCTGGGAGGGGCGCCTGGGTGGCCCAGTCGTTTAAGCGCCTGACGTCAGCTTAGGTCAGGTCAGGATTTCACGGCTTACGAGTTCGAGCCCAGCGTTGGGCTGTGTGCTGACAGCTCGGAGCCTGGAGCCTTCTTCAGATTCTGTGTCTTCCTCCCTCTCTCTGCCCCTCCCCTGCTCACACTCTGTCTCTCAAAAATAAGTAAACGTTAAAAAAAAGGTTTTTTGGAAGGCACCTAAGAATAGGGGCTGGTTGTCAGGTGACCCTGTGATCAGAGGGTAGGAAATTTCTTTTTTAATTTTATTTTTTAAGGTTTATTTATTTTTGAGACAGAGAGAGACAGAGCATGAACGGGGGAGGGTCACAGAGAGAGGGAGACACAGAATCTGAAACAGGCTCCAGGCTCTGAGCTGTCAGCACAGAGCCCGACGCGGGGCTCGAACTCACGGACCGCGAGATGGTGACCTGAGCCGAAGTCGGAGGCTTAACCGACCAAGCCACCCAGGCGCCCCGAGGGTAGGAACTTTCAATTCCAACCTCGTCTACCCCTTTGTCAATTGCTAATGGCCGATGATTTAATCAGCCATGTCTGTGTAATGAAATCTCCATAAAACCCAAAAGGATGGGGTTCAGAGAGCTTCCGGGTTGCTATGTGGAGAAGCAGGCAGAGCGGGAGAGGGGTGCCCTCATCGAGGGCAGGGAAGCTCCTCACCTTTTCCGCATCCTTTCACCTGCCTGTTTCTGAGTTCCATCCTTTTCTTATAAACTGGCAATCTGGTAAGGAAGGAAAGTTATTGTCAGTTCTGTGAGCCACTCTAGCAAATCAACCAAACCCAAGAAGGAGTTGCGGGAAGCTCTGATTTGTAGCACGTCCGTCAGCTCAGGTGACAACTTGTACCTGAGACTGGCATCTGCGGCGAGGGGGCTTAGGCTTGTGGGACCGAGTCCTTAACCTGTGGAATCCGATGCTCTCTCTCAGTAGATAGTGTCAGGATTGAGTCAAACGTTAGGAAACCCAGCTGGTGTCCAAGAACTGCTCGGTGGTGCATGGGGGGAAGGCCCCTCTATTATAATCAGGGGCAGGATCATTAGTTGGTCTCATTCTCAGCACACAAGAGAAGTTGGCACGTGGAGACAACAGTATGGGTCCAGGGATGGTGGAAAAGCCCATTTTGCCAGAGCAGCGATCTCAAATTTCGATCACGCCGCTTACGCATCTCTGCCTCAAATTTATTTAATACCTCCTACATCGCTACGTTTTCATTTAAAAAGCATTTGAAAGGAAACATTGTGTCCCTAACATGAACTGAATAACTGTGTCTTCACATAAATAGGAAAGCACTCCTCAAAGTAAACACAATAAGAATTGGATGGAATAAAATGATGTCCAAAAGGCTCCCATATCCCGGCTTCTGGTGATGGGCAGGTTCACACCTTCTTCCCGCCTCCCATCCCACTTATCTGTTTTATGACAACTGCAAGATGACATTTGGGGCGCCTGGGTGGCGCAGTCGGTTAAGCGTCCGACTTCAGCCAGGTCACGATCTCGCGGTCCGTGAGTTCGAGCCCCGCGTCAGGCTCTGGGCTGAGGGCTCGGAGCCTGGAGCCTGTTTCCGATTCTGTGTCTCCCTCTCTCTCTGCCCCTCCCCCGTTCATGCTCTGTCTCTCTCTGTCCCAAAAATAAATTAAAAAAAAAAAAAAAAAAAGATGACATTTAAAATTACCTTCCAGGTCAAATGCTGTTTTTTGCTACTAAGGCTGCTTAAAACCAGGCTTTCTCTTCTCACCCCTCTACAACGCAGTGAACTGCCCACAGGTATCTTCTGTACAGCCAGTGACTCCATACCTCAGAGCACTGAGCTGGAAAATCAGGTATGTGAATCAGAATTAGGAATCTCCTAACATGACCCTCAAAATGATTTAGGGGGCAAATTGCCCATGACCCTCAACTTCTCATTAACAATAAGTCATCAAGTGTTTGCTTGTAAATATCCTCAATTAATCTCCACTTCATTTATAAATATATATATGTATATATACATATTTATAAATATATATACACATATATACATATTTTTATATTTATAAATATATATATGTGTATATATATTCCCTCACGCATACACACATACATATGTGTGTGTATATATATATATATATATATATATATATATATACAAGTTTTCTTTAAGAAGTATAATGTATGTTTGCACATGAACTTTACATTACATTTGTTTTATTTATATATCTTATAAAAATGGTTTTCTTAAACCATTCACTCTAGTGATTCATCACTTACGTACCATACCCAGTGAATTTAAATAATTTCTTGTTTTTTTGATGATAGCTATTCTGACAGGTGTGAGGTGATACCTCATTGGGGTGGGGATTTGCATTTTCCTGATGATCAGTGATATGGAGCATCTTCTCATGTGTCTGTTGGCCACCTGCATGTCTATGAATAGACATAGAAAAAATGTCTATTCAGGTATTCTCCCCATTTTTAAAATCAGATTTTTTATATTGAATTGTATAAGTTATTTATATATTTTGGACGTTAAGCCCTTGGCTGCTGTATCATTTGCCAATATCTTCTTCCACTCACTAGGCTGCTTTTTTTTTGTTTTGTCGATGGTTTCCTTTGTTGTGCAAAAGCTTTTTAGTTTGATGTAGTCCCATTTGTTTATTTTTTGCTTTGTGTTGTCTTTGTTTGAGTAGACAGGTCCAAAATATATTGTTAAGACTGATTTCAAAGAGCTTACTGCCTGTGGTTTCTTCTAGGAGTTACATTTTCAGGTCTCACATTTAAGTCTTTAATCCATTTTGAGTTTTGTGTGTGTGTGCAGTGTAAGAAAGTGGTCGTTTCATTCTTTTGTATGTAGCTGTTCAGTTTTCCCAGCACCATTTATTGAAGAGACTGTCTTCTTATATTCCTGCTGCCTTTGTCATAGATTAATTGACTATATAAGTTCAGGTTAACTTCTGGACTCTGTAGAGCATCTATTATGTAAAAACATATCAGTAGTTTATCTTCTGATGTGAGTACATAATTATTTAGTAAATCATCGGATTCGGTCAACATTTTTATTATCTTTGAGGAAAACTGCCCTTTACAGAAACATGTATTTATAAACTGATGTAACTGATTAGCCTTTCCCACATGGAAAGTATGTCCCCATTTTGTAAAACAAAAGAACACCTCAGACTCCTTGATTTGCAAGAAGAATTTCTCTCATGTCCCAGTTCAGCTTCTACAAATGAGGTACAAAAGTATGAAAAAGCGGGAAATCTGAATTAAGTTTCCTTGTCATCAAGATCTGGTGCATTTTCTTTAATGTCAACCTATTAAATAATGGAGAAATAGCGTGATGTGAGAAGTTTCCTTAAAGAAGTATAATCAACCGTGTGCTTGCACATGAACTTTACAGCTGACTAACCTCTACAGTCCATAGAATTTCAGATCTTTAGTTTTATTCAAATTTCCTATGGAGTGTTTAGGTGATGGATGTGTCTGGGGCATTTCAACCAATCTTCCAGGCTCCATCTGCCAGGCCATCTGGATTTTGCTTCCACTGAGAACTACGTGGTGAATGATTACAGACTATGACTTAAAAGAAAGAGAAAGAGAAAGAGGAAAGAAGAAAGAAAGAAAGAAAGAAAGAAAGAAAGAAAGAAAGAAAGAAGAACGAAAGAAAGGAAGGAAGAAAGAAAGAATAGTAAACTGTACCATAAACACCAGCAGAACTAAAAGCATTTTTGTGCAGTCTTCTATAAAAGGAAAAAGTTAACAAGCAGGCAAGAAAAATGCATTGCCTTTTTTCCCCATCAGTCACATGAATTACAATAACTGCCTGACCTTTTTCCATAAGATGTTTAAATGGCAGCTGTTATGGCTACAGTATACCATTCCATCAAAAGCTCTTGAGGACAATAGTTTGTTTTGCAAAGGTCATGTTCCTTATATACTTGTGAATGTGTTCAAAAGGTTTACTAACTAAATATACAAGATTTTCATTGAGAATAAATTATATAACAGCTTTCAAATTAAATCTAAGCCATGAAGTCTACAGGGAATACTTCTAGAACTTTGAAAATCCATCTCATAGTTTATAAAGAATACTCTTTTAAAACAAGTGAAGTTGGGACACCTGAGTGGTTTGGTGGGTTAAACGTCCGATTTCTGCTCAGGTGATGATCTCACGGTTCACGAGTTCAAGCCCCGCTACAGGCTCTGTGCTCACAGCTTGGAGCCTGGAGGCTGCCTCAGATTCTATGTCTCCCTCTCTCTCCGTGCCTCTCCCCCACTCATATTCTGTCTCTGTCTCTGTCTCTGTCTCTGTCTCTCTCTCTCTCTCACCAAAAAAAAAAAACATGTAACTTGAATTGATAGGAAATCTAAGGGTTTTATTAAATGATTTATTAAAATGGTTTAGGTTTAAAAAAGATTCTCTTTCAACTTTACATCATACTTAACATTTTAAAAAGTGGAATTATAATACATGAATATGCCTCTACTTCTGACAGAAAATAAGAAAGGAAAAATCAGACTTTTATCATGTTTTCAGTAGCAGCCTCTTAACTCCTGTATCGACAAGAAAGCCCCAACACTGGAAGCTTATGTCAGCATTAGAATAATAAAGTCTAGAATAAATTGTGTAGGTAACACTAACTAATTGATCTTTATAAAAACTAGTTTTTATTTTATTTTATTTCGTCAGGTATATGGAAGTGTAACTTGTGTACAATAAAACATCTTCCTTTTGAAGTATACAATTTGGAAAGGTTTGACAAATACACAGTCATGTAATAACCACCGTAATCAATGTAGAAGCTATTTTCCTCAACTTGTAAAGTTCCCTCCTACCCCTTTGCAGTC
This sequence comes from Panthera tigris, assembly GCF_018350195.1. NCBI lineage: Eukaryota > Metazoa > Chordata > Mammalia > Carnivora > Felidae > Panthera > Panthera tigris. Next base: position 206,645,398 of record NC_056667.1, on the reverse strand, counting down.
AATTCTTTCTCCCCACACCAGCATTTTAATATTTTAACTGTGTTTTCTCTCATTTTGCCTTTTATCAAAATGTCATAAAATGAAAGCTCTCTGTACGTAATCCTTTGGGCTCGGCGACTTTCGCTATGTATCAGTAGTTTGTTGCTTTCAACTGCTGAGTACTATTCCCCAATTAGATGCACCACAAATTGTGTCTCCATTCACCGCTTGGACATTTGGATAGTTTCTAGTTTGTGGTGGTTACTTGCCATAAACATTTGCATACAAGTCTTTGGTCATGATTACTAAAGAGCACAATTGCATCAACATACAAGTATATGTTTAACGGTGTAAGAAACAACCAAGTTCTTCCACTTTGCCTTCTTACCTGCAATTCGTGAAAGTTGCAGCCACACCTACATCTTCATGCATAATGTTATTCTCACTATTTTCAAATTTTAACCATTTTACCGGAGTATATGTAATGTGAAATGCCAGTTAAAATCTCAGGCTTTTTTTTTTTTTTTTTTTTTGGTAATTAGCAAGTTTATTCTGAATTTTATAGAAATGCAAAACACTAGAAGGGTACCTAGGTGGCTCAGCTTGCCGTTAAGTGCCCGCCTTGGGCTCAGGCCATGATCTCATGGTTCGTGAGTTCGAGCCCCACATCGGGATCTCTCCTGTCAGCACAGAGCCTGCTTTCCATCCTCTGTCCACCCTTCTCTCTGCCCCTCCCCGACTCATGCTCTCTCTTTCTGTCTCTCTCAAGAAAGAAAGAAAGAAAGAAAGAAAGAAAGAAAGAGAAATGTGAAACACTGGAATTGCCAAAACAATTTTGAAGAACGATGTTGGAGGAACTGTATTTTCTGAATTCAAGATTACAAAAATCAATATTTTGTGGTTTGTACATAAGAACAGTCATTAGCTAAATAGAAAATAATAGAGAGTCAAGACATAGACCTACAAAATCATAATCAATTGTCTCTTGACAATAAAGTCAAGGGAATTCAAGGGGGATATCTAGTCTTTTCATCATATGGTCCTGAAATAATATTTTTTTAAAAAAAAACACCGTCCTTATCTCAAAACACATACTAATTCACTTAATGTGGGTCATAGATCTACAAGGAAGAGCTAAAGTTATAAACATTTCCAAAAGAAAATATACCATTAAGCCTTTTTGCCCTTGGGTTAGACAAAAGCTTCTAAGATGAGATAAAAAGTGTTAAACGTAAGAGAAAAGAAAAGGTAACTTAGATTTCACCGGCAATTAAAATTCTCTGCCCTTTAAGAGATACAGTTATGAAGATGTGAAGACAGTGAGAGACTGGAAGAAAAATTTTCCAAGGCACATATATGATAAGAACTTGTATTGAGAATACATACAGAACTCTTAAACTCAATAAAGACACAAATAAATCAAGAAAAAAATGTTGTCAAAGATTTGCACAGACTCTTCAGCAAAGAAGATGAACGGATTGCAAACAAGCACATGAAAAGATGCTCAGTATCACAGTCATTCGGGAAATGCAAGTTAAGACCATGAAAAGATACCACTGAAAAATATTTTTAAAATATTTTTCTTAGAGAATAGAGTAAAACATTTGGGAGACACTTTAGATCAGGATATAATTTTAGTATATTATCAATAAGACTTAAGTTAGAAAACAATTTATTAAAAAATATTCTGTCATTAATATATTACATAATTACCTATAAACACAGTTAAGACACTATGGAACTGTTTCAGTAAAGATTTTAAAGTAATTCATTTTATTCCTGCTCTTTCTTATTTTCTTATTTATTTTTCCTTGGATAGGTTTTACTATTTATTTTTTTTAATTTTTAAATGTTTATTTTATTTTTGAGAGAGACTGCAAGTGAGCAAGGGAGAGGCGGGGGGTGGGGGGGTCAGAGGATCCAAAGTGGGTTCCACACTGACAGCAGATGGGGGACTCAAACTCACAAATTGTGAGATCATCGCTTGAGCTAAATTTGGATGTTTAACCGACTGAACCACCCAGATGCCCCTGGATAGATTTTAAGTTAAACATATACCTATACTTCAAAATGGTAAATTCTCTATTCAGTTTAAAATTCTGTGCTTAATTTTTATAGGTGAAAAATATTGGTTGTTATTATTTAAAATAACTAAACAAAATATATGCTGTGAATTTTACATGAGAAATAGAGTAAAAATAAAGTAAAAGTCATAAATAATAGGTTAAATGTCAACTAAAAAAGAAAAAAATAACCAATTGGCAGTTTTCGTTTGCATTTTTCGGTAACAAAGTTCAATTTTTTTTCCAGAAATATACTCATTTATCTAAATTCTTCCACATAGTGTCAGTCCTTTGTCAGTTATAATTTGGCAAATATTTTTGCTGGATTTTCTTTTTTTTTTTTTTAACGTTTTATTTATTTTTGAGACAGAGAGAGACAGAGCATGAACGGGGGAGGGGCAGAGAGAGAGGGAGACACAGAATCCGAAGTAGGCTCCAGGCTCTGAGCCATCAGCCCAGAGCCCGACGCGGGGCTCGAACTCACGGACCGCGAGATCGTGACCTGAGCTGAAGTCGGCCGCTTAACCGACTGAGCCACCCAGGCGCCCCTGCTGGATTTTCTTTATTACACATTTTTGACAGATTATTCTTTTTTTATTTTTTTAAGTTTATTTATTTTGAGAGACAGAGAGAGAGAGAGAGAGAGAGAGTGGGAGAGAGAGACAGCAGGTGCATGAGTGGGAGAGGGGAGGAGAGCAACACAGAGAGAGAGAATGCCAAGCAGGCTCCATGGTCAGCACATTACCCAGCGTAGGGCTCCATCCTACAAACCTTGAGATCACTATCTGGGCCAAGATCAAAAGTGGAACACTTACCCTACTCAGCCACCTAGGTGTCCCTTGACAGACTATTCGAAAACAAAAGAGTCCTTATGTTCACCAATATAGAACAATAAGTCTTCCTTCATTATTTGTACTAGTCTACAGCTTTGGCTACATAGTGCCAAGATATCTGGCTGAAAAGCAAAAGCCAAAAGCTGAATGTATTGTTTTAAGCACATTTGAATACAAACAGTAAAATTGACAGCTTTCAATGTACTGTTTAAATTGGTTGAAGGTGAATTTACATGAAGCCAATTTTTTACTTTTTGATTCAATATTTTAGTTGCCAGGTACATATAAAATTTCTTTGTGTTGCTTATGGTAAATATAAAGTTTTATAATCAAATTGATAGAAGGTCTTAAAATAATTTTAAAGCTGTGATCTTTGCAAACAAAATTACACAGTGGGCATGTTACAGGTAGCTAGACTGGCCATGACATGGATTTTATATATCTGGAAGATTCCCATTTCCTTAAATATATTAAATTACAAATTTGCCTTCTATACTTTCATTCCTAGCCCAGATGGAATAACAAAGCCTAGATTTACCCTTCTACTTTGAAATGACCACATATTGTCTGATAATATTCACATGAAGTGTCCAGACTAGAGAAAACCATGGAGACAGTAGTGAATATTAATTATTGCCAGGAGCTGAGCGTATAGGGAGATTTGAAGTGATTGTCAATTGGCACAGGTTTTCTTTAGGGGGTAATGAAATTTTTTTTTTAATTTTTTTTTAATGTTTATTTATTTCTGAGACAGAGAGAGACAGAGCATGAGTCGGGGAGGGGCAGAGAGAGAGGGAGACACAGAATCCGAAGCAGGCTCCAGGCTCTGAACTGTCAGCCCAGAGCCCGACGTGGGGCTCGAACTCACGGACCATGAGATCATGACCTGAGCCGAAGTCGGACGCTCAACCGACTGAGCCACCCGGGCGCCCCGAAAATTTTTTTAAAATTAGAGAATAGTGATGTTCACACAACTCTGTAAATGATTAAAAACTACTGGGTTGTATACTTAAACATGTGAATTTTATGTATATTAATAATATCTCAATAAAGCTGTTATGAAAATACATGAAAAAAGAACCTGAGAAATGCAAAGAAAAACTTACAAATCTAAAGTTTGTCTCAGAGATTTCAATATTCCTCTTACCACTAAGTAATAGAACGAGCAGACAGAAAATAACAAGGATATAGTAAAATTATACAGTATGAATAACTTGATCTAATTGATGTTTATGGAATACTCCACAGTTAAAATAAATTCTTTACGAGACCACATGGTACATTTGCCAAAATAGACCATATTCTGAACCATGAAGCACATTTCAAAAATTGTAATAGAATTCAAATCATGCAAAGCACAACCAAAAAGATTTAAAGTACAAATCAAATTCACAAAAATATGCAGATAATCCAAAATACGTGAAAACCAAATAACATATTCCTTATGAACCCAAGGGTCAAGGAAGAAATCAAAATAGAAATGAGAAATTATTTTGAATTGAAAATAAAAACACAATATATCAGAATTCATGAGATGCAGCCTCAGCAGTACTTAAAGAGAAGTTTACAGCTCTAAGTGCTCATATAAGAAGGAATTGTCTCACATAATGAACTCAATTTTCAATTAAAAAAAAACTAAGAAAAGAAGAGCAAATTAAACTCAGAGTAAGTGGAATAACTGAGATAATAAAGATCACAAAGGATACCGATTAAATAGAAAACAGAAACATCACTGAAACCAGTGTTTTGTTGAGGTCAATAAAATTGATAAATTTCTATCCTAATTACACAGGAAAAAAGAATAACACACAAATTAAGAATGTCACCAATGAAAGAAGGTATTGTTATAGCTTCTACACATATTGAATCCAACAACTTGAATGAAAGGGACAAATTGCTTGAAACACACAAATAGTAAATCTCATGTAAGAAAAATGGGATTACCTGAGTAGTCTTGTATCTATTGAAGAAATTGTAATTATAGTTAAAATCCTTTCCACAAAAAAAGTTTTGGCCTACGTGTGTTTACTGAATTGTCCTAAGCATTTTTTAAAAATGCCAACTTAACACATCTTCCAGAAAACTGAGGAAATGCCTCCCAATTTATTCAATGAAGCCAGCATTATGACACCTAAACAAAAAAGACCAAAAAGATACTTAAAGAAAATGACCGATGGAAACCCTTCATGCACACAAATGCAAACATTCTTCACAAAAGTTCAGTAAATTAAATGCAAAACTATATTTTAAAGGAATTATAAATTCTGACTTGGTGTGATTTATCTCAGAAATGCAAAGTCTGCTTAACTTTTAAAAATCCATCAGTGCAATTTATTATATTGACAGAACAAAAAATATGTAAGATTATTTCAAAACGTGCAGAAGAAAACATTTTACAAATTCAAACACCTCTCAACAAGCTATATGGTGTATAACTCAATTCTAGTTAATAAACAGGAGAGGAAGTCTGAGAGCATCCCCCCAAATTGTTCTCCTTTGATTAAAAATGAACAGCACAATGGATCGACAGAGATAATAGACCCTTTCTGGTCTCCAAATGTTCCCACGTGAACGTGAAATTGGACTGTTTTATCCCTAGGGGTGAGGATTGCGTCAGTATGCTAAAGATGACAAAGTACAAATACCCAAATAACTAGATTTCATGTGAAATCATTAAACTGCTGAACGAACCAAACCTAGATGCTCCCTTCCTTCACAGCCCTTATTCTAAGAGAAATTATAATTCATTATAATTCATTATAATTTTTAAAAGCTGACTTGGGTTTTAAAGCATTAAATATACACTGTCAAACGCCATAGTAAAAAAGCTAATACAGCTTGAACACTTATTAAATATTAGTCTGGGGGCACCTGGGTGGCTCAGTCAGTTGGGCAGCCAGCTTCTGCTCAGGTCATGATCTCATGGTTTGTGAGTTTGAGCCCCACGTCGGACTCTGTGCTGACAGTTCAGAGCCTGGAGCTGCTTGGGATTCTGTGTGTGTGTGTGTGTGTGTGTGTGTGTGTGTCTGCCCCTCCCCCGCTCTCTCTCTCTCAAAAATAAATAAACATTACAAAATATTTTTTAAAATATTAGTCTGAATTTGTTTCATGTTATATTTGGCATCATGTAATACTTTAAATGCGTTTTCTATTTTTTTTAATGTTTGTTTATTCTTGAGAGAGAGAAACAGAGCATGAGCGGGAGAGGGGCAGAGAGAGAGAGGGGGAGACACAGAATCCCAAGTAGGCTCCAGGCTCTGAGCTATCAGCACAGAGCCCGACATGGGGCTCACGAACCACGAGATCATGACCTGAGCTGAAGTCAGCCGCTTAACCGATGGAGTCACCCGGGTGCCCTGTGTCTTCTTACAAGGAAGCAACCAAGCCTCAACCTTGTAAATGCACAAAGTGTGATGTATTAGCACATACGCAAGTGTGTATTCCTGAGAGGATAAGAAAGAAGAAGAAGAAAGAAGACATAGAATAATCAATTATCTTATGGCATAGTCCACAGCTACCCAATATTTTTTTCCTTCCTTTCTCCCCTCTCTGCCTTCCCTCCTCACGTGCGACAAAGATACACAACTTCCCCTTTGATCTCCGTGGTTAATTTACTTCTGGAGGAACAGGTATGAGGCTTGCCACAGACTCATGGTATTTGCACAGATCTGGAGCTCTACTTAAGCTAAGTAAGCTCTTTTCTTGAAGATAGTTTTGAAGGCGATTTCCTGGCTTACTGTGCCTTCATCTCTGGGCTGGTGAGGTCAGACCCTTTCACCATCTATCATCCATTTTTCCTTGGCCCCAAAATATGTGTGTGTGTGTACATGCACATGTGTGTGCACACACACACACCCATCTGAGATTGGAAAACAGGGAGATGTATTTTCTATGTCTGGTGTCATCTCCCATTCATATCCACCTGATCTTATGGTAAAGAAAGGAACATATTACGAGATCCAAACGCCAGATCTGTGGAATTATTTAATATTCACAAATAAGCAGAAAATACTGTGAACTGGAAATCGAAGAACTCCGAGCTAGTCGAAAGCCAGTGGTCTGTGCAATTATGATGATTGGAGGCGGGTGGCAGGAAGTGAAATTTCATCATTGAAGCTATTAGAAGTTAAAAGTGTCAATTTTTAAAGCTCAGGTCAAATTAATGGAAATTTTGTAAACATGATTGTTAGCTGTTTCTGATTTATTAAAAAGCAGCAAGGAGGGGGAAATCATTTGGTAAGAAGTCTAATAATTGTCAGCAGGGACAGTTAATGTTCATTTGTGACATCTCACATAATAACTACCCCATCACGCTTCCTGATACACTGGTTTGTTTTCAGCTATTAGATTAGCAATATAGAATAACTTCCTTAAAGATAATATGAACTGTTGATACAGAATACTAGGAACTGAGAAAGATAGACTAGTTTCTAGTAATAGCTAATGTCTCTTGTATTCTTGCTGAAATAGATTTACTGGCAACCCAATCAAATATTGCCCATGACATTGGGGTGAGTAATTGTGCCCAGAGTAGGCAAGACAATCAAATAGAGTGTTTTTCCCTAAAATAATATCTGAAATTTTGACTGAGGTTAGACTTCCCATCAGCCTGGCTGGAACATAATTTTCAGCTTCTCCCTCCTTTGGCAACATCAACTATAACAAATCTTGGGCTTACTGGAAGTTTATATTCAGCTTGCCAATCACAACACCATAACTAAAAGTGCTTGATGACATAATAAAAAATAAAATACACTTAATAAAATGATAATTAGAATATCTTTAATAAAACGTAATTGCAAAACTTACTGCCTTCAACATTGTGAGTCATTGTATCCATTTTAGCCATACTCACTTATAAAACAATTACTAGTACGATACAGGAACAGAGTCGGTTCACCAGTATTCAAGTGATTTTCATCAAATACGTCTCCACTCATTGAGAGTAACTGAGAAAAATGACTACAGTGTGAACAAAAGCTAAATGGGAATAAAAATGCTTTTGCAAGATGCCCAGGTGAATGGAAGACAGCCTTGGTCCTCACCTACCACATTCAGAGAAGAGAAAATGCAGATCAGCTGTATTGGGGATTTTCTTCATGTAATTTCTCCAAGCTCCTACACATCCCTTTGTGCAGAATTTTTGAATTCCTGAGTTGAAATGGAGTTATCTTCTGGGCTCGCAACTGTTTGAGCAGATGTGACGGAACTACATGAAGTGAAATTCGGTAGTACAGATTAACAACCATGTAATGTATGGGCATTATCTCAAAACAGCACTGTGTTACATACACAAACCAGAGTCTCAACGTCCTTGCTCTTTCTAGCCTTCACCAGCCACATATCCAGAGGCAGGATCCTGTGCTCATATCCTAAAAGTGATACAGAGAAGTGATACAGACAAGATAGCTCATCTGGAAAGCCTTAGAGACAAGCATCCACCAAATACCCGCCTTAGAAACACCCATCACCAGGGGCGCCCAGGTGGCTCAGTCCGTTAAGCGTCCAACTTCGGCTCAGGTCATGATCACATGGTTTGTGGGTTCTAGCCCCTTGTCAGGCTTTGCGCTGACAGCTCAGAGCCTGGAGCCTGCTTCGGATTCTATGTCTCCCTCTCTCTCTGTGCTACCCCCCCACCCCATGATCTGTCTTTCTCTCAAAAATAAATAAAACACATTAAACATTTTTTTAAAAAAAAGAATCACCCAACAAATTTCTCTGCCACAAGGTCAAACCTCTTTGTAGTTAACCAACTTTGTCTGCCTCTTTAGCATCCATCCTTCCCTCTCCCCATAACTGCTTCCAGTTTCTAGCTCTCTATTCATGTTATCTAAGTAGGGCTCCCTTAGCCCCAGGCAGGACATAAGCATGAGCAGAGGCAATCAGTGGTTTCTATCTCTAGAACAGTTAGACATCCAACAGAAACAGATGGCACAATCCAGTGAGGATAAATTGAGGAGCACTTATTTACAAACAGACTAGTTACAAAGGGTACATAGGTTATAAAGGAAACATTAGAGATAACGTGGAAACTCAAGTTCATTGCAACTGCTATCACCCATAGACCCAAAGTATCTGGAAAGGGAGAGGATATAGGAAACTGGAAACAGAGGGAATCATCTAGAGCGAGGACTTGTGGGCTTTTGGTGAAGTCCAAAATGACACCACGCGGGAAAGAGAAGGGTAATTACCCCGACCTCCTCTTCACGTCTGTGCCTTCCCGCTGAGACTCCTGATTGGCTGAGCTCAAACCAAATTGGGAGGGATAGGAGCCTGTTGATGCAATCCAAACAGATCACCCTCCTACAGCTGAAAGCTAGAACTGAGAAGAGGTGGAGAGCCAAGAAAACAGTCAGTACAATCTTCCTAGTCACAGGAGTTTGATAGGAAAGTAGTAGCCCAAGGCTCAACTAGACACTGTGATGTTATGAGGACAAACGGTGGACCCACCATGTGGGCATAGAGAATCCAGCCAGCCCATGGGAGGCAGAGCCCAGCAATGGACTCAGGCGATGTTGTGAGTCCTGATCACATCATACCTAAGGACAAAACTTTTCATTTAAAAACTGCTTTTTTTAATTCTATAAGCCAATTTCAATTTTTTTTTTTACTTTCAACTGAAAGAGCTCTAACTGATACACTATGGACATCATTGAGAGTCAGCATAAGACTGAGTTCACATGCCGTTTCACTGTCAAAAAAATCAGACCACTAAAGGACCATAATTTATTCCAGGGGTGCCTGGGTGGCTCAGTTGGTTGAGATGGATGAGTTGGTCCAACTCTTGGTTTTAGCTCAGGTCATGATCCCAGGATTGTGGGATCGAGCCCTGCATCAGGCTCCACACTGAGCGTGGAGTCTGCTTAGGATTCTCTCTCTCTCTCTCTCTCTCTCTCTCTCTCTCTCTCTCTCCCTCCCTCTGTCCCTCTCCCTTGCTTGTGCACTCTCTTTCTAAAATAAGAAAAAAATAATAAAAAATAAAGGGCCATCCTTCATTCCAGCTCATTCTCCCAAATCTGCCCCAAACTTAGCCATCTTCCTGACCTCTCCAGAAGCTCACCTCCAACTTTGAGATTCCTCTCAAAGTCAAATTTGTGCTTGTTTTGACAGATGAATCCCTTTCCAAACTTATTTTTGCAAAAACCTATGGAATACTTTTTTTGTAATCCAGACATTTATTTTTAGTATCCCCCCCAACCCTCAAAAATAATGGCTGACCACTCTGGAAAACAGGAGAACAGTATGGAGTTTCCTCAAAAAGTTAAAAATAGAACTACCCTACAATCAAGCCATTGCACTACTAGATATTTACTCAAAGGATACAAAAATAATAATTTGAAGGGGCACATGCACCCCAGTTTTTATAGCAGCATTACCACCAGTAGCCAAATTACGGAAAGAGCCCAGATGTCTATTGATTGATGAATGGATAAGGAAGATGTGATATATATAGAGAGAGGAATATTACTCCACCATCAAAAAGAATGATATCTTGGGACACCTGGATGGCTCAGTTAACAAAGCATCCGACTTCAGCTCAGGTCATGATCTTCTGTTTTGTGAGGCCCACGTTGGGCTCTGCGCTGACAGCTCAGAGCCTGGAGCCTGCTTGGGATTCTGTGTCTCCCTCTCTCTCTGCCCCTCCCTTGCTCATGCTGTCTCTCTCTCTCTCTCTCTCTCTCTCTCTCAAAAATAAATAAACATTAATTTTAAGAAAAAGAATGAAATTTTGCCATTTGCAATGATGTGGATGGACCTAGGGTATATTTTGCTAAGTGAAGTCAGTCAGTCAAAGCAAGACAAATGCCACATGATTTCACTCATATGTGGAATTTAGGAAGCAAAATGAACAAGATGCACATAGGGAAAAGGGAAAGAAAAAGAGAGGGAGGCAAGCCACAAGCGACTCTTAATTATAGAGAACAAACTGAGGGTTGCTGGAGGGGGGGGTGGGCAGGGGATGGGCTAAATAGGTGATAAGCATTAAACAGGGCACCTGTGATGAACCCTGGGTGTTATATGTAAGGAATAAATCACTGAATTTTACTGCCAAAATCAATATTACACTACATGTTAACTAACTAGAATTTAAACAAAAACTTAAAAAATAAATGGCTGACCCAAACCTGACAGCACTAACGTTTTGTCTCCATGCTGGTGTTACGACAACTGACCTACCAGTTGTAAGATGCATCACAAGATATGGGTTCTAAATACTAAGAGCCTCAAACACTTGTGGATTCTCTTCTTCTGAGAAGAAGTTTAATATCAACTGTGCAGTAATACCAGTCACACTCCTTTGGACCCTAATATACGTTCTACAGTGACAAGGAAGGACGTGGTGCCAGAGATGGCATAAAGGGAATTAAATGCCCGTTGGGTCTATTTCATCCATGATACTGTTGAGTGAGAAGTCTCTGCCGATACATCATTCATGGTTGCAGTGACTCGGTATGATTGCAGTGCTTGATGTCCTTGGGGACAAAAAATGAGAGTTTTCTCAAAATCTGGGGAAGCCTTCGTATATCACTTTGGATCCCCCGAGAAACAGATACCAAAGCAGAATTCGTTATGCGACAGATTTATTGGTGGAAATGGGTGTGCGTATCAGTTACGCATAGGCGTGTAACAAATTACCCCCCAACCCTTACAGTTTTCAACAACAAGTATTGAGTTTATCAAACACTTTCTAAGAGTTAGGAATCCAAAAGTGGCTTAACGAGGTAGTTCTGGCTCAGGATCTTTCAGGAGGCTACAGTCCAATTGTTGGCTGGGGAAATAGTAATCTCAGGCTGGAAAAGTTGCTTCCAGCCTCACTTGCATGGTTGTTGGAGGTCTCAGTCTCTCAAGTGTAGTGTATGGCCAAGAAATTTTTATTTATTCATTATGTAGACCTCTCTACAGGCTACCATGGCATGGATTTGTTTTCCTTCAGAGCAAGCAAGCAATCAGGGTGAGACAGAGAGAAATCTTGCAAAAGCAAGCAAGAGAGTACAACCAGAAGAGAAATCACATGCTTTTATAATCAATCTTAGAAGTGTCTACCCAAGGGGCGCCTGGGTGGTGCAGTCGGTTAAGCGTCCGACTTCAGCCAGGTCACGATCTCGCGGTCCGTGAGTTCGAGCCCCGCGTCAGGCTCTGGGCTGATGGCTCGGAGCCTGGAGCCTGTTTCCGATTCTGTGTCTCCCTCTCTCTCTGCCCCTCCCCCGTTCATGCTCTGTCTCTCTCTGTCCCAAAAATAAAAAAAAATAAAAAATGTTAAAAAAAAAAAAAAAAAAAAAAGAAGTGTCTACCCAAGAATGTGGATATCAGGAGTTGGGGATCATTGAGGACCGTCATCCAGAGGACTGGCAATCATCATGTGTGAAGGAAAAGGAGGTTAGAATCAGAGCAGGTAAGCGTCTTCAGGTTATGCTGCAGATATAACCCCTGTGAAAGGAGAGAAGGAAGAACGGAGTAGGCAGAGTCTCAAAGGGCAGTGCAATCCTGAGAAAATTCTGCCTCGGCTGGTGGAGAGTGCCTAAGGCAAAGATGCCACTTGGAAGTATCCTGCATTTGGAAGGCTCTAGATTCCAGTACCCTGCTGTGCTCAGTAACTGCCTGGGAGTGGCTTGGGAGAAGCGTGGCCTGGCACAAATGCTGCAGTGAATCCAAAAATGTGGCCATTCGGAGGCCGGCAGTGAGTGATGCTCCCTACAGCAGGTTTCCTTCAAGGAAGTAGCAGACCGCCGCCATGACACTCATGCCATTACATGGTGTTCTACATTCGGGTATATTCGTTATGTGTGTTACTCCAAGTGGAAGGAGAACCACTGCCGGTGGACACCCATACCCTGACAGTTGTCGCAAAACCAAATGCCTTCCAAGCCCAGGCAGAGAACAGAGGTGAATGAATCACCGGAGCTGACCCAGGGAACGAAGGAATGCGTGCCCGTCAAAAGCGGTAGCCCCCACGTGTCAGCTCCATCTGAAAGTTTCTGAATGGAAACGTCAACCTTCCAGTCCTAGATTTTTTAATTCTCCAAAAGAAGTCAGAAATCTGAAATTTTTCAATGAAGTCTTATGAATTTTAAGTGTGACTAACAAATCCAATTTCAAAAAAACGCACAGACCTTCTCTTCAACAAATGGTATCGGGAAAATGGGATGGCGACGGGCAGAAAAATGAAGCGGGACCGCTTTCTCACACCATACACAAAAATAAATTCAAAATGGATGAAAGACCTAAATGCGAGACAGGAAACTATCAAAATCCTAGAGGAGAACACGGACAGCAACCTCTTTGAACTTGGCCAGAGCAACTTACTGGACCCGCCGCTGAAGGCAGGGGTAATAAAAGCAAACATGAAGTATTGGGACTTCATCAAGATAAAAAGCTTCTGCACAGCGAAGGAAAAACGTCAACAAAACTAAAAAGCAGCCTGCAGAATGGAAGAATATATTTGCAAACGGCAGAGCTGATAAAGGGTTAGTATCCAAAATCTATAAAGAACTTATTCAACTCAACTTGCAAAACACAAAAAAACGCCAGTTAATAAATGGGCAGAAGACATGAATAGACACTTATTCCAAAGAAGACATCCAGATGGCTAACAGACGCATGAAAGGAAACACACGAAAGACACAATGAAGGGGCCCATGCCCCCCAATGTTTATAGCGGCATTATCAACAATAGCCGAACTACGGAGAGAGCCCAAATGTCCATCAACTGATGAATGGATAAAGAAGGTGTGTGTATATGTATATATACCATATGATTTCACTCATTTGTAGGATTTAAGAAACAAAACAGATGAACTTATGGGAAAGAGGGGAAAAAAGAGAAGAGAGGGAAGCAAATCACAAGACACTCTTAACTATAGAAAACAAACTGAGGGTTGATGGAGGGGCAGTGGGCAGGGGCTTGGGCTAGATGAGTGATGGGTATTAAGGAGGGCACTTGTGATGAGCACTGAATGTTGTATGCAGTGACGAATCACTGAATTCTACTTCTGAAACCAATGCTGCACTGTATGTTAGCTAACTAAAATTTAAATTTAAAAAAAAGGAAAAAAAATAAAGTTGCTTGTAATAGGAAAAAAAGTGCATTGGAAGCCACATTGTGCTATTTAAATGTAAATGAATGATCAAGGCTGATTCTGTGTTCCTGTACATTAAAACAAGTTGTGTCGGTTTAAGAAAAAATACAGGGTGGCAACTAGACATGTCTATAGGCCATAAATAGGCTACTAGTTACTGTTTTATAACATCCTATTTATAGCAATGCAGAGTAATGTACAATAAAACAAAAACAAAAACAAAAGTGGGACGCCTGGGTGGCTCAGTCAGTTGAGCATCTGACTTGATTTCAGCTCAGGTGATGATCTCACAGTTCATGGGATCCAGACCCACAGCTGGCTCCACAGTCAGAGCAGAGCTTGCGTGGGATTCTCCTCTTCCCTCTCTCTCTGCCCCTGCCCCACTTGAGTTTGCTCTCTCTCTCTCTCTCTCAAAATAAATAAATGAACAAAAAATAAATAAAACACAAATTTCTTGTCATTCATATTTGAGCTTCATCTAAAGAAAAACTACAACGAGGTCCAGTCAATGTTAATTTTTCCCTTTAACATTATGGAATTGTGACTGGCAACCAATGTCTTCTCATGTACAACTCTGTATTTTTTTTTTCTCTTAAAAACAAGCGTGGGGGCGTCCAGGTGGCTCAGTTGGTTAAGCGTCTGACTTCAGCTCAGGTCATGATCTCTTGCTCTGTGAGTTCAAGTCCCCCCGTAGGTTTCCGTGCTGACAGCTCAGAGCCCGGAGCCTGCTTCAGATTCTACGTCTCCCTCTCTCTCTGCCCCTCCCCTGCTCACACTCTGTCTCTCTCTTTCTCTCAGAAATAAGTATTTTTTAAAAAATGTCTGCAGGGGCGCCTGGGTAGCTCAGTCAGTTACACCTCCGATTCAGCGCAGGTCATGATCTTGTGGTTTGTGGGTCTGAGTCCTGAGACCGGCTCTGTGCTGACAGCTTGGAACCTGGAGCCTGCTTGGGATTGTCTCCCTCTCTGTGCCCTTCCCCTACTTGTACTTTGTCTCCCTCTCCCTCTCTCTCAAAAATAAATAAACATTAAAAAAAAAATTTAAAAATGTTTGCAGGTTCATAGTATAACTTAAAAATCTAATTCAAAGTATCTAATTTTATTGTTACTCTTTCTAAGGCATTTTCTTAGATATACCTAGCTTTAATTTATTATTTTTTTAAAGTCATGTCCAATTCTTACAAGCCTTTTAAAAATTAGATCTGCATTAGCTATTATTTTGAAGTGTAAGATTTAAATATTTTAATGATGACCCATGATAAGCACTTAATTGAGTGTTTATTCGTAACAAAATGTATTGATTGGTGATTGGTCTTCAGTGCTAAAGTTTAAAGAGACTGAAACTTTTTACATTTCTTTTTTGTATAAAAAAAAAAAGAAACTCACAAATCTTCCTTCAAGTCGCACAGCCTTCCTTCATTTATTTTTAATAAACATATCCAAACCCTATGGCTCAAATGAAGGATAAAGGCCCCCTGGGACTTATCCCCCCATGATTTTCTCTGAGCTCCAATTCACTTTCTTTGAAGTGGAACTTACTTCCATACCTCTCCCCATCTTAACATCCCTAACACAAATGTTAAAAGTAGGATTAACCTGCTTCTCTTACGGATTCAAAGCACCTAAATTTTCCTTATCTTTCCAGTCTTGGCAAATGTACAATAAGACTACACATTTTATAGATCTGGTTTCAAAAGATTTAAAATTATTCCACATTATGGTTTCTCATAAGATACACATAAGCTAAGCAGATCTTCCAATTTTAACAGGTTTTATTGTACCATATTATTTTTAGAAGTACATTCAATAATATCATCACCCAACTCATCAAAAAGAGTTCGTGAGAGCAAATACAAATTTTCAAAATTCGACTTTTATATGAAAGCCTGACTTTTGCCATTAGCATATTCTGTAGTCCATGGCTTTCCTTAAAGAGACTCATTTTGTTCACTTCGGAGACAATATCTACCCAATATTCAAAACTCACTATGTATAGTTTTTCTTCTAGTTTGTCGTTCAAGTAAAGATGGTGTTTTATGACAAAAAAAAAATCTAATTGGATTAACAACTCAGTGGCATATGTGTTTTGCCTTAAGACAAACATCATACTTTTGGTATGCAGCAGATATATTTTATGCTTACTTCCTATTTTGTCACACCGAACATTAAAAAGATGTGTCATTAAGAGTTGACATTACCAAAATTTCTTATTTTTATTACTTCATGAAGGGCATTCTTTAGTGAAACTACCTCTTTTCTCTACCTTACTAGGACTACATCGCTTTGTGCTCAGTTGCTAGAAGTTTTACTCACCATTGATTTTTCATATACAAATGTCAACACAGTGAAGAAGGCAAACAATACCTTACTATTACTATGAAAACAACAATTATTACTTTATCGTTCTCCTACAGGAGTTTCAGAGACCCCAGAGTTTCATTGACTACATTTTGAGAACCATTAATGTAGAGAATAATTTTATTTTATATTATTAATTTTATAAGGATGATTTAAGCATATTAAATTTATATGAGGGGTCATACCTTATTTCATCGTACATTTTGTTATTCTCCATTAAAAATATATCTAAGATTTTAAGATGCATCATTTGATTTAAACCCTGTAAAAGGTGTGATGGTAGTCCACGTTTGTTAACACAGTGTAGTAAAATCCACACTTAGTATAGGTACCATTTATCCAAAAGTTGGATTCCTTCCTACTAGGAGCACAGGGATGTAGTTAAAAATAAACAACAGCAGATACAAAGTCATACCTGCTCATTCAGAACAAATGCTTGGAGCTGGCCCAGTGAAACATCATTCCAAAGCCAACAGAGTGAATTGTGTGTAACTAAGACTATTGACTTAAGAGTCCTATATGTGGTTTTTCCTTGGCAATGTGAGAATTTCATTTTGTTTGTTGCAAATAGCAAAAAAGGATTTCTTTGAGAAATGTTTAGCAATGACTACAATTAAATGTGCCTGCTAACAGCATCAATGATAATACCAAATATAATATAGCATGAAGATAAACAATGAAGCCAAATGACCTGGGATCAAGTCCTACCACTTACTACCCATGAAAGATAGGGCATCTGTGAAATGGGGCTAGTAATAATGTTTCCCCATATTATTACCAATGAACATTATTATTAATAATAAAATAGTTTTTGAAAGACACCATGCATTAATATATGTAAAGTTCTCAAAAAAGTGCCTGGAATAATAAGTAATAAATATTTTTATTTCATTTATTTCATTTCATTTGTACCAGTAAAAATTGTGAAAGACTTTGGAATAGGCAAAAATAAGATTACTAGGTATCCTGTCCAGTCCACCCCTTTGGGTTATCTCAGCTTTTAATTATCACTGAGCTATTTTCCAACTTTAGAAGTTGTAGAAACCTAACCGTAATGCAAAAGATTCTTGTGAGTTGGAAAACAATTGATTATTGCCCTGTAGTTATTGACTGATTTTACAACTCTGCATAAACTCACTACAGCATTCCTGATTATTTATGGATGCGCACACTTTTAGAATTTTCTTTGAGTGAATCGGAATGTCTTCCTGGTGCCCTCATTAATTAATGAATTATAAAATCTTTGATGAGTGTTCATTTTATGCTTGTATGAGCATCATGATTTTAGCATTTTAAAAAATTATTTTTTACTTCATTATTATTGCACAGATATCTGACATTAATTAAAGGGGAAAACGCACTATGAGGAGAATTAATGTAATTTTGGAATATAGTGGGAGCAGGTGGCATCGTTTATTGGAGACAGCGTTGGTAATCCTCAGAGAGCATCATATTAATGGCACTGAGTTATTAAATCAAAGGTAATCAGGTTAGACTTTTCATGATTGAAAAGGGTAGGGAAGTGAATATAGTTTTTTTTAAGTTACTTTTTTAGTTGACAGTGTTTAAATATTTTATTTTCGGCTTAGTTATCCTGAGTATTTACTTAGGTGGAAAATCTCATTTCATGACAAAACTACGTATGTAAAATGCTATCTACAAAACTCTAAAAGCTTTTTTCTCTCTGGTCCTGTCACTGTAATTTAACTTGATTTCCTGGCTGTTCTGTCCAAGGTAATAATTCTGGAACTGGAGGCAGCAAATCAGTTGTTTCTATTCTATCCATTCCACCCTCTTCCTTAGACAGACTAAAAATTCACTGAATTCTCTGAATATTGAATTTCTGTTCCATTACATGATGGCATCTCATTTTTGCATTTAAAAAAAATGGCATTTATTTCATACACAATTTATAACTGAATTGTTAAGAATGTTTATGTATATCTGCTTTAAAGAAAGCTCTTTTATTTTTCCCTTTATATGGCCCTACATTTAACAATACTAATACAATAAAACCAGAAAGTTAAGACTCAGTAATTTGGATGTCTTAATAATTTTGGCGGAAAGGACTAAATTGGAACTGACTTTTGTACATCTGCTCATTTAAGAAAATGATTTATTGAGTATATTTAGTATAAAATAGTTAAAAATATCTATGTTTTATTTATCAAAGTGAGGAAAATATTTCAAGGGCTTTACATATTCGTTTCTACGTAATTTTTGTGATAATAACAGATAATTATTATTTACTAATTTAAGATACCCACTTATACGATGGTTTGTGGTTCTGATATACACTAAACATTCTCAGTTGCTTTTTGTAACAATATCCCATAATTTAAAGTAATCTTCCTGACAAATAAGCAAGAGTTTGGGTATTTCTTTTCATGTGTACAATATAAAAATGTTTTTATCCTAAAATATCTGAGTGCCACTTTACTTGTGCAAATGTATTAAACACATTCTATTGTCTGTTTTATAGAAAGGACTCAATAACCAACAACGTAAATTGGTGCAGTCACTCTGGAAAACAGCGTGGAGCTTCCTCAAAAAGTTAAAGATAGAACTACCCTGCAACCCAGCAATGGCACTACTAGGTATTTATCCAAACAATACAAAAATACTGATTTCCAAAGGGCGTATGCACCCCTATCTTTATAGCAGCACTATCTACGATAGCTAAATTATAAAAAGACCTCACATGTCCATGGACTGATGAATGGATAAAAAAGATGTGTACATATGTATGGAATATTACTCAGCCATCAAAAAGAATGATATCTTGCCATTTGCAATGACATGGATGGAGCTAGAGCGTACCATGCTAAGCAAAATAAATCAGCCAGAGAAAGACAAGTACCAGATGATTTCACACATATGAACAAAACAGATGAACATATGGAAACGTGGAGGAGAAAAGAGAGAGAGGAGAAACAAACCACAAGAGACTCTTAGGGTTGATGGAGGGAGATTGGTGGGGGATGGTCTGGATGGGGGATAGATACTAAGGAGGGCACTTATTGTGATGAGCACTGGGTGTTGTATATAAGTGATGAATCACTGAATTCTACTTCTGAAACCAATATGGCACTATATGGTAGCCATCTAGAATTTAAATTAAAATTTTAAGAAGAAAAAAAATAAACCAACTTTCCTTTGCTGCCACTGTTTTATTCCAAGAAGCAACTCAAGTCTGCCCTCCCAGCCCTATGGAAAGATTCTGCACCAACATGGCAGAATCAGGCGGAAAGCAAAGTGGGAAGTTTTGCTGATCCATTTCACCATCTTTCACAGAGCCGGAAAACTTTAATACAGATTTATACCCTCCTTCCAAGTTTCCGACATGCAATTATATAAGTAGAAGTAAAACTAAAACCTTCTGAGGAACTAGTGTTTAATCAGCATAAAATTCAGTATTTCCCAAGTGACCAGTAATTGCATAGCACTTCCGGAAAATAGATGAACTCCCTTCGTTTGGGTGTGAAGTGATGATCTCTAGTCTTGCATCGCTTGGACTGGCCAAAAGATTCTATGGATCAGTCAAACTCAATCACTCCTACTTACCACCGATAAAAGAATGGGGAGAGAGAGACAGAGAATGAGGGAAAACAATCCTGATTTGGATGAGACGCTAATGAGATAATGCGGAGTTTTCATTGAATTATAAAATCATCCCCCAAACAAAAGCTTGGTTTATCACCCACTAATCACAAATTATGCAAGTTTGCTGCCAGCTACGCTTTCTTAACCATGTGGGGAACTCTTAGAGGCAACAGTGATCTACTTGGAGAAGTACAGCAAGAGACAGAAGCATTGCCCAGGCAGCCCTGGATACAGGAAGCCCTAAATCTATGAACTGGAATTAGAGTAAATGAGAGAAGCCTGTGCTATTTCCGCAAGCTCTTCTGTGGCTTTGAGTCACTGACCTCATTCAGACATTCCTTCATTCATATCATCTTTAGGCACTGGATTTATTTAAATTCGATCAGCTTTTGTATTTTTTTTATGGGTAAGAAAATAATGCCTACTTCTTTTCAGTTTTACTAGAAAAGAGGATGTTGTTTTCATGGTACAAATAATATATGGAACCATTAGGAAAGAATGAGTTGACTTTCAAAATGTAAATTAAAAAATTATTTCAAGCCTAGGAGGAAGAGAATTCTTTTTGGTCCAATATGCCAATTACTTCCAGTAATATCCTTGCCCTATATTTATAACTAAAACAGATCTCCTAAGCATAATGGACCTCCATGAAATAACATCTGCCCTGAAATCTCCTTGGGTAATTTGGCTAAAGTCCATATACTCATAATTTAGCTGTAACATAATTTTACAAATTAAAATAGTAACACTAATGATCGTATTTGGTTCTTACATAAAGTTTATATTTTAACATAAAATCTATTCCTTATGTTTCTGTTTCAAATACACAGATATTCGGTGAGTGAAATACGTTCTTCTGAGACGTTTTGGGCTTTGATTACTGTAAAGTATCGTTAAGATTGTTGTCATTAATTTTGTACATTCAGGTTTGTCTCCTTCGGCCCCAGTTGCTAAAGTCATGATAATAGGAAATTCAAACAGCATTAAGTAGATATTTGTATGTGATGTTAGCTCTGGCATGCTACCTTCTGACTTTTTTACAGGTCAAGTCTCAGAAATCTCATTCTGCCCCTGCAAACTGCTTTATTCATGACTTTGAAAATGCCAAGATCAAAAGGGGGTGCATGCGATTCAATTCAATTTGTTCAAGTGGACAGAAAAGATGTTCTTTTATTCACATGACAAGGACATTTGATCCAGAAAGTCTGTATTACTTCATTCTTGAAGAAGGGCACAGGCCTTGCTTTATGAATCTGTTTTGAAAATTTCTTTGTTGATCGGTTTATTAACAGTCTGATCCAAATAACAGTCTAAAAATGAGGCAATTAGCAAGTCTTTTGTCCAAAAAAGAAAACACGATGCATTTCATTATCAACAGCCAATGAGCATAAAGAACCATCTCTGGGATTCTGTTTCCCTGAAAGCCTTGAACAGGGTCAAGGAGATGCCACGTAAGCTCTGAGAATTGAGGGGAAAGGGTAGTTCACAAAGTGCCAATAAATGTATCTGGTTTATTTATCAATCCTCATTACCATTTCTGGGGAACCAAATAAAGGAGACTGTAAATTCATCTATAAAAGAATTTCCTAGATAATACCTACGCTGCTGGCATTTTACCAAAACTAGGGCAAATCTTAGTCTTTCTTTGCTCACGAATGAACTGTTTGTTTTATTGGTATTCACCAGTGTTTGGTGGTATGATGAGGGGATGTGATAAAGAGACGAATGGGGGGGAGGGAGGGGATCGAAACCACAAAGTAAATGAAAATTTAAATGGAAGGACATGGAAGGGCATCATTCCATTAGAGTGGGATATTTAGGGGAATAAGGGATTGGATACAAATGTAGGGCCCCAGGGAAGATACGCATGCTTCATTTCAACTTGCCTGAACTTTGGCACCTTACTGTCTCCCTGATGAGCACCTGGCCTTTCAGCCCCACTGAGTAGAGGGATCCAGGAGGTGGGGTCACGGCTTTCACCCTTGTTTGCAAGTCAGTATCACCTAGAGAACTTTGAGACTGTGTTTCTGACTGGGGTCTCCTCGCTTAACCCATTAAGTCTGGATCTTTGTGGGTGGGCCCCAAACGCTCCTAAGTGTGAAGCTAGAGTTAAGAACCACTGGTTTCTGGGGAAATACGGAATTCGCAGGTTGGAATGGTAAATTTAGGACAGATAACAATTCAGGAAATGGAAGCATGAATGCATTTTCTCTCAGAGCTCATCTGACATGTCCCAAATTCTGGATACCACTTTTTCTCTGTGGTATTTTCTGGTGAAAAGAAGAACCACATTTGTACATTTTGCTGTTCCACGATCTCTTCTTTTGCTAATCAGATCCAGGACATCAAAGCAATAAAAACAATCCCTTGCCTCTCGTGACAGTGGCAATTGTCTTCATTTGCAACCCCTTTTCTAAGAAAGTGGGCTAGAGTGGTATTGTTTTTAAATTTTTTTAACGTTTATTTTTGAGAGACAGACCATGAGTGGGGGAGGGGCAGAAAGAGAGGGAGACACAGAACCCGAAGCAGGATCCAGTCTCTGAGCTGTCAGCACAGAACATGACGCGGGGCTCAAGCTCAGGAACCCTGAGATCACGTCATGACCTGAGCTGAAGTA
The DNA here is from genome assembly GCF_018350195.1 of Panthera tigris. Classification (NCBI taxonomy): domain Eukaryota; kingdom Metazoa; phylum Chordata; class Mammalia; order Carnivora; family Felidae; genus Panthera; species Panthera tigris. The sequence continues at coordinate 206,622,868 of NC_056667.1, read as the reverse complement.
AGTCGCTTAACTGACTGAGTCACCCAGGCACCCCTTCAGTGGTATTTTTTAAATGAAAATATGGAACTTCAGTGAACTTGACCTGATTGATACTTGCTCTGGAGCTACAGATTCTATGAGATTTGATTAACTAATACTTCCTGCTGACTTGCTGATCTCATCTTTAGAAATAGGAACCTGGGTTTCAAGGTAAGTACATGCAATGGTAGAAACGCTCTGATGGCTGTGTAAGGAAAGATGCCATAAAGCAGAAGCCTGTTGGCACAGCTCCGGGGTAATGGAACTCCTCTTAAGGCAAAGGGGTTGGCAATTAATGATCAATGGTGGTAGAAGATATCAAAGAACACTCTTTGATTCCCTCAATCCTCTCTGTGTCAAGAGACACTCTGTTGCAAAAAACATGGCTTCTGTCTACTCTACCTGTTCCTCACCAGTCAAACACACACCCTGGCAGCCTCAAAAGAATCAGGTACATAGAACTCGCATTGATGGTGGTGACTGAGCCAAAGTATAGTATTTCCAAGGAACATATCAACTAAATCCTACAGAAAGTATCTCTCAAACTCATCTATACCATTTGTGACCAACCTAAAAACCTTTTATATGCCTTTTCTTTAGCCTCCCAGTTCAAATTCAAAGACAGTTGCAGGAGGACTCCAAACCTTAAGGGAACTTATCTCAGTGATAACTAATTTTAAAGTTGGGGTGAGGTCTTTATGGCATTAAAATGATTTTATGGTAAGAGGACACAAGACTATTTGAATCCTGCTCCAAACCAGATGTAATTATCTTCACAAGGTTGTCCATAGGGCTCCACACAGAATGTCTACAAAAGAAATGGAAGGAACACTTTTTGTTGTCCTGGCTCAATGTAGATATCAGGAAGGCTGCGATGGAGAACATGACCTAGGCTAGTAACCTCCATCTGAGTTCAAATTTGAATCTCAGCTCTCATCAAGCTTTAGAAGATCACGTCTACTTTAGAAGAAAAAAAAAATAGAAGTGCACCTGAAACTAAAGTAACATCTCATGTCAACTATACTTCAATAAAAATAAGTAACTACACACATACATACATACATATATACAGACAAGGAGGAAAAAAGAGAAGAAAAAAGAAAGGAATAGAAAAAGAAAAAGGTTAAGAAACAACCCGTGTCAATTTATCTGGGTTGCAGGGAGAAAAGAAAGGTATACCAGGTAGTGACTTTATTTATTAAATTTTCTTTAGTTTGAATTAATTGTAGGCTCCATACAGTTATAAGAAATAAAAATAATGTCAGGACATTGACATTGTTAGAATCCACCATTATACTCTACGTGTGTGTGTGTGTGTGTGTGTGTGTGTGTGTGTTTAGCTCTGTACAAACTATCACATCTGTAGGTTCATATATCCACCACTAAGATCCTTCATTTTGCCCTTTTATAACACAGCCCCCTCTCACCTCCCAAATCCATGGTAACCACTTATATGCTCTCTACTCCTAAAATTCAAGAATGTTCCATAAATGCCTTTGTACAACATGTAACCCTTTGGGATTGGCTTTTTGCAGATAGCATAAGTGTCTTGAAATTCATCCAAGTTGTTGCACATATCAATAATGTGTCCCCTTATGTTGCTGAACAGTATTCCGTGGGAGGTATGTACCGCATTTGTTAAACCACTCCTTGCAGAAGGGCATCCAAAATGAATCTCCATTTTGGCTATGGCCTATAAAGCTGCTTTGAACAATTGTTTACAAGTTTTTGTGCGAGCACGCTTTTCATTTATCTGGAATAGATGCCCAAGAGTACAGTTGCTGGGCCATGTGGAACTTGCATGGTTAGTTTTTTAAGAAACTCCCAACCTGTTTTCCAGAGCGGATGTACAATTTTATACATCCATAGAATGGTCCAATATCTTCACATCCTCGCACCCATTTGGTGTTTTCTGTTTTAGTCATTCTGATACACAGCGATATCTCATTGTAGTTTTAATTTGAATTCTCCTGATGGTTAAGGATGTTGAACATCTTCTTATGTACATATGTCCCATCTGTATATTCTCTTTGGTGAGACATCTGTCCGGGATCCATTCTCTAATTGGATTCCTTGTGTGTTTTGGCCGTTGAGTTTTGAGAGTTCTTTACATAGTCTAGATTTTAGCTCTTTACCAGATACGCGGTCTGCAAATATTTCCTTCCAATCTTTAGTTTAGCTTTTAATCACTTAACAGGACTTTCCACGGGGCACAAGCTTTTCATTTTGGTGATGTACAATTTATGAATCTTTTGACTTATAGAATCATGCTTCTGCTGTCAAGTTTAAGATCCAAGGCTTTTGACTAGTCCTAGATCCCAAGGCTTTCCCCCAATTTTTGTTCTAAAAGTGTTATAGTTTTATGTTTTACATTGAAATCCATCTTCCATTCTGAGTTGATTTTTGCAGAAGGTTCCCCTGTGCTTATTTAGGTTTATCTATTGTTCTCCAGCAGCGATTGTGATCACATGGCTCCACAGCAAACGCTTACCAACTTCTCCCTGTTGGAAATAAAATAGGATACAAAAAACATCAAGGGGACTTGAATATCATTCTCTGGCGTAAATATCCTACTAATGTTTTTATTATTATTATTAGCCGCTGCATTCACATATAAGTATAACTAAGCAATTACAGTTCCTCTCTTCCTTGGACATAAACAGCATTAGTGAATTATCAAGAAATTCCATTTCACATATGGATCACTTCCTAACACAAGCCCCTGCTCCTATATATCTACTGAGTCTTATTCACTTCCTAGCACATATAATCACTTCCTAACACAAACCCCTGTCCCCGTGTATCCACTGAGTCCTGTTAGAAGGCAGCTCAATCCCTTAGTGTCTCCAGACACTATGACTTGTGATGGATATTCCTATTCAGTTCTAGTTTTTATTTATTACTGTGCCCAGCTATGTTGTATAAACTAGATTACCAGATATATTATCTGCTTAGCAGTGTAACTAAAATAATATGAATTTAGCAACACCAAATTCCCTAACTTGAATAATTTTGAATAAGTAAGTGATTAGGTAGCTAGAAAATCTGAAAGTCAATTTAACTTGAGTGAAGCATGATTCAAGGTCTCAAACAGTACAGAAGCCAATCTTACACTCTGTTTCTCTTTTTCATTTTTTTACATTAAATCTGCTGGAAGCAATTTGATGAGCCTGGCTTGCTTCCCATGCTCACCCTCTAGAATAATCCCTATTAATAATGCATGGGGTTCAATGACTGGCCAGACTCAGGATGTGTATTGAGATTGTCAGAGCCACTAGAACGACAATGGGATCAGAGAGAGAGAACTCTTGAATTAAAAGGTGATTGCGTAAGCACAAATACAAAGTGGTTTCTTTCTAAGATGGATGAGAGGTCAAAACTAGCTCCCTTGTCCCACTTCCTTCCAAGAGAGTCTCATTCAAGTGTATGTCTGTGTCTGGTTACTTCTTGAGAACTTACACTCCAGCCATCTTCCATTGGGAGTATTTTAGCTTTAGCTTCCCGGATATCGGGGGCTTGCGAGTATAGGGGTGGGGTGAAATCTGCTTGCCTCTGACGGAGAAACATTCTATATTCTTGCAAAATGTAAAAATGTATACTTATGGCACCTGAAGTCCTCAAATTGTCTTTGACTTCCCTTCCTTTTCCTTGGTGTCAGTCCTGTGTATTCAAAACGATTTACTGGCTACTTCCCTTTGGACCCTGACTTTGTGGCATCCTGACCTGAGTACCTTAAGTTTATAAGAGGAAACTCTCCAAGTAAAGTTCACAGCCAATAATACATCCCTAGTCATATATCGCTCCCCCCCAATCTCACCTATACTCAGAATTTGATTTCTTTCCTGGGACTCGCATAAATCATGACTTATTTAATTGTAGCAAAAACATTCTCTTCTATGGTATTTTTCTTGCACCAGATGGATATGTCTCTATTTCCTCCAGGGTTCCATTTCTATCTCCTTCTGTTATTACCATCTCCTTTCAAGCAGATCTTAGCTGAGTTTTTTTTAAAGTTCAACCTGCTTCTTCAATTAAATCCAATGTCTCTTCTACACTTGTGGGCTAAATATTCATTAGACCAAAGTGCCCTCTTCTTTCTTTTTCTTTCTTTTTCCCACAGTTCTACTTCTCTTGCAAAACAAAACTGAAGTGTTTTTGTTTGGTTTGGTTTGTTTTTGTTTGTCAGCTTCTGTCACCACAGTGTTCTGGATATTCCCTTCACAAAGTCTAAGGGGTAATTCTCTCTTCACATAGTAGGCAGTCAATGTTAGTTAGTACAACAGACGGGCCCTGAAATCTCAATGACCTGCCACCACGAATTTACTCGATGAAAGTTCACTGGTTGATTGTTCGGATGATAATCAGAGGTTGGGTGAGCGGCCATCAGCCACACTGTAGCAGTGTCACCTGTACCACATGGCCTCCAAGTCACCACGGCAGGAGAGAAAAAGGCTCGAAGACTTCATGGGATGGTTTTGAGGACCAAGCTTGTAAGTGGCTTACGTGACTTTCCTCCACATCTTACTGGCTAGAAGTTAATTATATGGCCTTAGTCTAACTTCAGAGGAGTCCACAATACACGAATGGACACATTCATGAATAGATAGGAAGTATGATAAGCATTAATGGTCTCTGCTAATATTCTACATTCTTAATTCTCTTCATGCTCATGTCTGGTTTTTCTTTCCCCCATCTCAGAACAATACTGGGTTAATACTTGCAGTGTGGCTGTTGTGAACGGAGATGTGCTGTGAGTATAAAATACATACTGTGTTTCCAAAACAGTACCAAAAAATACCTCAAATTTTATATTGATTACATGTTGAAATGGTAACATTTTGGATATATTCGCTTCATTAAAATATAATACTAAATTAACTCTTCCTGTTACTTTTTTTTTAATGCAACCACTAGAAAAATTTTAATTTTTTTAAATTTTTTAAGGTTTGAAATTTTTGTGGCTACTATTGTATTTTTATTGGATGACCCTGCTCCAGAGATGTGCTGTTCCAGACACTGGCTTTTTTAAAAGTTGTGTTTAAGTATGGTTTCGTAATGATTTCCTTGAGATTTTCTACCTCTAAATCCAAGAGAATGACATACCTTCTCTTACTAAATATCCGCATTTTTATTTAGTCATTCATTGGTGATTTCCTCCCCTTCACTGTATATAAATCTGCTCTCTGGATTCCTGAAATCTGTAACCAAGATAAAGACTTATCCAATAAAAACACAACACCCAACTCAAGAGCAAACTTACAACACTATGTGTTAGCTATGAGCTTGTCATGTACGACCTTTATTATATTGAGACACATTCCTTCTATATTCAGTTTGTTCAGAGTTTTTATCATGAAAAGATGTTGAGTTTTGTCAAATATTTTTTCTGCATCTATTGAGACTATCATATTATTTTTGTCTTCCATTCTATCAGTGTAGTGTACATATTGATTGATTTGTGTATGTTGACCTATCTCGCATCCCTGATAAATCCCACTAAATCATGTTGTATACTTCTTTTAATGTAGTGTTGAATTTGCACCTTTGAGAATGACTGCACTTCTATTCATTAAGGGTGTTGGCCTGCAGTTTTCTCTTCTTATAATGTTCTTATCTGGCTTTCATAGCTGGCCTCATAAAATGAGCTTGGGAATGTTCTTGCCTCTGATTTTTTGCAAGATTTTGAGAAGGATTGGCATTAATTCTCTAACTGTTTGGTAGAATTCACCCATAAAGCCATCTGGTTCTGGGCTTTTCTCTGTTGGCAGATTTTCAGTGAGTGGTTGGCATCTCTGTTCTGCTCTGTTTGGGCACCTGTGCAAGCAAGAATGCATTCTGCCAAGATCTACAGACTCATTGCCATGAGCCGCACCCCACTTCTTTGTCTCTAGGTGATTCCCCCAGTGATTCCCAGGATGCAATGTTGAAGGGGGCCTCCCAAAAAAAAAAACATCCCAGATTCTCAGGAAGTTGAATGTCCACACTAGGCTCTTCTTTTCCCACTGGAGAAACTGTAGGCCAAGGAGGACCTCCTTGGTACCAGCCCGGCAAAGGGGTAATACAGACAAAGTGAAACCATTCCTCTTACCCTTCTAATGCAGTTTTCTGTCGGGATGGCCCAAGAGGATGCTTCAAATCCCTCTGTGTTTGGAATCTTCACAAAGGCATCAGGTCTGCGGATATATACTAAACTGCTATTCTCTATGGGACACCAAAATCACAAACCACCAGTTTCACCATCTTGTTAATGTCACTCTTCTTTACCCATAAATCTTTATTTTGGAGGAGATGGCAAATGAATAAAGATATAAATATGTAAAGAAGATCATTTTAGCTTTTTATAAGCACTATGAAACAAATAAAGGGAATTGTGTGCTATAGAATAACTTGTAGTGTGCAGGGTGGCTTTGAGTCAGATGGTCCATTAAAGCCTCCCAGAGAAGCTGATAGTTGAGCTAAAAGCAGAAAGATGTAAAGGACCCAGGCATCTAAGAAGCCAGGGATGTGCATTCCAGGCCTTGAGACTAGTATTGTATACTGAGTAGCCCCCAGGCAGGAAAGTACTCACAGATTTTGCAAAAGTGAAAGTTAACTGGGAGCCATTTGGTCAGCAAGAGCTTGGATCAGCAAACTTTTTCTGTAAAGGACCAGAAAGCAAATAATTTAAGTTTCATAGGCCGTATCTCTGTTGCAACTATTCAACTCACTGTTGTAGCATGAAGCAGCCATGGACAATATGTATATATTAAGTCAACAACAGCCATTCATTTGCTCAGAATTCTAAAATGTTAGCAAAGTTCAGTGGGGATGGTTTCTCTCCGTCCCACATGCTCTTGACTGGGATGGCTGCAGTGGACCTGGAAATTCTACGGAGGTTCGCTCTCAGGCCTGGTGGCTCAACTGGGGCAGATGGAAGGATAAGGAGCTGGGTTTCTCTTTCTCGCCCTTCCTAGTCTCTCAAACACCAAGGCCCTTTTCTCTCTCCACATGGACTTTCTCTGCCCTAGAGCAGCTGAACTTCTTTGATGGCTGGCTTTACATGGGGCAAAGCCCCCTGAAGCTGAGGCCTGGAACAGGTAGAACATCGTTATTATCAATTTTATTGATCAGAACAAGTCATAAGGAGAGTCCAGATTCAAGCATAAGGAAAATAGATGCCATCTATTGATGAGAGAAATTGTTGATAGCCTTATTTGCAGACTAGCCTTGTTACACAGTAAGGAGTTTAGATGTTTTTTCTTTTCTTTTTGGGTTTTTTTTTAAGTTTTTATTTTAATTCCAGTTAGTTAGCATACAGTGTAATATTAGCTTCAGGTGTATAATACAGTGATTCAACACTTCCATACGTCAACCAGGGATCATCACAAGTGACTTCTTAATCCCCATCACCTATTTAACCCATCCCCCCACTCTCCCCCACTCTGGTAACCATCAGTTTGTTCTCTATGGTTAAGAGTCTGTTTCTTGGGTTGTCTCTCTCTTTCTCTTTTTTCACCTGTGCTTCTTTGTTTTGTTTCATACATTCTACATATGAAGGAAACCGTATGGTATTTGTCTTTCTCTGACTGACTTCATTTAGCATAATATACTCTAGCTCCATCCACGTCATTGCAAATGGCAAGATTTCATTCTTTTTTATAGCTGAGTAATATTCCATGTATGTGTGTGTGTGTGTGTGTGTGTGTGTGTGTGTGTATGCCATATCTTCTTTATCGATTCATCTACTAAGGGTCATTTGGACTTCTTCCATAACTTGACTGTTTTAAATAATGCTGCAATAAACATAGGCGTGTGTATATCTAAAAAAACTAGATTAACAGCTTTAATTATCTAAACATTAAAATGACAGTGTATCAGAAACCGAAATGTTAATTATCATGTGCATAAAAAAACCTATAAATGCAAGCATTAGTTGCATATAATATTAGCTCTCTCAATAATCGTTTTAAATAAACTTGGCTATGCAGTCATTCACCCATTTTAGATTCTCAATTTTTAATCAGATATTTTTATTGATATTGTATCATACAGTAAATGCTCTGTGTATTTACTTATTATATTCTTTTGTTGGAGGCTTAAGTATCAATTTGAATTTAGTCCACTTTTAATGGTAATATGAAATTTATTTATTTATTATTTTTGTTTATTTATTTATTATCCCCCCTTAAACAAAAACAAATGCCTCAGGGGACATTTACAGTGAACAATAAAGAGACTTAGTCTCTGTAGTAGGTGTATTTTCTAAAATAAAAATTAAAAGCATCAGACATCAAATCATTAGAAGAGTCATTACCGATAATGGAAATTATGCAATGGCCTTATTTCTCCGTCATTGAAAATAAAGTGAAGAAATGTGCTCTAAGAGAATGACTTGAGAACAGTTTAAAAGTTGAAAGGAGCCAATCAGCTATGTTCCCTAGGTAGTAGAAGTAATAACACAATTTCTTTCCTGTCATAGTATCAAGAGAATAGAATAAATGTGTTTCAACCATCACCTGAAAGGGGAAATAGGAACAATTTAAAAACATTCTCATTAAGTTTAGCATGATTTCATTGTCCTTCAGCAAAACATATTTCCTATCGGGGAACTCTATTTCGCTGTTCTCTTGAAACAGGCTTGGGGACGGAGACATGAACAGCTTGAATAATTTCCTGCCAGCTATATGCTATTTTCTTCCTATTGCTTTTCAGGTTGTGTTAGAAAGGCAGACCTGGCTTTACCTGAAATTTAGAGGGCAGGTATTACGTTCATGAAATGACCCAGGATCGGCAATGAACAATTTTTAAGAGAACCTTATTAAACTTGCTGGTACAAGAAAGGATTCTTGTGTAATACAAATAAGGGGCATTTGATTTATTTACTTTGGACTTGGGGCAAGATAGAGAAACTCATGCCTGAGGTAGAAGGAATTGATTAAAGGTTTTTACAAAGAAAGAGAATGACAATAAGAGAAAAGGGGTATGGCCAAAGGAGCTAGGAGGACAGTGTTTGAAGAAGAGCTTGCTATATACACCCCTGCTCTCCAATTCTTACCGAACCCTGGGATCTTGTACATTCCCTCTGAGAGGGGTGAAGGCAGAAACCAACAGAGTTATTTACACTCTCTGATTCACAAACAGCATCTCCCAGCATCCAGGTACAAACTTTGCTATCAGTTCCAAGGGAAAAAAAAGAGAGAGAGAAATGATCAAAATTTAAAAAGAAAGAAGGTAAAAATTTTTGACATGGGGCGACTGAGTGCCTCTTTTGGTTAAGAGTCAGACTCTGGATTTTGGCTCAGGTCATGATCGTGAGTTTGAGCCCCACATTGGGCTCTCTGCTAACAGCTAGGAGCCTGCTTGGGATTCTCTCTCTCCCTCTCTCTCTCTGCCCTTCTCCTGCTCATGTTCTCCCCCCACCCCCGCCTCTCCCTCTGTCTCAATATATAAATAAACTTAAAAAAACTTTTGGTATGTGGGGGCACCTGGGTGGCTCAGTTGGTTAAGTGCCCAACTTCAGCTCAGGTCACATTCTTACGGTTTGTGAGTTCGAGCCCCGCATCAGGCTCTGTGCTGACAACTTGGAGCCTGGAGCTTGCTTCGGATTCTGTCTCCCTCTCTCTCTTGCCCCTCCCCTACTTATGCTCTGTCTCTGGTCTCTCTCTCTCTCTCTCTTTCAAAAATAAATAAGCATTACAAAAAATTTTGGCGTGGACTGACTGTTACGCAATTTCACATAACGAACTGCCATTCTGGCAACCCAAAGGCCATAGCACTCATCTATACCAGAGATAACTGTGGGAGATTCCCATCAGAAGGTAGCACTTCCCAGGATGGATACATGAGGTCGGCCATCAGGGGTGATAATACCTCTACTACTCAAAGAGTAGTGCCTCTGCCCAACCTCCACGCAGCTGAGAGAGGAAGAAAATGGTGCTGGGGAAGCAATCAGAACTTGCTTGCTCATTGGTATATCCAACAGCAACATATATTGACCAGAAATAATTGAATGGTTACTTTAAAGAGTGGTTAAATGTATATCAGAGGACAATTGATGTGCTTCTAGGCATCTTAGCTGCATGATTTCCTTTGGGGAATTACTTCCCCCCTTCATTGTGTATTGTCTTGTTTGAGTGGTAAATCATGGTGGCCTCCCACAATGAAAACCAAAGGAGCCCCAAGGGTGTTGGCAGATCATAGCTGTCCCTACTTAATAGAGCCGTGGTACAGAAACATGACCTAAATGACAGCAGCTGGCCTCTCTTTCCAACCACTTTGAAATGTGAGCACAAAGAATTAAATGTTGAAGAAATAAGGGGAGTTGATTCCTCCAGTGAAGGCATTAGACCCCTACTGTCATATGATCTATTTTTTTAACAACAAATGCTATTGCTTTAAGTGTATTTATTTATTTTTAGAGAGAGAGTGAGGGAGAAAGAGAGCAGGGGAGGGGCAAAGAGGGAGGGACAGAGAAAATCCCAGGCAGGCTCTGTGCTGTCAGTTGCTAGTGCCCAATGCGGGGCTCAATCTCACCAACTGTGAGGTCACGACCTGAGCCAAGATCAAGAGCCAGATGCTTAACATACTGAGACACTCAGGCACCCTTGTCAGAAGATTTCTATATTGACCTTCCTAAATTAACTCTTACTAGTTCCTGTTATTCCCGAACCATATTCTACTTTTCTTGCATTCCTGTGAGTTTCTATATATCCACCAATAAATTCACTTTATGCTCAAGAGAGATAGAGTTCCTTTCTCCTGCTTGCAATAACGCAATGTTCCCTGGGCCCTCCCCAGAATGTAGTTGCTTTTCTGGCCCTACACAATATATGCACTCTAATGTGCCCAGTCTCTGGGCTTTGCATTCCTTTCTCTGTTGTTTGCCTACCTCTTTTGGCTTTTCTTCTTCACTAAGGGCAAGCCTTGATTTTCTCCAGGCTTCAAAAGGCCAAAGAGCAGCAAATTTGCATTGTTTCCCAGATTCCTTGGCAGGGTATAAAATTCTGTGTCACAGAGAGTGTTACGTTAACAAACACTCCCTTATCCAACTTGGTATTCTGTCTCCCACACATCACTGTGGGCCAGCACCCTCAGGATCCAGTCCCGTACATATGTTCTGGCTCTTGCTGTCATAGTTGACTAGGTTCTGTAGCATTTTCAGGAAATGACCCTTCTCACCCTGTAGCAGAATACTCTCGGATACATGGGCCAAGTTACCTTGTGATAACCCCAGTTATTAGTCTGTCATGCAGGAGGGGGGCAGGGGAGGCAACAGTCTCTAGATCCTCAAGCAGGCCGGGGAGGCTTTAATTGACAGGAGTGGACCATTTCTGCCGACCCAGGAGATTTAGAGATACTTCTGGGTTTCAAGGTTCTGGTAATATCTTTTCAGGCATCCTCATCCCAATTTTCAGGTTCTAGACCTTCTGAACCATAACTCTGGCCTCGGCAATGGCACACTCGCTAAAGATGAGAATTCAACCTTCTCCGAAGCTCTATTACTCTTATAATTATATCCTGGTCCAATGCTCCACTTTTTTGGGCCTTCACCTGTGGGATTCTTTTTATATGTTGCTAAATAGGCCCTTTGATATTCATGGTTTGCCCTTAAATTGTTGATTAATCAGCAGCAGCCTTTCATCGTCTTTGTCCAATGCATCAGTAATATTCTGATTCTGTTTCCATAATGGCGGCTTCCCCAAACCTCTCAAACCTATGAGATTTTGCGAGAGCCAGTGCATTACCTTCCCCAGCATCTCTTTCCAGTTCATCACCAGGGAACGTTTAGCAATTGTTGTTTCAGAATGTCAGACACCATCATGGCCCTACCTACCAGTGTTGCCAGCTGGCCAGGGGTAATCCAGTTCTAAATTCCTCTTTTTGAATCTGCTTCCTTAGGACCACTCCTGGCATTAAATATGTGAGGCCAGCTTCCCCATAGTTATTCTCTGAGATAAAGATTTGCAAGCAGGGAGTTTATTGAGCAATGCTCACAGGAACAGCACCTATTAAGGAGGGAGGGAAGAATAATTGGGAGAGGATAAAGCTGGATGTAATGCATTTGCAAAAAGGCCCCAGTAGTCCAGCGTGGATGATTCCAGAAGGGTTCCTCGAGCTAGGATGACCCTTCAGGGTCATCCAAGATTGAGGCCAGGGATGGGTCTCTGTGCCTCCATCTATCGGTCATGGATGGGGGCTGCCCCTGGGGCAAGGATATAGCCTTCGTGAAGCATCTTACTCGGGCCAACACTCCCAGCAGCCAGTGGTTCCGTACTGGTCTGGGAGCCATCACAGCATTAACTGCATTTGAACACATCACACGAAGAGAGAGCTGTGGCTTTGGAGTTTTACAAAAAAGGCTCAATTGGCACCTTGGCCTTATCAGTAACAAGATAAATTGGCAAGATATTTAACTTGTCTTAGTCTTGGTTGTCTGTTTTGTGGAAAAAAATCTACTTGGTTTTCAACATTATTATGGCTATTCTCGCTTAACTATTCTTTCAGATGTATCGTAGATTTACCTTACTAAAACCCCGTTAGTGTTAAAATTTCAAGTATTTTAAATGAAATAAAATAAATATATGGATTAATTTGGAAAAATCTTTTCTATTCTGGATTACTGAATTTCTTTATCTCTGTCTCTCCCTCTCTCTCTCTCTTAATTTTAGACAGAAAGAACACAGCAGGGGTGAGGAACAGAGGTAGAATCTCAGCAGGTTCCACACTCAGTGCAGAGCCTGACTGGGGGCTCGATGCCACAACGCTGGGATCAAGACCTGAGCCGACAACAAGAGTCGGCTACTTATCCTACTGATCCACCCAGGTGCCCCAGAAGTTAAAGTTTTCATTAACTTACATTGATTTTCTTCATGTTTAATAATAAAAGCCACTAATTTTTCTCAGAATTTAGCTTAATTTCCCTCGATAATGATATTGTCATCGGTTCATATCATAGCAATCAGATTGTCATTTTTGTTATTTATTTATCAAAAAGACTACTCGTTTGAATGTTTAATTTCCAAATGGCTAAGGCTTTTGAAATGTTTGAACTTTTACATTAATTTGAACTTCATCACACTTTTTCTAGGTTTATAAAATGTCTAAGTTTTTAAATATGTCAAGGTTTCTTATAATAGCAGAGTATGATTTATTTAAAAACTGAACAACTATTAAATAAAATATCTAAATTTTGTTATCAATTTCCTCTATGTTCATTTTCTCCAATCCATCAAGACTTTGGGCTTTAATTATTTCCACCACCTGTCTTATGATACTGTATTTATCACATACCAAAAAACAGGACTATTGATTTTCTATTGAGAATTATCTCTTTTATCTTTATAGAATGCAATCCCCTTGTCCTACTGAGTATCTTTTTAACCTTGTCAGCCACTGTCTACGTGCCTTTTATTTGTGGGTGGTAGATATTCACTACACATTCTTTCAACAACTTTGTTGTGTTATAATTTTTAAGTATTCTTTATTACAAAGAGCAAGAGATTTGTGGCTTTGTTTTTTATTTAATACAAATTAACATTTTTCAATTGAGGGCTTAACCCATATTGATTATGATAACTGATATTTATTGCTACGACTGCCAACTTTTTCATTTTTCCCAGGGTTTTTTTTAGCATCTGTATTTCCTAATATTCCCTTTCACATAGTGATTTTCAAATATCATCCTACATATGGCAAAAGGCATCACTTTATTTATCTGACCTCTTATTTTTTACAGAGAATTTTAAGTAATGCCACATTATTCTTTAAGTAATCTATACATTTAGATTTTTCAACTTAGACTTTGAGATGAAGAAGAAGAAAAGTGAGCCTGGACTTACTGACTCCTCCTAGTGAAAATACAAACATTTTTGGGACACCTGGGTGGCTCAGTTGGTTGAGCGTCCGACTCTTGATTTTGGCTCAGGTCATGATCTCATGATTCATGAGATTGGACCCGGCATCAGGCTCTGTGCTGACAGTGCAGAGCCTGCTTGGGTTTCTCTCTCTCCCTCTCTGCCCCCCCTTCACTGGCACATTCTCTCTCCCTTCCTCTCAAAAATAAATAAATAAGCTTTAAAGAAAAATTTTAGGGGCTCCTGGGTAGCTCCGTCGGTTAAGTGTCTGACTTTGGCTCATGTCATGATCTCACAGTCTGTGGGTTCAATCCCCGCATCAGGCTCTGTGCTGACAGCTCAGAGCCTGGAGCCTGCTTAAAATTCTGTGTCTCTCTCTCTCTGCCCCTCTCCGACTCATGTTCTGTCTCTCTCTGTCTCTCAAAAATGAATAAAAAAAGCATTAACATTTTTTTTTAATTTTTAAAGAAAAGGAAATACAAACACTTTTGCATGTTTTAAATTCCCTCTACTTTACTTCCTCACATCCAGAAGTGTTTCTGGGTCCTCAAAGACAGTTGTAAAGGTTGAAGACTAAAAAAATTTGGAGCATAACATTTACATTGAAGACATCAAAGATCTATATATATCATGGTGGCAAGTCTCCAGCAAATAGCAGTCATGGGTCTAGAAAAAATCTGTCTATTATGACAAATTGTTAAAGGATAAAAGTAAAGTATTCTTATGCAAAGATGTCCTTTTCTGAGTCACACAAAAGCACCAAATGAGCTACCTATGGCCCTGTTTAATAAAATGTGAGAAATGCTTATTACAACTTTAATTAAGCCTTCTCTTTCAAGAATTTTTGCTAATATTTTTCTAAGATGTTGTATCTCCATTAAAAACAATATAAATAGGGGCACTTGGGTGGCTCAGTCAGTGGAGCAGCCGGCTCTGGATTTCAGCTCAGGTCACGATCTCCCGGTTTGTGGGTTCAAGCCCTGCATGGGGCTCTGCAAGTTATCTCTCTGCCTTAAACAACTAGAAAGCCAAACAAAGTAACGACAATTCCCAGAATTCCTTTCAGACAAGTAGGTTTTGAGTAACAAGCGTTCCTGTTAGTGATCCCTGGGGAGGGGAAGCAGACATGGGGAGCCCTCTGACAGCCCCAGATCACTGCCTGGAGTGTTCATACGCAAAGAGTCACGAAGGAAATCCAAGCAAGCCGACCTGAGCGTTGGGTAAGCCCAAGACAGCTGGGATTTGTGCACAGGTTGCCAAGTGGATACAGCGATGGGGGCAGAAGGGGGCTGCCCGGAGAGCTCTGGGGAGCTGCTGGACGTTTCCTTAGTCTTCGGCATGTTACTGACCCGCTCCTGCAGGTCACAAAATTGAGAGGCCAAGGTAAGGACCACTAGAGGTACAAAAGCTGACAGAATTCACCACCAGCAGACCTGCGCCACAAGATAAGAGAAAGGAAGGACTTCAGGCAGAAAGACCGTGATACCAGTGCGTGGATGACTGCTTCTAGGATTGGGACACAAACACAAGATGAACCTGGAACGTCTTGTAATACCAGAAAGTGAGGAAGTACTCAAAACACAAGATGGTAGCATTTCCTAGGGACACAGCGACTAATCTGAAAGCACTTCCAGTGGCCAGAATAGGAATGACTTGTGCAACAAGTAATGTAGCACCGGGTTGCAAGCCAACCTATATACCTAAATCCACACCGCTACAAATAAATAATTGAATAAATAAATAAACGGGGAGGAGGGGCGCAGGACAAGAGACCAAACTCCCTTGCAGGAGAATTATAAATACCATAAAATATTATGTAACGTGAAGGTTATCCTAAGAGTGTTCACATACCCTGTGAGAACATTTGGGTCACTCAGTAACCCCTGGATAATGTCGGCCATGCCCCAGGCCCATGGGAAGTTGAGTGATATATGGATTTGCCAAGCTCCCTAGTTATGTAAGTAAGCTTAGTAAAGCCAGGAGTAAAAGAAAGATTGTCATTCCAGTTCCTGGGCAGCACCAGTGGGGAGGATGACAGTTCTCCAGAGCCAGCCCAACTCAGGGTACAAAATAAAAGAGCAGAGAGGATAGCAGTCATATACAGTATTATAGGATACTCTACGGGCTGACTTTCCTCAGTTAAACTTGAGGGTTTTGAGGCGGTTCTTCTGTGCATGAACAACTTCCTGCAGACAGCTCAGCAAGGCTCCATTTTAGTTGCCTCGCAAGGGTGGCTGGGGGAGTAACACCGAGCTAACAGTCAACAACCAGGCAAAACCTTTCCTGTGAAGGGAAAAATAATTAGGAATACATAAAACCAATGTCAAAAATTTCTGACCATCTAGCATTAAAAGGAGGCACTTGGGAGCTATTGCTGTTAGAAACTATTAGCAAGGTGAGCCTCCATGGCCCTGAGGGGCTAACACTGGGCATGGAAGCAATTGCGGGGCACTGCTACCCTCCCTGGAAGTGGCCAGCAATGAGCACCCATCCTTGCAAGCCCTCCCAAAGCACATATTGTGTCTGAGTGTGTTGCCTTTCCAGCGTTTCTTGTATAGCACCTCAAAGGCATGTCGAATTCAGCATGCCCCAAGCCAATAACCTACCCCCAATCCTACCAGCCTGCCCCAAACTGGCTGTATTCCAGCATACTCTACCTTAATGATTGACAGCATAAGCCAACAGTTATCACAGTTTGATCGCCTCCATCTCCCAAACTCAGTCTACCTCCATGTGCAATTACTTTTCTATCCTGTATAACTTCTAATCTGGTCTACTTGCTATATCTTCACGAGTCTGCTCAAACAAATGGCCATCGCCTTTTCTCTTGGACTAAACTATATTTTTCCCTAACTGGCTTTCTTTCTCATCCCAAACTCTGAACTATAGCCAAGGATTAGAAAATGCAAAATGATCCTAGCACACCCCCCTTAAAGCCCGTCAATGTGTTCCCATTGGTCTCATTCAAATTCTCACACAAGGCTTTTCATGTTCCAGATTTTGCTTATTATTCCAGGTGGGCCAGTAACAACTCAGCATCACTACCATCCCCTTCCAAAAACTTTCCTGTGTTGAAGAAGAGAATCCAGGAACTCCATTTCCCAGGACACTTTTCCATGTCGAGAATTTAGGGGTGACAGGCACTCATAAAGGATTCTGAAGGCAGAAGAGAGCAAAATCCAGTGTTCTCATGTTGTGGCAGTGGAAAGCCTAAGCAGCTGTGAGAGTTTCAGCAGCTTCTTCCAGAAAAGCACATGCATTGCTGAAATCCTCGAAAGCAGATATTTCCCCCCCTGCTCTCCAGTGGTGCTTTCTTTAGCAGCAACTTTCCTGACCTTCGGGCAACTTCTACAATCCTTATTGCTTCAGTCCCTCTAATGGTTGCACACACCCCCGTATTTCAGAACTGCACATACAGAGTGATTTCTGTTTCCTTACCCAAATCCTGACTGACACTAGTTTTCATCCTGGCATTGGGTACAGCCCTCAAAGATGAAACTCTGAATTCAGTTTGTGGGTCTGATCAGATTTAAGGCAATAATGACGTCAACGTCAGTGGACATTGCCAGTGGGGTCTTTGATTTTCCACCAAAGCAGACCCGGAAACAAAAACTTAAATGCACATGGTGAATCTGAGATGCGATCTCAAGGAACACTGTTTAACAGATTGGAAAATGAGAGAGCAAAGAACAGAAAAAGTCCCTTATCACGACGTCGCTGCTGTGAGCAATTGTCATTCAACAGAGCTTGACAACAGTGATACAGGACTATCGTCCCAACTGAGAGGGGACACCGGACCTTCTCTCCACTAACTCCCCGGCCATTTCTGGTGAGAGAATGCTTCCAGGGGCATGGATTCTCCAGTCCATAGAGTTTGTTGTGAATGCAGGTTGTGTGTGTTCTTGCATCAGGAAGAAAAGTCCTCAGGTAGAGAGCCACAGTGTCGACAGTAAACAACCCACAGCATAGAGAAGAGAATGCAAAGGAATGCACACAGATATGGCGTCTGCTCCAAGGAGACATGGGCAACTGGGCACAAAACTGCTTACATTATATCCCGTAGTTCGTGCACAAGACACAGCTTTACAAGACAAAGTGGCCGCTACAATAGATGTCACTTCATATAAGTGCACTGGATTGCTCAGAGAAGGAAGCAGACTCCACGTTTTACACTCTCAGTCCAAGGCACGAAAGAGGGTATTCTAGAGATTATATGATTTCCTGGAAAGAATTCCTCATATCTTGGGCGCCTGGGTGGTGCAGTCGGTTAAGCGACTGACTCTTGCTTTTGGCTTAGGTCATGATCTCACTGTGTGTGAGACCTAGGTCTGTGTTGAGTTCTGCACTGACAGTGTGGAGCTTTCTTGTGATTCTCTCCCTCTCTCTCTCTCTCTCTCTCTCTCTCTGCCCCTCCCCCACTCACGCTGTCTCTGTCTCTCTCAAAATAAAAAAATAAAATAAAAAAGAATGTCTCGTATCTTGATCCACAAAATGAGATTCCTAAACACTAAAGTCAGATCCTGTCGGTGATTGAATTACAACACAAATTGAATTACAGCCTTGGTAGGGCTCTGATATTAAAGTTAAGGCATTGATGGAAAAAGAATCATTGAAATGGGCATATTTCAATGAATCTAATCACAGTGACCTACCCCAGATTTTTCTGGGTTTCCCTTGACAAATGCAGCCTGTCTTTTCCTCCCCTGTGTGAAAGTATCAGCCTCCACTTGCTTGAAGACTATATAATGCCCATGTCTGAGTGATCACCTTGGAAGGTTATGCTGAATCCTCACCACCGCTTAATGTTTCCGGACGGATAAATATTGTTTGCGGGGGGGGGGGAGGGGGGGGAGGAAGGTGCAAGAGTTTCTACCCACTAACTTTCCACTCGTTTTTGGTTGAAGTCTGCTTCCAGGGGTATGAAGAAATTTGGTAAGATAGACATAAAAATTACCATTTTAACCATTTTTAAGGGTTCAGATCTGTGACATCATGGACGTTCTCATTGTCCCACAAGTGGCTGGAACTCTGTGCCCATTCAACACTAACTCCCCTTTCCTCCCCCCACCAGACCGTGGCCACCCCCACCATACCTTCTTTCCCCCTGAATCTGACTATTCCGGGGACCTGACGGAAGCAAAATCACACACTGTTCTTTTTGTGCCTGGCTTATTTCACTTGGCATGCCTTCATGGTTCATCCACGTTCCAGACTGTTCCAGAACGCCCTACCTTCTTATGGATGAATGATATTCATCAAATATATATATATATATATATATATATATATATATATTCCACATTTTGTTTATCTGTCAATCCATCGATGACATTTAGGACATTTCTCTCTTTTGGCTACGGTGAAGAAGGCTGCTACACACAGTTGTTGTACAAAAACTATTCACGCCTCTGCTTTCAATTCTTTTTGCATGCCAGTGAGCTTTCCAGAACTGCTTGTTTCAGTGTGAAATTGAAGCTTCCGTCTTTGATAGAAGCTTCCCTGACATTTGGTGTTCACATTTTTTGATCGTCATTTCCTCCGTCCCTCCATGCTACATGCGCCCCCTTTGTATCTTGAACACACGGAGTGGTTCTGCTTCCCTCACTGATACAGCCACCTTTCATGTTCTGTGCTCTCTGTCACTCATTCTCTGTGCCACAGTGACACTGGCCTTCTCTATGTCCGTTTTACCGACCATGCTCCCTTCTACCTCAGGGCCTTAGAATGCACTCCTCCGGGTGCTTGAGTTACTTTTGCTATACGCATTCGCCCCACCAATTAACTCCCCGTCTTTCAAATCTCAGCTCAGTGTCACTTCTTCAGGGGATCGTTTCCCTTCCCGGATGACTTTGAGGGCCATGCCCTCCTCGCGTAGAACACGTAATTTGGTTTGTGACTGTATATTTGTGTTCTCATTTAATTCACATTTCTACTATCATCTAGATGCTAAGCTCCAGATGAATCTGAGATCCTGGGCTCACTTTATTCCTAGCACCAAATTACTACACTGAGTAGCAATCACTCACTATGATTTCAAGTCATTTTGGATGCCTGGTAAAAGACTGAAATGCAGTGGATGCTGGGTTCTCCAGAGGGGACAGTTTGGGGGGTGGGAAGGGGAGCTAAATCCAGTGGTCTGGGCTGCTGTTGAAGTCAACAGCTGAGAGCACACGTCAGAGCTAAGAACCTACTTCCTCCTATGGTCAGTGGAAAGTGGGGGGGGGCGCCTCTGGTTAAGGAGATGTCAGGGTGTCATTGTTCAGCCTGATGGAGATTTGGGGCTCATGTTTTAGGCTTCCTGGAGAAAGAGAATCCTGATTTCTCTCCATAAACTTTGGAGACTTCAGAAAGACATACTCTGGAGTACCCATGGCAACGAAAGACTTCAGACAAGATCCCAATATTTGTAACAGGGAGGGCAAATGGTTGGAAAGAAGAGTTAAGTGAGTCTATTTTTTTTTTTCACCGATTATAAGCCTCTAGATCTCAAATTGCAGACTTCAGAGATGAGAAGGAAAACTCAAGTGCACGGAAATGGAACAAAAAGAAAAACACAAGCATGCCAATAGGAGACAAGTTGTTTGTTTGCCTGAAGTACTTTAAAAAGATAGATTGATGGTTTCTGCTTTCCTTATGGAAACTGCAGATAATTTTCAGAGGTCATTCTCAAAATTTTACAAAGAACTTCCAATTCAAAATTCTGTCCAGCTTATGCAAGGATAAAGAAAATATAACAATATCCTGTTAGCGTAATCACGTATATGATTATGTTTATGCGGCCTTATCCATATGCCCAACCAGCCGCCAAACTTGTGTTTCTACCACGTCTAAACACTGAAAATTATATTCTCTCCAAAGCTGAGGATGGAGTCATTAGCTTACAATTACAATTTTACGAGGCTAGCCACGAAGATAAAAAAGCCCTGTTTATGTATTCTAGATGCCCCTCTAAAGAACTTACGTTGGAACTGCTAAGTTACTAGTTTTTCTCCTCTGATTCACTCAGATTTCTGAAGGGACTAGTGCTCGGCTGGTAGTGAAAGTTATACTAAATAATGAAGTTGGTCACCATCTCACAAGGTTGTCTTCAAGGAAAACAAGCTCTCGTGATACAGTACGTGCATGATAATTGAGCTCCAACCCACGGCAATTCACAGCCCCCTGCAAGGTCTGATTTCCATTCTGGTTTTAGCGACTAAATCTGTATGTTCTAGGTAATGGATAGAAATAGGAAAAGAACGTGGCACTGATGTTACAGCTTGGGGGAAAATGACAAGGGCTGATGCAGATTCCAGGTAGCAGTAGGGTAAGAAGCTTGAATGATCAGGGGAAGTCCGAGGCCACATGTCTTGGAAAAGAGGAAAGTCAGAGGCAACCAAGTACCCACAGCAGACTGCAGACTGTCAGGATTTCAAGGAGCATGGGAAGGCAGGAGCAGAGGATTGGAGGGTCAAGCTACTACAGTAAACCCTTGGTTTGCGATCATAATTGGTTCCAGAAGCATGCCTGTAATCCAGAGCACTTGCATATCAAAGCGAACTTCCCCATAAGAAATCATGGAAACTCAGATGATTCGTTCCACAACCCAAAAATATTCCCATATAAAGGATTACAGTACTATCATTTAATACAAAACTAATAAAGAAAATACAAAAAATAAACAAATGAGCCTGCACTTACCTTTGAAAAGCTTCGTGGCTGCTGTGAGGGGAAACAAGAGAGAGGAGGGTTATTGCGTAGGATGACTTTCACGGTCACTAACGGAATCACTGCGATCTATTGACTCAGTGGAATCTTTTTCTGCATGGGGGTCATGGTATACGCTCACGTGGGTATTGACTACAGTACTATATTAATAAACTCTCATCATATACTGTATTTAATGTGACTGGCAATAAGACGGCGAAGGAAAGGGTCTCTATCTGCAGGCAGTCTGACCTAGAATGAAGCAAAACATCCCTAAGCTCACTCTTGTATGGAAAAGCAAAGGACTGTCCAGAGGTGCTTTGAAGTGACAAAAAATACACTATTGCCAATTGTGGGCACCTTCCAGAGTTCTGACAAATCACTGATTTCTGCCAAACACCACTGCCTGAGACAGAGCATCTGATAATGGGAGATGATCACCCCCAATCCCTCAGAGAAACATTGAGAAAGAGAAAGAGAGAGAGAACCATTGGCTCAGCTGTGATCATGTGACATCAGGCATCACGTACTCGTCCTGCAAGACATCGCTCGTTTATCAAGTTAAAATTTATTAGAAATGTTCGCTCGTCTTGCAGAACACCCACCAAAAAAAGCTACTCGCAATCCAAGGTTTTACTGTATAAGCAAGCGGTCAGTGAGATCGTCGAAAGGCTAGTGCAAGGCAGGCAAAAATAAAGATTGTGTAGAGCAGTGACAACAAGGAAAGGATTCAGATTTGGTGGCAGCTGTCTCTGTTTACCTCTCGCCATGGAGAGAGTTGCTCCTGAGTGGACCCGGCCTGCAGGCTGGAAGTGATGATAACAAGGGACAGCTGCTGGTATGACAAACCAGCGTGTGGGGAGCACAAACAATTCTCCAGCAAGGAAACATTTCCCTGAAAAACAAAGCTTCCCTGTAACATTATCCTCAAGGTCCACATTAATGGTCGACGCTACAAACAAAACCGAGTTATAATGAGTACCTTTGTGCACATTCCCGTGAACTCAAAACATCCTTGGAGGGAATTCAAGTTTGGTCCAGTGCTCGATTCTAGCCTTCCATATTTCATGTGATGGTATAGTTCCACCTTATAAACATGAAATGCTCAATGAAGCCATATGCAATCGCATCGCAGTGCGTACATGACACGAAAGCTGTGTTTATATGACATCAAACACATGGGAAAAATGAATATCCCACTTGCCACCTGGATACGCGGGCTCTAGGTTGGAGAGCGAGTGTATATTTGCAATTACGCCAAGACTCTGAATAATAGGCTCCTTTTCACTCCAATACATTGTTGTAACCTAGATCTATCTTTAAATTAAGGCATGGAAGAGTGCCTGAGGTCATGGATCCTTTTTAAGATTCTCTGCCCCTCTCTCCCAGTCTCTCCTGCTCTCTGTTTGTCTCTATCTCTAAAGAAAAAAAAATTAAGGCATGGAAATTTGATTTTTGAACTAGATTATTCTTGAAAACCTTGAAATATTTAATCCACCTTTAGGGATAGGTAAAAGCTTAAATCTATAGTAAGAGAAGTTAGAGGTATTATTTGCTCCACCTGGTCTCTGACTTTCTTCCATTCATCGGTTCCCATAAAATAATGTTGGCCATGATATATGAACACACAATGCTACAAGCATTTGGCCCTCATGTAGAGTCTACACCACCATTTTTCCATCCCCAGAGTAGCTCAAAGAGGTTCAGAAAAAAAGCAGGGAGAGGGTATTGAGGGCTGGAGTGTCACGGATGTAACAATGAAATCACACCATCGTGCTGAGTTGATATTCTTCAGTCATATTCACAACTTCTATGTGAATGCAGGTCAAATGCTTTGATCTTTGAGCAAACCCAAGCCCCTCTCCCCAATGGACAGCAAAGCTAATCCCTAAAAAGGCATGCAGCAAGGAAAGAGTTTATTCAAGAGGCAGCCAAATGAGGAGATGGGAGGACAAGCTTCAAATCTGCCTCCCCAGAGGGGGAGAGAACAACTTTTTTTATAATCATAAGGGTTGAGATTTCATACACATCGATTAAAAGGGTAGAGAAACTCATGATTATTCACGAGGAAAGAGGGGCAGGCGCATCGAGCAAACATATTTGTAATATACATCCCATGCTCACTTTGGGACAGAGACTCAACGTCAGAACAAAACAAAATTCAACACCTGCCATCAAAGGTTGTGGTAGGACAAGGAGAGGGGCTAAGGGCATGCTCCGAGAGGTGGTGTAAACTGGATGGGGTCTTGTTATCTTGGGTCGGGAAGGCAGGATCTTGCTTGTTTATAGGTTGGAATCACATCAGTTGACCTCGAGTCCAGACTTCTACAGAGTCAGCTAGTGAGTTTGGTGGCGGGGTCTGAGAAGCTGATTAGGGGGAAATAGTTCTCTGAAGAACAGGCTTTAAACTTTCTCCATGTTTCAAAAAACAAAACAAAACTTTCTGTTTGTTTCAATCTCATTAGCCACGTGGAGCACAGTGGCTGATCTGCTGAAATCATTCTTCACACTGCAAATTTAAAACAGGTACTTATCACTACACCTAATGCAAGAACACTCTCTAAAAACTCATTAAACTGATTACATTTGAATAATCAAATAATTTTTATAATGCACCATCCAAACTATGACTTTAGCCCAGTTTGTTTTCAGCCATCAAGATCAGCCATTGCAAAATGTCTGGCCAGGGGCGTGCCCACCAAAAAGAACTTCCCGGTGTTGCCCCTGAGTAAATACCCTGTACTCAATATTGAACTTCATTCACGAAGACTTCCATATAAGAGCTACTAAATCTTCACAAAAATGCTATCTATCTTATCAAAGGTGTAATCAAACGAGCCACATGACTGTGGTATAGATTTATCTATGGCAAATATCCTATAGAAGTCAAGTGCTTAGAATATATGACCTAAGGGGGAAATTACCTGGAAAAAACAAAACAAAACCAAACATGTTTCCCCCTACGATAATTCTATTTTTAGGTTGAGTGTCCTCCTAAGTGATGTAGAAGGTGGCCATCTTCTTTTAGATGCAGGTCAAATTAGACATTATCCAAAGAGCATCAGCAGGGAATCCAGTTGGTAGAAGGAAGGTTTTACAGACTCCAGTGGCCTCACATGCTATTTGGAAATCGGTGCAGCTGTGGTTGCTATAGGGATGGACTCCCGTAAGTATCCCATCTGCTGCAAGAGGGACAGGTTGCAAGCCCCTCATAGGTCTTAAGAAGAAATGAAGCAAACAAATGACTCATCTGGTTAGGAAGGCTGGTTTGCCTAAGTAGCTATTTCAGCAGATTTCAAGCATATGCATGCTACGAATATTTGGTCAAGCCAGAAAAGTCTGAAATTTCAAAATTAGCGGCAAAAATTACCCAAACTTTGATCAACGACTTTGAACCCGTGCACGTTACCTAAGCACGGGGCGTTGCGACATCTTCTGTGTGTAAAATGTAGCAAATGTACTTTTATTTAAGTGTTTAAGCCACGTTTTCCAGAACAATTAATATTAGCTTCTAAACCAAATGAAGGGCTCATTTAACAGACTCATTTTGGAGAACACAGCAATAACAGACTTGTGCGATGACTCCATATGGAATGCCAGGGTCTCACACATGCTGGAGAAAATTAACTCCAAGTTGTCTGAAGCTATTTTTAGCATTGTCTCTCATCACGAAACGGAAAGATTGATTTTAAAACCTGGGCATGTGCTAGTAATATTACTTTTCAACGCCTGCATCCATCCAGACTAACAGAATTAAATAAGGTCCACGGTAGCACATTTTGAAAAATTAGAAAAGCCCTTGTTTCTTGGATTCTCAAAAAGAAATCAAATATCCTGAAGGGAAATTGGGCTGTTGGACACTGATATGGTAGAGAATACAAAATATTTGAAAATACCAGTGAGAGCAGCTGCTACAGTACATTTTTCTATTAAAATGAGGTTTTGCCTCTTATTTGGTGGGGAAAATATAACAGTTGCTGACTAACGTAGTTTTCATCTTATATAAATTCAAAATTACACGATATTGCTAATGCAGCAGAACCATGTTTAGGTAAACTGGATCCTCAAAGCATCTCCTATAGAAAGGCATATCTAAGTGAAATGGGATCTTTTAGAAGTCGTCCCCTGAATAGCCTAACTCTTCAAATATATCACCACAGAAATTCGATGTTACTCACAAGTTCTGTTACTCAAAATGGTACCTCTGTAGGTCTTCCCTACCAAACAGTCCCAAAAAAAAAAAATTAGCCATGTGCCCTCAAGGGCAGACAGCTTAACTTCAGAGACTCACAGGAGAGGCAAAGGGGATAATATCTATGGTCCAACATTCTTGAATAAAAAAAGACTACTAGAAGATAGGTAAGTTTCCATAGAAAGCAGATAACACACTCAGACACGACCTTACTAATCCCAAGTTGAGTGTCTTCGGGTGTCCTTGCTTCCTCTCCTTCTGCTACAGCTCTCCTCCTGCGGTTCTGTCTTGGCCATTGCTTCCATGCCCATACCCTCCCAACCTCCACCACCATCAAAACATAAAATTTAGATGCCATTTTTTCTCAATTCCCCATGGTGTTCCCGTGTTATCTAATTCATGCTAAGTTGTTAATGACTGATAATGAATTCATATGGGCTTCTCTCCCACATGATGTATTTGAAGTTTTTAGCAGAAACCTTGTTTTTTTAACGCCATTAATTAAGAGATGATATATTTTCGGCATTAGGTAGAAGTGACTGAAAGATTCTTCAGAGCAAGACAAGGATGCAGCAAGGGAGATTTTTCCATCCCTCTGATTTTTTGCCACATGTGAAATGGTCTATTCTGCTTAAATGCAGGACTGGATCTTGGTTTGCCCTACATGCAATGTATTATAAAACGACCAAACACAATGATTTTTATACTGAAGTAATTTTGATATCATCAAAGGAATATTCTCTAAACAGCATTATATATACACTTTACATAAATGTAATATACATTTTGTTTCATTAGTTCTCTGAAAATTTGTGATCCATTCAAGACAGAACAAAGCTTAATATATTAAATGAGGTAGAAAATCAGAATGACAAGGCTTTGTCAGAATGACAGGGATGGCCAAGTCATTGGTTTAACAGATTTACAACCATGGAAGAGAAAGATTAAAGACAAAGTTGACTAACCAGGTAGCAATTAGTGAAGACACCAATTTTGTAAGATTTTATTTTAGACAAATATGCCTGACCACCTTTAAAAATTCAAATCAACAGGGGTGCCTGGGTGATTCAGTCAGTTGAGCATCCAACTTCGGCTCAGGTCATGATCTCGAGGCCTATGAGTTTGAGCCCCGTGTTGGGCTCTGTGCTGACAGCTCAGAGCCTGGGGCCTGCTTCAGATTCTCTCTCTCTCTCTCTCTCTCTCTCTCTCTCTCTCAAAAATAAACAAACACTAAGAAAAATTTTTCAAAAAATTCAAATCAACACAATATCTCAGTACAGACTTGACACAGCAAAGCAGAAAGCAAAGATTCAGATATTTCCAGATTCTAGAATAAGGGTCAAAGATGAACTGGGTATAAAATCTTCCCCTTCCTTCTCCATTTCCTCCTCTTCTTCCTTCTCCCTCCCTCCCTCTCTCCCCTTTCTTTTCTTCTTCCTTTTCTTCCTTTCTTCCTTCTTTCATTCATCAACTCCCTAATGCCAACAGTTCTAGAAACTAAGGATACAGTAGTGAGCAAAACAGTCAACAATGCTTCTCTCCAAAGATACATTCTAGTCAGAGAGGACAGTTAGCAGTGTGTACTGAGGTGACAAGTGCTATGAAAACCATGGATCAGGGTAAGGGCATGGAGTGTTGGAAGGGGCACTTCCAGAGAGGATCTCTGCAATGGAGTGATATTGGGAGGGGAGAAAAAGCAATTGAACGGTGATATTGGGATGAATCATCCAGAATGCAGACCAAACGGTACATTCAGAAACCCTAAGCAGGTATGCTTGACCCTTTGAGGAAGGGCCAGGAGATCATGGTGCCTGCAGCACAGTGAGCAAGAAAGTGGTGACCACAGATGGAAGAATACAGGTCACTGAGGGCCATATTGGGAGGGCTTTCCAAGCCAGTGTAAGGATTTTTTTTTTTTTAAGGAGAAGTGATAAGAGATTTGAGCAAAGGAAAATCATTTGCTCGTTTACATTTTCAAGGGAACTTGTGATTTTGAACCAACATTGAATCCCCAAATACGTTATTCTAATGTCTCATAGCAAATATCAGTTAAAAGCATTACTTTATTGAAACAAGATACGAGAGAGTAATGAACCTGCACAATCTGCACAACTGGAAAGGTTCTGGAGAAATTATTATTTTTTTAATGTTTATTTTATTTATTTATTTATTTATTTATTTGAGAGAGAGAGAGAGAGAAAGTGTGAGTCAGGGAGGGACAGAGAGAGAGAGGGAGACACAGAATCCAAAGCAGGCTCTGGACTCCGAGCTGTCAGCACAGAGCCCGACGCGGGGCTCAGACTCACCAGCCCGGAGATCGTGACCTGAGCCGAAGACGGACGCTTAACTGACTGAGCCACCCGGGGCCCCCCTGGAGAAATTATTTTTAAAAAATCAAGATCTCGACCTTAATTAACAGCCAAACTCAGAGGGGCTTAGGATTTTGATGTTGTGAGGATCCAGCAAGAGGGAAGTTACGAATGATTACCTGGTCTAACGCTCGCATTTCACAGAGGAACAGAGTCCTTGAGACGCACAGGGATGAAGACAGAGCTCAGATAAATGCAAAACTCTTCATTTCTGCCTTGCTCTCTTCCCAAAACATTCTACTCTACTCTAAAGATCCTAAACACATGGGTTGAAAAGCATCAAATAGATAGAAATTAATTAAATAATGTTTTTGAAGGAGATCCATTAAAGCAGGACCTTACACTGCTCTCCAGGAATCCAGATGTTATGTAGAGAATTTTGTTTGTTTGTTTGTTTGTTTGTTTGTTTGTGTTAAATGGAACCAATCAGTGGAAACCGGGAAACCAGGCCTTTGGCTTCTAAGCCTCTCCTGGCAACTTTACTTAATTAATAGCTGGCAGTTTTATTCTTAGAGATGGCGTGCAAGAATCCGTAAGGAATAACCAATAATGAAACGCACGCAAAGGGATTTACCAAGGACCATGTCAAAACTAAAAGAAAAAAAATTGAAAGGAGAAAACAATAAGGAGGATGATATTTGAATTATCTTACTTATTTAAAAATATGGACAGTGAATTTGTTGGAACAGCTTTATTTTATTTATTTACATTCAAAAGAAAAAAGTTAACTATATTGACAGGAAATAATTAAAAACCCATTTAATAAATCAATATTTGCAGCTATTTCTTTCAAATCACCTGTTAACAAATCACCAGCTAACTCACAAGGAATAAGCACAATTTTGTAAGCTTTTTTTTTTGTAAGATGAAATGTATATTATGAATAAAAGATCGAGGATCACAATAATCTATCACTTTGCACCCTGATTGCATGCTCAGAATCTGAGCCCAGGACAGTATAAAGAACATCCCAGTATGGACATCAGCCAAAACTTCAAAATTACATTCAAGATTTTATTTATGCTCATGATTAGACATGACAATGAATCCACTGACTTCGAGATATTGAAGTTGGCCTTCCAAATATTTAAAAGCATATAATTTTCTCAGAACATGGATTTAAAGAAAGGTCATCTAAATTTGCAAAACATCTTAAGCTCATAATAATGCAGGGAGTATACTTTTTTTCTAACCGGTAATATATTAACTTTTACTAATTGTGAAAATGAAAATAAAACTAGGAATATTCTAATGCTAATTACGCAGAATTATGCATTCACTAATTATGTATATACCAAAATATTATGCATATACTCTGTATTATGTATCTACTCGTTACATAGTATTTCGTATTTTTCTGAGACTGGGGGGAAATCCATCGCTTTTGGACCAAGAACTTACTCATCTACAGTCCTGTGTTTGGGGACGATGTGTTCAAGCATTTCAGGTTTTCTAGTAAATGTTAGTATAAGTCTAAAATGGCAGAGCATTTACTAACTTTCAGATCTATAGTCTTTTATGAACGATTTTAATGTATATCACCTACATACCTTTAAAAACAAAGAAAGAAAATGATTTACAGATATCAGCATAAAGAAGGAGAATTTAATGTATCTTCTGTATCATCAAGGTTTCAATCTTATGTTTATGGCCTCGATTGTATTTATAACATTATTATTACCATTATTACACTACTGTTATAATACTAAATAAATTTGTATGGCCTATTAAGTCTTCAAGTACTTTCATAGCCTCTCACTAGATCTTTAAAACAAGCCTTTGAAGTAAATATCACCAGCTCCCTTTTACACATGAGATTCCTGAAGTTGGGTGAGTAATTGGTGGAGGGGAGAGTCAAAGTGAGGGTCATAAAACTGTTATTTTTGTGGTTGTTTAATGGGAGTTCTGTGATGGCTTTACCAATGTGGGAGTGCAGAGATATAATCCACAGCATCTATATTTAAATAATTTATAATAATAGTTGGGAATGACGCACAAGAAATCCATTTGGCTGATAAAGAGTATACTCAATAAACCCACTTAAAACCTTTGGTAATAAGTGATTATAGCAAGATTGCAGCATACAAGGTTAACATGTGAAAGTCAATTGCTTTCCTGCAAGCCAACAATAAGCTATTGGAATGTGAAGTTAAAAACACAATATCATCTATAAGAGCAACCCCTATCCCCCCAAAACAGAAATATCAAGGTGTAAATCTAACCAAAAAATATATAGGATTCATTTCTGGGGAACTAAAAAACTGATCTAAATAGATGGAGAGAAATTCTGCGTTCATGCACTGGGGGACTTGATGTTGTTAAAATGTCAGTTCTTCCCCCAGTTGCTCTGTAGATTCAGTGCAATCCCAGCCAAAATCCCAGAAAGCCACTTTGTGTATATAGGCAAACTGACTCTCAGATTTATATAGAAAGGGAAAAGCCTATAACAATAGTCAAAACAATACTAAAGAAGAACAAAGTTGGAAGACTGACATTTAACAGACTTCAAGATTTAGTTGAAAGCTCTTCAAGCTATACTAAACTTTGCATAAAGTAATCAAAACAGCACAGTATTGATGAACAAATAGACACGGATAAATGCAGCAAAACAAGAGAGCATTTTTCCTCTTAGTAAATGGTTGTACCAGTGAATTAAAGTAACTTGGCAAAGAAGTATTTGTACCCATGCTAAAAATCACTGTTTTTTTCACCAATAAATAAATAAATAAATAGGAAAAAGAAGTAATTCAGGACAGAAAAAAAAAATCATTACTCTAATCACCATACTACCTTCTCTAAAATACGAATTACTTTGTGATTCACTTCTACAGTAAATTATGTCAAGGATTATTCATTTCTACTCAGCAATTTTTCCCATTCCTTTTCCTTTTGATTTTTTTTTTGAAAAAGTGTCCATTTCCCCATCCATGGGATTCCAGTAACAACATGAAATAGAGTGCCCACTCATTCCCAGGATCAACAGGTTGGCACGAGTTGGTTCATTGTGTATAACGCAACCTGCACCAATCAGAAAACTGCTATTTTATTTATTGGCCTTAACAGATGAAGGGTTTCTCTCCCTTCTTGCTCTCACATTGTAAAGATACAGACTTAGGGCTCTCCACAACTCTCTTTCCTGCAGCATGCGAGAATGAGGTTAACCTGTGAAAAGCAAATCTGAAGATGGAAGGAAAAAGATCTTTGGTAATGTTATTTTGATTGAGTCCTTGGATCGATCATGCTTAGACTTCCTAGCTGTGTGAGACAAAATCTATGGGAGTTTTTGTTGTCCATTGTGTCGGCGTTTCTGTCACTTCCAACAAAAATTGTTCTTAACAAAACATGTTTTTCCTTGAAAATACAACTTTTAAATGAAGAGTAACATGGCAAGATAATAGCAGATCTACAAAAAGTTAATTATAGAAGAAACTCAGGGCTGGTTCTGTATGGCTATATGGTCAGTAAGGCCTACTTCTATTCTAATTGGTCAATATTTATGCCCAACCAATCATTTAAATATTTTGGATATCATAAACTTGAAGAAAGAGAGGCCAGAGAAACAGGTATATGAAAGTAAAAATGCTCAATAAACTATGAAGTGCTATAGAAATATTAATTATTGATGATTTCCTTTATATAATCTATGGAACTTTGCACATTTTCATTCACTGAGAGCTCAATAAGAAAATGCATCGCTAACAGGAATCAAGTTTTTCCTACAAAGTTTCACTTGTTCCAGGGTATCGATGAGATGAGTGGGTTCCCCAAATGTTGGTGCCAGTCAGGTGAAGACAAGTAGGAAGGCTCATTGATCCAAGATAGAACTATTGACAGCTTGTGACCAAAGCAGTTCAGTGAATTTTTCCATATTCTGGTTTGTGAAACATACCCCAACAATCTATCACTGCCCAACTCGGAGAATTTCAGGCTTTCCATGAATTCAAAGATTAAACTCATAGCTTTTAAGGAACTGTTCATTGAGGCCACACACACACATATTTTTTGTTTCTTAATACAAGATGCTATCAGCATATTTTTTCATATTTGTATTTTTAATCTTGGTAATGGTGCCATACTTCCCCAGTGATTTCTATTTCTGTATATAACCTTCCTACATTCATGTTTATATGTGTAATCTTTATAGTTTTAAAGCATAAGATAAAACCAATTCCTCTTTTTCTTCCAAATAATCATTTTGAAAGAGAACCTTTGTATTCACCAGTATATTTCCCTTGTGTCTTGTATTTACATATGACAATGTCCTTGCATCGTGATTTCTTTGCAAGCCTTTACAGTGCACTTTTACCCTATCTTTACATTTCCATAATTTCTGACATAAAGTCTGCAATTCAACCTTCTTACCAACTGATATATAATCCTAGATTTTTAATGATTTATACAGGATAAAAATAATCGAAAGCCTTCTCATAAAGGTTAGCATTATGTTTTCTACCATTCCGTCCTCTTTCTAAATGACAGAGATATGATATGGTTCGCTAATCCTTTGTCCATGCAGATAAATGCCATCTTTAAGAAACGCAGTGTATTTTCTTCTTCAAACCTTGTCCAGCTGTACATATATTTCTAATATGTGTCTATCTCCTTGGGGGTCCTTCTGCTCAACTTGGAAGGCTGACAATAATACCACCTGAGCCCCGTCTCATCAATGGCCAATACTCAGCTGGGTTTTCAAGCTGAAAGAAACTGAAGATCAAACCTGTAGCCTTTAAGGTTTTGTGTATGATACCCAGTGGCAAGATAGTAAATAAAAGACCATAATATCACACATAAAAAGGAAAATCAAATAAAATGAATAAAGGACTTTTTAAAGATTCTTTTTTACATTAGGACTGCATAATGATCCCCAATTTCAGACACACTAGCATGAGCTCACATTATTGTGATCACATGGGCGGAAGCCCAGGGTGGGCTTGTGTATAGATGAATTTCTGTTTTGCCCATGCATGCAACCAATGGAGTCGGGTTCTTTTCCCACTGCAGCACATGATGCTTTTTTTTTCCTGCGGAGACAGAACGCAAACATTGGGCCAGCCTGGTTGATAGCCAATAGCCTATAATTTGCTGTTGGGTGAATGGATGGATGAACGAACGAGTGAGCGAAGTGTCATTCTCTTCACCTTACCGTTAGTTTAAACTCAATTTTGTCCATATTTGTGTACCCAATGTCAGTTAAGAAATTTTTGTAACGTGACAGTTTGCCCAGAGTCCAATATGCTAATGATCCTGGGTAACAATTCTAAAGTGATTCAGAATGCGACTATCATTACGAAGAAAAAAAAAATTGAAACACATCAAGCATCACGGTACAGGATACAATTTTTTTTAATCATTAACAATGAAGGGAAAGGGAGAGGAAAGCATTAAAAGGCTCATCTTCAAACAAATCAAATATGAGATGTTCACAAGCAGCCCATTTAAGAAGGAAATTGTCTTCTCTGACCTTTGCAATGTCCATGAAAGATAATATACCCAAGGTAACAGAAAGATTAAAGGTGTGTTTACTAAGAATTAAGACTAGTGGTGAAGCACAATTTTACTTTCAAACTTTGTTTTGTAAAGAGACTATTTCACCCTGACTTATGGAATATTGAATTACTGAAGACTGCACCCGTCTTTGACCAGCAAAAAGGTCACACAGTGCAAAGGATAATAACTTATAAATATGGCATATTTCAGAGAGAAAAGAATATTTAAAAGATAATCAGCAAGTCTGACCTTTTGGATTACCCATTCATTTTTTACAGTTTAAAAGCACTGATGTATACTTAACTTCTCTTCTCACTTGGATAGAGTGTTTCCAAGAGCTAGGAGAGAGGAGAACACTTCCCATCCATTCCGGTACTAATGGGCTCTGTCCTGTATCTCTCTCTGTGTTAATACACACACATGTTCATGCACAAACTTGCAAGGAATAAACCATTTTAATTCTCTAAATTCAAAACGATAGCAAGGTTTCTCTCCTCTTCAACTCAAAGCTCCTTTAAAAAGTAGATACACCCGCTATCTCACTCCTCATGCTTTCCATAATTCATTCATTCAGTAAATGTTCATTTTTGGACCTCATCTGTGCCAGAAATTGTTGTATGTGCTGGGAAATCAGCAGCAAGCATAACAGGCAATCCTGAGGCATAAGTATCTTACATTCTAGTGTGAAGGAATTAGACAACAAACATCATGAATAAGTAAAGCATGTGGTACATCACTTCCATGGATGAAAAAATCAATCACAGTAAGTATATCAAAGCTTTGAGTGAGGCAGCAATTTTTAATGAGATGGTTAGAAAAAGAGCAAAGACTTGATAAAAGTGAGGGATTTAAAGTCATACAGAGAAAGACAGATACCATATGTTTTCACTCTTATGTGGATCCCGAGAAACTTAACAGAAGACCATGGGGGAGGGGAAGGGAAAAAAAAAGAGGTTAGAGAGGGAGGGAGCCAAAACATAAGAGACTCTTAAAAACTGAGAACAAACTGAGGATTGATGGGGGGTGGGAGGGAGGGGAAGGTGGGGGATGGGCATGGAGGAGGGCACCTTTTGGGATGAGCACTGGGTGTTGTATGGAAACCAATTTGACAATAAATTTCATATTAAAAAAAAAAAAAGTGAGGGATTAAGCCAAAGGGATAAGGGGTAGTAGAATGCTCTAGGCAGAGAGAAGAGCCAGGACAAAGGTGACAGGGTGGAGTGTGTCTGCTGAGTTTGAGAAACAACAGGATGCTAGGGTGGCCAGAGGCCCTGAGCAGGGAAAGAGTAAATAGGAGCTGAGGTCAGAGAGGGGAAGAGGGCATCAGAACACATATAGCTTCGCAGGGCTTTAGAAACACTGCTTTTAGAGGGCTTTTAACACAAAAGAGTGGCATAACTTGACTTAAAACAGAACTTCAAAAAATTTAAGTATCTACTCTGTTCATGCTTCAGGTAGTATTCAACGCATACCAATCCACCCCAAACTTCCTTGCTTACATCGATAAATGCCTTTCCAGGTCACGATTTTAGTGGGAAAATGCTTCATGCCCCAGTACTATAGCCAGGGCTGGGAGCCTCCAGAAACTGTATGAATTGTAGCAGGTAGACCAAAAATCTAAAAGGCTTCAAATCTGGCTGGAAAACAAAACCCAAAACAAAAACAAAACGTTGCAGAAAAGCCAACCAAGTAGTAAATGGCATGGGAGGGAGGTGGGACTCCAGCCCTGAGTATCCTTGTACAAACTACGTGCAAAAATTCCTCCTCTTCTGAATCGAGGTCATCCCTGTGTACCGATCGGCTCAGCGCTCAGACGTGATGGTGCGCACACCCTTCGTGTCGTTGAGGGACACGGAGGTCATCATGACAAGCTTTGGTGAACCTCCGAACAATGCCTTCCCCTTTTCCAAATCTGACATGTGGCCCCGCCCTTATCCTTGGGAGACCTAGGCTTCAGAGAGCAGAGGTGAAACCTCCCTCAGCCACCCTGACATTAGTTTCTATGCTAATCATCTCGGGGATGAAAAGGAATTTTCCTCCACAGATGACTCAAGCCCTTTACAGGAAAGGTTGTAGGTAATGACATCTTTTGCTGACTACAGTAGTACTTTTTCCAGATATGAGCACTTAGGTATCTCAGTGTAAGTGAATTAAGATTTGAAACCCTTTCATGAGAGCAATCAGAGAGCTTCAGTGTCCAGTCAGTACCACGCTCTGTTTCCAGCAGCTTCTTCACCCATGCCCCACCACTACCCTGCCAGGAACATGAGAAGAAGCACCTTATTAGGAATCCCTTTTATCCCTTTTGTCCAAACTCTACGGACTCCCCATAGAGCTTACAAACATTTGCCAGAGATGCATGCAAATCTGAAATTATAAGACCCTCAGACATACGATGGATAGTTCTCTCCTGGCAATGAGAATAGTGGATGATGCAAACCTAAAATGGTACAATTACATGGTAGATCATTGCTCTCCATCGTTTTCCCATCTTTTGAATCCACGGGAGGGAGAGAGACCATAATTCGGTGTTTTCAGAAGAAGTGGATGCATTCCCTGAGTAGAACCCTGTCTCCCTTCCATGGTGCTCATATACACAGCCATTCTGGGAAAGGGGAAAAAACAGTGAGGCTTTAAAGCCTCACGACACCCAGCAATTTACAATAAACTATATCCCGTTAATCTGTAACACTTGACACGCTAGCGTGAAATCCAGGGTCTTTTAGGCTAAAACCTAAAGCAAAGGAATATGCTACCCTTGCAAGATCCCAGCTCCTGAACCCAGACATCGACTAGCTGTGCAAATTTCAAACCCTCTGATCTGTGTGTCTCTCATTATAAATCAGGGCTGTGAACCCCAATCTAGCAGAGTTGTCGTGAAGTTCAGTGATATGAGACAAAATGCCCAGGGACGCCTGGGTGGCTCAGTTTGTTAAGCGTCCGACTTTGGTTCAGGTTCATGGGTTCGAGGCCTGCATCGGGCTCTGTGATGACAGCTCAAGGCTTGGAGCCTGCTTCGGATTCTGTCTCTCTCTCTCTGCCCATCCCCCATTCGCACTCTGTCTCTCTCTCTCTCTCAAAAGTAAATTTAAAAAATGCCCAACACCACACTTAATATTACAAGGCAGTTGCAATTAGAAATAATGCTAACTGATATGTCTAAGTGGTGAGCATCATGATAAATGCTACTCAACATCATCACATTTAACCCAATAAGAACCTTATGAGGTAGATACACCTATTAACACTTGGGTTGTCAGATAGAATCCAGGATGCCCAGTTCAATCTGAAGTTAACGTGCCCTCCGGTATCTTGGACATACCGAACACTAAAAAAATTTTTGTTTATCTACATTCAAATATAACAGAGTATAATGTGTTTTTATTTGCTAAGCCTGACAACCCTCTATTATGCCCATCAAATGTAGACATAGAACACTGATGACATGTGCCCAGGGTCACAAAGCTCGCAAGTTGTTAAAAAGAGATTTGACTCCATCAGTGTTTTCAGAGCCAGGCCACTGGAAGCTTAGGTTATGCCATTACCATCACCGTTGCCATACCAGGCAGCAGCAATAAATTCAGGGTGCCGGGGTTACTCTGCGCTTTTACTTGGGATCCCGGGAGAGTGAGTCTGGCTCTTCCCAATCGGGGATTTCTGACTTAAGGGATTCCAGCAAGAATCCAGGCAGTGAAGCCAACGAGAAGAACAGAAGAGATGAGGTGAGGAAGCTTCTACAGCTCTTGTTACTTATGCTGACTTGACCAAGGCCAGCCCTATGAGGAGACTCTTTATCCTTGACCTGGAGGTCCAATTTCCCATCACACACTCTCGCTTGATGGGAACTCCCAAATTTGCCCAACAGCATCACCAGCTAAGTTACTAAATAATAGGTCCAGGTCTCAAACAAGTCTGTATACTTATCAACGAACACTGATCTGAAATATCCTTCTTCAGTGTGAAGAAACACAGCAAGAGCCAAAAAACACTTAGCAACCATGTTTTTAACTCATGAAGAGTGGGTTCCATCCCAATCCTTCCCCAATACTAAGGACTATATAATAGATGTATCTGGAAATCTCTTTCAGTAGCTAAATTGGGTCACCTGACATAGAAAATGTTCTTCTCTGGGTCTTTCTATTCAACCTGAAACTAGCAGACTTCGAGGAGAAGGAGAATGAAAGAATGGTATTTTACTAAATGCAATCGTTACTACAGTCACTGAGCCTGCAATAAATTGCTCTCTGACCCTTTTTTGTTCTCTTTCGCACGTTACTTTGCATGGTAAGCCAGCCTATGGGAGTGACTCCTCTCACATGGCTGGTACAAACACCTCGTAGTTACAGGCTTCCCCTGTAATGGAGAAAGTGAGTGATTGATTCGGGTTGTTCCCTTGACCTTGAGGGAAATATGAAATCACTGGTGTAAGGAAAAAACACAAAACTTCCGCCCCCAGGAGGTCTGCTGATTCCACCAATTGTGATTAGCTACAAATTGACAGAAAGGCAACAGATATGCAGAAAAGGCCAAGAAAGCGTCGAACCCCATTCTGTAGCTTGTTCAATCATGAAGGGGGAAATAACCATTTGTCCCAGCCTCCTGTATCATGTTCTTTTGCTACAGGCAGAACCACAAGCTAACGCCAACACAGATATTTCTGTCCCTTTCCTATCACGGTCAGCGTGAATTATAGCAACATTGTGTAAGGAATTGGCTTGTATCGAGGCAGTCCTGGAACCTCATAAAGGACTTCCTGAGTACAGAATAGATTTTACAATGTCTGAGAAGCAAATTATGCACCACGGTACCCAGATAGGTCCTATTCATCTTCAGCCCTTGACGATAAGACGTTGGCTGGGAATGCTAAGGTCTGAGGTCTTCTCCTACTGGCACCTGTGCCTTCTGCATAATCTCAGACAAGACCGGGACAGGAGCTTCTCTGGAATGTGTATATCCACACACAGCATGCATATATTTTCCAGTCCTATGTGGTCTGAGTTGAATTGTGTCCCCCCCCAAAAGATACACTGAAGCGCCTGTGAATGAGACCTTGAAGTCTTTGTAGACGTAATCAAGTTAAGATAAGCTCGTACTGGATTAAGGTGGACCCTAAATCCAATCATCGTCATTCTTGTAAGGCCACACAGAGACACGTAAAGCGGGAAGAAGGCCTGCTAAGGCAAAGGCAAGGAGCATCAAGTGTGGCCGGCAAGCTAGTAAAGCCAAGGAAGGCTCCATCTCCAGAGCCTCCAGGGAGGTTGGCCCTGCAACCCCTTGATCTCAGACCTTTGGCCTCCGGGGATTTGAGAGAATACATTTCTGTTGTCTGAAGCCACCCAGTCGTGGTGATTGCTTACAGCAGCCCCAGGGAGTGAATCACCATGCACCCGCGCGTATAAAATGTATGAGGAAGATATGATTGGGGGGTGATGGGGGGGGGAAGTCATAAGAAAAAATCTGTCTCTTGTCTTCTAGACCTAGAATCTAATTGAGAGAATCGGTCAAAATAGCCAAGTTTCCAGCAAGCAACTGCAAGGCCAAGCCCCGTCACGTGCCGGATTTTAGAGGACGAATTAGAACCATAAAGGACGAAATCAATTTTCAAAAGGAATGATTAGGTCAACGTATTGCGAGACCTGAAACTTCAAGAGCTTCTTGGACAGCGTGAACACTACAGGGCCCCAAAGACCTAACCAAGAACTCCCTGGCTCTTACCAGATGTGCCCATCACCCAACAGGAAAGACTCCCCACCCAGCTGGTACCCCTATCTCGTCCTCAACCTGAGGGGTCTGACTTCCTCGCCAGCCCACACAGTTACTCAAACAAGCCAACCACGTCCTCCCACAGAGACCAGGTACCCCATCCACGTGGCACAATAAAGCCTGCCTCTCGTGGCCTGCGCACTTTCGCTCTGCCCCCGGTGCAATCCCCAGGTGGCCCCGTAGGGTGCACGGTGTCCTTCTCCCTGGGACTGTGAGTACATGCGATTGATAAACTGCTGTCCATCCCACCATCCAGGATCACGTGTCCTGCCCCCCTGCAATCTCCAGAACCCTAAGGCAGGAAGGAATACGTCCCTCACCAATGAGATGAAGAAGAGGCGAATAGAACAGCCAGGGAAGATCATTCGTTAGGGAAATCAGAAGACTTCTGGGAGAGATACATTTGAACCGGATCTTGAAAAAGAGTAACAAGACCACGACCAGTAAACGGCAATTCGTGAAGAAAATATGGAAAATAACAACACAAACATGTTAACAAAGGAAGAAATTAACAAACTGAAAACGGAGGCATCCGCTCCATCATTGGAGTGGCAAGGACCACCTTGCCAGCCAGGAGTGGTTGGACTAGAACCACGGCACAGAGCCCGGTCTCACCAACCCGAGAGAGGATATGGCAGAGACCCAGGTCCGGTGGAATTACTTTCAAATAAAATTTCCAGACCATATCCAGGGATTAAATATGTCTGGAACTAAGAAGTGTAGGAGAAAATTAATCTAGCTTTTTCAGCTGGGACACATGAGTTTCCTGTGATTTTTTTTCTATACTTCCCAGAATTCTACAAACATTGGTGTGGGACAAAATCAAGCCAGTTGTGAAAACTCTACAGATGGCAGGCACCTAAGCCCATGAAAAATTTGTCAGCAGGCTGTATAATTTTTGTCCGATACATATTCTTACCAGACAAACAAACACATAACAAGAACAACAACACAACCCTAACCTTAAACTTCCTGGTTTCTCTGTAAGAGAAATTGGACAGCATTCTACTAATATTTTCCTCTTCCATGTAACACAGAAAGTTTCTAATGTTTTAATGAATTCGATTTACTGGTACTTTATCCAGACGATTGGGTTCAGTGCTTATGTATTACCTTTGTTTTTTTCTGTATTCAAGGACAACAAAGACTGTGTACTATAGTCTCCTGACGTCAACTTTTGAGAACCACAGGCAAGATTTCTTAAAACATCCTTTTAGGCCAATGAATGATCATCTCTCCTAAAAAGTAGAAAAATGGACTTATTTGAGTATCCTTTGCATTTTTGTCTGCCTTTTTCAAATGTGTTTTATGGGAATTAGTGACATAGCTACCATATGAGCAGCTGTAAGAGAAGGGAGAGAGTTCATGGAGCTGAATTACTCTAAATAATTAGTTCCTGGCTATGTTCTTGAAAGCCAATCTTATTGAGGTATAATTTACCTACAATAAAATGGACCTATTTCAAGCTTAAAAAATAAATAAAATAAGGGGTGCTGGGTGGCTCAGTCAGTTAAGCGTCCGACTTCAGCTCAGGTCATGATCTCATGGTTTGTGCGTTTGAACCCCACGTCTGGCTCTGTGCTGACAGCTCAGAGCCTGGAGCCTGCCCCAGATTCTGTGTCTCCCTCTCTCTCTGCCCCTCCCCTGTTCACGCTCTGTCTCTCTTCCTCTCTCAAAAATAAATACTAAAAAAATTTTTTTAAGAATAAATAAATACAACTTCCTACATCTGCCACCCAGAATGTGTATTATATATATTTAAATAATATACTACAGTATTATGTGACATGTGTATGATACATGTGCTGTATATATATTTACATAATAGACTGTATGTGTATATATCATATATGTATTTACAACCTCATGGGTCTCGCTTCCTTGCCAGTGCACATAATTACTCAAATAAGCATATACATACTACATGTATATATTATACTACACGTGTATATATATATATATATATATATAATTTATGGTACAATATAATATATTATACATCTTTGTTTTCAAAAATTTGGCAAACATACTTTATTTTTAAATTACTAATGTAGAGTTAAATAGAATATAAGACACATAACATTATCTGTTATGTACACAATACAATATTTTATAATACAACACATAATGAAATGTTTACGTATGCATATACGCATGGGTGTATGACAGAGGAAGAGGTAAAGACGTGTGTATATAATGCAACCCTGAGTACACTTTTGGGGATTTTGATGATCAATGACCAATGAGATAAACAAAGGCTGTGAAGAGGACAATGCTCTAAAATATCTAACATCACACAGGTTATGCCATTCATTTTCACATTATAAAGACTTTAACAAATCCTTTGGAGAAGTTACATCACTAGAATTTTAAGGAAAGAGGGTCCATCCACAGATAAAATGATACTTACTTTTATCTATTTATCTATTCAGCAAAGCAGGGTTGTTTTTATTTTTTATGTATTTTTTTAAAATTTTTTAATGTTTTATTTATTTTTGAGAGACAGAGAGAGACAGAGCGTGAGCAGGGGAAGGGCAGAGAGAGAGACACACACACAGAATCCGAAGCAGGCTCCAGGCTCCAAGCTGTCAGCACAGAGCCCGATGCGGGGCTCGAACCCACAAACTGGGAGATCATGACCTGAGTCAAAGTCTGACGCTCAACTGACTGAGCTACCCAGGCGCCCCAAGCAGGGTTGTTTTTAAAGCACAATGGACATTTTACGACTAGTTTCTGCTCTCAACCTGATCAGCTGTAGCCATGTTGTCATAGAGAATATGGCCTAAATCTCATATGGTCTAACCTTTTTTTATGCCCAATTACATATCATATTTTGTCCAATTGTTCTTACTTTTCAGAGGTTATAATATTAATGGCATACGAGGAGAAGCTTGATATTAATTATAAATTGGTTTGGAAACCCCAGATTTGCTGACATTTGCATAATGGCTTTCTTTTGTTCCTTTTATTCCCAGATAATTGAGTTAGAGTATCTCCCTTAAACAAATAACCTTTCGGGAAGACAATTGAACCTCATTATAACCCAAAAATAAGAGTAGGTGAGACAAAGTAAAGGAATGTTTCTTTTCTCCAATCTGGAACAGAGATTCTAGAATTTAGAGTTTCCAAGCTTGGCCCTCTAATTAAAACAAAAGCAGAAACAAAAACACTGTATTGCAACCTATTTGGAAATTAAACAGACAAGGGACACTAGTGACCGTTGTCAACCTGTGTCTGCTAATCAGGTTTCTGCAGTTCCCCTGCCCCAAAGTGGATGTGGGTAAGAGAGTCTTGGGGTGGGATGTGGTCAGATTTCATTGGTCAACCTTGTCCTACCTTTCTACCATTCGAATGGATCAGGCACAGACCCCGAAGTGCTAGAAAGCTCAACTCCCCCAAAACACTCTCACCCCTGACCCGTCCATGACACTCCAATTATTTTTATTATTTAATCAAATAATAAGAACTTCTTTCTTAAAATTCCAAAAGAGTGTTTATGTGTCTCGGAATAATTCTGCACCATCAGTTCATGGCTCACAGGTATCACTTCACTTCCCCCCTTCCGTTTTGATCACATTTGTTTTTGTATTTCTGTTATGTTGATTTTCTCAAAGGACAATACTTTTTACCTTCAGCATTTGTATTCTTTCTGCACCTTTGATTATTTTGTGTTCGAGGGTCATTCCTGTGTCGTGTTGATTCATTGGTTTTGTTCATGCTTAGATGGCCCTGTTATTCTCATCCTGCTTCTAGACTTCTCAACGTATCCTCCACAAAAGGTTATGAAGTGTCTTCTACTCTACTTTGGTGTACCTGGATTGCTCTTTTAATCAGATTTTCATCTCTTTTTCTGCCTTCAGCATTTCTGTTTGGGACTGTGAGTCTGGTTGATTTTAAAATCCATCAGACTCCTTCAGCAGAGTGACCCGTACTTTCATATTCTGTTGAACTATCTCATGTATTTTTACATTCATTTTATGTGCACGCTACCCTAATCCACTAATCTCTGGTAATGTTATGCTATCCCTTCTCTCTTTTTTCTATTGACAACTACATTTAAACCACATATTGCTATGCAGCCTAGTAATTATCATGTCTTCATGGGTTTTCAGTGAGCATCGATGCAGCATGGTGTATCAATCCACTCTACCTCTGAAGGAAGAGCATGTACATACACTTCCCACTGAAAAATAGCACCGCAAAACCTAAAACCGATATCAAGTATGGGTTTTAAAACACTGGGGAAAAAAGAAGACTCTAAGGGTGAGGAAAAGGATACAAAATAAATGGATTCCATTCAAATCTGCCATTTGATACCAAAACATGATTTTGCTGTATGCCTTTCAAATCCACATGTTTCAACAAGATTTAAAAAGACAAAACCTACAGATAAATCGCCATTTAGTTTAAGATATCCGGCTCCTATTTTTTGCAAGTTGTAACGGCCACACTTGCGTGAGTTTGCCATGCAAAAGCTAAACCTTTTTTTCATAGAATTTGAGATGTTACCATACAAATAAAGACGTTCTACCCAGTATTAACACCTACCCCAATGATTGTTCCATACAATAAATTAATGTGCTATATTACTTAAGGTTTTGTTTCATGCTTAATTACAGGTTCCCACACTTAATTACAAATTAAAGACAATAATCAAGCCTCACTCGAAACCACTGAGACTAATGAATTTCCTATCTGTCACAGCAGGAAGCTTCCTTCATACATTTTCTCACCTCCAGACCAGGTTTGGTGCCTTACTTATATGTTCTCATAACACAATGTTTTTTCTCTTTCATAGCACTTAACACAATCATAATTGTCTTAAAGATCGATGCAATTGTCAGCTGAAGTCTGTCTTCCCTCCTGCCCCCTTCTGAGACCCACGTGAGCACAGACCCAGACCTGCCTTGCTTAATGCGTGCCACTGATAACAGCTGAATAAATATCTGTAGACTGAATGTGGAATGAAAGCCAGTGTTACATACGAAAATTATGGCTACAAAACTCCTATTACAGAACACTTTGACCAGCTGAAGACCGGCACTTTTGTGAATGAAACCGTAAGTCCAAAATGCTCCCACTTCATAGCAAATACTCAGCTGCAACTACCATAGCAAAAAGTCATCTCCTAGAATATTTTACACATAAGCAATGTTATTTAGGAGCCTTTGGGTAAATGCCTTTATTTTTTTTTTTAATTTTTTTTTAACATTTATTTATTTT
Organism: Panthera tigris; assembly: GCF_018350195.1. NCBI lineage: Eukaryota > Metazoa > Chordata > Mammalia > Carnivora > Felidae > Panthera > Panthera tigris. The sequence continues at coordinate 206,578,298 of NC_056667.1, read as the reverse complement.
TGAGACAGAGAGAGACAGAGCATGAACAGGGGAGGGGCAGAGAGAGAGGGAGACACAGAATCTGAAACAGGCTCCAGGCTCTGAGCTGTCAGCACAGAGCCCGACGTGGGGCTCGAACTCACGGACCGTGAGATCATGACCTGAGCCGAAGTCGGACGCTCAACCAACCGAGCCACCCAGGCGCCCCGGGTAAATGCCTTTAAGTAGATGGGGTAAATGAACAAACTGAAAAGTAAGTGCTGACCTGGAGTTTAGTTCATCACGTTGGCCAACAGTATACAATTGAACATATTAAGGCCTCTCAGGGAGAGTAGCGTTATACCTTGAAATGAACAATTTTTGAATGGTGATCCCATTATGAGATACAAGTCAAGTCTTACAGCTGGTCATTCTACAAAAAATGTTCTGAGAGAGAGTCATTAGTTCTTTTGTACAGTTTTGCAGTGGGCCAAGCACTATTTGCAATGCTTTTCTCTCCCTTTTATGTTATGTGTGTACGAAATCTCAATATAGATGCTTATATAGTTCACTCTATAAAGCACAGCTGTGAGATTATTGCTTACTATTACATTAAAGAAAGAAACACAATCGAGAGGCCTGGATACAGTGAATAACTGATGAGAGCTATGATTGAAATGTCTTTTTCCACATTTCCAAATGTAGTAGCAAAAAGGAGGTCATTTGCATATGCTATGGGAGTGGAATACAATCTTAATAATTTGTGCATTTTAAACCAAATCTGGTTTTTGCTATTATTATCTGCATTAATCAAACTATAACTTCATAATTTCCTGTTATTATTACTCCAGTCGCCATCCTATCACTAAAAAAATTAGAGAGTGGGTGTTGTGGACATTATTTACAATCAAATGTTGACATACACATTTCATTACTGAGCCAGTTCCTCTACTTAACAAAATAGAACCAGTTTTAAGAAGAAAAAGAAAGGAGAAGGGAGGGAGGACAAAGACAAAGAATTGGGGGAAGAAAGAAATTGAGGGATGGGGGAGAGAGAGAAGTAAAGGAAGAAAGGAAGGAGGAGGGAAAAGGAGGAGGGGAGAAAAAGAATGGCTCTTAACATCCTGAAATTGCTAATTGAAAGCTATAGCTAGCCCTCTGCTGCAACCTGCTGGCTGACTGGAGAACTACAGGTAAGAAAACTGTACTAGCAGTAACAAATTTATTATACGTTGTTCATTTTAAATCCAGCAGTCTCAGTCATTTATTACACATAATCCAATGAAAGATGCAAGAAACAAAGCATCCATGTTGTCTCTCAATTAGGAAATAGATTAACTCTTTGCAAACCGTAATGTATTTCCTTAGGTAGGATATGTAGGACTGATATTCCAAATCAGAAAGTAATAACCTGGCTCCCAGCCAATCTCCATTAGTTGAAGGCTTACTTCAGAGAAGCTCATTTTTACACAGATAAAATGGGCTCCTGATGGGGACAGAGCACACATGAAAATCACTGTATAAGGGGAGACTGTGCTCAACATCATGTTGAGGATATGTATTTGCCCACCAGCTCTGAGACTACATCTGAATATTTTAAGTACCTGAAAGTTTTGAAAAAAAAAAAAAAAAAAAAAGGCAAAGCTTCTATTATAAAATGTCCAGAAAGTTGTTTGATGGAATTCGAGGTGGAAGTAGACATGATGTTTAGGGGTAAACTTTTTCTCTGTGCAGGCAAGGCTCACTGGTGAATTCTCGTAGTCAAAACTCAAGAATTCACTCACTCATCAGAAGGAAGGAAGCCATGGGAGGCTAAAAATGTGTTTAATAATGCAAAGGATTTTTAACTGGAGGAGGAGGGTTTTCTGTCAGGAATACACATACACACAGGATTATGTTATGAGAATTTATGTTTTTCCTAGTAGGCTAGAGGATGGGACTTGAGAGCCTCTGGAGCAAAGGGAAAGAAACATTGAAATCGAGAGGCTAATGTTGGCCGGAAAGGCCCCCGCACAGATTATGGTGTCCAGGACCCCAGAGAAGAAAGGCACCATGGGATCAGTGACTTGACTCTCGGGTAAGCTTTCTTCCCATATTGCAAACATCTTATAATCTCTTCAAATGTTCAGTCCAGTGTTAATCACCACAGCTTGCTGAGGTCTTGGTTTCCAAAATTAAAAATTAAATCCCCTCAAATACAAATTTCGAAGAAAATCTTTAATGTAATGGGTTTTCACAACTTCTGAATTTTTACATACATTCCCTCAACTTGTAAAGTATGCAGGCAATTTTGAAATGAAGGAGGGTGTCATAGATTAGCAGCTGGGTCCAGAATGACTTCATTGCAAGAGAATAAACTTTGGGGTGTGGATAGAGAAAAAGCTCTCCTTAGTGACAAAGGAGGCTTTCTTGGTGACTGTGGAGAATGAAAATTTGAATGAGATTGAAAAATGTTCTTGTTCCAAAGAACTATGATAAACTAACACCAATAATAATAACATCATTTAATAACTAAGTAGTATGTCCATTCTAGAACTAAATTCCTAACAACCCTCATGAAAATTTTATCACGTGCCTTTGTTATATTTATACAGGCAAGAAAATTGAACCTTGGAAGAGCACCACTCATGTCTTACCCTTAGTATTTCCTCAGCAATATTTTCTGCAGCAATGCATGAGCCATACTGGTTGGTTCTCAAAAGAACGTAGAGTCACTCTGGATTTTCCATAAGACACTATCATCTCAAGCCTCTTTTTAAAAAGGAGGGAGAGGGGCGCCTGGGTGGCTTGGTGGGTTAAGCATCCGACTTTGGTTCAGGTCATGATCTCACGGTCCCTGAGTTCGAGCCCCGCGTTGGGCTCTGTGCTGACCGCTCAGAGCCTGGAGCCTGTTTCAGATTCTGTGTCTCCCTCTCTCTCTGCCCCTCCCTGTTCATCCTCTATCTCTCTCTGTCTCAAAAATAAATAAATGTTAAAAAAAAAATTTTTTTTTTTAAAAGGAGGGAGAGGAGGGGACCTGGGTGGCTCAGTCAGTTAAGCATCAGACTCGGGGTTTCAGCTCAGGTCATGGTTTCATGATTTTGTGGGTTCAAGCCCCGCACTGGGCTCTGCGCTGACAGCATGGAGCCTTCTTGGGATTCTCTCTCTCTCTCTCTCTCTCTCTCTCTCTCTGCCCTTCCCCCACTTGTACTGTCTCTGTCTCTCTCAAAATAAATATATAAACATAAAAAAAATTTTTTTTAATTTTTTTTTAATGTTTATTTATTTTTGAGACAGAGAGAGACAGAGCATGAATGGGGGAGGGTCAGAGAGAGGGAGACACAGAATCTGAAACAGGCTCCAGGCTCTGAGCGGTCAGCACAGAGCCCGACGCGGGGCTCGAACTCACGGACGGCAAGATCATGACCTGAGCCGAAATCGGCCGCTTAACCAACTGAGCCACCCAGGCGCCCCCATAAAAAAAATTTTTTAAAGGAAGGAGAGGAATACATATATCTGTTATATATTATATACTTTATATTATATAATATATCATGATATATTGTACACTATATATTATATACATTATATTACATATTTATACTTTATACTATATATAATGTATCATATGATATACTATATACATTATATTATATATTATAGACATATAATACACACATTATATATGTAATATATAGTATATTCATTTCTTCCAGCTCTGTTTGGAATAAGGAGGTGATATGTAAATGACCATAAATCTATAAATGGTTTATGACATACCTATTGAAACATTATAACATGCCTACAATTAAACTTAAAAAGAACTGTATAACCAGTAGCAACATAAATCAGAATAAAATGGTAAGAAACAATTCAAAACTATTTTTAAACAACAATTCATCAGTGGTGAAATATTGTCATTATACAAACATGAGAAACCTGTGTAGAGGAATGGGCTGATAGTCTTCTAGTTCCTTTTTCTTAAAATGCTGCTTTATGCTATCGTGTTTGTGTAATAAATAAATACATGCACAGGGCATCAGTTCGGCTCCTCTGGGAAGCAAATTCCAAGGCGAGATTCCGCACACGAGATTTGCTGGAAGAAGGCCCGAGAAGGCTGAGGACGAGGACCCGGGAGGGCAGGTGGAGTCCCCAGACAGCGGTGCAACCCTGACACCGGGAAGGGGAGGGACAGGAAGGAGGAGAGGTCGTGTGTCTCAGGCTGCTGTGTCACCGCAAGAAAGTTTGGACATGCTAATGGGGAGCTCTTGAGCTGATGTCATCCCTTAGAGGAGGCCCATGTTTGGCAGGAAGAGGCCTGCACTTCCACCAGTGGCCCTCGGCCGGGGAACGGCCCAGGGGACGACGGGCTTCAGCATGAACACAGTGGTGGTTCCCAGAGGGCACCTGGGGCTCTCACTATGCCCTGGAGCAGGTCCGGGCTGAGCCCCCACAGCGGCTACACTGCGCGTATACATCATCGAGTGTGTGCTCCTACTTTCAGTGGCAAGTTTTTTCTTTACATCTTGGATCCATTTCCACCCTGATTACTCTCTGCCCCAGTGTCCTGGGCTTAGGCTTCTTTCGCTCACAATTTAATTATACGTGCGGTTCATACAACATACCATGTCCCGGGGGTTTTTGATTCTCTTCAGTTTTTGTCCTGTGACCTGGTATATCAGTTGAAATGGTATGTCACTCACTAACAATGACAAGTTTCTAACTCTATCCAAAAGGCCTTGGTTGGGGGGTGGGGGGGGGACCCACAGACAAACATGCTAAGTCAACTTGAAAAGAAAAAACAAGTAAAAATAAAAAGAAACAAAATGGAAATAACCCATGTCGAGGGCTTAGAAACCCCACAATATACAGAAAAAAACGTCAGTTCTTATAGTCTATCTCTGATATTTTCAGTTTACAGAAAGTTTTTCTTTTACTTTTTATAAGTGAGGGAGACCTTCTGCGCTCTTTGGATTCTGTAATACTCTCCTGCTAACGTTGCCAGCTTCTAGAACATGACCTAGAAAGTATAATATTTCACAAATTAGCGTTTCCTTAAATCAGCTAAGGCAGCTCATTCTGATGCATACGATTTCTCTTCTCTCTGAATAAGGAATCATCCATGATGGCTGCAAGCTTTTCAATAGAATACTCACCTTCAATACCTGCCATGTACTTTATGTACTAAGTGGAAAAAGCAAAACTAACAATTTTGTCCTCCTTTAATTATTAGCCACTTGAGAGAATGCTTCCTACTTAAAATAATCTTACCAGGAGGTCGGATTATGAGACTTCTTCATTAGTTGAATCGTAGCAAAGAGAGAACAAATAGGACTCTAGAGTAGCTCTTGACAGAGGAACTGGAACGACCCAGAGACTCCTCTTTAAGAAGAACCTGCTGAAGAGTAATTGTTAACCTTGGGTACCTCGTGCATTAAGGAAAAAACGATGGCTCCGAACAGGGACTTTAACTTATTTCTTAACAGATGTGCCAGTTAGACGACATTTGGCCACTCGAATAAAATGGATTGAGTGACAGGAGCAGGTTAATAATTCCCACATAAGGACAAAGTCGGGGTCCATTGAAAAATTAGTGATGTCATAGCTCTGAGTTCCTTCTTATTCACCTTCACCGCATGTTAGCTGAGACACATCATCTTCATGTGATATACCCAACGCTGGGAGGTGGGGACAAAGCCCTCTCTCCTAACAATTCTCCCTTCGCACTGGGGCAGAAAATCCCTCACAGAAGAATCCCAGAAGGCATCTGTCCCTTTTGTATCTCCTTGACAATACCTGGGTCATTTGGCTACACCAGCCCCAATTACTTGCAAAGTAGGATGGAAGTACCCCAATTCATTTAGTCCAATAACGATTCATCTCTTTTGTCTGTGGACGTTGCCCAGCGATGCCAGTGCTAGCCTGACGTTCTGGAAGCAAAGAGTAATGGAGTTTGGCAAACAGCTTTCAATGTGGGCAATGAACTGTGTCTCCCACGGCAGACAGCAAGTTTCCAAATATTTTGTAGATGCCCCCAACACAAAAATGCAATATTTGAGACAGATGAAAGCAGTGTAGCATCGGTTGAAGGGTGTGGGTAGAGTGGGTAGAGTTTTGCTCCTCTGTGCGCTTCTTTTCCCCCTGCCGGAACTCCTGGGGCACCTCTGCCCAATGTTCTGCACGGTTTGAAAACCACTGTCTTAGAATTGAAATAACTATGCAGAGAATTAAATGGAAACTACACCATGACCAAATGGGGTTCATCCCCAGAATGAAAAGATGGTTAACTCAGAAAGTGAATTAGTGTATCTTGCCAGATGTATAAGTAAACAAAAGAAGGATAAGAACCCATTCTTAATTAGCATTCCTTAGTGGAATAGGTTAGAACTGGATCTTTGTGATGATTTTTTTCCCTTTCTATGTCATATATAGATGTGGCAAAAGGCAGTTTCGGACCTAAAGAGTAGGTCTTTGAAAGAGTAGAAGCATCTTTGTCACATTCAGGAACAAGAGAAGAATATTTGAAATTAATTAATTTGGAAGACTGATCGCTACATTTAAAAAAAAATGTAGAAGTACTCTCTCTTGAGGGGCTTGATTAGTGTCTTTAATTTGTAATTAAATGAGGGAACCTATAATGAAGCATGAAATAAAACCTGAAGTAATATATCACATTAATTCATTGTACAGAGTAATCATTGGGGTAAGCGATAATACTAGATAGAACAACAATACATATATTGGTGAGGAAGACGCAAATTCCATTATCTGTAGATGATATGATTGACTAGCTAGAATATTCAGATTAATGCTCTAAGAATAAATTTGACCCAAGCCATCCATGACCCACATGGAAAAATCCCCTTCCTTACTCCTCAAGCTCTCTGTTTTCATCATTTTGTGAGGCACTCATAGGTAGGCACTTCTTTTTTTTTTTTTTACAAATTATGAATTAATTGAATGAGTGGATACCTTTATCGCAAGACCTACTCAACCAGCTGTTACTAGGACGACTTTCAGATAAGCAATGGCATTTGAGCTGATATTATTTTGGAGGTTCCGGCTACCATCAGGGCAGTGCTAGGGTGACAGCAAAAGAGGTGAACGGGCAACATGAATTTGGGATCTATTTTGAATGTGGTGTTCATAGTTTGTCCCCCAAACTACAGTCTAAGACAAAGATTCAACTAGAAGTAGCTTACTTAGGAGGTTCAAGGGCACACAAGTCAGTGTGGGTAAGTAAAACAGGAAAGGAAGGCCATGGGCAGTGGGATGTTATTAAGTCAAACCAGAGCTTACCCTCACGAGGAAATTTTGGAAAGCAGTTCAAGAGTCATTCCACGTGAGGCATCAGGTTCTGGAGTATTTACACACCAATCCCCGACAGTCATTGAGTGAGGACTGCTGAGTGGGTGGTAGAGAAGAGGGACAGAGGGCAGTGACAATCCCCCAGGACCTCCAACTACTTCACGTGTGGCCAGAGTGGCTTTCTGGGTTCAGGGAGAGCCCCCAGATCTACAGAGGCAGGCACTCTGGCTGCTGGGATTTAGCTGAAGCATACAGAAGTGGCTGAGATGTCCCAGTTCCGGTAGGGGTGTGCAAGAGGAAATAGGGATCCGTGATAGATTGGACTGGAAAGTGAGGGACCAAGACAAGTCAAGGGTTACTCGTTGGTTGCTGTGTGACCACTGGGTGGGTGATGCTGAGATGGGGAAGAACTGGTAGATGATCAACATGGATCAAGGAAATGTGACAAAGGGACAGTCATGTGGGGCTGCATACACATGAGGCAGACCCCAGGAAACTCGCAGGAATCCTCGTTCACACCGGAGAAGGCCTACGGCTTATTGAGGTCCTGTGCGGCCTCCATTCTCGTGATCAGAAAATTATTGGAAATATGACCTTGTTTGTACCCACTGGGGCACGATACCTAGACTACGATTTACGTAATGAAAAGATTGCCGCCGTTTATACTCTGCAGAATTCAAAACCTGTGGAGAGAAAGGAACACGGAAATTAAATACGAGCATCTATAAAATCAACGGCAACATTCAATCTTCTTGCTGAACTGTTGTCAAACTGCATGACAACGACCCTCAGATCCTCTTCGATTCTCAGCGATCAAATACTAGACTTGGTTTACTTAAGGGTCATGATATAAAATAAGATTAAATCATTAAATTTAACAATTCCAGTTGACATTTTGCCGGGTTCACCATTGTAAAAGAAGGTAATCTTAAGGGTTGTGAGACGGCTGTTTTACAACTTTTCAAATGAGGCAATAAAGCCCATTGGGTTGTCAACCACATCTAAAACATAAACCATACAGAGGCAGGAGAAATGAAAACAAAGGTTCTTCCGTCTTATAAAAAGAAAAATCTTTTCCCTGGCTCCCCGGTCATAAAACAATCCAATTTACATGGAAAATAAACTTAAAAGGAAATATGATAGAATCTTCTGGCAATATCTCCATCATAACCTTGAAACCCCGTCTCCAGTTATTTTCTCCTTTCCCCCTTTTCAATGTATCAGCTGACAGCTAAAATTGCCCTACAACCCCCTCTCACTTGACTCCTCTCTGACCCAATTCAGGCTTCCAAGTGGGGGAAACACAAAAGCTAAGCCAGCACTGGGCATTTGTTTACTTCTTTGTGTCTCAGCACAAATGATGATACCACTAGAAAGAGTCTGGGGAATAATGTTTCTTTGTTATGGTGTAGGCTGCGCACCTGTGGGGTCAGTGCATGCATTGTTTTGTGGGTTTCTCATATGCCAGACCAGATGAGAAAGCAATTCTTGTTATTGCTTTGTGATTCAATACACCAACCTATTTTTATTTCCACAAAATGGGGGGAGAAATGTGTGTGCAACTGAGTGCATACTTCAGAAATCTAGGCAGTTATTAATTTTGTTGTCTGCTTTACATTTTCTAGCAGCTGTTGATTAGGAAGATTCTGGACTGAAACGTTAATCGAGATTCTGTGAGATCCCATCAGTAAGTGCTGGTTTCACCATGGCACTATGAAAAATTGCTTCTATGAGAAAATTATTCAGACAACGTTAATGAATTCTCCACCATTCTACAAAACAATTTTTCCCCAGTATCCTGTCTTTGTGGTTGACCAAATAGAAAAATGTTTCAGCGGTAACAGAATTATCTGGAAAACAACTATTAAATAATTAGATTGAAAAAGTTGTTAGTCTATTCTTCTAATGACGCATTATATATTTTAGGCAGTGCACTGAAATATGTGAGTACAAAATTTATTACCCAAAATAATGCAATTTCTATTGAGACTCACTGGACATGAACCAATTATAGTTAATATGCTAAAGACATTAGTGGTAAATAACAATCCAGAATTACTCTAGTTCTGTGGATGATGGCGTGGTGTTCCATGACACCATCATGATGGTGACAGGGTGGAGAGTAGGGTTCCAGGGGAAACACACAACCAGAATCCTCCTGACATCACCCGCAGTCAAAAATTAAATTTGGCTCACCTACCAGACTTGAGATACAGTCTTAACCACACCCAGATTCTGCACATTTCCTTTCTGGGTTTGATTTCTGTGCCATAAATTGCTTGCCTCTCAGGGGCGCTGAGAATTAACCGCTGTCATATTTTTGGCGGTTTGGGAGAGGCAAGAGGAAATACATTCTCCCATCATCTGGCATTGACTCCCAACATTTACACTGAGCAATTTCATAAACAATGAAACATCTATTTCATTTGCACCACTGTTAGATAATCTTCGGCCTTGGGGATTTCTGGATTGCAGATGTGACAGAAACCAGATTTAAACAGCTTTTGAAACTGAAACGTTCCTTTGCATGGATACGAAATCCCAACCTTGTATTTCCACGATTCCTTCCGAACATTTTAAGAGAGGAGCAGCAATTTGAAGGCAGTTATTTGATTTTGTTAAGGGTATTTGCTACCTATGACAACCTGCTTTATGGGGAACTGCTCTGTCTTTAGGCCATTGTGACGAAACAAATCCATGAGACACAGCAGGGGAAGGGGCTTGGCATCAGACAGAGCAAAGTTTAATTCTAGGGTCTCCTGTTTAGGAGTGTTTATCCCTGAGCAAGATCCTTAAACTTTCAAAATGTTAAAAAAAAAAAAACCTTTCAGTTTTTTAATCTGTTTTTTAATACATAACAGACTTAAAAAGTTGGTTAAGTAACAATACGTGAATGTACCTCGTGTACTGAAGGCACGTTGTCCAACGCGAAGAGTGACACAGTCTAAATGCAGTGTGCCTGTGCGAGAGTGTGCGGGTCCTGACAGCTAGCGATTCTGTGTCTGGGGATGACCACAGGAACAGGTGTCGTAGGTAGGGAAGTTGGGCCCTGCTGTTTAATCTAGAATGCAGAAGTGAGAACAGAGTGGTCTAAACTGTACCACACAATTAAGTTTAAGCAAAGGGGAAAGAGTGTCTTTTTGAACGCAAGATGTTAATTTCATGTAGAAAAAAAGATTTGGGGAAGGGGGGCGGGGCTGGAGAGACAGGAGTTGCCCTTGGGGAACTGATGAGACAAAAAAGGAAGGGGGCTCTGCATGAACCCCTTAGTAACTGGCAGTAGAGGAGGCCTACGGGGATGGAGGCAGCTGAAATTTATGATCTCTCTCTATTGCAGTTCAATTTCCGCACTTTAGAAACAATGTGTTACAGCTAATGATTTTTCTGTCCTATAATGTAATGCCTTGCCAATTTCCACCCTCTGGTATTCAGTAAAGGCTTATCAACAGCTAACTTCATGCTGATCCTACATTAACATAATCCTTAAGGATTAAAGAAAGGGGGTTATGACCCGTGGGGCCAGGGAGAGGGGTCCAGAGAAAACTGAATCACCAGGAAGATACAGTGATGAGATGGCCAGGTCCTGCCAAGGAGACCAGGGACACCTGGAATCAAAAGTTCAGTGTCACAGACCACAAACGTGATGTGAAAGCAACCTCGGAAATTTTCTAGCGATAGAAAATTGCTCTTAAAAGAGTGAATTGTTTACATTTATATCAGGGTGAGACTCGCCATTTTGTACATTAAAAGTAAAGCCTGGGCACCCGGGGTGGCTCAGTTGGTTAAGCATCCGACTCTTGATCTCAGCTCAGGTTTTGATCTCAGGGTCGTGAGTTCAAGCCCTGCGCTGGACTCCATGCTGGGCGTGAAGCCTACTTCAATTAAATGCATAAATAAGATAAATAAAAATAAAACCCCCAGCTTCAGAAGTCGAGGCCATTTCAGTAATCTAAAGCATTAGTAAGATGAAACTTATACAAAGAGCTTGAGTTAGTTCTGAAGTAAGAAACTTTTAAAATTCTACAATTAAATTGATTTAATAGGCCTCGTTTGGTGGTATTCAAGTATTATTTTTCAAGCGTTAATGATCCACCTATAAGGCAGCTACACCGAGGGAGGAAAGAAGAAGGAAACCAAATGAGATAGAGCCCCCGCTCCGTGCCAGGCACCTTAGCTACCTCACTTCGTTCTTGAATCATTTCTACAAGCAGAATATTGTTCAGAAATGAGACAACTGATGCAGTGAGTGGCTGGGTAACTTGCCCCAATGATTCATTCAGCGGTGGCAGTGCAGGGATGGAGACCTGGGTCCCTTGACTCACACTGCCCCTGCTTGTTCCAGATCTCTCCAGCAGACTAGCAACCTCCCACACCCGCAAAGCAAGGCTGCTGCCTCGTCATTGCAAGCACACACAAATACTTTTAATCTATTATAATTGCTCCCAGAGAAGAATGTGCATCTGACTTCATTTATGCAGCTTTAATTCTCTAGGAGCTACTTAATATCACTGCTATATGAAATGTAATAAGTTTTCCAGCTTGGACACAGCGCTTCATCACTACCAAATGCGTTAGAAAACATTTACCAGTATCTGAATCATATAATAATGAGAATATTTATTGAATACTTACTAAACGCCAGACACCGTACTAAGTGCTTTACGTAGATTACATCACTTAATGCTCACAAAATCGGCAAGGTCAGTATTACTATTCCCCACATTTTACATTCAGGGATATTGAGACTTAAAGGGGGTAATTTTCCAAAGACCATGCAACATGCTAAAACTCCTCCCACACAAAACTTTACTGGGGGGCTGGCACCTGGGTGGCTCAGTCCGTTGAGCTTCCGACTTCCGCCCAGGTCACGATCTCACAGTTTGCGGGCTCTTTGCTGTCGGCGTGGAACCCACTTCAGATCCTCTGTCTCCCTCTCTCTCTGCCCCTCCCCCACTGGCGCTGTCTCTCTCAAAAATAAATAAACATTAAAAAAAACTTCACTGGGTGCCAGGCACAAAGTCAGGCTGCGTCCCGCAAAAATCCAAATAGTAGGCTATGTTTTCAGAGTTGTCTTCTTTTGAGAGTAAGTTTGTTTCCAAGAAAGTTCCAGCAACCTCCTTTTAGAAAGACTTCTCAATGAAATTGTTGATGGGGTCATGGTTTTCCTACATACCTTAATATGGTCCTTCACATCTTAGGTCTTGCTTATGAAAACAAATAAGCTGTTTCTGTCCCCAAGAGGTGTCATTTTATGAATCCAGACTCTATTATCAACCCAAGGTCCTAAATGGTATTATTGGCTTGAAAAAAGAGAAAATTTCATGGAGTCACATATTTATTTCTAACTGGGGTGACACTTTGATACAAGGTTTGATTAAAATCTCCCCGTGGTGTATAATAGTCGGGGCTGAGCCTTTGCTACGTATTTTAACACTTGTGTCCCAGAAGGCTTCATCTGGGATATGTGAATCATGGAGTCTCTTTCCATTACTGGCTTGTCAGAGAGTTCAAGCCGATCCTGATGGCAGAGTTTCTGCACACGCTACTATAAAACTTTCAGTGGTATGATAACTCTTAGATATCGTGATCACTAACTAACCTTCCAAATTTACTAATGCTTATGTTTTATTTCTTTGCATCTCCTGAAGTTCTTAGCAATTACTATCCAATCCACAGGGTAGCTGAAATATTCAGAAAGTGGAAAAATGAAAGATCTACCTCAATTTAGTGAAGATATTTGGTGACTCTTTGGAGAGAAATCAAGATGCGGGGGGGGGGGGCGGGAAAGTAGACCAAGTACCCTGTAATGTCAACATGTTAAAGACTGCTAATTGTCCTCTTAAATTCATTCTCTCCTTCATCCAGAGTAATCAAGTTTCAGGCTGCCAGTTTAGAGATAACATTTCTCAACCTTCCTCCAAGATAGATGTGGTTACATGATTGTGTTAAAGCCAGTGGGACTCATTATAAGTAATGTTTGCAATGTCTGGGTGTTCTTCAATTTAAAACACAAGCCACTTAGGTCACCTGGGGGGCTCAGTTGGTTGAGTTCTTGGGTCTTGATCTCATGGTTTGTGAGTTCGAGCCCCACATTGGGCTCTGTACTGACAGTGTGGAGCCTGCTAGGGATTCTCCTACCCCTTCTCCCTCTGCCCCTCCCCTGCTCCCTCACTCTTTCTCTCTCTCTCGAAACAAATAAGTAAACTTAAAATATATTTTTTAAAAAGCACAAGCCACTTGCCTTAGAGTTCTTCTCTTTCTCCTTTGTTCAGTGAAATAAGACACAATTTTGACCCAGCCTCACCTATGCAGATGAAAAGAATGCCTTAGGGGATAACTAAACAACAAAATGGCAGACGTTGGTCTCGGTCTTAGGGCAGAACCACCTTCTGAATGCAGAGCGTTCACCTCAAGACTCTTAGATGAGAAAAACATACTTACTCTGGATTTGAGGTCCATTTGTTAATGTGAACCTAGCTTCCCCTTAACTTTAATGACTGCCCTCATCAATAAAGGGCTAACTCCCGACTTCCTGTGCCCAAGGAGACATGTGCAAGACTCACCCTTTTTATTATTAAAAACTAATTATAATCATCTTGTGTAAAGTTTTATTTTCATTGCCATTCTTAAGTAACTGCACTCCCTACCATATGTGAGGGATTAAAATGAGAGCAGAATGAACTATATAAAGTTTCTGCTGTCGTAAATTCACTTTTTCAAACCACACCAAGGCTTTCACTGTCAACTGATGTTTTTACTCTACGTTAGCATAATCGGATGTTTTTTTTTCTTTTTTTAAAGAAAAGAACAATGGTATTCAGTAAATGAATTTAATGTTTCATGTTGCAGTCAAGTTATTATTTGGACTAAAAAAAAAAAAAAGAGGAAAGGGAGACTTGTGATTGTTTCTAAGTATGACTGCTTGTTTTTAAAAAGTAAGTTCAAAATGACAGATTTTGTTGGAGTAAAATCACTTGAAAATCACCAGTCAGGTAGAATCATGTGAAGCTTTGAAAACTACACATGTGAATCCATAAATACACCTAATGGGGTAAGGAAACTGAAGCAGGACAAAAAAAAAACATGCTACCATTCTACAGTGCTAATTTTGTTAGGGGCAAAATTAACCACTTTCCTACCTACTAGCCTAAGATATTACTGTTGTGACTTTATACAATTTAAGAAAGCAGATGACATCATTCAAAGGTAAACATTCTCCAATAAAGCAAGAAGGTCTTGATAGCATGATACCACAGAGGTCATATCAAGGTGAAAGGCGGCTTCTTGCATGTGTGAATTTCCAAGGAAAACTAAGCTGTGCTCCACTCACAAAGCATATAGGCAACAAAGTACTAATATTTCCTCCAGGGAGTTGTTTGATTTTTTTTTTTTTACCTCAACACAGGAATCAGTTTACACAACTTTAAAATAATTGCTTGGGGCACCTGGGTGGCTCAGTTGGTTAAGCGTCCCTTGATTTCAGCTCAAGTCATGATCTCATGGCTCATGAGTTCGAGCCCCATGTCAGGTTCTGTGCTGACAGTGTGGAGTCTGCTTGGGATTCTCTCTCTCCCTCTGCCCCCCTCAAAAAGAAATAAGTAAGGATGCCTGGGCGGCTCAGTCGGTTAAGCTCAGGTTAACTGAGCTTGGGATTCTCCCTGTTTCCCTCTCTCTGTGCCCCTATCCCACTCACACTTTCTCTCTCTCAAAAATAAATAAACTTAAAAAATGAATGAATGAATGAATGAATGAATGAATAAACATTTAAAAATACATACATAAAATAAAATAATGGCTTGGCAGACAAACCAAAAACAATTTTGATTCATAAACTCTCTGAAAGTGTCTCAGGAACCGCTCAAGTTCTTATACTTTGAGAATCACTGCTTTAGGCTAAATGATATTTATGAAATAAATAACAAAATGATGGAAGCAGGGTGAGTGCAGGTTGAATTAATTTGTTGGCTCCTTGACATAACCAAGAACTCAGATTCTTTCCATTTTTACCACTGAGGGTGTGCCTCTCCCCTTTGGCTGGCTTCCTCGTGGTCCTAAAGCCAGCATGGTTCCAGACATCAACAATAAAGACCAGAGACAGAAGAAAAGTTTTACTTCATGAACAGTTTTAATAGCTAAGAAACAATTTTAAGACTTCTATTATGTTCATTGATCCAAAATGAATAACATGCCATTCTTCGACCAATTAAATGGATGGAATCACCATGCCTAGGCTCCACACACACACACACACACACACACACCCAGATATGGATATCTTTCAATATGTATATTCCCTTCAAATTTACAATTTTACTTCCAGATATTTTTCCTAATGCAATTATCAAATGCTTAAAAAGATGAATGCATTTTGATATTTTACACAGAATTTTTATATTAACGTAAATTTCTTTAAATTCAGTGGTCCAACCATAAGAAACAAATTGAATAAATTTGTTGTGCTTCTTTAATGAAATACTTTGAAATCATTAACAGTGATGATGCAGAATTAACTTATTAGCATAGAATCTGCTCACAGCATATCATTAAAATAAAAAAGGGAAATTTACAGAATGCAGTACCTAGTATGAGTCCACTTTTATGAAATATTTCCAATGATGTGTGTAAAACACGGCAGAAAGACTATATATGAATGTAGTTATACTGGACATCTCTGGGTCATCATATTACAGATCATTTTCATTTCCCTTTTCATACTTTTCTGAATTACCTGATTTGTTTGTGAATGCATATTATTTTTATTATGAACACATTATTTTATAATAGTAATTTAGCAAATATTTTTATCTTGAAATAAGTGGATATAATGCAAAAAATTTTCTAATTCACTAACAACATTTAAAGAAATTTCAGAGGCATTTTAAGAGCTAATTATTTTCACTAACTTCTCCTTTTCAACACAGAAAAGATGTTACAAGTTTTAAAAACTTATTATGCATGCACAATTGTTAAGTAATTTAATGTGACCAATTTTTATTCTGCGTGATTTAACAGTAACATCAACGTAAATAGAAGTCATCAATCACATTTGAAAGTCTCTCTGGCCCACATTTCCCGAAATCGAAGTAGAGATTCATCTTAGTCCTATAAAAACTAAAAACTATGCCTTCAATCTCACTGTAACTGGTTCGAAAGCATAGAAATCAGATATTCGCTTGAGGTCAGGATACGTGTGAACAGACAGCTGTTTGTGGAATGATGACCTCAATGTCAAGTATAATCTTTAAATTTTTTTTTTTGAGTGTAGTTGACATATAATGTTTCATTAGTTTCAGGTGTTACAACAAAACGATTAGACAAGTTTCTACATCATGCTGTGCTCACCGCAAGTGTCACTACCATCTGTCACCATACAATGTCATTGACTCCTTCCTTATGCTGTGCCTTTTATTCCCCTAATCTTTTCACTTGATTTAAGGGCTTGCAGCACCCTTTCCGAGAGCTGCTGCTTTAATTTACCTGTTTAGAGGTCAAGAATGATTTCTATCTGCAATTTTACTATCGATTTTTCATGTCTACTGCTTTCTAACACTGTCTAGTATTATTTACTTCATTCCCGGGGCACCTGGGTGGCTCAGTCGGTTGAGCCAAGTGACTTTCGGTCCAGATCATGATGTCAGAGTTCTCGAGTTCAAGGTTTATGAGTTCGAGCCCCACGTCGGGCTTGCTGCTGTCAACGTGGAGCCTGCTTGGGATTCTCTCTCTCCCTCTCTCTCTGCCCGTCCCCACCCTCCTTGCACTCTTGCTTTCGCTCTCTCTCTTTCTCTCAAAAATAAAATAAACATTTAAATAAAACGAAACAATACAAAAACGCTTCTTTATTCCCTGAAATGACAGACCACCTACCACGTTCTGAGGACAGTGATAGTCCCCAGGTTACAAAAATAAATGATAGAAGTCCTCCTCAGATGAATGTAAGAGATGGTGATGTGGGTTTTTGTTGTTTTTGTTGCTGTTTATCTGAAATAAGAAAGGAGCAATGATGCGATAGGAGCCAGCTTGTGGAAGGAGAGGCTGATACTCAAGGAAACACATGTCTGGGAGGGTCTACTCTCTCTGTGGAGTGAGAGGCAATGCCCCCAGCTGAGTCTCAGCAAGTACGGATGAGAGACGAGGCAGGCCAGAGCCTGGACATGTGAAGAGAGGGATGAAAGCGTGGGATATTCTCACGGAGAAAAGTCAAGCAAGTGAACCAGAAACAATAAAATGGGTAAGTGAACTTAAATTCACCGTAATTTCAAAACAACTATGGGGATAGTGGGATTACGCCAGAAGAGGAAGCATGGGAGTCTAGATAAAGGAATACTTCTCTATAACAGAATTGGAGAAACTTGCTTCTCACAGAGAGAGGCTAAGGACCTTTCCTGTGGTTAAAGAAAGATGAGCACATTGAGCAACAGGGGTTCACCAACAAGTATACACTGAAGTAGTAAATGGAAGGAAGGGAGGGAAGGAAAAAGGAAGGAAGGGCAAGAGAGGAAAGAGGACAGGAAAGAATGGAGAAAGGAAAGAAGGTAGGAAAGGAGGAAGGGAGAGAGGGAGGGAAGACCTTTATGCATAGAGTTAGTGGGCCAGTTACCAATGGCCCTGTACTAAACCACTATGCTAAGATATGAGGCTGATCCTATGTTTTGAGAAAAAAATGGAAGTGCAGTTTAACAAAGATTTGAGAATCACACTACCTACTCAAGGAAAATAGGAAGAAAAGGACAGACTAGGAAGGACAGGAGTTTTCAGAGGCCTGTGATGCCAATATCATTTCTGAGACCTCAGCGCAAAAGGAGCGTTAACAATCATTAACAGGTCATTGTACGACTTTCTGTCTCTTTTCTCCTTGGTTTTTGTCCTTCGTCTTCACAGATGTGTCAATAATTTATGTTCACATGTAAGAGGAAAGCTTAATTTAAGAACAAACCATGATTATGTGATGTGTCATTAAGTAAATTAGAAAGTGGTAGTTAGACTAAAATAAGCAGTGAAGACAGTAGCAAAAACACCTGTAACATTAATCATATAATAGAATGATGTTTTGCCAAGAATATAAATGTTACCTTAATGTATTCTGGCAATTATGGGTAAGAATTAAAAATAGTACCATGTTCCTACAGAAAAACAACAACTAGATGTTAGTATTAAAGTTTTAGAAAGCCATTAAAGATAAGACTTTTGATTCAAAATGCAAAATTTCTGTCTTCTAAAGCAGTTTTTTATTGGAATGCAACAAATTTATGAAATGAGAATGGGGATGAAGTTTTATTTTGGAAAATAAAAGTAGGAAACTATGAGGAGCTTCACTCATATCAATGGATAAATGACAGATAAATAGCCTGAAAGTAAATGTTTGTGCATCAACAGGGAACAGACCATTATGTAATAAAGAATCCACAATCTTTGGCCAGCGGATAGGAGAGGTCATGTTTTGGGGAAAGATCCATTCATTCACAAAGCGTTTGAGTACATTCATAAGGTGACTCTTCATAAAGCACAACCTTAACAAAATCTGTTCTAATTTTGCTAGATGTGCTATGGTCCGTGTAAAAATGAGCACAGGTCACTTCACACTTGACCCATTTTGCCAAGGACAGGACTTCCATGACTCACGACTTGCAGTTTTAAAACCAAGACAGGGGGCGCCTGGCTGGCTCAGTCGGAGAAGCGACTGACTTCTGCTCGGGTCACGATCTCAAGGTTCCTGGGTTCGAACACCGCGTGGGGCTCTGTGCTGACAGCTCAGAGCCTGGAGCCTGCTTCGGATTCTGTGTCTCCTTCCTGTCTCTGCCCCTCCCCCGCTCATGCTCTGTCTGTCTCTCAAAAATAAACATTAAAAAAAATTAAACAATGAGACAGCCTTGGGCAAACCAGAACAAGTCAGCCCCCCTCCATGTAAAATGATCAGCTTTCCATACCCCCCCAAATGACAAAGTATTGACATCCTCTAGCTGGATTACCGAACAGAGCACCAGCAAATGAGAGAATAGAAAAAAAAAATTATAAGAAATTATTTAGGGGTTAAAAAAAAAAGCACTGAGGTAGTATGGAAAATCTTAGAACTTTGAACATTGTTGGACTTCCTTATACTACTGACAACGTGACTTGATTTCGCTTCAACTTACAGATGGCTGAATAGGACCACCCCTCTGGTTGTGCTCTTTGGACTCAGTCAAGACATAGTATGTGGAGGGACAGCGAGAACATTTCCAATTATACATGATGTTATCATTTTCCTTCGGAATAATGGGGGATGATTGCAATGGAATGAAGCGTAGCGATATGTGTAATAAAATGCCAGAGAGCATTTCTTTCCCAAAATGCTACTCTTTCCTCAATTTGTTAATAAACATAATAAGCAACAAATGGGTAAGTTTGCATTTTCTCCCATGCTGAAGCCACAAACATCAATTTCTAATACTGCTAAGCCTTTCAAATCAAAAGTGAAATGTCGGCTGTATTATTGACTATAAATATATTATGACAAGACGCTTAAGAATAAGAAAAAGAACAAAAGGGGGTGCCTGGGTGGCTCAGTCAGTTAGGTGTCCGACTTCAGCTCAGGTCATGATTTCACGGTCTGTGGGTTCAAGCCCCACGTCGGGCTCTGTGCTGCCAGCTCGGAGCCTGGAGCCTGCTTCGGATTCTGTATCTCCCTCTCTCTGTGCCCCTCCCCTGCTCATGCTCTGTCTCTGTCTCAAAAATAAATAAAAACATTTTAAAAAGAAAGAAAGAAAAAGAACAAAAGAAAAAAGTCATTTCCAATTCTCTTCTTTTAGAAAATACACATGATCTCCTATTAGTTGTGACTTAGATGATTAGAATCTTTCATGGTCAGAACACATAAACAGGTAATTTTAAAGCTTCTGAAATGATATTTAAACATTTATTGTGTCTTTAAAATGTTTTCTTCCCAGCTGATATTACTAATTGGAAAAAGTTGTAGATACTCTCATTTATCAAAGTCACCGCTAAAAATATTGAATAAATATGGATTTCAATCTAGCTTACTTGTGATCATTATTAGCTCAATTATTTTAAAAATCTAGATATTCATAAACTCTGAACTCACAACAGTCTGACCTTTAAAGACCCATCATTCCTGATCCTTGTCTGCATTGATCATATTTTTCTCTTATTTGAAATTTTCAAATATTGTTAAGTTTAATTACATGACAAAGCCAGATATGGTTCAAGACAATTTATCACCAGAGGTAACAATCTAATGAAAATCCATTATAACAGCTTGCAAAAACCCAATAATAATTGTTTAAAATTCGTACAGTAAACAACCTAATACGGTGGTAAAAACACAGAACTGACAGTCAGAAAATATGAGTTCTAGTCCTGATTCTGTCATAAATGAGCTTTGTGTTTTTGAGGAAAACCCTAACTCCTATGGGTTGCATTTTTTAATTTCTATCTAATTATGAGGTAAACTCTGGGTTGTATAAACACGAAACATGTTAGTATAGTCATTATTTTTAAATATGTATTTTAAAAAATATATATTATTTTTTAAATGGAAAAACTATGCATAATATTGTTTTAAATAAAAGTAAAACTGTCATCACATAATACATATACACATACCTAATTTTTCGGTGTATTTAGTTGCCTAATTTTAATTGTGTGGATGGATTGCAGGTAGGGTTATTATCAGATGTTGACCACATTTGTTCCTGGGAAAAATTTTTTCTTTTCTTTTCTTTTTTCTGTTTTTGGATGTTTCTGAATCGCTTGAATGTTTTGTATTGACCATACTTTTTCCATTAAAACAAATCAAACTTCTTACCTAAAAAAAAAAAAAAAAAAAAAGATAAAATTTCATCAGCTGTAAAATAATAATAATTATACTTAAAAAAATAATTCTGAGCAAAGCAACACCTGCAAAGAATTTAAAAGCCAAATAATGACAGAAAGCTTACAATGAAACAGGGAAGTTTCTTGCTTCTCCTCATTATTCTCCTCCCCTGCCAGTGGTTCACTGCCTCCACCTTCCTCCCAGGGCAACTACTTTCCAGTATTTTGACATCCTTCTAGTTTTTACTTCCATGTCTGTCTGCTGAGTCAGCTGTATCATTCATAGCCATTTATTTAACATTTTATTTAAGTTTATGTTGGGAGAGACAGAGACAATGCCAGTGGGGAAGGGCAGAGTGAGAGGGAAAGACAGAGAGAGACAGAGACAGAGACAGAGACAGAGAGAATCCCAAGCAGGCTCCAAGCTGCCAGTGCAGAGCCCTACACGGGGTTCAAACTCACAAAACCACGAAGTCATGACCTGAGCCAAAAACCAAGAATCTGATGCGCAACCGACTGAACCACCCAGGTGTCCCTATTTAGCATTTTCCTTGACTCCTTTTCCCTACACCTTCATCCTCCCCTCAAACAGGTATTAATTGTCATTTAAAATCCTATTTGGATCCACTTACAATGTAGGAAATTCCAAGAGGGTGTCATTCCTACCCTAACCACAGGAAAAAGCCAGGTAATCCACAGAACCTAAACACTTGTGTAACCCCTCTGAGAGCTGACATCTCAAGGCCACCAGATGACCTGAACAGCAGAGGATACCAGGTCCTCCAGGAAGAAATATGACACAGGAAATATTTCACCCGAGACAGAGCAGAATAGCGAGGGGTGGCAGACATAAAAGCAGGTAAGGAGAAAAGAATTGAAAATCTTAAAAACTGCAGGCTAGTGGAGAAGTTAGGGTCCCTGGTAGTCTGAGTCATGTTCTCTCTCTGGCTCTCTCCCTCCAGGGAGCAGAAAAGGAGACACATATTATATAGATGACATTCTCCAAAAACTATGAGACACACACACACACACGCACACACACACACACACACACACACACACCCCACTCTTAAGCAATAAGGCAGTCAAGATAACCTGAGTCACTGTGGGCCTCCTTTTGGAGATATCACATAGGAATTTAAAAATAAAAAATGCTAAAACATGTAGTGAAAAGGGATGGAAAGAATGCATGAACAACTGGGGAATTTCAGACAGAAGCTCGGAGAACAAGTCTAATGGAAATGCTAAAAATGAAAACCCTGACATCAGAGATGAAGAATTCTTTAAAGGGGCTCACCCAGCCGAGTGGACACAATGAAGGAACAAATCAGTAAACCTGAGGGTAGAGAGAATTATCCAAACTGAAATATGAAAAGAAACAATGTGGGGGGGGGAAAAAAGTGTATCAAAGAGCTATGAACCAATACTGCTCTAACACGGATGTAATTAGACTTCTGAAAGGGGAAAAGATGGAGAAGGGAGCAGAAGAAGTATTTGAAGACATGATGATGAAAATGTCATTTTCCCGAAATTAATGGAAGAAGAAGCCACCATTTTAAGACTCTTAAAAAAGTTTGAGCAGGATAAATACAAAAATAAACACACCTACACCATCACAGTCACCTAAGTAAGAGTTAATACTTATTTTACACAGAATCTTCCCCATTAAAGAGAAAGAAAGAACATTTCCTACCTCAGGTTACCTTGATTCCTAAACCTCCTTAAGACATCACAAGAATGGGTATAAAGTTACAGTTATTCAACATGAGTAATTTCCAGCGATATGCTACTCTACATTGTGCCTAGAGTTAACAAGAAGGTGGGGTACTTAAAAATTTGTTAATTGGAAGAGAAGCAAAATTAAGATAAAAACAGAGATGGAGACTAACTAAGAGACTGGTATATAAAGAGAATGAAGTGAGGGTTGATGGAGGGAATTTGGGGGGGAGGGCGTGGCCTGAATGGGTGATGGGCATTAAGGCGGGCACTCATTGGAATGAGCACTGTGTGTCATATGTAAATGATGAATCACTAAATTCTACTCCCGAAACCATTATTACACTGTATGTTAACTAACTTGGATTTAAATTTAAAAAATAATTTAAAAAGAAAAACACAAAGGCATCTGTATGGCGCAGTCGGTTGAGCGGCTGACTTCCGCTCAGGTCGTGATCTTGGCAGTTCGTGGGTTCGAGCCCCGCGTCAGGCTCTGTGCAGACAGCTCAGAGCCTGGGGCCTGTTTCAGATTCTGTGTCTCCCTCTCTCACTGCCCCTCCCCCCCCCTCTCAAATAAATAAACATTAAAAAATTTTAAACAGACACATATTTTGTATGCTATACATGTTATATACTGTATTTTTATAATAAAGTAAGCTAGAAAAAAGAAAATGTTCAGAAAATCATTTTTAAAAAGGGAGGGACACAGGGAAACTTCTGGAGGTGAGAGATATGTTCATTACCTCCATTGTAGTGATGGTCACACGGGTATATACATTGGTGCTAACGAGAAAGAAAAATTCTCTACCTGTCAAGCTCTTCCAACAGGACTAAGAATTACATTTGCCTAAAACCGATGAACAGGAGGAAAGAATAAAGTTTTATTACATGGGCACGGAGGCCCAAGAATGAAACTGAGACAAAAAGACGTGGCCAAGACAGGCAACTTTTATACTTTTTAGACAAAGAGACAGTACATCTGTAAGGAGCTGACAGGAGGAAGAAATCCTCGCTTTGGAAACTACAGTTAGTAAGGAACTGTAAACAGGCGGTGGTAGTAAATTGGTAAGGAGTAACAAGCATTGTTTCTCCTGCCTTCTTGGCCCTGAATTTCCTATCTCTAGTGATAAGGATATCTCTTCTCCCCCTGGTGCAGGGAGGTTACTTCTCACAGGGGAGACTTATTTCCTGCTTGCAGGGGACAGAGGAGGGTCTGAGGGTCCTTCTTGCACAGGCAATCTCTTGAGTAACTTTTACTTAAAATAATCAACATGCCAAAGCAGCAGACTTTGGGGCAGCCTGCCCTTGGCCCCTGCAGCGCAACCTCGCCAAATTATGTGCAGTTTGCGGGAGGGGGAGACATTATATGAAAAGAAAACCTCAGGGATGCCTGGGTGGCTCAGTCAATTAAGCGTCTGACTTCAGCTCAGGTCATGATCTCACGGTTTGGGAGTTCGAGCCCCTGTGTCGGGCTCCGTGCTGACAGCTCAGAGCCTGGAGCCTGCTTCGGATTCTGTGTCTGCCTCTCTCTCTGCCCCTCCCCAACTTTTGCTCTGTCTCTCTATGTCTCTCAAAAAACAAATAATGTAAAAATAAATTTTTTCAAAAAAAAAGAAAAGAGAACCTTAGACCAACATTAATTGAAGTTAAAAACTATGAGTCTAGGGGGCACTTGTGAGGCTCAGTTGATTAAACCTCTGATGCTTGGTTTCAGCTCAAGTTCATGAGATGGATCCCCAGTCGGGCTCTTCACTGACACTGCAGGGCCTGCTTGGAATCCCCACTCTACTCTCTTCTGCCCCCCCCCGTCTTTCTCAAAATAAACAAAACACATTAAAAAATTTTTTTTAATATGAGTCCTTAGAATAGTATGTGGCATGTTCTTAATATTGTCAGTTTTTTGATTTAGAAACTGCCTTTTCTTAAATTTCTTGAAATATACAATCAAATCTTTGCACATGCTCCATTTATTTTGTGAAACTTTTTCTTACTTTACTCTGACCTTCTGTAATACTCAGTGACCACAATTCCAGAAATGTTGGGGTTCCAGGAGACAAATAAAATGGCTTTTTCACAGTTCTTTCTCCATTATTTCGTTTTACTCTGGTTGATACTTGGCTGGCTTTTTATTAGGCTTCTATTTTATTTCTTTCTTCGTATATGTGGGCGTGTGCAGTGTGTACTTATATTTCTTATTATCCTTTTAGTTTTTGGTGACTTTCAAGGAGACAGCAGACACTTTACTTGACTCTAAAAGTGCTTTAGTTCAACCACTGCATTCATGGAAAAGGGAGAGCACTAAAAATCATTCACAATCCCATCATTCCTACCGGGAATGCATAAGACATCAATGCAGAACAATGATGGTATTGGGATAGTTTTACTGAGGTTCCTCTTGTTGTGACTTAACCACTGCATCAGAAATGCACCACTGATTTTGAAGAGCCACAGGTCCTCATTTGCACTTCTCTGACATGAATATCCCCCTGCCCACATCACTCTAATGATAAGATAGAGTTTCTGACTATGGTTCTGAGCTCTTTATTATAATTATTTTTATGATGCAAAAAATAAGAATATACATTTTAAGTCCCGTTCGATCATTATTTTCAGTTCCGGTCCCTTTTTTCTTTCTTCAGACATCATCCTGTTATGATTCTATATGTCTAATGTGTGCCTCTAGGGTCTTTCTCATAGATGATAGATAGATAGATAGATAGATAGATAGATAGATGATAGATGATAGATAGATAGATAATGATAGATGGATAGATAATAGATAGATGATAGATAATAGATAGATAATAGATAGATAGATGATAGATAGATAGATAGATAATAGATAGATGATAGATAGATAGATAGATAGATAGATAATAGATAGATAGATAGATAGATAGATAGATAGATAGATAATAGATAGGTATATAGATAGATAATAGATAGATAGATAGATAGATAATGACAGATGGATAGATAATAGATAGATAATAGAGAGATGATAGATAGATAGATGATAGATAGATAGATAATAGATAGATAAATGATAGATAATAGATAGGTATATAGATAGATAATAGATAGATACATAGATAGATATAGATAGATACATAGATAGATAGATATAGATAATATAGATAGATAGATACATACATAGAAAATTGATAGATAAAGAGATAGGTAGATAGATAATAGATAGAGAGGTAATAGATAGAGAGATAATGGATAAATAGGTAGATAGATGATAGATAGATAGATAGATAGATAGATAGATAATAGGTAGGTAGATAGGTAGATAGATAGATAGATAACGGATAGATACATGGATGGAAGATAGATAGGTAGATAATGGATAGATGATAGATAGATAGATAGATAGATAGATAGATAGATGATAGATAATAGATAGATAGGTATATAGATAGATAATAGATAGATAGATAGATAGATAGATAGATAGATAGATATAGATAGATAGATAGATAGATAGATAGATAGAGATAATAGATAGATACATAGATAATAGATAAAGAGATAGGTAGATAGATAATAGATAGATAATGGATAGATAGATGATAGATAGATAGATAGATAGATAGATAGATAGATAGATAGATATAGATGATAGATAATAGATAGGTACGTAGATAGATAGATAATAGATAGATACATGGATGGACAGATAGATAATGGATAGATAGATAGATAGATAGATAGATAGACATCTGTATATGATACCCATATGATGCATAGTACTGCACTGAAGATCATAATTCCTCCTCCCAGTATATGCTTCTACAACCTGCTTCTTCATTCAAAACATATATTTTCAATGTGTCTGTTTATCTGCATATTTGTTATCGGTCAACTATAGCATGAGACTGAGTGGATGGTAAAATATTCAGGCATATTTTGATCTATATTTGATCTATCTATATTTTATCTCCACCATTACATTTTGCCAACAAACTGATATATTTAAAAATCTTAGCTTATGTCCACTGAAACCCCATTTCCAGTAGCAAAGGGCTGAAAAGATATGAAGGAATAAACTGGTCCAAAATAAACAAAAGTCACCTTGAAAGGGGGGAGAGAAAGAGAAGGGAGAGGGCAGGGATGGAAACTTGACTTCTACAAATAGCTTTGTTTTATAGTTAGATTGGTCATAATAAAAAGCTGTTTCATAATTTTTAAATTAAAATGTGAAACAAGCAAATGAGTCTAACTGAATATCAAATTGGTGCACAAGCACATAGAGAATTTTTTCAAGTAACTATAAAGCACATATTTTGATTATTCATCCCTTGGGGGACATGTCCTGGGGCAGAAAGAACTACAAAAAGATCTTTCAATAGTTTTTTTTGAGAGAGATTTGGGTATTATTATTTTGGAATTATTGTACATACCTTGCAAGATTAGGCACCTGGGAGATTGCTTTAGACTGAGTTCCTAGAAAGCTTAAGGCCAAAGGTTTTGTGTAAATATTTAATCTCAGAGCACAATCCTAGGAAAGCAAGAAGGCGTGGATGAGGGAGTGAAGTTAGGAAAGAGAGTCAATGTGAGAGAATGTATTCTAAGAGCAGCCAAAGCTTTACGACATGCTACTTTCTTGGTCCTGCAGAGCATGTTTAAGAAGTTATTGTGACGCAAATATACGTGGGACTACATCAAACTAAAAATCTCTGCAAAAGGAACAGCCTACAAAGTTAAAAGGGAACCTACGGAATGGTAGAAAACATTGGCAAACCATCTATCTGATGATAGGGGTTAATATCTAAAAGACACAAGGAACTCATACAACTCCTCAGCAAAAAAACAATGCGATTAAAAACGGGCAAAGTACTTGGATGCATATTATTTCCAAGACATACAAATAGCCAAGAAGTACATGAAAATGTGCTCAACGTCACTAATCATCTGGGAAAGGAAAATCAAAACCACAATGAGGATATCGCCTCACACCTTTCGAATGGCTATTATCAAAAAGACAAAAGATAACATGTGCTGGTGAGGAGGTGAAGAAAAAGGAATCTTTGTACCCTGTTGGTCACAATGTAAATTGGTGCAGCCACTATGGAAAACAGTATGGAGGTTCCTCAGACAATTAAAACTAAAACTACCAAATAATCCAGCAGTCTCACTTCTGGGTATATTTCCAAAGGAAATGAAATCACTTTCTCGAAGATATCTATGCCCCTATGTTCACTGTAGTATTATTCACCCTAACCAAGACATGAAAGCAGCCTAAATGTCCACCAATGGATAAATGGATTAAAAAGCATGTAAAAGGGGGCACCTGGGTAGCTCAGTCTGTTAAGCGTCTGACTCTTGAATTCAGCTCAGGTCATGATCTCACGATTCGTTGGGTTCGAGCTCCGCATCGGGCTCCATGCTGACAGTGCAGAACCTGCTTGGGATTCTCTCTCTCTCCTTCTCTCTCTGCCTCCCCGCCCACACACACTCTCTCTCTTTCTCCCAAAAAATTAAACCTGATTTTTTTAATCAATAAAAATTAAATGATAACATTTTAAATGCAAGCATATATATTGAAATTATTTTTGTAACACACGGTCTTGAATACCTTTCTAACCCCTATGATCATAATCTTGACATACAAGGATGATGTGCAGTTAATTCTCATCCTTCCACAAGAATCTTGCATAAGTGGCTTGTACGACCCAGTCCTTTTTCTGGGTTAACTTAGGCAAGACATCTTCATTCTGTCCCCAACAGAAATGGAGGCTGGTGCGGGCATCACAAAAATCTGCAACCCACAAGAGCACAACTTATGTTTCACTTTGTCGGCGGCCTCATACACGGAGTCATCAGATCATAGTTGGAAAAGAAAACACAGCTACTGAGGCTGTTTCATCTGACTGCAACTGTAGTGTTCAATTTCAGGGCCCGAGGGAATTCCAACTTGAGAAACGCCACTGAGAGTAGCAATACTGAATGAATGTTTTTCTCATTATTCACTGATTCTATGAAAGCATATGCGAGCGTAAAGTGATACTTGTATGACTACGCACAGAGGTAGGCAAAAAGAAACATACTTAAAAATATTTTTTTAAGTTTTTTAACATTTATTTATTGTTGAGAGAGAGAGAGAAAGACAGCGCATGAGCAGGGGAGGGGCAGAGAGAGAGGGAGACACAGATCTGAAGCAGGCTCCAGGCTCTGAGCTGTCAGCACAGAGCCCGACACGGAAAAAATATGTTTATTAAGACAGTTGTACCAGATTTCTAGTTTTGAGCCAAGCATGATCTTACCAATCTTCCAGTTCAAGGACAATGACGGTTCAGCCATGCAAAGTTTTACCACGCAACGCCACACATTTCTAGCCATTTGGTAATTACCTACAATTTGGAAATCGGTTGTAAGTCGTCTCAGAAGTGAGGGAGAGGAAGGTGGGAGATTTGCTCCCACTGATTCAATTTAAAACAAAATTTGAATAATTGATCATTTCAGTTCTCTTCACAGATTACACAAGCTCACCATTGGAGCAGTAATGAAAATGGTACATATTCACTCCAATCGAATAGAAGGAGTAAATATTTTAAAACCTAGAAAGAGTTTTCTAAATTTCTCAGAAATTTGATCCCTGTGTCTTTTATTTTTTTCTTTCTCTTCAGTAGAAAGGGATAGAACCAAATCTTCACCAAGTATTCTAGCAGTGCCTAAGTCACTGTTCCCAAATTTTAACGCACATTAAAAAAGAACTTTACACAGACACCTACTTTTAGCAAATAATTGAAAAAAATCAAACGTCAAATATTCAAGGGTTACACATATGTACAAATTTTACTCCTCTCTTAACAGTCAGAGGCAAAGAAAAAAGAAAAGAAAAAATGATTCACGGTTTTGAGGGGACCTAGTCCTTATTGAGCAATGGAAGTCTCATCATTTCTGTTTCCAAGCCCTGTAGGTGAGAAGCCAACACTGGAGTCACGGCATTTGGAAATGGAAGGAATCTTAGAGGAAGGAGTCAGTGTCTATCAGAAAAATAGGGCACTCGCCCTCGTCATTCAATAGAAAAAAATCGATGTGTAAAACTAATTCTCTAGGTGTGTAAAGAGCTGTACAAACCAACAGGGAAGGTAAGAAACCCCTGAGTGTCACAGCTCCAGATGGTTTCTTTACCAGACAGTTTCTTCATCAAGCCTGAAGGGACAGAAAAAAGGAGATAGTGTTGAGTCTAGGAAGTGGCCAGCAGAAGCCAGCTCCCCAGAGGGGGGTGGGGGGGTGGGGGGACGGGTGGGTTAGAAGAATTGAGACTACCAGCTATGGCTAAGAGCCACACGCATGAAGGAGATCTATGGCGATCTCTCTCTCTCTCTCTCTCTCTCTCTCTTCCTGGTCTCCAGGTTTTCACTGACATCCCTTCTCCCTAAAACCTAACCAGAAGTTAGCTGGCAACTGGGGGCGTGTACTGTTTACAGACCAGTCCTCTGAGATACAGGACAGAGCAAGGGAGGCCCAGGAGGTGAATCTGAGGATCAAGAAACCAATAACCCGTAGATCTGCCAAAGAGCTTGGATTCACGCCCTGGCTGCGGTGCTGGCGGTGTGATAGAGGGTGAACTATTGAACTTTACCAACTCTCATTTTTTGGAACGGCAAGATGCAAACAATGATATGTGTGTGTGTCTCTCAGAGTTACAGCGGCAGTTAAGTGATACAGGTATGTAAAATCCTGGATGACATATGAAATCAGTGACTGTGGGCATGGGCCGTGTCTCGCCAGTTCACCGCGCTGTAACTCTTCCTGACACGAGAGTTGGGTGAATGAAGCACTGAACAAAATCACACAGTCCACTAGGTGATCGGTAGTTATTTTAGGTAACCCAATCTCAACTATATCCTGGCCATCGACTCCCAGAGGGACTGAAATTCCGGTTTAAAGCCATCTGAAGAATCCACAGTTTTCACTGCTAACAGAGAGTTGTAGGGCAGGCATTCGGCCGAGGAATCTACGCCATGAAAAAGAGGATACGGGAGGTGCCTGGGTGGCTCCGCCGGTTAAGTATCTGACTTCGGCTCAGGTCATGATCTCACAGCTCGTGGGCTCCAGCCCCGCGTCGGGCTCTGCGCTGACAGCTCAGAGCCTGGAGCCTGCCTGGGATTCTGTGTCTCCCCCTCTCTCTGCCCCTAACCCACTCGCATTCTGTCTCTGTCTCTCTCAAAAATAAACAAAACATTTAAAAAAATTTTTTTTAAAAAGAGGATACGTCAATGGAAGTGCAAGTTTTCAAAGGCATGAAAATTTCCGTGTTGTTTTTTTCTCCCCAGATCTGAAAGAGAAAACTCAGTTTGCACTTTTTTAGCAAAATTGGCATGCATTTGAACGTTTTAATGATCGTCAAGGATTTTTTTTTTTCAGAGAAAGGAAATTATCGGGGAAGTGTCCTGATACATAACTACCTGCTTCCTGATGAGAAGGCCCTTATGCATGAGAAAACACTTACAATGGAATTTCGATTTTATTTAAAAGAAAAGTCCCATTTCTAGGTGGCACCTTTTAAAAAAAATTTTTTTAACGTTTATTTATTTTTGAGACAGAGAGAGACAGAACATGAACGGGGGAGGGTCAGAGATAGAGGGAAACACAGAATCCAAAACAGCCTCCAGGCTCTGAGCAGGTCAGCACAGAGCCCGACGCGGGGCTCGAACTCACAGACCGCGAGATCATGACCTGAGCCGAAGTCGGCCACCCAACCGACTGAGCCACCCAGGCGCCCCTAGGTGGCACCTTTTAAAAGATAAATGTTTGTGTTCCCTCTTACCACTCAAACAGGAGCATTCCGGTTCTAAATTGGAAGAGGTGAGAAACCAGTTGCCTAGGCCTATCCCACCCCAACCAGCAGAGAGACAAAGATGGAGATAGAGAGATTGAAGAGAAAGAGAGAGAGAGAGAGAGAGAGAGGGAGAAAGAATGGAAATCAAAAATGCACATTCCGTTTAAAAGGACACTGGGTCTGTAACTCCAAATAACAATACACAGGGAATCAGTGACAGATTCAGTAAAGGAGAAACAAAGATGTGGGAAGATGTCAAAAAAAAAAAAAAAAAAAAAAAAAAAGACGGGACAACCGTTCTGCAGATCTCAGGCAAAGCTGACAGCAAAATTACCCAAAGCGTTATTGGCAATCCTGGAGCAGCAAATACTGTATAGGCTGGCTCACTTAGCAACCACGCCAGCCCCCTTTGCCAACGCCCAATGTAGACAGCAAGCAAGGGACTCGGTCCCTCACCTCTCAGAAGAAACATAAAACAATGGAAAGAAGGAGGGAGGAGTATCAATGAACAAGGGCTGTCATCAGGTTTGGAGGTCTGAAGTATACTCAAGTATACTCAAGTGGTTGGTGGCTGGAAAAGGGGAGACCTGGAGGTGGTCACTGCTCTGGGCTGGGCAAACAGATAGAATTTACCAGAAGGGGGTGGGAACAAAGATTGGCCTGAACCCCTGGCGATTAGCCCCCGGAGCCTGTTTACCAAATGGCTTCCCCAGTGACCCCTTCCAGTCCCTTCACAGGCAAGAAATTAATGCTGCCTCTGTGGCTTTGGGTCCCTTGGGGTGGGGGGCGGTCCTCAGCCTCGTGGCCCAGGCTCTCTCTCTTTCTCTCTCTCTCTCTCTCTCTCTTGCTCACACAGCAAATTCTGGTGGCCAAGAAGCCCCACCCACTTTGCAGAGCTCCACAGCAGCCTGCAGAGCCCAGATCTACCTACGCCAAAGCGAAGGTGACCCAGACCGGCCACTGAGACATCGGACATTAGATACAGACGGACAAACCATGACCAACAACAGACACGTGAAGAAAGCCAGAAACCAGAAAGCAAAAGGCCCAGGTAAATAAATAAATGACTGAGCCTAAGAGAAATAGATGCATCAGGGAACAGAATAAATTCATTAGAAAATTACAAAAACAAACTCCAGTTCCTGGAATAGGAAGTTACAACTAGAAGTTACAACATCTACGCATTTTACTACGTGTAGTTGATACATTTAAGAGACGTCACTGTATTTAATGTAATACAAAGCAAAAATATAAACACATTTTTTTTCCTCATGAAAAGGGTGAGGACATGGCCCTGGTTTTGCTCTACCACTTACAAAATGCATTTAAAACAATTATAGTGAGGGGTGCCTGGGCGGCTCAGTCGGTTAAGCGTCCGACTTCGGCTCAGGTCATGATCTCGAGGTCCCTGAGTTCGAGCCCCGCGTCGGGCTCTGGGCTGATGGCTCAGAGCCTGGAGCCTGCTTCCGATTCTGTGTCTCCCTCTCTCTCTGCCCCTCCCCCGTTCATGCTCTGTCTCTCTCTGTCTCAAAAATAAATAAATATTAAAAAATAAAATAAAATAAAACAATTATAGTGATTTATAATGTTAACCTCACATCGTTGTTGCACTGATTAGTGAGCACCTCTGTGTGCACATTTATGCCTCCGCGACTCCAACTCTGTATAAGTGTGGTCTGTTACTGTAACATTCGCGGCAGCTTCCGGGACAAAAACCAAATGGCCAAGAACATGAGAGAAAAAGGGGAGAACAGGTCAACGTCATAAAGGATTGTAGTTGAAGGTCCAGCCTCCGACTGATAGGATGATCCCACCCTTTGTGCCATATGTTTAATGTCACCCCCTCTCCCAAGCATAGTGATAGAACTTAGGAGACAGAAGTGAGAACAAAGTTGGAAGAAAAGATAGGAGTATTCACGCCTTCAGCATCCTTGGTGAGGTGTCAGATGTCGGTAGAATAAGATATCCAGGTTAAATACTCTATTTTGTTTTATTTTTTAAGGTTATTTATTTTTTCTTTGAGAGAGAGAGCATGAGGAAAAGGGGGAGGGAGGGGGGAGAGAGAGAGAGAGAGAGACTGAGAGAGAGCACAATTGGGGGAGGGGGAGAGAAAGGGGGAGACACAGAATCCAAAGCAGGTGCCAGGCTCTGAGCCGTCAGGGCAGAGCCCAAGGCAGGACTTGAACTCACCAACCTTGAAATCACAACCTAAGCCCAAGTTGGACGTTCAACTGACTGAGCCACACAGGTGCCCCATAAATGTATTTTTAAGTTTATTTTCCAGAGGGGGGGAGGGGCAGAGAGAGAGAAGGAGAGACCCAAGCAGGTTCCGTGCTGCCAGCGCAGAGCCCAACACGGGCTCGAACCCACAAACCATGGGATCGTGACCTGAGCTGAAATCAAGAGTCAGGCACTTAACTGACTGAGCCACCCAGGCGCCCCTAAATATTCTATTTTAAAATAAACAGGTGACCTGTTTCCATTATCTAGAAATAATAGATTTACCAGAAATTGGCAGAGAGGAAAAAAGGGAGAGCAATCAGTGGTGAAAACCCATCTTTCGTTTGGATTTGCTAAAAGACCAAGAAGTTATAGTGTAAACACAATCAGTGTATAGTAAGTAACCTCCCAAAAGAATGAAAATTGGAGTTGAAATGGTGGCCTCTGGTGAATGGAGTGAGGTGGGAAAAGATGAGATGGAAAACTGGCTTTTTGTTACCAGCTCGTCTGTATTCTTTGGTCATTTTTTTTCCTTGCGTGTCTATTACTTGATATGAAGTGTTATAAAGGAGCCACGTTCTCTTTGCCATAAACTTTCGATGATAGAGCGTGGGTCTCATGCTTTTCCTTTTCCATCGTAATTTTCTTTCTAATCTTGAAAATGCATCTTTAAATGATTGTTTTCCACTTTTTTCCCCAATGCTATCATTAAAATAATAAGCGATTCTGTGCGTAAGGAATAAATCATTCAAGGGTTGAGACACTGGAATCACATGATTCAATCACCGGGGAAGAATTAAGGCTGTAATTTAGCCGCTATATATGCAAGAATATCCAAACTTTAAAACCATACGAGTTTTTAAAAATTATTTGTGGATTTCACTGCATTAATTACAAAGTGTTGCTCGTGATGAGAGAAGTGATTCTATGTTATTTTTATCTTATTTTTTCATCTCGTCTTTTTTCTAATTTTTCTAATGTTTGTTTATTTACTTATTTATTTATTTTGGGAGAGAGAGAGAGACAGAGAGACAGAGAGGCAGAGTCAAGCGGGGGAGGGGCAGAGAGAGAGAAGAGGGAGGCACAGAATTTGAAGCAGGCTCCTGGCTCCGAGCAGTTAGCACAGAGCCCGACGCGGGGCTCGAACCCATTTTTTTTTAATCTCGTCTTAAATGTAAATGATGAAGGATTAATATGAGCAGATACAAGTAAGAATATTCACACTCCACAAAGTAACATGTTTGTGTTAAAATAACACGTAGATGCCCCTTCCTAAAAACTGATCTCGCTACCCTGCCTCCGTTTCTCCCCCAGATGCACCTTCCTCAACATTCCTTAATGGTCACGGTTTCCAGCGAGCTATTCTTTGGTTCCTTGTCCTCCTGTGTCTCTCAGTCAGCAGGGGACATAACTGGCCAGTGCCCACTTCTCCATCCTTCTCTGCATGCATAAGGCATGCAGCCTGAGTTAGCTCTTTAGGCAGAGTGAGTCACAGGCTACATCCACCATGATTCACCCGTTTTCTCAACTTCCAGATTACTGCTCGACCACACCACGATTCCACAGTTCCAGATCTTTCCAGATTTTAAGTTCCTCAAATATTTGACTTTGCTTCCTTCCCACGTGGTGACTAGTACAGTCCCGGGGAAATAATATGTCCATTAGCTATTACTTTTTTGTGTGTTAAGCTTTATTTTAAACAGCATCCTGCCCATCTGTATTCTCCATCAGTATCGCAGTCCCAGCCGGCCTACCAGGCCAAAAAAACAAAAAAAACCAAAAAGCAAAAACAGCAACAACGATAACAACAAAACAAAAACCAAAAAACTACTCTCTATTTTTGTCATTGTTTTCTCCTCTTTTGATTGATTTTATTTCA
Source organism: Panthera tigris (assembly GCF_018350195.1). NCBI lineage: Eukaryota > Metazoa > Chordata > Mammalia > Carnivora > Felidae > Panthera > Panthera tigris. The sequence continues at coordinate 206,542,635 of NC_056667.1, read as the reverse complement.
CTTGTAACTTTTCTCGGTCACCTAAGTGTTTTCAAAAGCGTGATATTTTTCTGGTGGTGGTGCGTACAACGTATATTGATTTTCTTTTTCAAAACCTCACCTAAAGCGATATGCAAATGCAAGTCCAAAACACCAGAATACACGTTAATTTATGACATTCAAAACTTTGAAAATGTATAATGTACGTCCTCATCATATTTTCAAGGCCCTGAGGTCACTTGCAATAAAAGACTCGTATCTAGTAATGTCATTTAAAATGCAATAGGCAGCCGCTCTGGAAAGCAGTGTGGAGGTTCCTCAGAAAATTAAAAATAGACCTACCCTATGACCCAGCAATAGCACTGCTAGGAATTTATCCAAGGGATACAGGAGTACTGATGCATAGGGGCACTTGTACCCCAATGTTTATAGCAGCACTCTCAACAATAGCCAAATGATGGAAAGAGCCTAAATGTCCATCAACTGATGAATGGATAAAGAAATTGTGGTTTATATACACAATGGAATACTACGTGGCAATGAGAAAAAATGAAATATGGCCTTTTGTAGCAACATGGATGGAATTGGAGAGTGTGATGCTAAGTGAAATAAGCCATACAGAGAAAGACAGATACCATATGGTTTCACTCTTATGTGGATCCTGAGAAACGTAACAGAAACCCATGGGGGAGGGGAATAAAAAAAAAAAAAAAAAAAAAGAGGTTAGAGTGGGAGAGAGCCAAAGCATAAGAGAGTGTTAAAAACTGAGAACAAACTGAGGGTTGATGGGGGGTGGGAGGGAGGGCAGGGTGGGAGGGAGGGCAGGGTGAGTGATGGGTATTGAGGAGGGCACCTTTTGGGATGAGCACTGGGTGTTGTATGGAAACCAATTTGACAGTAAATTTCATATATTAAAAAATAAAAATAAAATTAAAAAAAAAAAAAGAAATCATAAAAATAAATAAATAAATAAATAAATAAATAAAATGCAATAGGTTTCAGAAAGCCTTACATTTTAGACCAAATACCTAATTTGCATTCTTTTGGCAAAGGCAAGCTTTGGCTTTTCTCTTTTAGCTTGGAAGGATATGACAAAATTCTCATTTAGGAAAACTAGCCTTTTGGGGTTAAAATATCTGTCTATGGATCTCTAATGTATCAAGGACTTTCAACCTGTGGTCTGCACATGAAAAGATTACATTTTTTCTTTCCGTAGGTGTTCTCGAATTGTGCTAATCATCATCCTACCTTTCCCACTGTGTGCCTTAATGACATTTTGGCAAGATTCAGTCATTTTCCACTCAATTTCGCCTATTTGAAAAGTCTCATTTTCATCTTTAAAGAGTCAAGACTCCAGCAGCTTGTGGGTAGGGCTGGTGGGGGACCAGCTGGGAGGAGAGGCCTAGGTGCAAGGAAGGACTGCTTTGGACCTATCTGCCCTGTTCCAGGCACAAGCTAGACTCACGTACTGGGGGGATAGGGAGGCAATGGTTAAAAAAAAAAAAAAAAAGAGTAAACTTCTCTCACCTGGGTAAGCAGAGGGCAGCCCTCTCCTTTGGTCGACTGATACTCTCCTCTGCCAAGGTCCTTCATGTCACTGGTTCCCAAATGTTGCCACTCTTACTAGCAGGAGCCTCTGTAGAGGCCTCTACACTAAAATAGGTAGTCTGAGGGGCACTTGGGTGGCTCGGTTGGTTAAGTGTCCAACTCTTGATACTGGCTCGGGTCGTGATCTCATGGTTGTGAGACTGAGCCTTTGGGCTCTGCACTCACAGCACAGAGCCTGCTTGGGATTCTGTCTGTCTCTCCCAGTCTCTCTCTCTGACCCTCTCCCGCTCGCTCTCTCTCTCTCTCCTTCAAAATAAATAAATAAACATTTAGAAAAATAACAAAATAAAATAGGTAGTTCTAACTCTGGATAGCCCTCTTTCATCAACATCTCTTACCACCACCAAAAGAAATCTACCCGCTGCCTCTGGATGGTGGGTTTTCCTTACCCTGCAAGTGGCCTCTTGCATGGGGTACCCTAGTGAAGGCTTAAGCTTAGCTATCGGTAGTGTCCACTTGATTTACAGTGAACTTGTATATTCTTGGCATGCCTCTCCCAAACTTCTTCTCTGTAACCTCACTAACTCGTTTCCTGCGTTCTGAGGACACACAAAAAAAGTCATGTCTCCTTGCTAAGCAACAAGGACCACACCTAGACCCAAGTAACGGACAACTCGCTCGTGCATGGGAGGGAAGAAGACAGGGTTTTGACCTTATTGGACTGTGTTTTCAAATTTTCACTCTAGTTAGAGTCTGGAGAAAACTTAATGAATGGGAGCAGACAAAGAGAGAGCGAGTTCCATCACGGTACCAAGAAGTAGCCATCCTACAGGGATATGATTAAAAACAGTTATCCTAACAGAATATAACGAGCAAATAATTGGGTAGATACGACAATAATAAGTCATGATGAAGAAAGACCAGCTTATGGCCAAACGTGAAAGGACAGGTTGCAGATACGATCCCAAACCAGAAAGGTGAGTGATTTCAAGCTCAGGACATAAGGGATTTCTCCAGAAAAAGATCTGAGTGGTGAATCCAAGCTGGTGGAAAATCCAAAGCCTGAGAGTAACAGGGAAAAAAAAATGCCTTTAGGAAATCAGAATATGTTTGTAATACGGAGGCTATGATACGAGGCAATAGAACCTAGGTCAGATGGCAGTCTCCTACATGATTCTAGCTGGAAAGAGAGCCACATCCAGGATGTGGCTCACCCAGGAAGCACACAGAGACAGCCTGCTATGCCTGCGAGGTCCTGACAGCAGGCATAACACCGTCAAAGTTTCCAAGGTCATTAACAGAAACAAGGTGAAAACAGAACTCTGCAGAGGGGCATTGTTATCACTCATAATTACACATTTTAGATGTTTCAAACTACCAACGCATTCCAACAAGGAAATTATGAAGCTAAATTAAGGGTTTCTCCTGAGGAGAATGAAGATAATGAAGTCTATGTTGAATATAAACCAAAACCAATTAGCTCCTCAACGCTGCAGTGCAGATTATAAATTCCACTGATGCAGTCTGAACCAGCAAAATCAAAAACTCTATAAACTTATTTATTAACACTAAAACAAGCCAGTCGTGGGACAAACAAGCTATCTTAACATTTAATGGCCCGTCAAACAATAAATCTTTTATTTGCATTTTTGCTCTGCTGATGAAAGAAGCAAATCGTTAATAATCAGATCTCCGGTGACCACTCCAGAGCTCCATAACGATCTCCTTCCCCCGATATAAGTCTATCACAAAAGGGAAGCAGGAGTCTCTAAATTTTTATAAGAGCTAATTGTTGCTCCACTGACAAACTTAGGAGATGTCTCCTGCGTTATTTAAACTACTTCCCCCAGCTCTTAGTTTGCAAGGTGTTTGTGGGAGCCCTAGGCAGGATGCAAGGGCAAAGCGTGTGACCTTGGGCTAGACCAGTCCGTTACTTTCTTTACAGTGGTTGGCTCAAGGATGGAAATGTGACCCGGTATGGCCAGAGAAGGAGTGAATACTTGGGCTTTCACAGGAACTACCCAAAAAGACTGCTCCATGGGAACGAGCCAAAAAGACTTCCAGCTGTAGGGGTAAAGTTAAGGCAGCTGCAGCCTCTGGTGACCCCAGTCTCAGAAGCCTATTGCTAATGGAATCAATATGGAAAAAGGGCTGAGAGAGGGAGAGAAACATGGTCTGAAGCCAAACATACTCCTGGACTTTTCAGTTACATGAGTCTGAGGAAAGTATCTTCATTGATACGGTATTCAATACAAGTGAAGGTGCCCAGTGGACATGACCTCACTCGACCCATTTACATACTACTTATTATCCATGAACATGGTTCTCAATCGTGGGATCTCACAGGCCACTTGGGGTCAGGGCCCGTGCCACTTGGACTAAACAACAACACAAGCCAAAGTGGGGTAAATGCCAGGTGAACCACACTAGCAACGTGGTGAGTGCCAAGGTTAGAAGAGTACAAACATGATGCCTGGTATACAGCAGCGCCCTTCACCATCAGAGCTGGTAAAATTAGCAAGCCTGACTGTAATGTTTATCTTTACATTCCATGGAATTTTGTGTTTGCTCTATTTGGCGTATAAATAGATCAACTATTAACTCCCACACTGTATATGCATAAAAATCCCACAATATCACAAGGTATCGTCTAAATCCTCTCGACTCAATGCATCTAAAACTTCTAAAAATAACCTAAAGCAAAAAGAGAGCAAAGGCAAAACGACATATAGTGAGGACTTGGGTTTCACTTCCTTAAATTCCCCTGAAATTTTCACTACCGCACACGGGAAAATGATTTCTTGGAACTTTTTATTCTGAAATAATCACAGATTCAGAGAAAGTTACAAGACAAAAAAAAAAAAACTATATTGTGAGATCTCGTGGATCTCAGCCTCCCACAATGACGATATCCTGTACAACTGGGGTTCAATGTCAAAACCAGGAAATCGACACCACCGCAATCCACAGAGCTCGTTCAGATTTCATCAACATTGCAGGCACATGCTTGTGGGGGGTGCGCCTGTGTGGGAGAGAGTCACTCTATGCGATTTCATCATCTGTGTAGATATAAGACACAGAACCTCTCCACCACCATCCTCGACAGCCACAACCACGCCTACGTCTATCTTCACTCCCTGGCCACCACCGATCTAGTCTCCATTTCCCCCAATTGTGTCGCTGTAAGAATTCCACACAAATGGGATCATACTGCATATGACTCTCTGAAACTGACTTTGTTCATTCAGCATAACCCCCAGAGATTCATCCACGGTGCCACAAGCACCACTGGCTTATTCCTCTCGATTGAGCCATGTTCCGGGGTACAGTCTATTTAGTCATTCACCCATAGAAAGACACTTGGCTTCCTTTCAGTCTGGGGCCATTGTGAATAAAGCTGCCGTGAACTTTCATACGTAGTTTGCACGTATGAGAAAATGTATCTTCATTTCTCTGAGGTAAATGCCCCAGGGTGCAGGCAGGGAAAGACTTTTGACAGATTAAATCTTTTAATCGTCCCAAAGACCCCCCTGTTCCTGCCAGTAACATTCTTGGGCTTCAAAAGGCAATGCCACTGCCCGTGCCTTTAAGTTCTGCCAGATGCAGCATCATCTTGGCTGAGCTGAGTGGGACAGCCTGTTTTTCTGATTTTGAACTCAGTATATCGAACATGTGCTGAACCTCCAGCCTAGTAACAAGCAGCTGAGAATGGAACGATCAGATCTCTTGCTCACTCAGAAAAGCTTTAGGTGCCAGCTAGGCTCATTTTAGAGGCTGGAAACAGCGACCAAGCCGGGATTCTTGCTTCACAGGCTGGTAAATAGTTCACAACATCACAGGCAGGTATGATATTTTTGCGATCCTTTATCCAAACCACCGTCTAATATTTGAATTCCCAACACAGTGTATGGCAGTTACCTGGGAAGCTCAGTTCTTTATTTTGTGTTACATCTCCCCAAACTCATGTTTATCAGAAAAGGGGCAAGTCACTGAGATGTGACTCCAGTTGTTGAACCGCCAAAAAATGTCCATTCTATGTTGTGTTGATTTGTTGTTGTTTGTTGTTCCCCTAAGAGACAACAAGTTTCTCGCGCATTCTAGGGGAAACACATTCAATAGTCAAAGGAGGAAGAAAATGCATCTCTTGAAGGGCACGTGGAGTTTCCACTTACTTTATTAACAAGGCAAGATGGTCTCTCTCAATCCTAGTTTTCTATGCTTGTCTCTGAACATAAACACACACACAGCAGAGCCCTGGGGTAGGACCCATGTAGGGAACTTTCCGCATTCAGCGACATCTGTCCAAAGTCCCAAGTCATGCAATATCCCCAATGAAAAAGGAGAAAACATGGATCCAGTCACTTCTTCCACAAGTGATAATTGAACACGTATGATATACAGGCTCTGTGATACAGGAGGGTGATTCACAGTGGTGAAGGCAACTGATAAAACCTGTCCTTCTGCAGATGAGACAGGGATCCATGTAGGGTGCTCTGATATCCGGGAACAGAAGGACACAGTGCTTTGGCTGCATGGAGGAGGGGCACAAACTTAAGTTAGGCAGGTGAAGCCTTCCTGAAGGCCCTGACGGTAAGCTGACTCCTGGGAGAGGAGTAGGGAATAGTCAGGTAAAGGGAGAAAAATGGGGCGAGGAGGAAACACATTTGGGTCAGAGGGTGTAGAAGGCCCAAGGGAGGGGCTTTTTCAGCAATAGAGCAGGGGCTTCAGGATGGGGAGCGGGACGGCCTGGGAGGTGGCTGAGAAGAAGCTTTTAATCTGTTCCCCAAGGATGGGTTTTTTGGTGGGTTGTCTTTTTATTTTTAAATCAGTTTCCTTAAATGTATCTTCAGTGTTTTATCTAAATACAATGTATTTACTGGAAAACTCCAACCAAGATGAAATATTGATACATTTTCAGTTTAGGGGCGCCTGGATGGCTCAGTCAGTGAAGCAACCTACTTCGGCTCAGGTCATGATCTCACCGTTCGTGGGTTCGAGCCCCGTGTCGGGCTCTGTGCTGACAGCTCGGAGCCTGGAGCCTACTTCGGATGGATTCTGTGCCTCCTTCTGTCTCTCTGCCCCTTCCCCCGCTTCGGTGCTTGCTTGCTCTCTCTCTCTCTCTCTCACTCACTCTTTCTCTCTCCCTCTCAAAATTAAATCAATAAACATCTAAATAAACAAATGAATAGATTGTCAGCCTAGATGAAAAACCAAAGACTTAATGGGCAGAAAAGAAATCCACAGGTCGAATTCTTTCAAGGGGCTCCGTGAGCTCCCACATCTTCGTGTGTACTTCCCCGCCTTCCACTTGCCTCGTTCAGCCCCAGTCCCCCCATCCCCCAGGATGAGTCGCCCCTTTCTGTGCACCTCCGAAGCATCTTACACATTGGTATTAGTTACCCTAAATACAATAGTAATAACAATAAGTGTGATACTGGGGTACTTGGGTGGCTCAGTCAGCTGTCAGCACAGAGCCCGCCTCAGACCCTCCTTCTCTCCCTTTGCCCCTCCCCTGCTCACATGCATGTTCTCTCTCTCTCTGTCTCAAAAATAAACGTTAAAATAATAATAATAATAATAATAATAATGAGATCTTAACAATTATTTGTATGATTCAATTATTAATAATGATGATGGTTACGATAATATGGTAATTAATTCATTTAGTTAATGAATTAATGATATTCAGATTACTATTGCACACACTTGCAGAAAGTCTTCTGGCTTCTACTGACCTTCATCTTGGCATCTCTGCCTTCCCTGAGAGCTGAGCTCCTTAAAGAAGGACTAGATGTGTATAAGTTCTAGATCTCGATTCAATCATTCATTCATTTACTCACTTAGTATTTATTGAGAACCTGCTATGTGCCCAGTTATGGTCTCAGTTCGGGGCATGTATCAGTGAACGTGCGGTCAACATTCCCTGCCCGCTTGGAGTCGCAGAGTCTATATTACAAGAAGCACACAGTTCATCGCTGGAAGGTTCAAAAGGCATTTGATTTCCAGGAAAGGAGTCAAGAGAGACTTCCAGTTGTCCACCACTGCTGGGCGGAGTTTCTTTGAGGAAGTTTGAGGCTATATGCCAGTATTCTGTTCAGTCTACACAGAGGCATTTTAAAAGCTACGCTCCCTCAAAACAGAGCAGCTCTCTAATCCGTGTCAAAACCCCTCCCCTGTCTTCCTTTCCCTTCCTGCTCTTCCCTTGTGAGAACCGAGGGTCACCATCTCTTAAGGCACATGTGGAGTTGGCTGGGTCTGGAGCCAAACTGGGCAGCGGAAGATACTAGCACACATTTCTCCTCACCTGCAAACTGCTCTCTCCCCTCATGAATAATGAGTCTAGGCCCCCACATATGTCTTTAAAAACCGCATACCCAGCTGGTCAAAGTTCTTTGGATCCTTTTGAACAGCCATTTTGTTGGTGAGCCAGTCTGCCCCTAGGGAAGCCTGGAACAAAAGGAGATTCAGCGTCTGTGAATTCGGAGCCTTGACATTCTAGTCTGCGGATCAGTGCGTGGACCAGCACACTGATCTCTCTTTCTACCTGTATGATAGTTTAATTTTAGACGCCATATTGCCATTCTTGGGCACTAGCCTTCTAAAGGACCCATGCGTTTACCTCAATAAGTTCACCTAAAATTTAAATCTCCCATTTGAGAGTTTGGGAGCTCACTCCTTCTCTCTGGGTTCCTGGACTCTTATGCCATTTCACCCGACCCCTCCCCCAGAGCTCCACATTGTACTGGGAGAGGCAACCTTTGCTCAGACCTAAAGCAATGGGTGCCAGATTTCCTTATCCTTACGTAACAAGAGAGATCATCCAGAATATTCCTATTCCAGATTAGTCCTCTCCAAACTGGACTGCATTCTGGATCTCCAGACATCAAGAAGACAAAATAGTTGTTTTCTTCTTTAAAGCCCACCTCATAATACACCCTGATACAATTTCCAACCAGTATTTTCTAAACATGTCTAATGACAATAATCACCCAGAGCACTTTAAAACAGGTTCCCAAACCCTTCCCTAGGTAGAATGTGGCTTACTAAGTTTGCATGGAACCAAAGAGCCCATACTTTGTAACAGGCTCCCAAGTGATTATTACCACCATGTCAGTTTGCAAAACACGGTCTTAACTAGTCATGTCTTGGGTATTGATTTAAAGCTTCCAATGAGGATGGAAATGAAGAATGTTTATATAGATGCATTTGAGTTTAAAACATTTAAGGGGTCAGATTTCTCTTCAAGAGACTGATGGCATTTCCTTTGTGTATATACCCAGAGGTGGGATTCCTGGATCAGATGATAGTTCTATTTTTAATTTTTTCAGGAATTTCTATACTGTTTTCCATTGTAGCCTTACTATGCACATTCCCTCCAACAGCATACAAAGGTTCTCTTTTCTGTACATCCATCAATTTTTATCTTTTGATTTTTGATAACAGCCATCCTTGCGGGGGTGAGGTATATCTCATTGTGGTTTTGATTTTCACTTCCTTGATGATAAGTCATGTTGAGTATTTTTCACATATCTTTTGGCTATGCGTGTGCATTATTTTGAGAAATGTCTATACAGGTCCTATGCTTATTTTTAAATCTGGTTATTCGTGTTCTTGCTATCCAGTTGTTTCGGTCTCTTATATATTTTGACTATTAACCCCTTATCAGATGTATGGTTTGCAAATCCTTTTTCTGTAGGTTGTCTCATCACTCTGTTGATTGTCTCCTTAGCTCTCCCAATCAACGCAATCCCATTTGCCTATCAAAGAGGAATTTTAAAAAAGGCTTCCCAAGTCTTCAACTTCTGAAGTGGACGTGCAGTAGAGAGTGCAAGGGATTTACATGTAGGAAAACCTCGATCGCTATTGTACGACTTTAACACCAGCCTCCGAGGGTTCATGGTCCAGTGGGAGACAGGCAGTAGCAACGATCACTATAAAATGTTGTAGGGGCAGGAATGAAAGCATGCAGTGGACTTAGGGGGCTCACAGAGCGGTTTACTAGGTTGTGGAGATCAAGGAAGGCTTCTGGGAAGAAGTGACGTTTCAGCTGGCTTTCTGGATCTCCTGGCCCTCATTTTCCTCATTCTGTAAAATGGGAAGACAAGCTTTATTGCCCAGGCCTGTTATGTGGATTGAATGAGTTAACCTAGCACATTACCGGCGCTCAACAAGTATTAAACAACCTACCCTCTTTTCTTTTGGTTAAGAAAACCTAAAAACTGTCCATGAAAAGGAATATAGAGAACATAACCTAGAGACAAGTTTCTCCAAGTATAATGGGGTATAAAGCAATAATGACTAATGTACCTTAACCTTCCATTCTGCATATAAAACAAAATCTCCCCAGGTGCTGCTTCCTCCATTTGGTCCTTCCTGTAATTATACGTATTTCAGAGCAAGAATTGTCTCCTCTGTGTTCTGTGCGGTGCCGGGCCCTGTTTCCAATATGCAGTTGGATGGGACGAAGTACATTTTATTTAAATTAAATTGACACCCTCACATGCACATTCTCTATTTTGCGAGTCATGTATAATCATTAATCCAATCAAGAGCCTTGTGAGGAGGTTATATTCCTTCCATTTAATTATCCTGGGTTTATAATCCATGGTCGAGGAAATCCGGAGATTGAAGCTCTCTTGTTGGCCTAATCAGTAGATAATGAAGATTTAAACGAAGGCTTCCTGGTTTCTTTTCCTTTAATAGAGATGGCAGACCATTTTTTCAGCTAATTTACTAAGAAAAATCATTTAAAAGACTTAACAATTCCTATCTTCCTGTGATAGACACATATTACATTTCACAAGTAGACCTTAGATTGCTTCTTATAAGAACAATAGATTATTTTTAAATCTGCATCCTGAAAAACAAGCCTAGATTTTAAAGTTGCAAAAAAAAAAAAAATCCCTTTACTAAGATAAAGTCTGTTTCTATTGTTTATGTTTAAGTGATTTATTTGTTATTTTTTAAGCTTCAGAAGTAGCTTCATGAAGATTTTAGGTAGCTGGGGATTTTTGGTCTTGTCTGGGTTTCTGTTTGTTGCTTTTAGCTTGTATTCTGTGACCATGTTTGTAAGATATTCCATCAGGGATAAAAGAAGCATGTTTTGTGATATTTTTAAAGCAAAATTTGCCAAGTTTCTTATAAAGGAAACACGACCTTGGATGAGCTGGAGCACACTGCAGACTGGCAATGCATCGAGTACAATGATTACTGGGGATTAAAGCTGATAGGGACCTACAGACCAATCCAGAGATTACCAGGGTTATCTTGGGATAGATACATCCCACCAATACAGGGTTCTACAAATGCTTAAACAGTTCTGAAACTTAAGTTTTGGAGATTCCACATAAAAGAAATCCAGATTTCCAACTTCTCATGAAAAATAGCTGAATCTGACAATACAATGCCTCCATTCGTGCACGATCGCTTCCGGCTGGAGCTGAGGGATGGTTACCTTCTCTAGAAGGGGCATGGGATATGGCATCAAAACACCATCCCCCTTCCCTCGTTTACTGTTCCTTGCTGCCCTGATGGCGATCGGAATTTGGAACACCAGCCCTCTCCTAACACCCTCGTGTTGCAGAAGAGGAAGTTTACCCGGGGTAAACAGAGCAAATTAGTTCTACGGCGCTCATAATGCTGCACAGTCAACAACCCAAAAGCTCAGCAGCATACAACAATAAGCGTTTGTTTTGCTCACATATCTGGGGATCAGCTGGGTGCAAGGAATCTAGGCTGGGTTTAGCAAGGGTGGTTTGGCTCTGCTCCAAATGTCACTCGTGCCCTTCTGCCACCGGCGGAGCAGCTGGGCAGCTTCTTTTCAGGAAGATGACAGCAATGGAAAAGGGCGAGGGGATCACACAAACCCTTTTAGTGTCCAGAGTCGTAACTAGCAAGGCTTCACGTCTGTCCCTCAAGTGGGCGAAGCAAGCCACCGTCTGAACTAAAGTCAAGGAGTGGGGAAACGCAGACTGCCCCTTTAATGGGGAAGACTTCAAAATCAGGGCATGGACAGGAGCAGGGGCAAGGTTAAATAATGCAAGCCAGCAACCTGATCGGCCCCCGAAGAGGTCTTCAGTCACCCATTGCACAGTTTCCATGAAGCCCCACGTCACGGCTTTGCCTTTCGTTTCTGCCCCAGAACCATCTGATTTGGAGAGAGCTGATCTAACCTTACTATACGGACGGGAACACTTGTGCAGAGCCCCTAGGAAACCCTGCCTCCTAATCCAGTGTTCCTTGCATTTCAGTCTGATGGGGAAGCACTCTTATCTGACTTGAGTGAGACAAAATGATCACTCGGTTTTGCTGATAGAATTCCAGATTTTGAAGGTTTTAACAAAGCTTGGAAGCCAATAGAGAACAGAACTACAAATCACTCATTAGGATGAGTTCTAAGTTTTCAAAGCAACCTCTTCCTTAGTAATTCTCAGAGTCGCATTTCACCTTATATAATGTATAGAAATATGGCACTCGAGACCTCCATCAGGGAAGCCCAATCATCCTACAAATTAGGCAGCCTTATTTACTTTAACTTGAAAATCTCAACAGGCTTCTCTTTCCTTTCAGAACTGCCTTTTGTCTTGTTCTCTGCTTCTAAGACTTCATGCTATACTCAGAAAGCCAATAAACCAATTGACTCTCTAATGAATGGAGGAAGGAGAAACAAAGCTTAGTAAATGAATTTTAAAATGCTTACTTGTAATGTCATTAAAAAAAATTGCCATTGGGATCCCATAATTCCTTCAGGGAAGCTCCAAACAGGTGCTCATTTTTTTCTGTACCAAGCAGTCCCCCAAAAGCCTGCAGAGCTAGGTGAGCAGTACGCCAAAGGCAGCAAGGGAAGGATTGCCATGGGGCTCTGTTAGCTGAGCCTAGAACTAGCCCCAAATGCCCAGCTCCTGGTGTCTTCCTAGGACCCTCGCCCTGTAGCATAGCTTTCTGGAGGCACTATTGTCATCCAGGCAACATCTACCTTCCATCTTGCAAAATGAAGAAGTACAAATGTGGAAATCAAAGCCCTCAAAGGTGCCAACAGTTCAAAAGCCCCAAAAGTCCCAGGCCATCTCCAATCTTAAGGTACACAATGTAGGGGTGCCTGGGTGGCTCAGTTGGTGGAGTGTCTTACTTCAGCTCATGAGTTCATGAGTTCAAGCCCCACATTGGGCTTTTGCCTGTCGTCATGACCCTGCTTTGGATCCTGTGTCCCCCCTCTCTCTCTACACCACCCCCACTCATGTGTACACACACTCTCTCCCTCTCTCTTTCAAAAATAAACATTAAAAAAAATAATAGTAAAAGTGCAAAATATCAACCTCCCTCCCCATGACACGCACATCACAGTGGTCAAACTCTTACAATGTTTTTTAAAAATGTTTTTTAACTTTTTTTTAAATTATCATTTATTTTTGAGAGAGAAGGAGACAGAGTGTCAGTGCGGGACAGGCAGAGAGGGAGACACAGAATCTGAAGCAGGCTCCGGGCTCTGTGCTGACAGCTCAAACCCATGAACCGTGAGATCATGACCTGAGTCGAGGTGGGACACTTAATGGACTGAGCCACCCAGATGCCCCTAAACTCTTTCAGTCTTTTGACCTATGAGCCCCCCCAGGCTTATGTTATTTCCATGGAGGAAGGGAGACCACGGAGGAGAGTTTTTATGTCTCTCTCTCCTCCTTCCAAGTCCAGAGTAAACTATTTTTCTTCCTCTAAAGTCTTTCCTATCCATAATATGCATATTTTGTTGACTGCTTTGCTGATTCAAGTCTTTCCCATTTAGCCAACGAGTGGGTGATGCTAGATGTTTCCGTGGTCCTTGGTTACCTCTTTATCTACTGTGAGTGCTTTGTGTTTATCGTGACTGTTCCCCAAGGAGAGTGAAGTGAATAGAGATACAAAGTTTATGTAACAGCTGGGTATTAAAGAATTCCATAAAGAGTGTCTACCTCCATGGATTTCAACATATCCTGTAGGGATGAGAAAAAGAATTTACAGATAAAGCACTTTATTATGTGCTCTCAGGGATTTAAAATCCTTTAAGTCCGCACAATCACAGCCATGCCGAAAGTTTGCATTTTCATTTTGTGGATGGGGTGGGGGGTGCTCAGAGTTGAGAGAGATGACATCACTTTCTCAAGGTCACACTTAGGAGCTAACAGAGCTAGCGTCGCGGGGGTAGAGTCGTGGGGCATGTGAAGACCTTGGACACTGCGAGGCCTCTTTGTCCTTGATTGAATTCGACAGTCTCAACTCCTTCTCAGTTCTCCTTCCAGCGCCTGTAAATCATACATAAGAAATTAAATCAAAGTTATCTCCCTCACAAAATGGTTGATTGCGCCATTACAAGCTTCTGCTTGTTTGTTTCTCCGTGGTAGTTTCTGAACATACTTTAAAGATATTTGAGAAAGCATTAACACTGCCAGGCTTCACTTTTCTTCAAGAATTCTTTAGGACAAATCGACTGATGCCAAGAAGCATAGGCTCCAGGACCAGGATACGTTTCCAATGTCTTGGTTTTGGATAATTCCAGAAGTTGTGCCAATGAGTATAAAACCTGCCTTCCTCATCCAACTGTGAGAGAGATAGACAGAGAGGGAGGTTGAGAATGCTTGTGTGCAATAGGCAGGCTTCAGAAAGGCTTGTCACACATGCTTTAGATTTCCATTTGTGCCTCAGCTGCCAGGGTGACCAGGGAAACCGATGACCAAGCTCTCCTGGGCATAGTTGCAGTAAAACTTTCACCATTGCCTCTCCTACTTTTTTTTTTTCTTCCATTAAGGATTAAAAAATGCTTTTGCAGGGAAAGTAATAAAATATAAAAGTCTGTGATTCAACAGACTTTGTCCTAGTTTTTGGGTTTAATGGGAAGTCTATTCTAAAATCTAGTATCAGCCTCTCTAGTTCTTACAGTTATTTGGTATGCTTTATGAACTTTGCACTCTCTGAATGCAATAAACAGGTTGATTAATAAGAATGGAAACACATCATCATTTGTATGATCCCCTCCCCTTGACTGTGGGCCGGCCAAGTGACTTGCTCTTAACCAACAGGATACAGAGAAGATGATGGGATGTCACTTCCATGATTACCTAACCTAAGATAGTGACTGCTATCTTGCTTGAAGATTCTCTCCCTTTTTGGCTTCGATGAAGCCAGAAGCCATATTGGAGAGGCCCCCGTAGCAAGGAACCGATAACTATGAAGGAACTGAGGCTCCCAGTCCAACATTCTGCCAGAAACTGAGTGCTGCCAGTAACCATGTGAGCTGAGAAGTAGTTATTTCCACAGTACAGCTTTGCAGATGAGATCCCAGCCCTCATGACATCTGGATTGCAGCTTTATGAGAGATCCTGAGTCCGAAGCCCCTGGCTAAGCTACAAGTGGATCCCTGACTCGCAGAAACTTTGAGACAATAAATGTGTGCTGTTTTAATCCTGTAAATTTGGGGGCAATCTGTGAACACAGTAATAAACAACCAACGCTTAGCCTTTAATACTACAAAGGACATAGCAACTACCTTTTGAACCACTAGGTCGTTAGTATAGCTTCTCTATACTGTATTTTCTCTAATACTCCTAAGAGGAAAAACAAAATTAGTGGAATTAAGTAACAGATGGAAAAATGGAGACACCTGGGTAAGCAGAAATGTTGTAAAGCACTAAAATGGATACGGACAACAGCAACAAGTGAATGCAAAACTTTGGTGTCAATTCACTGTTTGGACACTGAGATGCATTTGGGCAACGCACTGTGAATTTTAAGACCAACTGACCACTACCTTGAAGTGATGTTAGTGGGGCTCTGATGTAAATTTTTTCTGTCAATAATGCAGTTGAAAAATAAACCTGATCCTGACATTCCTTGAAAAAAAAAAAGAAAGAAAGAAAAAAGAAATGTCCTTCAGTTTTATTCAGTCCCAACCCAGAAATTCTACTCTTCCTTAAAGTTAAAATAAACACATAGATAAAAATATCTTAATGGTTAATGACCCACATACATCAGGATGAATAAACCCAAAGATGTTTGAATTCTTAACCTCTGGATTCAACAGACGGTTTGCTAGAAATGATGCTAGACCGGCTTGTGAGGGAAAAGTTTACACGTCTATTCTCAACTCTGTGGTTAGTGTCCTCATGGTAGCTTGAATTTGGCCATAAAAGGATTCTCTGCAGAAAGAGACTGGATCGTAGGTAATACCTTTGAGCCACTAAGTTACATGAAGCCTGGAACCTGCTTTCTATCTGGACCTACATCCAATCGTTGAAACAACCAAAAAAAAAAAAAAGCTCCTTATTCTTTTTGTACATTTGAGTTGGATTTTCAGTGTCTCAAACTGAATATATCTCAACTGGTGCCCATTTTGGAGGGAAAAAAATTGGAGATTTCTTCTGCCTTTTGGGTAAGTTCCAAACCACTATGTGCTCTATGCAACCTGCCTTATTCATTGCCTATTCCAAGAAAATAATTTCATGCTAGCTCACAGTTTTGATGAAAAAATATTAAAGATACTTAAAGAATAATGGAATCAGCCTTGTTTCCAAAAAAATAAACATAATTTTTTAGTACTGGAAAGTTGTAGAGCGTTGGTTTGGCATGGATATTTTCACAATTTTTTTCTCCATTCGTGGTACAATTACTTCCATACTCTCAAAGAAATGGGTAAACAAAATTCAGGAGCAGACAAAAGGATCAAATCTTCCCGTGGGAGAAGAGAGACTATAGATCTTGGCCTTGCCACGTTTTGTCGTAGGAGTTTATGAAAATGATAGCTGTCAATCTCATGTTCTACATGACAGCATGATTAACAACTTTCACTGTTATGCAGCCGGCAAAACAAAGCAAACGGGCTGCTAATTCTCCTCCAAGTGGAGACAAAGGGAAGAACTTTCTTATCAGGGAGTTAAGTGAGAGAAACGTTGAAAAAATAATTCAGAATATATTGTGACATGACAAAATAAAACCAAATTGTTTGGGCTGCTCACAGGGCTGTAAGCCTGCAGGGGAGGAAAGAGGTATGTTGAGGTAGGCTGAGAAATGCCCCCTCCAACCCCACCCTCAACCCCACCCCTCTCCAATGTGACCTTGTTACAGCAAAAGTGTGCTTGCAGATGTGATTAAATAAGGGATTTGGGAGATGGGAGAGTTGTGCTGGGTTATCTGGATGGGCCCTAAATGCCGTCACGTGTGCTCGTAAGAGAGAAGCGGAAGATTTCAGAAGGGGGAGAGAAGACGGTGAAATGCAAACAGAGCAGAGAGAACTTTGAGACACTCCACTGCTGGCTCTGAAGATGGACGAAGGGGACAGGGACAAAGGAAAACAAGAAATGCAGCTCTAGAAACTGGAAGAAAGTGGAAGCCCTGCCAAACCATGAGTTCAGCCCGGAGAAACTGACTTTGGACATCTGACCTCCAAAACCGAAAGAAGATAAATGCGTGTTGTTTTAGCTAGAACTGGAAACCACATTAAGTTTGTGGTACAACAGCCACAGGAAACTAAGAAGTTTCTAAATGATTTTTTTTCTGAATGCATACTCTTACTACGCCTTAAGATTTACAGCACATTACTCTTCAGGATCCCATCAAATGACTTGACTTTACCAGAAGAGATCATTAATCCCCTGATTGGGCAGAGAAGTAATAACCATGTTTGGTATATGCCGTTCTAAAATCCTTGAAAATATTTCTTCATGTGACAGCAATATTTGCCTCAACTGGATTTTAAGTAATGGGTCAGAAAAGGTGATTTCTTCAAAAACATCTTTCCACGTGTTCACCCTTGGTTTTGGGTCCTTGACAATGAGACACGTGAACTACCAATTTTAGAGTGTTGTTGATGTTGACTGTTAAAGCACACTGGTGAATATCTAAATCACGCCCTTAACTGTTCATTTAACTTTCAAAGGCTGTGGTACAGCTTTAACTTTTAAATGATTGAATTCCGAAAGTCGAGAGTGTCTTCTCCCATGACTCTACTTTTGCAGGTGAATGGTAGCTTTGCTTACTTACTCCAAAGGGGGTGCCAGACTCTTATTTCTGACTCCCAAGAAACAAAACAAAACATAGGAGCTACCCCTAACTTCACAGGAGACAAGTTCAGATTCCACTACTTAGCAATTCTCCTTGACAATGCTTCCCACAACTATAACTAATAATCAATTATGTAATTCCTGATATGATGTCTTTCTCCTTCAACTAGGATCCATCCCAGGAGAGGAGGTTTTATATATATATATATATATATGTCCTCACCTTCTAGCTCCTGTACTTAACATTGCCTGGCTCATAATAAGTATCCATTGAATGAATGAATACAATAAATGTAGGATAATATTGTTTTTATTGTGCTCGCTAAGTTATATGACTATTATTTTCATATAATTATATTAATATATTTATATTAACTATTACATAACTAAGAAATCTACATCATATGGCATATTCCCCACTGGAAAATAAGTCAATCTTAGTAATACACTTTAAAATAGTTTATTTATAGTCCTTGAATATTACAAGGAGGATAAAGTCAAACGTATTGCGAGTAGATACTAAATGCTCTATCACCAAACATGACATAACATAGAGAATACAACATCAGCATCCAGCAGTCTGAATATTAAAATAAAAATTAAATTTATAATTTAATATTGTTAATATTAAATTAGTATAATTACCATATAAGAGTTTTTCTCTCAAATAACTTACATATTTACATATCAAAATAAATGAGAATGATATCACATTTCTTTATATATCATAAGAGAAGAAATTATTTTATCTTTGAGATAAGTAAAGAAAGCTCCCAGAGTAAACGACTTTCAAGTTGTTGTCAAATTCTGATCAACATAATACGTATTTCATTAATAACTACTCCATAAATGTAATTGGTTGAAAATGATACAAAACGGTGCTGCAGAAGATACAAAGAGAAATAATATCATTCCTGCCACAAAGAAACTCAAATTACTCTAGTTGGAAGGGGTTCCGAAAAGCAGCCCTAGGGGCTCTATCCTTTTCCCCCAACTTCCTCCCTATCTCCCTCGGCACCCCCCATCCCTACCCTGCACACCTCCCCAAACCTACCACTGCTAGATACTAAGCAGGGTCTGTTGGTCTGGTCTGGGAAGGAACCAAAGGAAAAGATGGGCTTGTGCCGTGATATGAATGATGGTTGGAAGTAAGATAGGCAGAGAGGAGGTTTCAAGCCAAGGAAATGATTCTGAAACAAGCTACAGAAAGAAGAAAGAGTCATCAAGCGTATTGAGTAATGAAGAGGCTTATGGGACCGTACGTCTCAGTAAGGTTGTGCAGCATAAGCTGTTGAGAGAACTTCTATCCTGTAACAGCTGTTTCAAGACCTGTTTCCCCTTCCTGCCCAAGGAGAGCATCACATTCTTTGAGCCTTTCGGGGCTGGCCTCGCTATTGAGGGATGGGGCTGGAATTGTTCCAGGCTGAAAAGCTGGTACCTGGATTCGAAACAGCATTCTGCACTGCAAAAATGACACGAGCTTTGCTGTCTTGTGAGGTAAGGAGCTCCATAGCCTGTTCCCGTGCCTCCTCATGCCTCCTCAAATCTGACCAAGTTCGCCTCCTTTCCAACCCTGCCATGGGCCTCCCTCCTTTGTACCGTGGCTGCCCTTCCCTCCCTGCCCCGTTCTCACCTTGACCAAACCCTTTTCGGAAGATCTTGTATAATTTTGTAATTATTTCTTCTGTGAATGTGAGAACTGCCTAGTGAAGTCAATTAGACCTGGAATATTTTTTCAGTGATGGATTCAAATAACTTACCTTAATGACCGATCACAGGACTATTGTGATTTCCTATTGCTTATTGAGTAAGCTTCAATAAGCTATATTTTTCCAGAAATTTTTCCACTGTACCTAAATTTTCCAGTTTTTGCCACAAGTTTGCTTACTAATGTTTTTTTTTTAATTTTTTTAATGTTTATTTATTTTTGAGACAGAGAGAAACAGGGTGAGAGTGGGAAAGGGACAGAGAGAAGGGAGACACAGAATCGGAAGCAGGCTCCAGGCTCTGAGCCGTCAGCACAGAGCCTGACGCCGGGTTCGAGCTCACAAACCGTGAGATCATGACCTGAGCCGAAGTCAGACGTTTAACCAACTGAGCCAACCAGGGGCCCCACTGCTTATTAAGGTTTTAAATTTCTGGTGGTTCATTAGTAATTTTCTATTTCCTATATCTTCTAGTAACCTACCATGGTCTTATTACAGTGCTGTTTGCACACGTGTGTTCTCTTCTATTTGATCTCCTCAGAGATTTATCAAATGTATTTATTTTTTCTCTTTAAAGAACTATTTTTGGGGGCGCCTGGGTGGCTCAGTCGGTTAAGCGGCCAACTACGGCTCAGGTCATGATCTCGCGGTCCGTGAGTTCGAGCCCCGCGTCAGGCTCTGTGCTGACCACTCAGAGCCTGGAGCCTGTTTCGGATTCTGTGTCTCCCTCTCTCTCTGACCCTCCCCCGTTTATGCTCTCTCTCTCTGTCTCAAAAATAAATAAATGTTAAA
Source organism: Panthera tigris (assembly GCF_018350195.1). Taxonomy (NCBI): domain Eukaryota; kingdom Metazoa; phylum Chordata; class Mammalia; order Carnivora; family Felidae; genus Panthera; species Panthera tigris. Next base: position 206,522,585 of record NC_056667.1, on the reverse strand, counting down.
AAAAAATTTAAAAAAAACAACATTTAAATAAAGAACTATTTTTGGCTTTGTTGAGCTTTTCCATCGTACGTCTGTATTCTATTTCGTTAATTTGTGCTGTCATTTTTATTATTGGTTGCCTTTTACTTTCTTTGCATTTATTTTGCTATTTTTCTAATTTCTTATAAAGGTGCTTGACTTGTTGATTTTTAATTTTTTAAATGAATATAAGGATACAAATTTCCTGCAAAGTGCTGGTCTAACCACATCTCATAAGATTTTATGTATAGCATAGAGTTTATAAGTCAGTTTCACCTATTTTCTAATTCCCATTATAATATTTTGATATCTAGACTATTCAGAAATGTATTTCTTAATTCTGAAACATATGGGGACTTTAAAGTTATATCTTTACCATCAACCTGTATCATTTTTACACCATGAAGGGAAATAAATGTTGTAGGATTCCAAGTCTTTGATTTAACTTGTGTATTCCCTTTTGTCCAAGTATCTGTTAATTTTTACACATGTTCGATGTGTGTTTTTAAAACTGCACAAAATACAATTTGCCAAAATTCATGGGACGCAGCAAAAACAGCCCTTTAAAGGAAACTTATAGCATCAGATACATATATTAGAAAACAAGGAAGATCTAAAATCCGTGATCTCAGCTTCCACCTTAGGAGAGTAGAAAATGAAGAGCAAATTAAATCCAAAGTAAGCATAAGAAAAGCAATCATAGAGAAACAGAAATTATGAAATTGAAAATAGAATATCAATGGATAAAATGGATAAAATCAAAAGAAGGTTTTTTTAATTAATTTACTTTTTTTTTTAATTTTAAATAGGCTTCATGCCCAACGTGGGGCTCAAACTCATGACCCTGAGATAAAGAGTTGCATGCTCTACTGAGCCAGCCAGACACCCCCAAAAGCAGTTTCTTCAAAATTATCAATAAAATTGTGAAGCTTCCAACCAGGCTAACCAAGGAAAAAAAAAAAACAAGATATGAATTACTAATATCAGAAATGGAAGAAGAGATGTCACTATAGAGCACACAAGAGTTTCAAAGAATAGTACAGGAATGTTATGATTAATTCTATGCTGACAACTTTGGTAACCTAAATGAAGTGGACTGAATTCTTGAAAGGCCAGTCTTCTAAAACTCACACAAGAAATAGACCATCTAAACAGGCCTATATATAAATAAATTTAATCAATAATCAATAACCTTCCAGAATAGAAAGCTCAGATGACTTAACTGGTGAATTCTACAGGACATTTAAGAAAGAAATTTCGCCAACTCTCTACAACTTTTTTTTTTTTCAGAAGATAGAAGCAGAGGGATATATCCGAATTCATTCTATGAGGGCAGCATGAGCCTAATACCAAAATTAGGCAAAGACATTACAAGAAAAGCAAACTACAGACCACTATCCCTCATGAACAGAGATGTAAAAATCTTCAACAGAATATTGGCAACCAGTCAGGAAAAGGGAAAAACTATGGATACAGTAAAAAGATCACTGGTTACCAGGCATTAATGGAGAAGAAGGGATAAATAGAGCACAGAGGATGTTTAGGGCAGTAAGACTATTCTATGTGATAGCATACTGGGACATACATGCCATTACACTTTTGTCAAAACCCATACAACATTCAGTGTGAACCCTAGTGGAAATTCTGGGTTTGGGGTGATAATGATGTAGTAGAGACTCACCAATTGTCACAGATGTATCATTGTGGGGCAGGATGTTGAAAGTGGGAGAGGTTGTGAATTGGTGGGGACGGAAGGTCTACAATAACTCTCCACACTTCTCACTTAATTTTGTTGTGAACCTAAAATGGTTTCAAAATTAAGTCTATGGATCAGCACAGGAGCTTTGATCGGTTGGGTTTCCACCTGGGCTGGCTTAGGCAACCTCATGGTCCCCCGCTCCTGGGAGGTTACCATATTGAAACCGAAGTTAGTGTGGACACCCGATTGGCATAGCGCACTACAGCCCAGACCTCCTGGGCTCAAGCAATCCTCCTCCTTCAGCCTCCTGGGTAGCTGGGACCACAGGCATGGGCCTAGATGGGTGATGGGTATTAAAGAGGGTACTTGGGATGAGCATCGGGTGTTATATGTAAGTGAGGAATCACTGAATTCTACTCCTGAAACCAATATTACACTGTATGCTAACTAACTTAATTTAAACATTTTTTTAAAGGAGGGGTGCCTGGGTGGCTCAGTCGGTTAAGCGTCCGACTTCAGCTCAGGTCATGATCTCTTGGTTCATGAGTTCAAGCCCCGTGTCAGGCTCTGTGCTGACAGCTCAGAGCCTGGAGCCTGCTTCAGATCTGTGTCTCCCTCTCTCTCTCTGCCCCTCCCCGGCTCACTCTCTGTCTCTCTTTCCTAAAAATAAACATTCAAAATTAAAAAAAAAATTAAGGGGAAAAATATAAAAAGTAAATTTAAAAAAAGAAAGAAAAATTTAAGTCTACAAAAAAAAAGAATGTATATTTTGCAGATGGGTGCAATGCTGTCTTCAGATGTGTAGGCCTTTTGTTAATTACGTTGTTCAGATCTATATCCTCGTTCATTTTTTTTTTTGTCTATATATTACAAAATAACACACACACACACACACACACACACACACAAGCACGTATTTCACCTTGATTTTTCGGGTATCTTTGCCCTCAGTGATGCATCCCACCATTATTGGAAGCAGAAGTTTGTGCTGTGACACTTTCCTCATAAATCTATGCTATTCCCTTTTTCCTTCAAACAAACCTAGTCATCCTATCAAATTCCTACTAAGCCTTCAAGACCTTCCTTTAGGCTGACGTTTCCTAGACCGCTTTCCTGACTGCCTAGCACAGACAGTGACTTCCGCTATTGTACTAATCTACACTCTAGTATTGTATTATTTACCTCCTCAAGGGCAGAACTTTATTGTGGCAAGCACCTCGAAAGTTTACTTTAAATACTATACCCTCAACAATTGCTTGCAGCATAAATGCACGATAAAATTCATTTCGCAGAATTATAATGGAAAAAGGAGAGATTTGGCTTATCTCACACCTGAATCCTTTCTCCTCTTGATGTGGAGCTCAGATTTCTATGGTTTCTGTCACTTGTATTTCTCCTACTCAAATACAGAATTGTATCATTTCTAAGCTGGGCGACCAATAGCAATTCTGCCTCCTGCTCAGGTCCAGAAGAAAAGCCCACCTGGAGAGAGGGTCCCCAAGGAAATGTATCAGGGCACCTCAGCAGACATGTGAGGCTGTCTCAGATGTCCCAGCTCCAACAGAGCTCCTGGCTGAACACAGCCACTTGAGTGTTCCTAGCCAGCCATATGAAGGCAGAAGATTCCAATTAACTTCAGAATCATGATAAATAATAAATCATTGTTTTTTCAGTCTACAGCTATAGCAATAGCTATGGGGAATACCCCTGTGTCACTCTGAATGATTGAAGCCAAAAGAAATGTAATAAAAGCCTTACTTTTACCAAAGCATTGGGAAAGCAAGGTAAAGCCCCAACTCAGGGACACCTCTTGGACTATCAAGTCCAAGGATATGGGTGTACCTCAGAATTGTGATCCAGATGCCAGGAAGCTTTCGAGCCTGCTACCACAGTGGTTACCACAACTGCCTCTTTATCCTCAAAGCTGGTTTCTGGCCCTGGATCTTTGGATCAGACCTCCCCGACTGCCTGCACACGCTCACATCGCCACTGTCTTGCTTCCCGGCCGCCACAACAGCTGGAAGATGGCCGGCACGTTACCACTGCCCCCCAAATCTCACACAAATGTTTCTAATTGCATGCATTGCATTATCTCCAGAATCCTGAACTCAAGAGAGTTTTAAACATGTAGGTTTTAGCTTTTCAACCTCAAAGGCTAGCAGAGAAGTACATTGGATAATGAGAGAAGTCTAGTATCTATGACCACAGTCCTCTGACCCTGCATTTAATCAGTATGACACATAGGAATGACGCACTATTGGGAGTCTGACAAATACGATTTCCTGCCCTGGCTCTGCTGCTTATTAGGTGTCTGACCTTAGTGTCCTTGTCTGAACCTCAGTGTCCCTATCCGTAAAAACGGGAGTGGTTTTCAAGAACTTACCATAGTTTTCATAAAGTTCCTGATAAAATGCCTGGCACATAGTAGGTACTTAGTGACTGATGACAGTTATTAATGGAGGAAGAATAAGTGAACAAAACATTACAGTATGCAGAGGATTATTATTTGATCATGCAGAAGGGACAGCTAACAGACTATGAGGGAAGAAAAAGCATCCTTTCAGAAGGTGATTTCTCGTCTGAATATTGAAATACGAGCACAGCCAGGTAAAAAATGGAGCGCAGGGCACCTGTGTGGTTCAGTGGGTTAAGCGTCCAACTCTTGATTTTAGTTCAGGTCATGATCTCATGGTCGTGGCATTGAGCCCCATATCGGGCTCTGCGAGGAGTGTGGACCCTGCTTGGGCATCTCTCTCTCCCTCTCTCTGTCTCTCCCTGGCTCATGTTCTCTCTCTTTCTCTTTCCCTCTCCTCTCCTCTCTCTCTCTCTCTCTCAAAAACAAATAAACTTATTTTTTTTAATTTTTAAAAAAATGTTATTGGGGAAAATTGATGGACTATGATGTTTCTCTCCGGGTTCACTATTTTTGAAAACTGACCTCTGTGCTTTGGAGCCAAAATATAAACAAGAAGAAAAAGTTTGGGATAAAGAGGAACAAATAGCTTTATTGCTTTACTGGGAAAAAGAGGCTGCCGCAGACCATGGCCTTCAAAAACGACAAGTCCCCCAGGGAAAGGGACTGGGGGAGGGGGGCAGTTAATAGGGAAATACAGGATCTAGCCAGTTTTGATGGGAATTGTATACATGCTACCAGCCTCCTTCCTCATGTCTTTAGGGTGGTACCGGGTTCCTGAAACAAAAGGCTAAGAAAGGAAGAGTTTTGCAGAAGAGAGGAAAAAGGTCACTTAGTTTAAAATCGATCTTTGCTGAAGCATTAGAAGCAGCCATTGGAAGCAGCCATTTTGATTTTTGCTCAACTTTATGCTTTTACGTGGTTTCACCGCCCATGACTCTACAGATAGGACTAGGACTCCAATGGTTCTGTGCTATAGATCTAGAACACTTCATTAAAAGGGTATTTAATTTAATGTCATTAGCCTCTAACTTTCTCCTTTTTGTCTTTCCTTCTATGTGGTACACTGGAATGCAGATTGGATAAGCAGTATACCTGGGTAGCATTCTGAGCTTTGCCACCAAGTAGATTTTACTAACTAGCTGATCCTGGACACAACACTTAGTTTCTGGGCTTCTGCTTCCTCTTCTAAAAACAAAAACATTAACAATGTTTTTAAAAAGCAAAAACAAACAAACATGACTTAGATAATTTCCATGGCCATTTCCAGCTTTGAAAGACTCTGAAATGACTTGATCCATTTATATCCAAGCACAGCCCAGCAGTTGTTACCAGTTGACTTATCATCCATACATTAGGCGCTCTACCCCTGTTCAAACTGTGAATCCAACAAGCGAATACACATCCAACAACTGAAATAAAGCCTATCAAGTAGATTTCCATACCAACCACTAGGTTTGGCCTTCATGGACAAACTTCAAACTGATCAACATTGGTTGGATAAATCTTGGAACCAAAGGAAGCAGAAAAGGGTAGTGAAAACCTGGTGCCTTTATGGAATATTTTATTGAGCTTTAAGAATCATCCTCATGTGCTTTCAAGTAGTTTCCAATTAAGCATTTCTTCAATGGAAGACAGGATATGTGGCAGGCGTCAGAAAGGCCTTTTGTTAATGTGAACTTGGGGCTTTGTGCACGTGATGATGCCAATCGTACCCTTGAAAAATATACAAAAGTACTTCGACTTTATTAGGATTTTTTAGACTAGTTGCATAACAACTCTCCTATTGCTTTTAACATTTCTATAAACACAGCGATTTTACTTATTTTTGTCCCTCTAGCAAATAAACAAATAAGGAGAAAGGGGAAAATATTCATTATTGGCTTAGAACAGAAACACACTTTAAAGCTTACACATGAGAAATTGCTAAAAGATAAAGCTATGAAAAATCCTAATCTAGTCATATTAATGAATTCTTGTTTTCTAGTATTAATAAATTCTAATGAGCATGCTGGGAAAAACAAAAGCCCACTAGCTTTCATTTGAATAGATATCCCCAAGACCAGTCAGTCCGCCATTTTTGTTTTGGGCTTCAGAAATGCATGCATAGTGTGTAGTGCTTTCCTTTCTCTGCCTTATCCCTTTTCAAAAATGGAGCTTTGTGCAATGCTATTATATTTCTATTTCACTTCTTTTTACCACAGCGAGAGCAGAGGCGAACAGAGTATATGCACAGGAAATGGTTAGCACGAATGCAGGCTCACACAAAAACCACAGTCTTGAGAAAGGGCTGGGACTACAAAGATAGATTTTCTTAAAAGAAAAATTTCCTGAAATAAAATAGTTTATTTTTATCAATTAGATCCACCAAAAACATCTTTCTCCAATTACCTTCTGCCCACTCAATCAGGGTACGGAATTAAACCTTCGAAAAGCTACACGCATAGATTCAGTATTAACAGGCTTCTTCTGACGTTGCTTATTAGGAAGAAAAAAAAAGACACTTCCTATATCTTTTGGAAAGTAAACAATCACTTGGTATTTGTTAAGTATGTATGTGGTGTAGCATTCTCTTAACTTGATGAAGAGAATACCAAGTGATACCATGACATCTAATTGCTGTTAGCAGAATGCAGTAGTAAAAAATAACAAATTATATACACATTTAACAGAGGGCTCTACTCAACTACATAATTTGCCTAATGACTTTTTATTATAGATTTTACAGTAATGAAGATTTAGGTCTTTATGTATTAAAATATTACAGTTTTTTCTTCTATAATATCTGGGATTCTTGTATTAAGAGAGTATCACCCTATCGATGAAAAAAATAACAGTAAGATATAATCAAACTAATAAAACCCAAAACCAGTTCCTGGAAGAGACTAATAGTTAATTCCCCCTTGAGAACCCAGTTAAGGAAAAAAAGGAGGAAGTAAAAAAAAAAAAAAAAAAAAATCCAAGATGAAGAATAAGAAAAACCTGGGCACCTGGATGGCTCAGTCTGTTAGGCATCTGACTCTTGATTTCACCTTAGGTCATGATCTCAGGTTCATGGGTTCAAGCCCCACACTGGGCTCTGCATTGACAGTGAAGAGCCTGCTTAAGATTCTCTATTCACCCCTCCCCCCACTCATGCTCACCCTCTCCCTCTCTCTCAAAATAAATAAATAAATAAACTTAAAAAAAAAGAATAATAAAACCTTTAGATAAAAAGGAAGAAATTAGGGGCATCTGGGTGGCTCAATCCTTTGAGCTTCTGACTCTTGGTTTCAGCTCAGGTCCTGATCTCATGGTTCCTGGGTCCAGCCCCATGTGGGGCTCTCTACTCTGTGCTGACAGCTCAGAGCCTGCTTGGGGTTCTGTCTCTCCTCTCTCTCTCTGCCCCCTCTCCTCCCCCCACAACCCATATCCCTCACTTGTGCCTACTCACTCTCTCTCTCTCAAAATAAATAAACTTAAAAAAATCCAATTCTTCAAAAAACAAACAAACAAACAAACAAAAGAACAAATTAAATGTCAATAAGAAGAAAAAAACATGTGGGACTACTGGGTCTCTTTAACCAAAGCCATTACCAAAAAAGAAGAGGGTAATGGTTTTAAATTAAAGGCCTAAGAAACATGACAACCAAATCAATACGTCTTCAGTGATTGAATTCTGGATTGATCAAATTAGCTATAAATAAAAGGTACTTGGGGAACAGTAGGAGAAGTTTGTATGTAGTAGGTGATAAAAGTCATTAAAAGATGATTGTTGATTAAGTTTAGTGTATTAAATGATATTGTAGTTATATAGAAGAATGCCCTTACTTCTTAGACATAAATGCTGAATTATTTAGAGTTGAAGGGTCATGATTTCTTTAATTTAAAATGGTTAAATATAGCTGGGTGCTATATGGACATTTATTGTTTTCTTTTTGGTACTTTTAAGGCCCATTTAAAATCTTTTTATAATAAAATTAAAAAGAATACACACTAATGGAAAATACATAAATCGACGTGTGCATTTCTAAGGCACATGTTTCTAAAACATGGAAAAATGGGTGATATTCTTAGTAAAATATAAATTATTAAGAATTAAAAGAAAATGTGGTGGCAACTGGATGGCTCAGTTGGTTAAGTTTCTTATTTCAGCTCAGGTCATGATCTCACCGTCTGTGAGTTTGAGCCCCGCGTCGGGCTCTGTGCTGACAGCTCAGAGCCTGGAGCCTGCTTCAGATTCTGCTTCTCCCTCTCTCTCTGCGCCTCCCCCCACTCACATTCTGTCTCTCAAAAATGAATAAATGTTAAAAAAAAAAAAAATTTTTTTAAGAAAATGTGTAAATCTTTTTTTTAATGCTTATTTTCGAGACAGAAAGAGAGAGACAGAGCGTGAGTGGGGGAGGGGCAGAGAGAGGGAGACAGAATCCGAAGCAGGCTCCGGGCTCTGAGCTGTCGGCACAGAGCCTGACACAGGGCTCGAACTCATGAACTGTGAGATCATGACCTGAGCGGAAGTCGGATGTTTAACAGACTGAGCCACCCAGGTGCCCCAAAATGTGTCAATCTTGAGTAGGCCAATTATGATAGAAGGGATTTGAAAGTGATCATAGATCTCCCCTTAAAAATGCACCAGGACCAGCTGGATCCACAGCTGGGTTCTATTTCAACCTTTGGAGAGCAAATGATCCCAACGTTATTTAAATCAGTGAAGTCCATGGAAAGGGACAGAAGTTGCTCCAATCCACTTTAGGAAGCTAGCAAAATCTTCCCCGCAACATGTAATAAAGTTCCTTCCAAAAAAAAAGAAAAGAAAGAAAAAATGGCCAATCTCACTCATGCATATAGATACAAAATTCTCAATAAAATGTTAGGAAACAGATTTATTTTTATATTGCTCTCTTTAAAAAATAAAGGAAATAATTATGTTATAATTTTGACACATGTCAAGGTGCATTTTTATGAGATTAGTGGATGTCTGAGGTTATCAATACCTCGGAGAGGAGGGGGAGAAAATCAAAATATCTAGAAGAGTAAAGTAAACGCAGGGTCTAACTATGCCTGGAAGAAATTGAAAAGTTCCCATTCTATACTTGCTAATCATTTCCTTCTTCCTCATATCAAGCCAAAATCTGCCTCCAAATAATTTTTACAGATGGAGAAATGAAGGTCCCGGGACATTAATTCCCTAAGGCTAGACTACAAATTAAAGCCAAAGCAGGATAAAGAACCCAGAGAGTGGTTTCCGGTTTAAACTGTTCTTTTCTTTCAACCATGTGCCTCTCTTTGACATATGCACGCCCCCCCCCCTTACAAGGATTCCAGTGGATTAACAGTGCTAGAACACTGTACTGCATGTGGATTGTGGGCAAAATGCACAGCCTGGCAGAGAGCTGCGCATTCAAATCATATTATCTTCAGTGTAATTTTCTCCCAAGGAGGGATCTGTCTTGTAAACACAGTAACAAATCCATATCAAATTTAATATCGTTGCCCATAAACAACATGGAGGCACTCAGCTTTGTGAAATGGCTCTGGCAAGGAGTAATGGATCCCCATAAAAATCACACCTTTCAAACCATATTTTACAATACTGATACTTTCTTTACTTGTTGCTGAATAAGACAAGTTGTATCCTTTTAGCAGACAAATGAAGTTATTTTAATTTACCTAAATGTATCAGGGCAAGCCACCTGTTTCTTTGGACTTGTTTTCCTATTATAAAAACACAGGATAAATACAACTTTTCCTCAATTGGGAATCATAAATGAAGTGTTGATACAGTATTAGAAAATCATTTTAACCTGGACATTTGTATTCCTACGCCTTTGTCCTTCTATTAATAGCAAAATACTCCTCCTAATTTCCATGTTATCAAATTCCCTCTCAGCTTTCTCTATGCACGGGGGGAGGGGGAGGAGGGGGGGCAATATTACCCGCACGTATTTGCCTTTTAGGATGAATGATTTGAGAATCAAATGATATAATGAGTATACTTTGTAAATTGTACACATTAGACAAACTTGAAATAGTCAAGCCTCCGGACATGCTGATTGATGTCCAGGTTGATACCCAGGGTACTGGACTTGGTATCACTTAGGAAAGGTGGTTCAAGGCCATGGGATTAGTGCAAGGGATATTTGTTTCTGCAATCAGTTAGTATCAAGACTTGAACTGACACCCAGTTCTTCAGACGCCTAAACCAATGACTAAATTTTCACACCACTACACCGCTAGATGTTTGGGGAAAGACAGTACAGTTTTCACATTTATACTTCTTTGGTTACGAAAAATGTCCTTTCCTTACAAGGAAATCAGCTTTGGGCAAAGTCATGGAGAGGATGACAGGTGAGGGCTATGGACAACTTCACGCTTTCAGTTGTAGAGAGCTTTGAACCAGGGCAGATAATTAATGCTTACTGCCTCTTAAGAAAGCCACTGATGCTTCTGAATAAGGAGGAAAAGTGCTTGAGCTTTAAAGAAGGGAAGGAAGGAAGGGAGGAAAGTAGAAAGGAAGGAAAGATGGAAAGGAGGGAGAGAGGAAGATGCAAATTCCGTAGTATTTTGGACTTTTTTTTTTTTCAATATTAGAGCCATAAGAATATAAAATATGAACACAGGTCCTAGCTGATATATTCCATTTCCAAAAGCTTACCTCCCACCCACTAATGTTTTATAAGTCAGTTTCTCTGTTACAAATTAAGCCAAACGGCACAGACCATTTGTTTACCTCTAGGCTCCCATGATTTATGGTAACACCCTGCTTGTAGCTGATATTCCATAAATGTCTGTTGAGCGGGGCTATTTCTTTCTGATTGAATGGCTTGCTCCATGCCAACCCAAACAAGGAGGAGACTTACAACTCGATAAAACTTGATTGCAGCCTATGCATCCTAAATACTAAAAACTAGAGAATGTAAAAGCTTAAATTTGAGGTCATGGAACAAAATTTGCTACCGCTGATTCCTAAAATGCCTCTTCTGTGAATTTTGTTTGGGAGCACCCATCTGGAATTACGATCCATCTGAAATTATAGACAATGAGGCAAAAGATCAGTGGGCTGAACAACCCCATTTTACAATGTGCTAACACACAAATGAAATAATGTATCATGAAATTGTATTCCAAGCTGTAGCACACTATGGGATTAGTGGACATTATTACATAATAATGGATCAATATTGTAATATATGGATTATATTATTGTTGTAATTCATGAAATCCCAGAGTCATTGGTTTGCGTGAAGATAGTGTCTTCAGAGGGGCACCTGGGTGGTTGAGTCCGTTAAGCATTCGACTTCGGCTCAGGTCATGATCTCATGGTTCATGAGTTCAGGCCCCGCGTCGGCTCCCTGTGCTGACAGCTCGGAGCCTGGAGACTGCTTCCGATTCTGTGTCTCCCTCTCTCTCTGCCCTCTCCCACTCATGCTCTGTCTCTCCCTCAAAAATAAATAAACATTAAATAAAAGTTAAAAAATAAAGATACTGTCTTCAGAATGCCCCTGATATCCAAAGTGTTCTTTGTAAAATGGTATCCTGCTCACTGCAAAGGTTCTTACGAGAAACAAATGTACTAATGTCTGATTACATGTATTGATACATGTATCAAATTATTACAGGAAAGATTTAAAAACTCATCACTTCTCTATGACTCTAGTAACAATGACATTTACCGAAGTCTCTGTGCTAGGTTCTTTTGAAGAAAGTTACGCTGACTTACAGAAGCATCAGTAGCCTGTCATTATCCCTGCTTTTCAAGTAAGGAAACTGAGGTTTAAAGAGTTTCTATGACTTGCTGAAGGAAGAAGGAAAATTGGGATTTGAGGCAGTCGGAGTCCGTAGCATATGCTTGTAACCACTATTCTCGATACTGGATGCCACTGAAGATCCACTTGTTTTATTAATGAACTCTTCTCTGAGAAACGGGAACCACGATGAGCATGTTTCTGTATTGATATCTCTTAATTAAAAAAAAATTAATTGTTTATTTTTGAGAGAGAGCACAAGCGGGGCAGGGACAGAGAGAGAGGGAGACAGAAGATGCAAAGGAGGCTATGCACTGAGAGCGGGAAGCCCGATGCGGGGCTCAAACTCACGAATCGCAAGATCACGACCTGAGCTGAAGTCGGACACTCAACCAACTGAGCCCCCCACGCGCCCCTGTGTTGGTATCTCTTAAAAGGAAATAGTGCAGGAGCAGAACGCAGCAACGTGAGGTGATTGAAACAAAGTGGAAGGGGGAAGATGAAGTCCAAACAGAAATGTGAACCAAGAAACCTAACACAGTCCACAACGTTTCTTGTTCGTTTTTTTTTTTTTTTAGTTTTGAATTTGTATTAACTCTGTAGCCGTGGCCCTTTTCTCACCCTTAATTTTGTATAACGTATTATTTTGTTTATTTGTGATAGGTGATTATTATACATGTGATACAAAACCCAATAAGCACATAGGGTATATAGTATAATACAGGGAATATAATATAATATAATATAATATAATATAATATAATATAATAAATATAATAAAATAAATATAATATAATAAATATAATATAATAAATATAATATAATTAATATAATATAATATATATAAATTATAAATATAATAAATATAAATATAATAAATTATAAATATAAATATAATATAAATATAATAATTATAAATATAATAAATTATAAATATAAATAAATATAATAAATAAATATTATATATATTATATTATATTATATTATATTATATTATATTATATTATAATATATATTGCAACCTATTATATTATAACATATTATGTTATATGTCTCCCAGCTGTCAACTTCCCCTTTCCAGAAGCTACAACTGTAATCTGTTTCTTTTGCAACCTCGACTACAGTGAATTTCAGGACATTTCATCACCCCAAAAAAGAAACCTTTTATCCATTAGCGGTCACTCCTCATTTTCCTCCAAGCCACTGTAGCCCTACCTAGGCAAGCACTAATCTACTTTCTGTTTCTAGATTTGCCTATTCTGAACGTTTTGTTAAAAAAAAAAAAAAAAAAAAAAGGTATCATAAACATATGGCCTTTTGTGTCCGGCTTCTTTCACTCAACAAAGCATTTTCAAGGTTCATCCATGCTGCAGCCCATATCAACACTTCATTTTTTTTTCAAGGTCAAAAAACTTTCCATTGCATGGGTATACCATATTTTGCTTAGCCATTCATTAGCTGGTGGACATTTGGGTTGTTTCCACTTTTTAGCTGTTATAAATAATGCTGCTGTGAACATTGTTGTATAGCTCTTTGTGTGAACAGATACTTTCGTTTCTCTAGGACTGGAATTGCTGGGTCACGTGGTAACTCCATGTTTCACATTTTGAGGAAATGCCCGACTGCTTTCTAAAGCAGCTATACCATTTTACATTCTCGCCACCGATGTGCCAGGGTTCCCGTTTTTCCACATCTCCAAACACCTTTTTTTCCATGCTTTTCATTATGGCCATCTCCGTGGGTATGACATCTGAGACTTGGATTTCCATTTCCCTACTGACTAATGGTGTGGAGCTTGCATATTTTCTTTGCAGAAATGTATGTTCACCTCCTTTGCCCATCCTTCCGTTAGGCTCCTTGTCTTTTCGTTGTTGTGTTACCTTGATTCTTTGTTGTTTTTTTTAAGACCTTATTTTTTAGAGCAGTTGTAAATTCATGGCAAAATAAAGCAGATACGAAGATCCCGCCCCCCCCCCCACCCCATGTTCATAGCTGTCACCATTATCGACATTCCCCACCAGAATGGTACACTGGTTACAACTGGTAACTCTACACTGACACATCACAATCAGCCCAAATTGGTAGCTTACATTAGGGTGTTCATGGCATTTTCATAGATTTGCCTCTACAAAAAACATCTTAGGCAAACCTCTCCAAGGAACTGAGAGATTGGTGACTGCCAGAGACTCAGAGAGTCCCAAATAAGCAGACCCGAAGGCATGTTCCTGCAGTTAAAGGTGTGTGTGTCTATGCCGTGGCCAGGGGGAGACACTCAGTTCTCTGCCCTTGGCATCCAGAAGGGGACACGACTAAAACCTACATGACTGTCGAGGGCTTAGGAATATCCCAGTGTGCACTGTTATTGAAATGTCTTGAGTGTAAAGGCCACTTACAGCCACCTTCCTTCTAGTGTGACCCATGGGATGCACACCATACAGGGTAGGTATTAGAGCAAATAGGTACTTGTTCATCAACTTTATTCATCAAATCTCCTCACATCCATGCTCTGGGTTGATCCTCTGAAGCTTGAGAAAGTAAGATTCTTAGTAATAAAAATACAAGTGATATTCTGTTACTTGATATGGTTGCAGTTGAAGAACGGGTTGTATAGGTTACTTAGGGTTTTAGATCAGTTCAGCGAGTTGCCCTTCCCTTCCAGCACACATTTCTCTCCTCCTTTCTGTCTTTCCAGGCCTCAAGCACTCTGACCTCTCTGACTACACCAGCTTATCTAAGCTTAGCCTCAGGAAAGTCATCCAGAAACTGCTATTTATTGAGCGTCTACTTTGTGCCACGCAGTGCTCTGAAAAATCAGGGACAAAGACTAGCCATCTGTTCCTGGAAAGTCCCAGTGTATTTAAAAATGCTTGACATATTATCTCTCTAGAGAGAAGGTGCATTTAAAGGGATCAACACAGACCACACTTGTTAGGGGAGAACGTCGTTGGAAGGAGTTATCCCCCCAGAGATCTTCATTTGCCACCACAGAGGCAACTGCCTTCTTTGCTTACCTTTAACCGTGACACTGTTTGCATATGTGTCCAGCGATGTGAAATCACATAACTCGAGACCCAGTCTTTTCTTATGAAGGGTACTACAGAACCAACTGACATTTCAGATGGTTCTTTCCAAATCTTACAGTCTCTGCCCACTTTGATTTCTAGAATGTGCTTCAATGATGCCCAGTCAGTACCTCTGATTAACTAAATCCCATATAGCTGAGAGCTGACTCAAGTCCATTTGTCAGCTGCTCAAGAAGTTTTTATACCCAAGTGCAACCTTGTGTTAAAATTATATACGGGCTCTGGAAACATGTCAGGATCATGGATCTAGAAAAGGCTGTTAAGGAAAACCTAAATTCTTAGGAGTGGTTGTCCTGGATCTCTCCAGAGGAGTATCCTAGAGGCCAGCACTGCTCATCTACCCAGCCAGCCCCAAACTGAGTGGAAGAACTATTCTGGGGGCGACTCAAAACGAGAATTCTTAGTGGACTTTAGTCAGCTGGCTGGAGACAATTTGCAGACCAGAGTGTGTGGCAAGAGTGGGAGCAGAAAAACAAGTGTTAAGACCACCCCGTTACTGACCACCCTACCTGGTCACCCCACGAGTCAGCTCTAGCCCCCTCACCCTATCAAACACCACCCCCACCAAGCCTCTTACACTACATTACCCTGCTTTGTTGTTGTCGAGCTTCTATGATCTGAAATGCCCTCGGTCACCACTTACATTCGTTTATTTAACTCGGTCATTTGCTGCCTCCCAGCCTTAACCCAAAAATCCTATCAGCCCCACACAGCCTTAGAGTAGGCCTGATAAATCCCCCTCCTCGTCCCCGGTTTCCAGAACGGTAGGAACCGGCACAGAGTGGGCGCTTAATGAATACCGGTTGAAGGCACGTATGAATTTGTAAGGCCCTGAGGAAGGACTTTGGGCAAAAAAAAAAAAGACTTCTAAAGGCTGGCTCCTGCGAGGCTGCGGAGCTCAGAGCCACCAGACCCCTACTGAGCCTCTGACCCTTTGCTGAGAATGGAAGGACCATCGGAGCTGCGCCCGCGCCCATTCGCCAGCTTCCGAAGGTAGGGACCGAATCAGGAAAGGCGGCCAGAGCTCCAGCCCCGCCAGGAGCCTCCGAGTGGGGGCGAGAGGCGTGGGCGTGGGCGGGCCCCGCCCGGGGCCCCGCGGCGGCCGCCCCCCGCCTGCCGATCCCTCGGGCGACGGGGACGGTCCCGGCCGGCCAGCTGGAGCCGCCCCACGCGCGCCCCGCGGCCCCCGCAGCCGAGACGCCGCCGCCGCCGCCGCCGCCGCGCCGGGGCCGCTCGCCGAGTTGGCTGCGCGCGCCCGGGGGAGCGCAGAGTTTGCAAAGTCGTCGCGAAGCTTCGGCGGAGGGAAGGGGGTGGGGGAGTGGGGGTGCGCGCGCGAGAAACCCGCCTCTTGCGAGTAGAGCGAGGAAGAGGGGGGGAGAGGCTCCGAGTTCCGCTTCCTGAACGGCGGGTGGGTAGACGAGGTTGGCGCGGGGAAGGCCGGCGGGACGCGCGCTCCGGGCCCCCGCGCGAGCGGCGCGGCAGGCGATGGCCGGCGAGCGGACCCGCAGGTTCACCCGGAGCCTGCTGAGACCCGGGCAGGCGGCCGAGCTCCGGCACAGCGCCGCGTCCGCCGCCGCGGTGGCCGTCAGCAGCCGGCAGCAGCAGCGGGTGAGTGTGGCGCGTCCTCCGCGCCTTCCCGCGCGTCCCGGGGCCCCGAGCCCGGCCTCCCCGAGCCCCCGGCGCGCCCACAGCCCCGACCCCTCCCGCGCCCCCTCCGCGAGGCAGCGCCACCGACGCTTCCCGGCCAAGGGCGCGCTAGGGGGACCGGGGACCCTCGAGCGCAGCGTGGGAGAGGATGCGTGTGGGTTTGGGGGGGGGGGGCTGGGGAGCCGGCGGGAATGCCTCCCCAGTCACCCCGGCGCCAGGTCGTGGGGGTGCCGGGGACCCTGGCGGCGGGGGAGTCTACGGGAGAGAACCCTTCGGGCCACAGGTCTCTGCGTCTCCCTCGCCACCGCGACTGGTGCGCGGCGAGGAAAGGATGTGCCCCGAGGTCCTCGCTCCAGCTGAAGCCGGGAGCTCCGCGTTAACGCTGTCGCGGAAATAAATGGCCTGCGCCCGGTCCTCCCTCCACGCGGTTAAAAAGCCACAAACCACTGTACTCCTCCAGAAAGGGCCCGGGTGGGAGGCGGGGGGGGGGGCGGTGGGTACCGCCTGGAGGAGACGTGGGTCATTAAGCATCGAGTGGTTTCTGGTGTTTTTCTAAGATGTTCACGGGGTTCTCCCGCCAAGATCGCTTTACTGGTTACTTCCTTGTTGAAATGCCTTCTAAGTTCTGGGTGATTTCCGCGGGAAATCCCTGGGGCAACAGCCAGCCTTTCCGTCCGATACCCAAATCGTATCCCTATCTCTCCCGATGCTCATAAGCTCCAGTAGGTGTCACACTCTGGGGTGGAAGTGTCAGGAGAGAAAAATCAACGCGGGGGGGAATGGGGAGCGAGTGGGAACCGCGTTACGGTAAGACGTGGGCTCACCAGCCGCACCGTTGGCCTGCCTCTTGCTGGACCGGAATCCCACGCTGTGGGTTTCATTTTCCTTATTGCCAGGAAATATCATTAGGAATTAAATGGCTTCCTTTAAGAGTGTCAAAGAAAGTGTTACTCTTGCCAGTCACCCATGAAGAGGGAGCCAAGAGTTGCCCAGAGCCAGTTCCCACAGCCAGGACTTTTCTCCAAAGCCAGAGGTCGGAAAGTTGAACGGAAGCTAATTGCCTGGCAGAGGGAAGGGGCATCAGATGCCCAAACTGGTGGGGGTGACTGGAGTGTGGCCAGGGTTGGTGGCCAGGGTGCCTTTTCTTTCACTTACCAGTGGCTGTAGCGCACAGTCACCCAGAGGTGATTCTGACTGTTGGCCATCGCCAGGCCAGGGACCCCCCCCCCGATGTTCTGATAGCAGCATGCACATTTTTCGGTGGAAAGGATAAACTGCCCCCCCCCAAATGACGTTTGGGGGTGGGAGGGGGGAAGGTTCAATTCGAGTAAAGGATACAGTCAGAAAATCTTGAAGCAGGCATAGAAAATAATTTTTACTATGGAATGATCATTCAGGTGTGTGGATTTGTCATTCTCTGCCGTTTACTTTATGATTACTTCTCAGCTGATTCTGAATCACTTGATTTCACTGAATCTCCAGAATGATCTGGTAGAGAAGTGCAGAGAAATAATTGGTAGGGTGCATTTTGAGTAAACAACCCTAGATGTTGTTTTTGATGTTTGTTCTGTTTTTAGGTGGGTTCCCCTGAGGTTTGTAGCACTGGAATGTCTATAAAGAATATGTATCCTAGAGACTTTTCTATCTACGCACATTACCGTCTCCAAATTTATGTCAGATTTGAAATCCTAGGGTATCTTGTCAGAATGAATAAACTCAGTGTCTTAAAAAGGGCCGGGGAGGGGGTGATGCATTGGCAAAGGTGTCCCTGCTCCCCTCCCCTCACTTCAGCACCTTGGCCAACACTCCTGAATTAGCTTTTGCCAAGACTTTTCACGGGATGTTACACATCGAATCAGGCAGTTTGGGCAGTGATTCTGGCAGCAAGAAGACACGTGCTTTGCATTTCATTCTATCAGATAACTCTTAAAGGGAACCAGGAAGGGGATGAGTTCTCTGATTTGGCACCCAAATTCAGTGGGCACAGCATCCCTTTTGAACCTAAAACCTTCTAATTGGACTGTGTGGAGACTAATCCTGGCTTATGTGATCCAATCCCTTAAGATCCTTTATGTTTGTTGCTTCGAGTCCTCAAATCCTGGTTGTCAAGGGAGAATATTAATAGGATAGAGGAGGAAGATTATGGGTAGCCCTCTTCAGTACAGTCAAGTAGCATTGTGTGTATTCGAGGAAGCTGTCATCTATTGAAGAACATTTGAGAGACACTAGAAAGTCCTGTTGAGAAAAACTGTCTCACCGCTAGATTCATACAGTGTCCTTTCCAAAGTCCCTGTTTGGGGGACCAAAATCCTGCAGAATGTTACAGAGAGATTGTTGTAAGGTTGGAGCACTGCTTCGTCCAATGAGAATAGGCAAGTTTCTTAGATTAACAGGGTAGTTGTGAGTTGTGGACTGAGAGTGGGATACACACACACACACACACACACACACACACACACACGGCAAGAAGGCTTCAAAATGTGTGCGGCTTATGGAGAACACAGAGCAGAGAAATGCTGAGTGAGAACAGCTGACCAGGGGCCCAAGTTTTAAGGCAGTTGCTGGGGAAAGTACGGGCATGTGCCAGAGCAAACTTGATTTCGGTTTTAACCCAAGGCACTGTGGCAGGCTCATGTGCAGGCAGACTCCTAGCCAGGACCAACCTTATTCTGCATCCCTCTTAAAAACAACGATGAGAAGATACCTACCCTCCCATGCTCACTGAAACATTTTCACGATAGCCAGGATACAGAAACATGCCTGAATGTCTGTTGAAGGATGAATGGATAAAGGAAATGTGTGTATATACATATATAGTATATATATATTATATATGTAATTTTTATATATTACATTATAATCTCTATCCCACACTTAAAAAAAAGAAAGAAATCCTGCCCTTTGAGAAACTGGTTGGATCTAGAGGACATTATGCTCAGTGAACAAGTCAGACACAGGAAGACAACTATGGCATGAATTTACTTACATATGGAATGGAAAATGGCAAAGCTCATAGAAGCAAAGAAGACTATGGTCGTTATGGGGTGCCGGCAGTCAGGGGTGGGCCGCAAATGAAGAGATGGTGGTCAAAGGGTTCCACATTTCAGTTATACAAGATGAATGAGTTCTGGAGATCCAATGTACGGCATGGTGATGACGTTTGACAACAATGGATTGTATACTTGAAAGTTGCTAACACAGACACACAGTGGTAACTATGTAAAGGTGATGGTTAAGTTATTTATCTTCATCTGTGGTGATTTTCACAATGTAAACCTGTCTCAAAACCTCAAGTCGTACTCCTCAAATATATACAGTTTGATACGGCAAAAACAACTCAGTGAAGTTGTTTAAATGGAAGAAAGCGATCGTAATAACACATAACCGTTATGAACAAAAGCCATATATTTTTAAAAGAGAAATAGTTGCTCCTCAGTCATCCTAAGTTTTTTTTCATGGAAAACAAATGAATCACAACTCATGCCAAGGCCAATCTGAGGATCAGGTAGAGTTTAAGGAACTTTCCAGACACTCCATGCATGGTAGTCCCACAAAGCAAGCTTCTTTAGAGCAGACTGTCAGTTCAAAAATGATTAGAAACATTTCTCCCATGTCAGTGGGAGAGTGTCTTATTGAGTGTTTTATTACTTTTATTACTTAAATATACATACTGTATTTAACCAAAGCTGTAATGCCACTAATTAGAAATTCTTTATAGGAAGCTATTCTTTTTTTTAAATTTTTTTAATGTTCATTTATTTTTGAGTGAGAAAGACAGAACACGAGCGGGGGAGGGGCAGGGAGAGAGGGAGACACAGAATCCAAAGCAGGCTCCAGGCTTCGAACTGTCAACCCAGAGCCGGATGCGGGGCTTGAACTCGTGAACCACGAGATCATGACCTGAGCCGGCCAGACGCTTAACCGACTGAGCCACCCAGGCACCCCTCTTTTAAAATCTATGAAGTGTATTTGTGTTTTTGCATGAATTAGTTCATTTAGACAGCTTTCTACAATTCATTAAGCTATGAACCTAGGATCTGTACATCTTTCTGCATATATATTTGGTAGCACTTCAAAAGAAAAATACTTCTAAAAAATGTAGAGATGACTTTTCTGCTAATACCACGTCAGGTCTGTCACTTGGAGACAAATGGAGCTTTATTTGCGGAACGTGACTGGGTGAGTCAGAGAAATAGAAGACTCTGAGGAACAAATAATCGTTTGGCCAGTTTTTGCCTAAAGCCTCTTATGTTATTGCCCAGATCGGAACCACTTTATTAACATTTAGTCTTTAACTCATTTATGACATTTACTCTGTTGTTACACAAAAATTTCTCTTCAAGCCATTTTTGTATTGTAACTAACTTTATTAATTTCTTTTATTTATCTTTACTTCTTTATTACTAAAGTATAATTGACATACAATGTTATATTAGCTGTAGGTGCACAACATAGTGATTCAACAATTCTGTACGTTACTCAGCGCTCACCGCGACAAGTGCAGTCACCATCTGTCACCATATGTCCTTCCAGTGTCACTGACTATGTTCCCTATACTGTCATTTGCATGTCTGTGGCTTATTTTATAACTGGAAATGTGTACTTCTTAATCCCTTTCATCTATTTCATCCATACCCCCATCCACCATCCCTCCTTGTGTCTAAGAGTCTGCTTGTCTGTTTGTGTTTGTTCATTTGTTTTGTTCTTTAGATTCCACGTATAAGAAGTCGTAAAGTATTTGTCTTTTTCTGACTTAATTTCATTTAGTATAATGCTTGCTAGGTCTATTCATGCAGTCATAAATGGCAAGATTTCCTTCGTTTTGTGAGTGTAATATTTGTGTGTGTGTGTGTGTGTGTGTGTGTGTGTGTGTGTGTGTATCACATCTTCTCTATCTGTTCATCTATTGATGGATGCTTGGGTTGCCTCCATATCTTGGTTATCGTGAATAATGCTTCAATATACAAAGGAATGCTTGTGTCTCTTTGACTCTGTGTTTTCATTTTCTTTCGGAAAATACCCAGTAGTGGAATTACTGGATTGTATGGTATTTCTGTTTATCAACTTCTCTTAGAGAAGACACATCCTGCCAGAAGTGATTATACTTAACCAGAGTGTTTTCTCCCTCGCTGCTTCCCCAGAAAGCATAAAGGGTAAGTGGTAGAGAAAGGTCAGTACGGACCTCAGGAATCACCGGAATTCCGTATCCTCACTTTGGTTTGATATTTTTTAACTTCCTGTGTCCTCCAGTGATACTGATTTTGTTCTCTTAGGGAGCTTTGAAGAAGCAGCAGCACCTTTGACAGACCAACGATCTGTGGTTGAGAAGTAATGAGTCTGTAAACATGTTTACAGGAGCAGGAGGAATTTCTAGAAGGGAGAATGTTCCTCCCCTCGGAACTTTGTGGTATTTAATAGTTGAGAGTAGTAGGGGGCTTCAGAAACTTGAGCGGGAGATACTAGAATTTCCAAAAAGTCATATGCTGGGAGGAGTAGTGAGTGACAGATGCAGAAAGTGATACTGAAGGAGAGCAGAGCACTTGTCTTACTGTCAGCAGCCGGGGTCGAAGCAATAGGCAGAGCGAAGACCTGTTTGTTTGGCACCCAGAGCGCGGTCTCCTTGGGCTTGGTATGGGTTGGTTTTGACAGCACTCTTCATATCGAGGGTGTTTACTCTTCAGCAGAAACCACAGCCCTACGGGTTTATGTTGTTTACAGTTCTTTGATAAAGAAGGTTCGTGGCCTGGGGAAGAAGTCAACGTGAACTTATTTTACAACCTCAAGGTCAAATGTAATTGATTGTATCAACTAATGTGTTGCTGTTGTTGCCGCCTTACTTCCCAAGGGCATTGCAGAAATAACTTTGAAAATAAATGGTAACAGGGGACCCAGACAACTTCTAGAAAGAACGAGTGTGGTTCTTGGCCGTCTTGTTCCTCACAACCATTTTCTCCGAGGCCTAGCACAGAAAAAGAGGAGTAATACCTGTGTTGGGATAAACCATTGGTAGAGAACCCACATGGTGCCTGGCACAGGGTTCGGGGCTTAATTCTCAGAGCCATCCTATGAGGACGTTGCTATTGTTGTTACAAATTACAGAGGAAGCCATTGAGACTCACAGGGTTGAAAACCTCGCTCTAAGTTAAGGAACGTCTCTTGCATCCTGAATAGTAAGTAGCAGAGCATTATGTTCCAGGGATGTTGTGGCTTCAGCAGCATCTCTAAGTTGGAAGACATGAGGAGTTGAATTCGCTTGATGTTGCCTCCTGATTGTTAGCTTTACCTTGGGAATCCTGTCCTTCCCAGTGATAATGCAGAATGCCCATCAGTGTTCCCTTCGGCTTTCCTCTGAGGTCCAAAGCCACAGCAGAAGGTGTTCCCGGTACCCCTAACCACGACAGACCCCCTTAAGGCAACCAGAGCTCAATTAATTGTTCAGTCCTTCATATATAAACTTGGTCAGCCGTCCCCAGGCCGTTTATCTGGCAAAGTCATAAGCATATCGTGAAAGAGGGTGGGGTTGTTTCTTCTCAGGCCTGCGTCTTTCTAGGACAGGTTGCTTCTCCATCTCAGTCACTTCACCCCACTCCAGCAAGTGCCTGAAATTTTCCAGTGCATCAGTGTGTCCCTGAGCACGTATTTTCGTTCAACTCGGTTATTTTCGTTCAACTCGGTTGTGTTGGGATTCGTTTTTTGCACACTTTCTTATTCAAAGGAGCGATTCCAAGTGTCTTACAAGGAAAATGCATGTAAGACAACATTAAAAAACATAGTAAAGGGGCAAATGGCAATATCAGCAACAACAAAAAAGCAATATTAGGAAAGTTAGATGTAGTCAAGAGTATGTCAATGGACTAGGATCAGTGAATATAACCCATAACTGTTAAGTGCTACAGTCTTGCTAAGACTGCTTCCTAACGGCCAAGTCAAAGAGGAATACTTGATCAGCCCTGAGATTAAGAGGTCTACAGTATACAAGAAAATAATTTGCTCTATGTGTGCTCAGCTTTAACTTACACCGAGACTTAAGAGACAAGACATTTTTTTCTGTGACTTTTCGTACTGGGCAGTATAGACTTTCAGCTCTTAGAATGTGGTCCATGGGCCGGGAGCATTAGAATCCCATGGAGGCTTGCTAGAAATGCAGAGTCCCAGAGTCCCCTGGGGACGCCGAATCTCCTGGGAGAGAACATGCATTTTAATAAGATCCTCTGGTGATTTGTAAGCACATTAACATCTGAGAGACACAAAAATAAGGTCCGACGTCAGCCGTATTTTTGCTGTATATCGTCAGGTAAAGGCAATTGCATGAGGGTCCAAAACAATATAGTTTATTCTGCGACTCCTTGAAAGAGTTGCTTGAGGCAAAAAATAAAGTTCCAATCACCTAGAAATGTATGGAAATGGGATCGGTTCATTGCTAAGTGACTTTGGAAAGTCCCTTGATGGTTTCTGTTATATTTTCTCCTTCATGCGGCACCTTAATTGTGGTGTGAACTTACGCGTCCAGGTTAAGTAAAAAAATTCCATAACGTTTATGAAATGGTTACAATACGAATCTGCAGAAGTCTTCACCCTGGTTATAGTCATAAAGATGTGTTCCAGGGTGAGGCCGGTGTTATCCGGCTTAATGAGAATTTTTAAGCAGGATCACTGCAACTCATGAAGGACTCGGAATAATGATTCTTCGTTGCTATCATTGAAACCCTTAGTGGTTTGAAAATAATTGGTTGTACCGGAAAATCTGATTGCTAGAATCATAAAATCATGCAAGTTTTTTTTTTCTTATAGTCATTGAGTCTCAGAAAAAAACATGATTTCTCTCCTTCACATAGGAACGCCCTAAGGATTAAATTCTATGCACTACATGCAGGCATATGGTCCAAGGTCCCTCTGACTGGCTGTCCTTCACCCCATTTTGGGATGCTCTTTCCTCGCCTCCACTGGCCATGAGCACTTTGAACCATGTGGCCAATTTGGGAGTGTAGGGAAATATCAGAGACCAGAATTCCCTCCCTGGCTCTTTGCTAAGTCATGCTTCTTTTTGAAGTTTCGATTCCTCATCTTGGAAATTAGGGGATTAGATGATGAGGTTCTTGCACTTGCTATCCCTCTGCCTTACAGTTCTCAAGACTCCTCCTTCTCATCCATCAGGTTCTCAAACGTCTCCTTCTCAGAAAGGTCACCCTGAGTCGCCAAGTTGAAATGTATTCCCCAGCACCCCTGCCACAAACCTCTGTGCCCTGTTACTATCCGTCATTTCCTTTATAGCTCTGGCGACCGCCTAGGATGATATTTTTACGTATTTAATTCCTTGTTTCTCTTTTCCAAACTTCTTGCTTTCATGTACATGTGCCAGTGAGAGAAGGAAACTTACCTGTTTCACAGCTTTTATACTCTATTTACTATATAGAAGTAAGCACGGCAGATGAGGTGCTAACAGGAACATCAGGAGGGTGGGCTGGTTGCACATCGGTTAAGAGATTGTAATGGAATGATGCCTTACGAATGGCTGGTTTGTTCGTATCTGCTAATGATGTTCCTGGGTCACCTTCTTCGAAGCTGTGGAAATGCAATTTATAGAAAGGTATGGATTGAGCACATCCTATGTGCCAGGTACTTGACTCATATAATCTCTTTTAATCCTCCTGACGACCGCATAGCAAAGGATTTTCATTACTATCAGAGAGATGAAGAAGGTGACGTCTAGACGTCCAGCTTGCCCCAGATCCAGAATCTAGTACACGATGAATCCTGGAGGCACGTGCAGGTAGCCCAACTCCGGAGCCTGTGGTCTCCACCGATGCTCGGACCTGCAGACCAGTTCTACCAGGCAGGCAGGCTGGCCTCATTAAACATGCAGTTAGCATCCGTGCAAGAGAGCAAGGACAGAAAAGGAAACCCCAGGGCCCCAGCCATAGGAAGGGGTTTGGAAAAAGAGTTTCTTAACAAGAGATGTGCAGCTCTGCTTAACCGTTCTTCATTTATGACATCTCAGCAACGCGGGATACCAGGAATGACTCCAGCTTTGGACACTGTCCATGCTCAGACATTCCCCTGGGGCGGGACGGGCACAGAGTGGGTTAAGCTTTGCAAACAAAGGCTCCTTCAACTCTGCAAGGGACACCATTGGCTTCTTCTTCTTCTATAGAAATACATTTCTGGCAGATCAACATGGGGTAATTGGGTCGCAACAGTACATCTGTTACATCGTCTACTGTAGTCTTGATTTTGATGTTCATGTTTACAAACGAGAGGAGTTGTTTTTTTTTTGTTTGTTTGTTTGTTTGTTTGTTTGTTTTTCCACTGAAGTGAGATTTGTTTGCCTCTTATCTTTCACAGCAGTGTCAGTCAACTGGAAAGAAATGCTTGTTTTTGCTGGACTCGACATGTTGACCTACATTCAATGATGTAGAAATAACGAAATTTAATGAATGTGGCTGAGTTTGTGGCAATAGAGAAAAACCCTTGTCTTTGAAAATGTTAATATTTGGCAACCTGACTGTGAGGTGGAAACGCCTTTGGGACTAGAAGAATTAATGGACCCAAATCAGCCAAAGTTCCTTTAATTGTGCTGCTAAATGTGAAAATAGTCAGTTTTTCTAATGCAGTTTCAGGAGACCACCTCTCTCCTGACGTAAGGAATTTGGGAAGCTTGGCACCAAAATGGCAGAGTTTAACAATAGGATCTGGGGGGGGGGGGTGTCTTTTTAAAAAAGATGACACCATTTATGATGGCACAATGAGCTTTTCTTTATGTAATGATTTCAGTAATTACAATTCAAGTGACTAATTAAGGCCGTCAAAATGGCCAATGACTTTGGCCTTTCAAATCCCTGCATTCTATATAAAGAATCCCGGCGTGAATGCTTGAAGTGGCAAAGAAGCAAACAAAAAAAGAGTAACAAAATTCGCTACTCAATGAAATGTGATAATTAAATTAGTTTTGAACATCCGTTGTTTATTTGATTAGCTCTTAAAAGTCCCTTTGTCACTGGTCTTTAGAACAGAGAAAATGGAAATGGATTACAGCTGAGTAACGTTCACGAAAATGAAAAGTGATGTGAGAACCCAGTGACTTTTATGAAGAAGAAAATTTAGATATGGATAAGTGATATTTAAAGTCATTTACCGTTTGTGGGGTTTTTTTGTACATTGTTTACACATCAGACATTGATTCAAAAGAGGATTTCATTTCCAAATGAAAAGTATTCCAGTGTATATGTATCTATGCTTTACTGTATCTATGTACCTAGCTATAAGGTTGTCCTGTATGTGAAAATAGTAGTCATAAAGTTTATCAGCATACTGATCTGGACAGATAAGATTCTTTCAGGACTTTTCTGAGTGCTCACAGGGAAGGTTCATTCATTAACTTCAGTTTTTTTGAAGTCAAGAGCCATTATGTGGCTGGTGTCCAATCATGTTGAAAAATGTATCTTTTTACCGCCAGGAAGCAGTGGTTTCCAGGCTGAGTAACCTTGACCAAGTCTTTAAGCTTCCTTGGGTTTCAGTTTTCTTGTCTTTAAAACAAGTAGGTTGGACGGTAAGACTATTAAAGATGTTTCAGCCCTAAACATCTAGGGAGTTCTTACTTTTTAAAAGAGGTTTTCATACGGGATTAAAATATGCACATTTTTTTTTTCATTTCAGTAACACCATTATTGATTAAGATGTCTGGTTCTAGCAACTGGAAGAATCGGTTCAAATGAATTACAACCAAATGTGTATTTCAGTGGTGAAAATGGCAGCACCGAATGGCTAGCTGAGGATGTAATGGAGGGAATGAATGGCTGTTTATATATTCTAAGGACAGGCTTAGGGGCTAAGAATTGGCAAAAGGACAGTTAGCAGGGACAAAGATGTGCGAGACAGATTTTTCTGACCTAGTGGGTGCTCCGAAGCGAGGTTGCAATCTCATTTCCCTCTTTGCCCCCCTGCTGAGAATAGAAAGGTCCATCTATGTAAAGAAAGAGAGGATTTCATGGGGCACCTGGATGGCTCGGTTAAGGCATCTGACTCGGGCTCAGGTCATAATCTCACGGGTTTGTGAGTTCGAGCCCCACGTGGAGCTCTGTGCTGACAGCTCAGAGCCTGGAATCTGACTCCTGATTCTGTGTCTTCCTCTCTCTCTGCTCCTTCCCCTGCTCATGCGCTGTCTCGCTCTCTCTCTCTCTCTCTAAAAAATAAACATTAAAATTAAAAAAAGAGAGAGAGAGAGAGAGAGAGAGGATTCCAGTTGTGTGCCCAGCCTTTGTAATTACAGTTCTTTGGCTTACAGTCCAGGTCCCACGTGACCGGAATGTAGGTGAGTTTGAACTCTCCTGCAAGCCCCACAGCTTCTCACTCCCATCAAAATGGCAACAAGGACCTCTCTTTTTTCTCGTTCTCTCTCTGTCTCTCTGTTTTGCCTCTGCCTCTTCACCTCCTTCTCACACCTGACAAAGGTAGTATGACCTGTCCTCGCCCTAGTAGGATTTCACAGTTGTTAGGAAGACAGCAGAGTCTTTCCCAGATCGTCCACCCAGCAGCCTGATCCCTCACAAGGTCCAGGGTATTTCATTCAGCAGTTAGAGACCAACCTTGAATATATAAGATCGCCATGGACTTATCCCCCCGCAGGTATCCCTTTTGAAGGTCCCCTGATCCCTTGGGACAAAAGGCATAGAAATGGGAGACTAGTGGTATCGGAATAACATTTCATCACTTCGCTGGTGGCCGGTCTGATCTCTGGTACAGTTAACCACAGTTCACATGACCCCGGTCCCCGTTGCCTCTTCTGGACCGGGAGGACAGAGCATGGTTTTACCCACACATTTCCAATACCCTTTCAAGGACCGACACTGTGGTTATCATTTCCACATTTCCAGGGCAGCAAAATGTCTGGCACATAGTTAGCTGCTTGCTAAACGCTTGCTAAATGTAAGAAGGCACGTCCCCCCTTAGAGATGGCGGAAGTACAGGAGAGGCACGTTCAAGGCAATCTGAGTGCCTGGTTTGCAGCAAAGAAAGTCCTAGGTATGTCCAAGGAGAAATACTTAGGCAACCCAGTATCAGCATAGAGTACCTGCTCAGTAGTCACCAATTGAATTGAAGTGAACTGAACAGAGTTGAAGATTCCCACGAAAGGCTATCCAAAGACGAAAACAAACAAACAAACAAACAAGCAAATAAATAAGTGTTGGTCGGCATGAATGTAGACTCTTGAATAAATAAGATTCAGCTGAGCAGGTGTTAATCATTGTTCCAACACCAGCTCCTTCTCTCGTGGGCGCCCTGCTGGCACACACAGGCCCCACTGTTTGGCCAGGGATGTTATTGTCGTTCCCACAGATGCCGGGAGCAATCACGAGTCCGGGGCAGAATGGAACTCTGAGCTGGGTGCAGAAAATGATTGATTAAAATTCAGGAGCAGTGGGCGACAGAGTTTTGACGGCAGTCCGTTCCCAGTCCCATGATGGAGAGTGGTTTATATTTCCAAGAAAACCCTCGATATATTCACCAAAGCTGTACGATTTTATCAGTGAATGTTCATGCTGTTTTAGTTCTCAAAAACTCTCTATTTCTTTTTTTTTTTTTCCTTTAGGTCAGGGGGCTTTCCTGACACCGTTTTAGGATACCGTAGCAACTGCTCTGTGTGGTTTTTGTTTTAATTCCGCTTTTCACTTAATAGTCTCTTTTTACATCTGTACTTTTTAAACTCTCGGGGCTCTTATTAAATTAATAACTCAAAGTCTAGAACGTAAGGAAGAAACAACTCGTGGTAACAGCTTGTAACAGCTTTCGGTGTGTTCATTTGAGACAGTTTGTTCACAAAGAAATACTCGTTGGCGTACGTTGAAGCTAATGTTGAACGTTTCAATGTTTGATGTGTGTTAGGTGATTCAAGCTAAATTTTGTCCTGAGGGTTCTGTGTTCTGTATACCAACACTGCCTGAAATACATGTATTGAATAAGGAGAGAGGACTGGAACTACATTCCTTGACGGTTAAATGTGTGCCTCTGGCTTGTGAGTGCAGGGAAGGGTAGAGTTGTGTTCTTGGCTTGTGTCATTTCCTGTAAGCGGACATGATGCCTCTCGTAATCTGAGTGATGGCATGTGATTCTGGGGTCCTCTGAAGTGATCAGAACTTGACCCACTCTGGGTCTCCGTGACTTCGTAGGGATACAAACACTGTCACTAGATTTCCATCGCTGCTGTAACGAGATTACGACAGATTTCACACAGATGTACTATCTTACCGTAGCGTAGTTGCAAAGTCCAGCAGGGATCTTACTAAGCTAAAATGAAGGCGTCTGCAGGGCTTTGTCCCTTTTTGCAGGCTTGAGGGGAAAATCTATTGCCTGTTCATTTGGGTTGTCGGCAGAATTCAGTTTCTTGCAACTGGAGGGCCAAGGTTCCGGTTTTCTTGCTGGAGGTAAACTGAGGGCCATTTTCACCTTCTAGAGGTTACCACATTTCCTGCTCATGGCCCCGTTCTTCCATCGCCAAGGCCAGTGATGGCGGGTCAAGCTCTTCATGCATCTCTCATCCCTCTGCCTTTCTTTTCCGCTGTTAAGAACTCATGTGACTAGATTGAACTACTTGGATAATCCAAGATAGTCTCCCCATCTCAGTGTCCTTAACCTTAGTCCCATTTGCCAGTCCCCTTTTCCATGAGAGTTAACGTATTCCCAGGTTCCGGGTATTACGATGTGAATATCTCCGAGGAACCTACCACAAACACTTGTGAGGATTATTAAAAGGAGCAAATCCTCCCCAAACACTGTTTTCTGATCCTACTATGAAGTGGAGGAAACAGTCTTTTGTAGGAGACCAGAGCTCGGTTCCAAAACCTGACCCTCTCTATTTGTGTGGCGTTGATGAAGTTAAAAAACCTTAGCTTTTTCTCTTTGTAAAATAAGGAGACACACAATTCTCATGAGGTTTCAATGATATCATGCCTGTGAGTTCCTTAAGCTACATTCATGTTCATTGTCATAGCTGCCGTCCATCCAGGGAGAGTCTTGCTCATTTGCTTCTGTGCCTGCATGCCTAGGAGTGGGCATCCCTGTAACTTAGTAGACAATAGACTATCACCAGATCTGACTGGAGTGGGGCCTGCTCTGGGTATTCAGGGGAATCTGAACTCTGTCTGAAGCCTGCTTTATTTCTGACCAAGCCTCGTTATCTTTTTCTCTGAGAGTAGCTTGACCTGTGGGTGATCTCAAGCCTAGCAGACCCTGAACTTCCTTTTCTGTATTCTCTCTAGTATCGTGTATGGGAGAGCCTGGTGGATGGGACCAAATACTCTGTGTGTCAGAGCCAGACAAGCTGCCTACAATTTGTGTACATTGGCTCAATGACCACTACTCAGAAAGATAGGCTGAAACTATCCTTTATCTTTTATCATTTAACCCCACGGTTAAATGAACCATTTAACACGTGCAATTTTATTCAAAATGGCATCTTTGATTCACTAGTAAGGAGAGACTCAGTACATTTTTGGTCACAGAGAATAGATCACGTATTCCTTAATATATTGTCAGCTCACAGAATACCTTAAAGGAAAATGAACCACTTAATGTTGGGGTTTACCAGGGATCTAGCCTTAGATCTTCTCCCTGCCTTTCCTGAAAAACCTCCCTACAGGATTCATCCGCACACACAGGTTTGCTCTCACCTGTGCACAGATACCTGTGGTTCCGTCTCCACCTTGTGCTCAGCTGCTAAGCTCCGCCCCTTGATGGCTCCATCCTGGAGCCCCAGGGTTGAAGGGTTTTATCCCAGCCTTCTAACTGGTCTCTGGTCTCCTCCCACCGTCTATAATCCACCTTCCACACTTTGCCTCTATTAACACATGAGCACACAGCTTGGATCGTGAATCTTTTATTCCTGAATGCTTCTAATGCTCGTGATTACTTCCTCAAGGGATCCTATCTCACCTGGCTCCAACCTGCTTTTCCAGCCTCACTTTCTAGGACATTCTTTCTTCAACCATCCCCACACTACAGCCACCCAAGGTTCTGGGCATTTCCCACATATGCCATGCACGCTACCAGCTGCCTAGAGAAACCAAACCTGCCTTTCTTTCTCCTCTTGTTCAGCTCCTACTTGCCTTCCAGATCCAACTCATTTCTTCCTTTACCCGTTACTTCCCCTCTGAGTCCGTTGATAGACAATCCCTTCCTCGTCTCCATTTCCATAATACTTCTTGAACACATGGTTTTTTGTTGTAATTATTTAGTCATTGCCTCACCTCATCAGACAGTTACAGAGTTTTCTTATAATGCAACAAACGACTCTTGGTTGGATGGATGGAGAGAGATATGTGTATTTTTATAGTTTTTTGAAGTATGCTCCCCACCCCATGTCATTTTTGAAGGGGAAATGCCCTGCAGATATTGTGGGCAAGAGGAACAATATGGCATTACCTTTCTCTTCCTTACTTAGATGCTTAAATATTACCTAGCTCTGGAAATAATAGCCCGGCATTCAGGTCCACTGCTTTTGACAAAATGGAACAGGTTCCGAGATTTTTTTTAAAGGACCCATTTTAATTATTGCCTTTCAGTGATCTGATGTGACTATAAGGAAAAACTGTATTTTCAGTGTGATTTCTTTGTATTTTGAAGTTGACACCCTATTACCGTTCATTGGAATTTTTAGCGCCCGAACATTTCTACCATTTCTAACATTTTTTTTCCTAGTGGCACATTAAACCGTACATTAAACTTTTATGAATTATCCAGTTTGCTGGGAGAAATAGAGAGACATTGAATTGTACCATTGCTAACATTGAAGACCTTTGATCTAATAGTTCCAAACCCCATCGTGCCCTTGCTGCCCAGGTTAAAAGACCAGTGGCCGCCCTTGAGCACCTGGCATGCAACGTGCATCTGTCAGCCATAGGCTTTTGTGTTTGTTCTTTCCCAGCCCAGAAAGCTCTTTCCGCAGTCCTTCCTCAGCTGCTGTCTCATCATCTCCTTGAGGAACCCTTCCCTGATCACCCACCCAACCCCGGTCACTCTGCTTTTCCTCATCCCCAAGCACCCCCCCACCCCCGTAGGTAACCAACCCCTGGACACCGTCCCCATCAGTCCCCTGCTTCGCTTTACCTTTTCCTTTCTTATTTTGAAGAACATTCAGGTTTACAAAAAAAGTCTAAATATATTTTGTTTATAAACTAGTATAAAGAATCTCATATACCCTTCCCCCAGATTCCTCGAATGTTGCCATTTTACCACACTTAAAATTAATCACCATCTCCCTCCCTCTCTCTCTCTCTCTCTCTCTCTTTCTCGCCCGTCTTTCTGTCTCACTCTGTTTCTCTCCCTGTCTCTAACACAAGCGCGCGCGCACACACACACACACACACCTTTTGTTTTTCTGAAACATTTGAGAAAAACCGCATATGTGATATGCCCTTTGAAGAGCTCAAAGTAGTTCAAGTATATTTTTTGAAAACACTTCTCTTTTTTAAATATGTTTCTAGTGTTTTTATTTATTTACTTATTTTGAGAGAGAGACAGACAGACAGAGCACAAGCAGGAGAGAGGCAGATACCGAGGGAGACACAGAATCCGAAGCAGGCTCTGAGCAAGCTGTCAGCACAGAGCCCGACGCGGGGCCCGAACTCACGAACCTCAAGGTCATGACCTGTGCCGAGGTTGGACGCTCAACTAACTGAGCCACCCAGGCGCCCCTGAAAACACTTCTCTCACATACCTATAACATGATGATCAAAATCAAGACATTAACATTGACACAATAATAATATCTAATTCGTAAACCTGATTAAGATTTTTCCAAGTGACCCACTATTTTTTGTTCCTGGTCCGGGATCCAGAGATTACATTGCATTTAGATGTCATATCCCATTGGTCGTCTTTGATCTAGAAGAGTATTTAGGTCTTCCTGTGTCTTTCTTGAAAGTGCGATTTTGAAAAACACGGGCCCATTGCTTTGTGGAATGGCCCTCAGTCTGGTTTTAGACTGATGCATTCTCCTGATCAGCTACCAGCTTTGCTGTTTGGGGCAGGCATGTCACAGAAGCCATGGGGTATCTTCAACGCAGCCTGTCAGGGGGACACGTCTGCCTTATCTTCTACGAAGTTACTAGTTTCCTGCCTTAGTCAGCCGGGACTGCCAGACCTACGTACCGGAGACCAGGTAGCTTAAATCACAAACCCTCGTTTCTCATAGTTCTGGAAGCTGGAAGTCCGAAATGAAGGTGCACACAGATGGGTGTCTGGGGAGGACCTCTTCCCCTTTAGCAGACGGTCATCTTCTCCGTGTGCCCTCACATGGCACAAAGCTGGGAGCGTCCCTTATAATGGCATTAACCCCATCAGGAGGGTTCTACCTTCATTATCTAATTACTTCCCAGAGGCCCCATCTCCAAATCCCATCGCAATGGGGATCGGGGTTCCAACCTAAGAATCCCGCCATCCATCCAGTTCCTTCTGCAACCCACCAGTAACTTGTAGGGAGATCCTCTGAGACTCCCCTGCTTCTCCTCGGACTTTTGCCACTGATTTTAACATCTGGAGGTACTTCCTGAAACAGCTATTACTGCGGATGGACTTTCAGTGTTTTTTGTTTTTGTTTTTTTTTTCGGTTTTGTTTTGCTTCCTCGTTTGCTCTTACAGATCTCCTGGTGCCCGAGTGCAGGGCCCTTCTACAACTTTAGCGATGCTGCCGGACTGTTTCCAAAAACACGGTGCCCTTTCGCGCCCTCATATATGCACTTCCTCAACAGTACACGTGTTGTCAGACTTTCTGACTTTCGTTGGTTTTCTGGGTGGAAGAGGGTATCATATTGCTGTGTTCAGCTGTGTTTCCCTTTTTGAAAGTCAGGCATCTTTTTATATGTTTACTGGCTATTCCTGTTTCCTTTCACACTGACAATTTAGCACATATTTGGGAGATTCGAGGTCATATCAGCAAGGGTTTCAAAAATTAATGGTGGGGGCACCTGAGTGGCTCACTTGGCTAAGCATCCAACCCTGTTTCGGCTCATCGGGTCATGATCTTGAGGTTGGTGAGTTCAAGCTCCACACTGGGTTCTGCGCTCACAGCATGGAACTTGCTTGGTATTCTCTCTCTCTCTCTCTCTCTCTCTCTCTCTCTCTCTCTCTCTGTCTCTCTCTCTCTGTCACTTCCCTGTTCTCTCTCTATCTCTCTCTCTCAAATAAATAAACTTTTAAAAATTAATGGTAGGGGTGCCTGGATGGCTCAGTCAGTTAAGAGTCCGACTTCAGCTCAGGCCATGATCTCACGGTTCGTGGGTTCAAGCCCCGCGTCGGGCTCTGTGCTGACGGCTTAGAACCCGGAGCCTGCTTCTGATTCTCCGTCTCCCTCTCTCCCTGCCCCTCCCCTGCTCACGCTCTGTGTGTGTCTCTCTCTCTCAAAAGTAAATAAATGTTAAAATAGTTAACGGTAGGATGATGATTAGAAGGGGTTTTTTTTTTTGTAGAAAGAAATTTGTTGAATTTATTTAAGTTGCATTTTGAAGTTTCGTTAGCGTTTTCTCAAAACCACGTTGGTAATCAGGAACAGTGCCCTCCTGTCATCAAGCTTATGGCCTTCATTCCTCACTACATGAGTGTCCTGTTCAACATTTTCATGGGATTCACAGTAAATGCAAGGAGGTGTCTCCATAGAGGAAAATATCAAGTGTTTGCACTTTTCCCAAATCTCGGGACAAAATCTCGGGGCTGTTTGGGCCCCAGGCACTTCTTGTGCGAGTGTTTCAGGGAACTCAAACTCAATTATGTGGTATAAAAACGCTTAGTTCATTCCATTTGAGTTGTAGTAAACACCCAGCCAGGAAGACAGATAGAATTTTCAGAATCTCCGATTTTTCCAGGCACAAATTCTCTTGGGGGTGTATAGGTTTTAGAAGGTGCTTTTTGAATCACGAAGCTGAGGTGAACAGCTAAATTCTACGCTTGGAGGAAACTGTGGTGGTGCAGGGGAGTGTGACCTAGAAGAACGACTCGTGTACGCTGCCACAGGGTCGCCATCACACAGAATTGTGACTTGGAGCTTGGTGTGGGAATGCAATCATAGGGGTTCTGGAGGAAACATTTTTTAAGCCCTCCAGGAGGAGGTGATAAGGACACCTGTAGAATGGAGGAGGCAGCTCGGTTTGACCCAGCCGGAGACACAGGGGTAGGGTGGTCAGGTAACTTGCTCGAGATCACGAAAGTTTAAATGGTGCACATAAGGGGTGCCTGGGTGGCTCAGGCGGTTCAGTGTCCGACTTGGGCTCAGGTCACGATCTCGCGGTCCGTGAGTTCGAGCCCCGCGTCGGGCTCTGGGCTGACGGCTCGGAGCCTGGAGCCTGTTTCGGATTCTGTGTCTCCCTCTCTCTCTGCCCCTCCCCCACTCATGCTCTGTCTCTCTCTCTCTCTCTCTCTCTGTCTGCCTCTCAAAAATAAAGAAACGTAATAAAAAAAAATTTTTTTTTAAATGGTGCAAAGAGTACTTGAGCTCCAGAACTCGCAGTCTCAGCTGCTGTAGTATAAAATAAGCTGTGGATATTTGTGTGTTGTGGGCCTGTGTGGGTGTGCCCCTGCGTGTGTGTTAGAACATCACGTATTGTAGGGCATCATGGGAAAAATGCACATTTAGGAAAATGCAATTTAATGTTATTCCGGCTGGATTTGCGTTCTTTCTTCACCTGTTAAATGGAGGAGCAATTTCCACAAAAGCCTATTTATTGTAGAGAACTTACCCAAGTGAAAACGTTTGTAACGTGGTAGAACAGCCTGAATTATTAAATGTCTGGGGCCCATCTTCTGTTTTATGGGAAACTTCCAACTGGCTCACGCGTCCCCAAGGAACTGTACCGCGTCGTTGTACTGACATGACTGTTTATTTCGAGGAGGGGCTTTACGAATACTGAAGTATGCAAGCCCTCGGATTTGTCTGCCTTGGAGAAGAGCCGGGAGGGAAATCGAGCAAACAAACAAAACCACCACCGCAAACTCCAGTGCTGCTTTCTTCTCCCTCTCCCACCCCTCCACCCCCCCCCCACCATCCCATCCGAATTAGGAAATCAAACTGCAAATTCATAAAAGCTAGAATGGACCGACAGGTGTGATCGTTACAGGAACCTGCTGCAGGTACTTGATACGCCCAGCTGGCCCGGTGGGTGCAGGGTCCTATCTTCATGGACAAGTTCCTCCCTGCGTTTATTTTTTTCCCCGCATCCCTGCAACTTCATAAACAAATGAATTGGTAAAAACGGGGAAATCATCATAAACGGGCATCCTGATGTGCGGACGTAGGGCCACAGATGGGTGTGAAGACACATGAGTATCTGCTTAGCTTCGGTAGAAATGAAAGACTGAGGAACGGGTGATTTACTCTGCCACTGTGTATAGCTTTCAGGTTCTCTGATGGCCCCGGGGTATGCTGTGGAACAGGGCACTCGTGGGCCCTGCCAGTTCGGTTGCTCAGCACAAGGCAAAGCTCTCCGACTCCCTTCCCCTTTAGCAAACTGCTTTGATTTTTGCCCAGCTGTCCCCAAAGTGTAGTTCCGGGAACAAAATGCTGATTCTTCCATCTTTGCAGATGTGTTTAAAACCAATGAATATAAACAATGTAGTTCTATGGCACACCATGCATTCCATCACATTTATGGAATTGTTTTCATTCAAATGCAAGAGGGGTGTGTGTGTGTGTGTGTGTGTGTGTGCGCGCACACATGTGTATGTGTGTCTGAAACCCAAGATTCTTGGGAATCGAAACCAATTTCATTTTCCTTACCAGGACGAAATGCTCTAGTGTGTGACAGAAATTGGATTTCTGAAGGTGGAGATTGTCCTAAATGATAGCAAGTGCTGTCCCATTCATCTCCTGTTGAGATGCTCCCAACACATTTTTAGAAAGTTACGTCATCTCATGATTGCCATTAAGTTGACAAATTGTCTTTTAGAATCTTAAAATAGCTACCTCCACTCAGAGGAGAGAAGCCCCCCAGAATATATCCCATCAGTCAGTGTCACTTTTGTTCATCCAAATAATGTCATAAAGCATGCGTGTTTGGAGAACAGTCAGAATAAACAAAATATAGGAGAAAGAAGCCTTTAAAATATCCTATGCTGCTGGGCTAAGTTGTTCGCCAGAATGTAAATTTTTGCTTCATGATTACCTCATTATTCCTCCACTGTTTTGCCAATGTGCTCACCATATTTTGTCACGGTCTTTGCTGTGACTCATTTGTTCTGCTCCATAGACTCTATTGACAACAGACGACCCTAAATGTGTGTCTCATTCTCAACAAAATATCAATGACATATGGTTACAATTTTTATGACCCTCCTTTAAAAAATATTATATACTTTGATATTGATTCAAGACTATTCACTGATGAATCATCATTAATGGGAGTGCTCTAGAATGGGACAGTAAAAGGACATGAAACTGTGGGCAGTTTTAAATTATGAAAAGCCATAAAGGGAAGTGCTCTGTCTACCCAGGCAAATAGTTATGTGTATGTTGAGTCGGTATCTCTGAGCTAGATCCATAAGGAATTAGGTCCAAGAACAACATATGGATTCAGACACGCTTGTAATCGACACCCGTGTCTTCAGGGCTCCAGTTTGTTGGTTTAGCTTTGTCGTTGGGTCACACAGCTTGACGGAAAGCATGGGAACCCGCTAGCTTACACTCGGATGTTGGCTGCTGATCTTCAACTTAACAATCATGCAATCAGTAGACCATGCCTTACAGAGTAATAAGTAATCATGAAAAACTTTCAATCTTCTTGTTCAACCCTCACATCCCAGCCTGATACCAATGCCAGAGCTAAGGGCCGTGTCTGCAAAGGGACTCCCAGCAATGAGAGGGTAAACCCCCTGCTTCAAAATGGAAGCTGGGTGTCGGGTAAATGTGTAGCAGGCCACTGTGTTTGACAGAAAATCATAGGCATTGAACAGCTGGATCCAGATGGGAGCCAGGAGGGAGGAGATGCCAGGACTATTAAAAACTGGGTTTAAGGACGAAAACCA
Organism: Panthera tigris; assembly: GCF_018350195.1. NCBI lineage: Eukaryota > Metazoa > Chordata > Mammalia > Carnivora > Felidae > Panthera > Panthera tigris. The sequence goes on along the minus strand of NC_056667.1, from coordinate 206,483,999 downwards.
GGCAAGAGCATGGGACACTGAAGTGGGTTGGCTTGAGGATTTGTATCGTAGCCAGGAAAAAAAAAAAATTAAACTACCATCTCTTGAGCTTTGAAGTTGTCAACCCCCAAATTCACAGTTGTCTTCTTTTTCGTCAACCATGAGAGTCTGTTTCAGATCTTGGAAACCCAGAGCCCGGATTAGTCGGGAGTGCGGCATTTCTCCCTATCTGTTCAGGAAACGATCACATCGTGTGGTCAAGGGTGATACCCTTTACTCATTCAAAGGGCCACACATAAGGCCGGGATCCTGAGGGTCTGGGGGGCTGTGCAAGAGGACAACCTGAGGGACAAAATGTGAGCCCATTGGTCTCCACTGGGGCCCCGCCCATAAGGCTGTTTCCTCTCTTGCGTCATCACCACAGTGTTCTGACCAGTTCAGAAAGAAAGGTTTCAAACGAGCATGGCCCATTCAAAACTAGATGGTTGCTAATTGGTAACAGAGTTTTACATACATTTACAGGACAGCGTGGAAAGGCCTGGGGCTCCCCTGGCTTCAGCAGGAGGTAACCAGCTGCAAGCTCTGTCTTAGGGACAGAGTCCTGGTGTAGGTGGGGCGCACTTTGCTCATTTCACCCAGACCCCAGCTCAGTCCCGCAAGGAGCAGCCCGCTTCCTCCGCCCCGATCTCCCGGTCACTGTGTCTTCCTGCCTGGTGTTCAGAAGCCGAGATCCCAATGGTCCCTATGATATGCAGAATAGAATAAAGGAGAGAAACACTGTTAATAATCGTGCTTCCTCGTGGGCTGCATCTTTCTTTGAAAACGACAAACACTGCATTTGGGAAGAAGTTGTCACACTGGTATCGTGTTCCTTAAAGCTCACTTCTCTGTCATGAAAAATCCAGTCCAGCAGGAGTTGTGGGACAGCTCTAACCTAGGGGGCCAGCACCCCCCCCTCCCAACCATGACTGTGAATTCATGTTATTCCAACAGAGTAACTGACACTGAGAGGCAGGGAATGGGGGCTGGCAAGCAGACGATGGCCTCTGTTCTCTGTTGGCAGGGATAAGGAGGAACCGATGCAATTATAAATAGAATTATAGCCCAAACCAGGATCACTTGGATAACTCAGTCGACACAAGGTTTTGTTTGATTCAATTTTCTAGATGATTTCATCAATGATTAACCTAACTTTGTTAGTGGAGATCTAAAAAGAGAGCCAGCTTAAGCATATTCAGCAAGGCCAGCATTTACTTTTTGCTTTTTTTGAACCTGAGGCATATGTCCAGTTATTGACTTCTTTGGCTAGACAGTGCTATCCACATTTTTTTCTTTTTTTGACAAAGCAGGAAAAATTGCTTAGAGACTCTGTTTAGAAACCTGAAAGAAAATGGACAAGCTGGAGAAGTATTCATGCTGAATAATGACCTTAGATGCCTTACACAAATGGCATACCAGGTCAAACTGCCGAATCAGTCCATCTGTCCGTGTCCGTCTCTCTCTGTCTGTCTCACAACAATATCATTTTACTTCTGTCTCTCTCCATATAACATGTAATTCTGTGCCTATTGAATAGTGGCTTTTGTTCCTGTGGCTCAGCTATCTTCAAAAATAAAATTAGGATGGTTGTTTGCATTCTAAATTGATATCTTTGACTTACCGGAATGCATAGCCTTTGGAGATGCCTATCAAAGGCCCAACACTTGATTGCCCAACCCATCCACTCTTGCCATTTCCTAAAAATGAAATTACTGGATAACAGATTTGATTAGGAAATTCTTTCGGAAGGTTTTCTTGGTTTTAGTCTTATTTGGGCTTAAGCTTGTAAACTTAGAAACTGCAAGTAAGAGGATTTCTTATTTGGGAGAGAATGTACGTTTAGATAATGTCACCTTCTAGATTTCTGATAAAATATTCGCCTTCTTATATCAGTCGAAACAGGAAAACCCTCTTTTTTAATCAAAAGCTTCTAAACAAATGCAAATGATAATCAATTAATAAGAGTGGATCTTGTTTTGAGCATTAAATCTAAGTTTTCTATATGATGTAAAAGTTCAGATAAAAGCAGAGAATCTTAATATGTAGACCACTATCTTATTTTTCACTTTTACTTGCATATTTTATATCAAAAAAGTCATAGTAAGACATTTAAAAAGCGAATTATATGCTAGAGATCAACCTTTTAGCCTACTTGCACAAGGTACCCTGACTCTAATGATGCAGCCATGATAGGCTAGATGATAAGCATAAATAGTACATAATTTTGTGTCTTTATGTTCGGCAAAGAAGTTTAAAATGGGATTATCGTAAAATAATCCTATCGCATTTAAGCCGCACTGAAACTCGAAGACGGGGACACTGAAGCCTAAAGAGTTTGAGTGAAGTTTCTGGCCAAAATGTTCTTGTTCTAGCTGATTATTTTTCTTTTCAGTGAGTGACATTTTATTGCATTTAGTTGACATTTCAAGGCTTCTACTCCACCTTTCCTATTCCTACCAAGTGTAAAGATTTTTTAAAATCTTCAGGTAAAAATAGAAACTAAGCAGAAACAAAAAGCAGTCAGAGGGACTGAAAACAAGGAGTAGTTAGATGGCAGGGATAGTGCCTCTGAGCATCAGATACTGAATGAACCTTATTCAAGGCAGGCATCTGAGACCAAGTTCAAAGCTGGCAACCAGGGATTGGAATGGAGAGTCTCCTTAAAAAGGTCTGGAAAGAGCCACCACCACACTGTCCCATTCCTGACAGCCAGATTCCAAAACACAGCCTCTCAGCCCTGGCCGAGCTACCAGATGGCTCGGGTCTGGGGTCTGTCCAGTTACCTTGTGATGGAATCACCAGTCTAGGATGAAAAATCGGATGGCCCTACCTTCTGACTCAAGATTCGTCGGCGGACTAAAATTTCAGAACAGATGAGGAAAACAGATCCTAAGACAAGTGCCTCTTTAAATCAACAATCAGAAGACAAATGTGGTTCTGGTAACATGTAAATAATAATGGCGATCCTAAAAAGCCTTCTTTAAAAGTACACTAAAACACAGCCATCTTTGAAGAGTGGTTATTGAATAAAATTTCAATCACACAAACTGCCAAGGTGCAGTATTATGAAAATAATGAAATCTGTTTTGGCCATCTTCCAGATTCTATTCCAAAAATGTTTTATTTTGGTATTTTTATCATTGAATAGATTCGTAAGTTTCTTTAAAAAAAGAAAAAAAGCAGATCCTGTTCACAAATTTTGTGACATACTGTAAATTAAGAGAATCTCAAATAATTAGAAAATGCTCCACCCAGACTCCCCCTCCCCGGGAGCTAGTGATTTTTACTCATCCTTCAAATGAGAACAGGTCAATGGTAGAGATCAATCACCAGTTACATTAAAACCACATTACAGTATTTTGCATCCCCTCATAATGGAGTTTGCATTAGAACCTTCGGCAAGTAAAGGAAGCAGGGGCTTCTAATAAAACAAAGCAAATTAACCAGTTGGAAAATCACAGAAATGAAAATAATGTCCCCTAAACTTAATCAGACTGGATCCATTTCAAGAGAGAACTAATGTATTAAAAAGATGGCACTGAATTCACACAAAACAAAATTCAGAGAAATTGGGAGATTAAACATATGAAAGGGGGAAAAATGATGACTTTAGATACAGTAAAATGAGGAGGAGAAATAAAATAGTGAACTTCTAAACCACCAGAGGAGAAAAAAAAAATTAAAACATATCATTTTGGGTGCCTGGGGGGCTCAGTCGGTTAAGCGTCTGACTTCCTTTCAGCTCATGATCTCACAGTTTGTGGGTTCGAGCCCCAGGTCAGGCTCTATGCTGACAGCTCAGAGCCAGAAGCCTGCTTCAGATTCTGTGTCTCCTTCTGTCTCTGCCCCTCCCCTGCTTGCACTCTGTTTCTCTCTCTCTCAAAAATAAATAAAAAATTTTAAACAAATATATCATTTCAACCGAGCATGTAATAAAAAAAAAGATGAAAAGCATGATTAGTAGATATCTTAAAATAAAATTACAGATATTAATCTAAATATGTCAGTAATCAATTACAATAAATATAAGCTGATTAATCTCACACACTACAAAACAGAATATAATTTTAGTAATTTACCAGTAACATAATGTACTATAATTAATGTCCTATAATATTATAACAGAGTTTTATTTTTTATAAGGAGATTTTCTCCCGCTTACTTACAATTTTTCAGCAACTAAGATTTTTCTCAATACAGACAGATCCAAAATATCATCTCAAAAATTTTCATTGTCTCCAGAAGATATATAAGAAAATCATTCGGGCTCCCATAATATCTAGTTAGCCTGGGAAGTAGGTGATATTATTTTAAAAATTCCCAGAGGCAAAATGTGGGTTTAAAATTTACATTTTGATGTAAGAATTTTTTTTTATCCTGCCATAGGCATTTGTATCCAGTGAGTTTTTAAGTTGTATTTTTAAAAATAACTTTTATATGCTGACTTTTGGGAATTTTTAAATGATATCACCTACTTCTTAGAGTTATGAAATATCATAGTAACCCCAAAATGCCTTCCTCATCTATCTTTTGGAGACACGGAGACATTTTTGAAATGATATTTTGGATGTCCCTGTGTTGAGAACAGCTTAGCTGCTGAAAATTCTAATTAAGTGAAAGTAAATTTCCCTACAAAAAATAGCAAAGGATTTTATCAAAAACTGCTGTAATATGGTAAGATGGAGAGATGATGCCCTCATATAACTTAATGCTGAAGTTTGATAGAATAAAAGTCATATTTAAGGAGGAAAGAGTCCCAAGTACATCTAAAATTGTGAAATGATGATTTCTTGACAGATGTCATTAAAATCCCGTCATTATTACTGTGGAATCTTCTCTCGAAAAGAAAAACTTTTTTTCCACAAGGAACCATGAGGTTGTGAAAGAGAAAGGGAGCATTCGTATCCAGTGGGAAATCAAACTGCTGTTTACTTTCTGTGCATTTTGGTGAAACTCGGGCAGGGGTCCCTGCTGGGCCTAGTTAGTGATCTCCTACTGGGGCTGAGCTGAGCCAGTCTTCTGCAGGGGTCACTGTGGTTCTCTTACTGGGCATCTCTCTCATCACTGAGAGCATGTCACACCCTGGGCTTGCACATGGGCGGATGACTGGACTTGAGCCAGCAGGGATTGGTTTGATAAAGAGATTTGCATAATGTCCTGGTAAGAGGAATCAGACAGGGATCTTTCCTAAAGATCTTTAAATTATGGCTGCTGTGTAAGTGGCGGTTTGCTAAAGGACACAAAAAAGGAAGAAAAATACGTAAAGGTCTTAAATGTTTGGAAAGCTCAGTATTTCTTGAGCGACTCTACTTTTCCTCATCTATTATTGTTTCCTCCTCTCTTTCCGCTCCCTCTCCCTCTTTCTCCCTCCCTCCTCCCCACCTCTCTCTCTCTCTCTCTCTCTCTCTCTCTCTCTCTCTCACACACACACACACACACACACATACACACACACACACACACACACACACACACACACACAAAGCCTTGCAGCCCGCACTGAATTTTCTATCTCAATTCTGTGACATCATCGGTGATTCTGGGGAGTCAGTAATTGAACCGAAGAGCACCCCAAGAAGCTATAAATTCCTCTTTCAAACACTGGCATTAAACACATGTAGGATGCCATCATTGATGCCTATTCCTAAGTAATGTCAAGCACAGATAGATTAGGTTGCCCCAAACTGATCATAGTGAAGCATTGAAGGGTTTATCATCTAAGCAATTTGAGGCTCTAGCTTGATTGATGCACATGTCCCAACTCTCCACTTTTGCTGCGGTGATCTGACCTACATAATTTTATTCATATCAGAATCACGAACTTTCTCTTCATGATCAGGCCAGATAGGAGAAACACAGATTGATGAATGGGATTTACCCGTATTCCTCCTGGAGCGGTTTCTGAGAGTTAATACTTTAAAATACACTAAGCCTTACCACACTTTTTAGACCAGCACATTTAACTCTTCAAGCAACAACAAATGTACTTTTGAGTGATCAGAGGCCTTTATATTTAGGGGGTTTTGATAATGCATGTTATCCAGCACGTAAATGATTATTTTCTTATTTGTCTTTAGGGTACTGAAAATTCCGTGTATTTTCAATAAAAAAGACTGCAAACTGATTTTAATAAATAAATTATCTGTGTACTTTCTTTGATATGAATGAACTCAGAGTATTAATCAAGACTGAATTATTATTTAACTCTGTTGTAGCTAACCAGGAAAATAAGTTTCCAAATATTTTGATATGCAATTAAGGCTCAAGAACGGTAGTGTCTGGGGTCACCTAGGTGGCTCAATCGTTTATGTGTCCGACTTCGGCTGCAGTCATGATCTCTCGGTTCATGAGTTCGAGCCCCGCATTGGACTCTGTGCTGACAGCTCAGAGCCTGGAGCCTGCTTGGGATTCTGTGTCTCCCTCTCTCTTGGCCCCTCCCCTGCTCACACTCTGTCTCTGTCTCCGTCTCTGTCTCTCTCTCAAAAATAAATAAACATTAAAAAATTAAAAAAAAAAAAAAAGAACAGTAGTGTCTGTGTGACCTGAGAGAACCTTCCATTTTTCTCCCCTTGTAGAAATGGGCACAATAATCACACTTGCCTTATACGATTTTCTTAAAGATTAATTTTTTAATCAAGTATTTTTAACATTGTCTCTTTTCTCCAGTGTTCGCAATTTATAATTATTATTTTATTTCTGTTATTCAATACAAGCATGAAGCGAGATAAAGGCTTTGGGAATGGGAGGTACCTTGTCAGGTACAAGGAGCGATATGTCCTGGTTTTATTGTTAATATCTCTCCTTTTGAGATCTAATGGGAAAGACAACTTCTCTTGGTGCTATAATTTTTTGAAAACTGAGTATGAAACTGAGAAAACAGATGTTATTACACAAGCAGATTAAAGGATTTGGGAATTGTCTTCCTTTTTTTTTTTTATTTTGAAAATAAAGTGGAAGCAGATGGAATTTAGCGTGAAATTAGTACTGAAATAAAACGAACTTGGAAGTATATTTTGGAGGTTTTATATAATTGTCATTCATGCCTTCAGAGCTTTTCCAAAGCTCCTCATTTAGCCAAGAGATCATTAAGGATACTTTGAGTCTTTGGGTTGTGTGAAAGGAACATGCCTGATGACTGTCCATTACTGTCTGGTCCAGAGCAGAGTCAGGAAACCCGGATGGGGAGCCTTCGACCTTTCGTAGAACCTGTGCAGGTTGGGGGGGCGGGGGCTCACATTACTCTTGGTGAATTCACAGGTGACGTCTTCACTCCGCGACCGAGGATTTCAGATTCTGAATGAGCGGGGCCTCATTTGGGGAAATCTGGGGCCACGTTATGTGTTGAATTGTTACTGATAGTAACAGTACCAGGTAAAGCCATTTTCAGGTTCTCCTCCCTGCTTAATGGATTTGCCAAGCAGTCAAGTCGTCTTCCCCACGAACCGCCCATGACCTTGAGCTTGTTCCAGGGAGCCACTCTCCGTGGGCCTTGTCTCGAAAGCAGCTTGGGCCATGTTGACACTGGCTCATTTGGCTCACACTGGAGCTGAGAGCAGCTAGACTTTCCTCTGAAAGCCTGACATTTGGGGTGCCTTTTCATAATGCCTGTGCCAATTTGCATATTGACACAGCCTCCCTGTCAGGAGCCAGGTGCCCTGCGAGCCCCGAAGTGTTTCTCTCACTCAGCTCTCCCCAGCTCTGGACCTGGCTTGGCTGAGTGTCCTTTGCTAAAGGACAGAGGGCCTTCTGTCTTCTTTTATTCTTTAAAGATCAGGCTCAAGTGAATGCATTTCATTTTAAAAACCACACCCTCACAATTTTATTACATGGGAAAGCCATACGTACACCGAAGTCCTAACTGCAGACCTGTCTTTCCTCTCCTCTTGGCTGGTGACATTGGTCTCAGGAGTTGACACCCTGTGAGAGCTAAGTTAGATTAATTTTCTTCAAGCTGTCTCGATTTATCCCACCTCCTTCCTCGCTGACTAGTGAAAGGGAATCACTTCGAGAAGCTGGAAGTTTCCGGTGCACCTTACCGTTAGCAGGTTTGTCTGTGCGGCAGATATGATGCTTTTATTTAAATTTCTTACCAGAAGCAACCAAGGAATGTGTTACCTGTGACTTCTCTACTTTCCATAGAAACCACAAGTCCTTTCTGGAAACTTCTGCAACATCATCTCTCTTTGTTTTTTTACAGTAGTCTTTATTGGCATCAAACCTTTGAACCCCATCATTCGACAGGAGTCGTTTGCTGTGCAAGAGTCTGGACTGTACCCATGTGCTATTACTGATATCCTATCAATATTTTTCATCACGACTTAACTTTATCAGAGAAAGCATGCCCTCCTGTTAGGCGGAGTGAGTCACGGTCAGGCTTGCTTCTAAAACCTGAAACATTTCAGTATGTTTTCCTTCAAAGTATTTGACTCATCAACCGAGAAGATATAGGCCTCCTTACTCAAGGTTTGGTTTGATTTAGACCAGTGAGGAGGATGGGTCCTTATGCCGTTGCTGTGCTATTTAATTTATTTAAATAAAGCTTAAACTTAAAGCTTACATTTATTTGAATGAAGCTTTATTCAACACAAGCTAGATGCTTCGTTGGAAGAAAAGTCTCACAGGATTTAGTGCTGTGAACTTAACTGTTTCTAAGCCTGGATTCATTGACTTGTCTGCTATGAAACCCTTCTGTTTTCTTTTCTCTATCCATTTTTCAAGATTGAATCAATATTCCCAACTCCATTTGGTTCTTTGAAAATGTGGGCTCCTAAAACCGGATGAACTGACTTCAACCAAAAGATGAAATGCTTAACCGATGTTGGAACAAAGAAGTGCCTAAAACCCCTTTCTGGGCCCCACCAAGGCTTTCTATAGCAGAGGTTCCCAAGTGTGTGCCCCCCTAACCCTTCCCACAGTAGCAAGGGCATCACATGGCCTGGGGACTTGTTGGAAGAGCAAATTAGCAGGCCCCACCCCTTCACCCAGCAGTGTGTTTTTCTGTAAGCCCCCCCAGGCAGTCCTGGTGACCAGTAAGGTTGAGAGCCTTAGAGTTGATTATACCCTCCCTGTATTCCCCTTCTGAGACTTTCTTTTGCTTTCTTGGTCTTTCTTCCCCTCCTCAAACCCCACTCTTCCAAAGAAACCGCTGTCAGGCATGCGGAGTAGTGATTCGTACCTGTGTCTGAGGTATTGGTTGTGTGTGCCTTTACTTCCGGTCGGACCCTATCACTTCCCGTCCCCTGTCCTGGTAAATGGATTGCATCAACCTCCCTGGTTCTTCAAAATCCCCTCAATCCAGGACTGTCGGGGATGCCTTCCCACACTGACTCTGAGCCTGGTGTTCTGACTCGCCGTGGCCAATGAGACAGGAATAAACTTCACCCACATACAGAGGTGGAACAGCCTCCCGAGTGCCCTTGCTTACTCTTTTGTTCCTCCGCTTTTATTTGGAGAAGACGCCTGGGCCAGCTTCTGGAGGATGATGTTTACTGGGAAAGAGGGGCGTCTGCCAAGGCCCCAGAGATTCACACAGCTTCCTGGCTGAACTGTGGCGGATTGCAGACACGAGAGTGAATCCCCGGCTAAGCTCCTTAGCGGTAAAAAATGGTCGCATTTCCGGTAAGGCCCCGAGTTTTGGGGTGGTTTGTCACTCAGCAACGACTAACTGCTACACCTGTTAAAGGAGCCTTAGTGTCTCAGCTAAGAGGAAGAGGGCAATACAGAGGCCCCTCTCAGTGTCTTGGAACCCATATCCGTCCATTTGAGAGGCTTGACCACATCGTTCAGTGTGGGTAGAACCCAAGCATACAGTTGAGTCAAAATGAAAATTCGTGGGTGGGTCTTTTAAGTGGCCAGTTTGAATTTGTGGCTGTTGCAGAGTTTTTCTTGTTAAACTCTGAATATAGTTTGCCAGACTTTTCTTAAACCTCAGGAGTTGCCTTTGTCCCTGTGTCCTTCACACCCTCCATCTGTATTTCTTCTCTGCAGATGTTCTGCTAACATTGCCACAAACCACCCAGGGTGAAATGAGATTTGCAGGGAGACACTGGGATGGATTAAACAGATCGTTTATAGGAAGGACGATTGCAAAAGTAATCTCTTATTTGGTTGAAGTAAATAAATGGATACAGTGAATATTTTAGACTCTTGCTTTTGAAATCTCAAAGAGGGGAATTCCCTAATACTAACTTGGACGTTCAGGCGAGGGGCTCCTAGGTGGCGCAGTTAGGCATCCGACTCTTGATTTTGGCTCAGGTCATGATCTTGCAGTTCATGAGTTCGAGCCCTACTTAGGGCTCCGTGCTGACAGTGCAGAGCCTGCTTGGGATTCTGTCTTTCTCTTTCTCTCTCTGCCCTGCCTACACTCTCTCTCTCAAAATAAATAAATAAACTTTAAAAAAGTTTAGCTGAGACTACTTTATTCTTCAGATAGCTTCCCTACATAGGTTTCTCTCTTATAGAGCTTCATATCATCTATTTTTAATATTTTGATTCAGCGATTGATGTTTTAGTTTTGGTAGAACATTACACCTTAGCTAAAAATCTAATTCTTAGTTTAGTTGAAAGCTTTCAACCGGTGACATGAAATTTTAACGGGACTATTTAAACTCAGTCATCCATGACCCCTTACTGAGTAGACTTGACTTTTCAAGCAGTCCTCCCTAGAGGGCACCATATCCTCACTTCCCAACTGGGTCCTTCTAACGTTGGCTGCTGGCCCCATAACATCATGTGAGGCTGAAGTCACTTAGATTACCACATTGGAATCTTTTCGTAAATCTATCTGCAGTGGAGCCTTTATTTCAGCATGATAAATGCATATCTTCTGGCACGTATTTTGTTTAAGCATTACAAGTGAGACCTTGTTTAGGAACAGAGGCAGTGGTGTTTATTTGGCATGGTTGGTTGTTCAGTCAGTTCAGTCCATCTCTGTGTCCACATACAGTGGCCTGAGAAACATTATGGACCTCTGATGGGGTATCAGATAGAATACTAAGGACAGATTCGGTGGACCTGTGCTTTCATATTGTGTATGTCACTACAGAAGGTACTTACCCCATTACATTTCAGTTTCCTTATTTGTAAGATTGGAGAGCTAGGCTTTTTTTTTTTTTTTTTTTTTTTTTTTCATGATCCCATTAGCTCTGTAATGTGATCTTTGGTACATGATAATAGTTCTGTACCGTTTGATAGAGGAAGCGATACCAATGCTCCTAACTGCTAATTCTAAGGAAATTTAGGTATGACCCACTGAAATTTAGGTCAGCCTGAAGAAAATATATTAAAGAAGAATTACAGCTGATTATTGAAAAGCATAAATGCTAGTAAATATGTTTTTTTCTCATATGAAATTTATTGTCAAATTAGTTTCCATACAACACCCAGTGCTCATCCCAAAAGATACCCTCTTCAATGCCCATCTAAATGTGTTTTTATGTCTCTTTTAAAAACATGAATGTTTTCCTGAAATCAGCATAAGTTATTGGTTTAAAATACTGGCTCAGCCTAAATGTCCATCAACTGATGAATGGATAAAGAAATTGTGGTTTATATACACAATGGAATACTACGTGGCAATGAGAAAAAATGAAATATGGCCTTTTGTAGCAACATGGATGGAACTGGAGAGTGTGATGCTAAGTGAAATAAGCCATACAGAGAAAGACAGATACCATATGGTTTCACTCTTATGTGGATCCTGAGAAACATAACAGAAACCCATGGGGGAGGGGAAGGAAGGAAAGAAAAAAAAAAAGAGGTTAGAGTGGGACAGAACCAAAGCATAAGAGACTGTTAAAAACTGAGAACAAACTGAGGGTTGATGGGGGGTGGGAGGGAGGGCAGGGTGGGAGGGAGGGCAGGGTGGGTGATGGGTATTGAGGAGGGCACCTTTTGGGATGAGCACTGGGTGTTGTATGGAAACCAATTTGACAGTAAATTTCATATATTAAAAAATAAAAAAAATTAAAAAATAAAAAAAATAAAATAAAAAAAATAAATAAATAAAATACTGGCTCAGAAGAATATGTGTCAATTACCCAGTATCTGTCACTATGCATAACAGAGAGTCTTCACTCAAGAAATAGTTGTTGAATGAATGGCAAGATGGCTAATTCCATTTTTATTAGACATCAACTTTTATTACAACTTTTAGTACAACTTTTATTTGTAGAACATTCCTTATTTGCGGAATTGGAATGTATTTCTCTGGACTTTGACAATGGCTTTATATTTACTCCTTTGGGTTATATTGAGTATATTGTATTTGCTGGATTTTCATCTTTTCCCGTCCCACTACTAAAATAAATGGTAAGAGTTTGTCAAAGCATAAGATACATATCACTGGCCATGCTTGTAATTAGGCATAAGTCTTTGTGCATGGCTATTTTTAAGTTTTGGTTTTTTTTTTTTTTACAACAATTAGCCTGCCTGATATAGTCTTATCTTTCCAACTATAATCATCATTCTTTAGAACTTCCTTATGCACATTGTTCAGCATCCTCATTACTGTCTCCCAAATCGATCCTGGTTTGTCTACAACCTTCATACTCCGTCAACTAAGAACTGAACACCATTTTCAACATTTATCAATGTCAAGAAAACCAGGATTACCATTGCCTTTCTTATTAATACTGGTTTTCTGCCAATACAACTTAACTACATGCTGGTTTATATTAATACCAAAGTCTTTTCCATGATGCACAGGTAGATCACATCTCTATAACATCATGTTTGGGTTTTTTTTTTTTTTTTTTTTTAAGTTTAGTTATTTTGAAAGAGAGAGAGTGTGTGCACATGCACATGTGAGTGGGAGAGGGGCAGAGAGAGAGGGGGAAACAGAATCCCAAGTAGGCTTTGCTGAGCACAGAGCCTGACATGGGTCTCAATCTTACAACCACGAGATCATGACCTAAACTGAAATCAAAAGTCGACACTCAATCTACTGAGCCACCCAGGTGCCCCTACCATGGATTTTTCGAAATTTAAATCAAGATCTACTTTTACTCTTCATTGAAGTTCATCTTCTTAGACTTAGCCTGCATGAGGGAACATCTTGGATTCTGGATATGCCAACCCATTAATTACTTTTGCTTCTACCTTTATGTCATCTACAACAAACCAGCCTCATGACTTTGTCACATGTTCCATTCACGCATGTGTCTAATTCAACAGTCAGGAGAGAGCAGTGATACTCACTGCTAGAAACCACGTTCCAATGGGTCTACAAAAACATCTCTGAGGTCTTATCAGATACCTTTAAAAAATTCATGCAGTCATCCCGTTTCAGGCCTAAGTAAAAGGAAACAAGATTGTCATGACCTGACTCAATGCACATGATTTGTAGTGACTCTTCATGACCAACTTTTCCTCTCCCAAGAGCCAACAAACCATCCTGTTAATATCTACTCTAGAAATTTGCTGGAACTAAACATCAGGCAAGATGGTGGATGACAGAATCTACTTTGCATTCTTTTTATAAATTCTGTGATGCATATGTGCATCTCGGGTTTTGTGGCCTGTCCATAGACCCTCAGAACCTAGGTTGCAGGTGAATGAGCTCTTGCCATACAGTACGGTGTGATTTTCTGGGCTTGGAGTTTGGATCCTCCTGGCTTCAAGTCCTCTACTAAAACCAAAGGCTTTACTTTCCCTTTTTCAAGGTTTGCTTTACACTTGTTAGGCCTAGATCATTGATGTTGAGAAGACACAGACAATAGGAGATGCCAACTTTTATATCCATCAATATTTTTCCTCCACCCTAGCTATGGCTTCCTTGACACTTTTTTTTTTTTCTCCACACATAAATTAAAACTATCAAGGGGCACCTGGGTGGCTCGGCCGGTTAAGCGTCCGACTTCGGCTCAGGTCACGATCTCGCGGTCCGTGAGTTCGAGCCCCGAGTCGGGCTCTGTGCTGACAGCTCAGAGCCTGGAGCCTGTTTCAGATTCTGTGTCTCCCTCTCTCTGTGACCCTCCCCCGTTCATGCTCTGTCTCTCTCTGTCTCAAAAATAAATAAACGTTAAAAAAAAAATTAAAAAAAAAAAACTATCAATACAAGTAAGAAGTACCTCCAAACAATTCATGTTGGACAGTGTGCAATGGGTATAATAGAGAAAATAGAAACACAGAATAGAGAAATCGCTTTGATCACAGCACCTCCACAAATGTGCTTTTTGAGCTGGTCTTTGCAAATGAGTAGGATTTTGACTAGAAGCATTGAGAGTGACTCTAAGTGCAAAAAGTGACAGAAGCAAAATCATAAATGAGCAAGTGCTTAAATATTTAAGACATGGCAAGGACACTATTAGCTTACCTAGTAGAGAAGAGTTGGATTAACAAGGGCCTTATAGTTTGCTCCTCATTTGAAATCATCTGATAAGGAAGGTGTGGATGTTTCCAGTTGTGATATGAGTGACGTTTTTTAAAGATGTTCTTTGTAAGTAATCTCTACACCCAACGCGGGGCTTGAACTCACAACCCAAAGATCAAGAGTCACACGCTCTGCCAACCAAGCCAGCCAGGTGCCCCTGATAGGAGTGAATTTGTAAACTTAACCTGAAGCAGAGAAAGATTGCAGTGAGAAAAATCAGGAGATTTTACAGTAACCCATGCCACTCGAACAAAGACTGCAATAAATAGAAGGTATAGAAACAGTCCATACAGTAAAGGTGGGGGGGAAAATGAAGGTGGATTTCATATTAATTAAACTTTTAAAGTATACATATATTGTATTAAAATTACTTGAGTTACCTGCTCCCCCTTCCCCCCCCCAAATTAGCACTCTTTCCCCAAGTGTGAACTGCCTAGAGCTGACCGTACTCAGGATTTTTTTCGGGGGGATTTCATACACAGCTTTAAATAACATCGGCCCCCCCAAAAGAAAGAAATAATGTCAACTCACGCTGTGAAAAGTTACTTTCTTTTTGATTCTCTTTCAATGCTCCTGATTACACCAAGGATAAAGTCTCGGCTTACAGTCCGTTTGGCCTTAACCACCTGCCTAGCATTGGCCAGTCTCCCCTTCTCACAAAGAGAGTGCGGGTTTGGGCTTAAACTTTGGTAGGCAACATTTGGTCAGTAGAATCAGTAGCACGGATAGAATTTGGTAGGTAGAATTGAATAGCAGCACGTAATTTTGTCCTTATATTTTCAAATTGCTTTTCATTATTCTGTTTTTGACAACTGATACTCCATTTCACTTATGGTCAAGGCATACGGTTTTACTTGAAAATAAAATTTTATGGAAAAAAAAATAAAGACACTGACTCAAAGGATGTTAAGGGTATACTAGAAAGTGATACAGCAGTTTGGCAAAAATCAAGTTGCCGATCCATAGGTAAGTAGCATTCAATCAACATTGCTGGAGTGGAGATCTAATTGGAATTGCATGAACTTTACATGTTTTTTGTTTTTTTTTTAATGTTTATTTATTTTTGAGAGAGAGAGACAGCGTGAGCGAGGGAGGGGCAGAGAGAGAGGGAGACACAGAATGCCAAGCAGGCTCCAGACTCTGAGCTGTCATCACAGAACCCGACGCGGGGATCGAACTCGGGAACTGTGAGGTCATGACCGGGGCCGAACTTGGATGCCTAACTGACCGAGCCACCCAGGCGCCCCAAAACTTTACATGTTTTAAAGATTTGTTTTGTCCCCTCCATGGATTTACCACTGATTGAAATCATGTGCTGTGTCCCTGAGAGCTTGCCTGGTGGCCCGTGGATGATGGATCGGTGACTGCTGCTCTTCAAGAGGGGGGAGGGGAGCAGGGGAAGCCTGTTCTTAGAGCATCAAGTCACGACTTTGACTACTAGAGACTTGCTGTTTCCCTAGGGCAGCTGTCCCCGATGTAGAGGCAAGACAGATTCTATCTCATGACAACGAAGTTCTTTCTAAAGACAACAGGAAGCCCCATTTCTCAGTTCTCTTCCAAAGTGACTCTAATATACCTGCTGACCTCTTTTCTAAGATTAGTTTCATGGAAGGCGTGATTGATTTCAAGCACTTTATAGATTTAATTTAACGTTCATTCCCTCTTGTCTTATTGCCCAGCTTGAGTAGAGATGATCATCCGGATGATTAGAGAAAGAAAGCAAAGCCCTGACGGCTACTTTGGGGGCCGAATGCAGAACTCTCTTCTCCCTGAGTTGGAAGCTGGGCCCCACAGAGGTATGGATTGCTGATGGATAGACCCTAATGGCCCTTTTAATGCAAACAATTGATTCTGGAGGCAGGAAGCTGCCGGAAGGGGCTGCTCTGAAACTCTGATCAGCACACTAGGCATTCATGGTTTTCACTTAGGAAAATAAATGCTCTCCAGACTTTTAAGCCAGGCCTGTGGCTTTATGCTTAGAGCCCATATTCTTGAATCAGAAAGACACATGCAAACATGGCTCTCCCATATATTAATACTAGCTGTGTAGCCCTGAGAAAGTTGTTTAACCTCTCTGAGCTTCAGGTTTCTCAGCTTTAAAATAGGGATGCATTCGTTTCCTAGGGGTACCATAGCAAATTAACACAAACTATGTGGCTTACCGCAGAAATTTATTCTTTCACACACTGGAAGACTTGAATCAAGTAGGTAACAAGTCGGTGCTCCTTCTGAAGATTTTAGGGGTGAATCCTTCCTTGCCTCTGCCGGTTTCCAGTAGCTCCCTGGAGCCAATTCCTTGGCTTGTGACTGCGTCATCACAATCTCCAACCCATTCTCAGGTGGCCCCTCTTCTCTGCGTGTCCTCCACCCTCCTTTTATGAGGACGCTTGCCTTTGGATTTAGAGTCCACCCCGATAATCCAAAATGATCTCATCTTAAAATCCTTAACTTCATTCCATCTGCAAAGACTCTTCCCAAATAAAGTCACCTTCACCAGTTCCACGGATGAGGATGTGGACACGTCCCTTTGAGGGGCTACCATTTAACCCACTACAAGGGATAAGATGACACTCACATCACAGATGAAATGAGAAAATGCTGAGCATACAGGTCATGCTCAAGAAATGTTAGTCCTCATCACTTTTATGATTATTAAATAGCTCCTTGGTTTTGTTATTATAATATTTGCTTTTGGTAGAGCTGACTGAACTTAACAGTGGCTTCTATTATCATTAGACCTGAAGCAACAGTATAAGTGA
The DNA here is from genome assembly GCF_018350195.1 of Panthera tigris. Taxonomy (NCBI): domain Eukaryota; kingdom Metazoa; phylum Chordata; class Mammalia; order Carnivora; family Felidae; genus Panthera; species Panthera tigris. The sequence goes on along the minus strand of NC_056667.1, from coordinate 206,466,851 downwards.
GACTTCCGTGGCCTTTGAGCAGTTCATGCAACACAACACGGTTTCTCTCCCCCAAGTGGCTTGGGAATCACTGACCTTATTTTATCAGAATAAGTGCATATTACAGAATTTTAAAGGGATGATATTTTTTGTAGTTTCATAGACAACGAAGGCCATTAGGGATGAAAGATGCTAATGATATACCAACAACTCCGGTCCATAAAATTTGGAAAAAGGACTCTTACTAGAGAAAACCTTCCCTGGAAACTAACAGCTATGAAAATGTTTTTCTCTGCTTTAGACGTGCCATTCTTGAACGAAATGCTTATTTGATTCAACCCGAAGTCAACAACATCAGTGAAGCATAATTTCAGGACTGTGGGTCTTTTCTCTGATTGTACTTGAGAAAGTTGCACTGCCCAGGGGGTAGTTCTGTTCCTACGATCCGTATCCTGGTGAATCGGTAAAATAAAGGCCTGCTACCTCCCACCAGGGGGAATTCAAACCCTCCTGAGGTGGTAGGTGTGCCGCAAACTCTAACTCAAGCCTGTAACCTTCTGAAATTCCTTTCCGTTCTTAGAGATGGCACTTAACCATTTTCTCTAATTTTTCGTTCTCACTTGTCCACACCAGGGCAGGCCACACTGATACGGTTCATACCACTTATGTGGTGTGCACTGAGCATCTAACGATACCACAGGCCCATTCTGGGAGGGGTGCGTAATGAGATTTCATCTACTGTTTCTTTCCTTTGAGACTGGCTCGTCTGGCTATTCACGTACTGTGGTAACTAGTCACTAAAACACTTCCTGTATCCCGTTATACTCGTAAGTTAAAGAAACCTGAATGGTAGACAGATCTCAGCCTTTAAGGCCAAAGAAATGAATGGAAATAATTCTCTTTATTGTCTGTCATCTAAGAAGAAGCAGGTTTACTTCGTGTGAACTCACTGAGAAAGACTCATACGGTTGTTATTGTAGGTCTTGGTCTGTGCTTCCTCTTATTCACCGTGCCGTTCAGGAACAAAAACTTGGATACATGATGCGATGATTGAATAACACCGAGGATGACGGTTTGGTTGCTTTTATAAAACAATCTGGCAAAGACGATGAATGAGGGTTCGCACTTGAGGCCTCTTTTCACAGTGGACACCAGGGGGCGACACTTACGCAGGCATATCTCAGAGACCATGTGGGTTTGGTTCCAGACCCCTGCAGTAAAGTGAATACGGCAGTAAAGCAAGTCGAATGAATATTTTGGTCTCCAGTGCATATAAAAGTTATGCTTACACTAAACTGTAGTCAATTAAGAACACAATGGCATTGTGTATTAAAAAAAAAAAAAAACACAATGTATATACCTTATGTAAAAAAAAAACCTAACTGCTAAAAAATGCTAACCATCATCCAAGCTTCCGGCAGGCTGTCAATCACTTGATCGCAGATCAACATAACAAATACAATAATGAAAAAGTTTGGAATATCGCAACAATTACCAGAATGTGACACAGAGACGGGAACAAATGCTGTTGGAAAAATGGCACCAGTTGACTTGCTCAATGCAAGGTTGCTACAAACCTTCAGTTTGTAAACAAAACAAAACAAAACACTATCTGCGAAGTGCAATAAAACAAGGTACCTGTATTTAGAGATTTCAACATTTAGCAGAGAAGTGACATCTGCCTCCAGATGTGGCCTCCAGAAGTGGGATGCCTTCATGAGGGACATTGGTTTTTATGTTCGAAACACTTTTCCTCACTTTACCTCCCAAGTGCCGTTTATTCATCCTTCACGACACAACTCAAAGACTTCAGCCTCTGAGGAACCATAACTAACTTCCCTGGGCAAGTTAACTGCCTCTGTCTGTCCTGCCATTGACTTTGAATACAACTGTGTTGTAGAAACCCTATTGTCTACTGTTGCAAGCCTCTGTAAGCCCCACCCATGACTTGCCAAAGCGTCTGGCATCTACTTATTGCTTCCTTCATACTTGTTGGTAAATACACATCACTGTGAGAGACTGCTGAGTCAATTACAGTCAATTACCATTATTTCCCCTCTTACTTCCACAATCCCTGTAAAGCCAATAACTTTAAAATACTGATAAGATATCACTGCCTGTAATATTACTTGGCTGCCCACTGTTGACCCGAAACATCTTTTTGGTAGGTTAACTCCTTCAATGCCAAAGTAACACAACAATTTCTAGTGATCGATCTTCTTTCCAGTAATAGCCACAGCCCTGCGTTGGCATCTTTTTTTTATTTTCCGGAGGAAAGACACGGAAGCCATGGGTGTCTCATGGCGTCTCCATTCGCAATCCCTTCGTCCTTCCCTACTGTTGGCAAAGACGCCCTCAAGGCCTTGGGAACGTGTTGAAATTCTGTTGGCCTCCTGGGGGGATTAGCGTTCTTCCTTGCCACGAGGTGTGTACAGGAAGTCCTTAATACGGTGTAAAAGTGAACAGGTTGTTCTAAAAAAAAAAAAAAAATAAGTCACTTAAAAGAAAGTACACAGGGGAGGAGAAGAGGGAGAGTCATTGATCAGTGGGTATAGTTTCAGTTCTGCAAGATGAGTAACTTCTAGCCATGCACTGAACAACATCGTGCCTACAGACCATACCGCGAGGTACATTTAAAAATCTATTTAAAGAGTAGATCTCATGTTAAGGGTCTTACCGTACAATAAAGAAAAAGAAGAAAGAGAGAGGGGAGAAGATGTGGACTGTTTCTTCCTCTGTTTTAAATCACTTACGGTTTGATCCTCCACACGCGGAAAGCACAATTCCATTAATGACTGTAATGAACAGAGTACGTATCTCCAGACACTAGGAGCTCCTCAGAGGTCATGATTTTTTCCTTGTGTTTTTAGAAACCAGCCACACAGACCATTAGAAAGCACAGCAACCATGCACGAAAAGCTAATCATTGTGTGCGTGTGTGTGTGTGTGTGTGCGCGCGCGTGCATGTGTGCGCGTGTGACCTGAGTGATCCCAGTGCTTTATTACAAATGATAGGACATAACTTTTGTGGCTTCAGGAAACTCACCACGCTGAAGCCACCCTGAGGAAGGTTTTCACAAAAAATTTCATACCATGAATGAAATGCCAAGAGCAACACGTTTGTAAGAGAACAAAATACATCGAGAGACTTAGGCCATCTCTGTTCCTTACAAAACCCGTGTCAGAGGGCTGACTGGTGACCCTTTGGTGGAGTGAGTTCAGTGAAGCAAGTGCCAGCAGTAGATTGCCCCGGGTCAAGAGCAAATGGGAGAAGAGGAAGGAGAGAAATAAGGTCTTTAGATGATTCTTTCCAGTTGTTTGCCTGGAAGGGAAGGCGAGAGAGAGTGCTGTAGCCATAGAGATTCCAGGGCTGAGGGAGGTTTTATTCTTGTTTGTTTATTTAATACGCGGGAGAAGCTTTTATGCTGCTGAGGAGAAGGAGCCAGGGGAGGGGAGAGGAACCATCCAGAAAGCAAGAGCCTGGAAGCGGCGATCTGATGAAGGGGAAGCTCCCCTTTGCCTCTGACACCAGAGGGGGTGAGGAGGATGTTGAGTAAATATTTAAAAAGGACAATAATACAAATAACACCAAGGTGCTAAGCCAAGAAAAGCCAGATGCTTCTGAATCACTTTAGTAAGTTGGTTTGCTACTTATTCATTCATTTTTATTCATCCGCTCATGCTGACTCAGACACACAGTAAAAGAGGCACATGTTAAGAAAATACATGGAAAACTGACAGTCGGCAGAACTCTAACCTACATAGATTGCCATTGGGGGGGTGGGGGCATCTCTATCTGGCTCTTGGATACCCTGAGATGGAAAGCGGCGAGAAGTAGCATCGGGCAGGCGGTGGGGGTGACGAGAGGAATTGCAACAGGGGAGTGTGTTCATGAGTCCCCGGGAGTTCTGAGGGTGCGGAACTTCACAGCTTTTGGAATCCGCATTGGGGAAAACACAGACAGGAGACAGCTGGAGCGACATTTGCTTGTTTACAGAATGTTGACCATGTCCCATGCCTGCACGCTCACATCCTGCTCACCCTTCTGGAGTCCCTTTGGGTTCTTCTCTCTCTTTTGGACGCCCGTCTTCCCTCTGGGAATCTGTCTTCCCATCTAATCCTCCCTGTAGCTATGGACTACATGGCACGTCTACAAATGACTCTCTTTCCAGCTTCCCCTCGGTCCTCCTTGGCTTGCTGGAAGCTCTGGGCTTCAAGTCTTAGGCTCACCGTTCCTGAGAGCAGCCGCCTCTGGCATCAGGCACTGGGTCGCATGGAAAATCCCAACACAGGCTGCTCTCTGACCCCGTCCTCCATCAGCAGGTGCGTGTGACCTGTGCTCGTGCTTGCATTCCCGTTGCACATGGGCAGTAATGTAATGAAAAAGGAGGCAGCAGAGATAAATGGTGCAGCAATTAAAAGCACTAGGACCATTGCAAGGCAGAGCTGATTCAGAAACAAAGCCCAAAGGCAATGTTGGATTAGTGGGGAGCAAAATATCTAGAAGGAAGTGTGGACCTAGGCATTTGGGGGATGGAGGAGATTTGGAAGCTAGAGGTGAGGTTTTAGGGACCCCAGCTATAGGGCAGACCAAGTTCATGGGTGGTCATATGAACACTGAGGTGGAACTCCCCTTCCCTTCCCTCCCTTCCCTTCCCCTCCCCTCCCCTGCCATCCACTTCCCTTCCCTCCCCTCCCTTCCCCTCCTTTCCCCTTCCCTCCCCTTCCCTCCCTTTCTCTTCTCTTCCTTCCCTTTCCCCCCAGATCCGAAGTCGGTGTGGCCAGTGAAGCTTCAGATCCCGTTTTGTCCCTTGCTCCAGCTTCTCTCCAGGAGTGCATGCTGATCTTAATCTGCTTCTGCCTGCTGCACCCCATCCGTGCTGGAAAGTCGCCTCCATACCTCCCCTGATGTCTGGGGCCTGCAACCCCTCCCATCCTGAAATGAAATGCAAGCCAACCGACCTCCGTGCAGAGCCAACTTTGAAAGCTGCTCAGTGCTGCTTATTTTTGTGTTGTTCACATTGGATCCCTTGACTCTCAGCCCCACTCACACTGCTAACTGACACCCTGGATGCCCAACCCTTGAGTAATTAATTTCGCATGGCTTGGCTTATTTGAGTTTCACGTTAGAAAATATTTCTATATGTTAGAAAATATTACCCAAATGACCATGTACCCCATTTTGTCTGTGCGTGGTCCCTGTTTATGACCGTAGTCTTAGCACAATTAGTAGTAACACCCCCTTTCACTTTCAAAGGACCCTGATTTGAACAGTGGGTTATATGATCACCCTAACTATTGCTACACTTTCTTTCCTCAGTTTATACAAAAGACACGGAGAAGTTAGATCCCTTCTCCATTGTCACACGGCTGATGCATGGCTGAGCCAGGACTGGGACACAGGTGTCAAACCCTGCTTTGCCAGCATGTAAATCGCTGTGTCTGGATTCATGTTTGCTAGTCTCTTGGAAGTTTTAATGGACGCCTGACCTTTAAGGATTCATTTCTACTACTAATTTAGTTCTGATATTTCTGATATATTTCAGTAGCTTATCCTCTCTCACCCCTTCCCCACCCCCAGTGGCCATCAGGTCCTACGGTGCCTGATTGGAGACCAGACAGAGGGTGAACTTTCACCACATGGGGCTGTAATAGAGAGGGAGGTGAGGTGCTGGCTTAAGTGGATGGGAGACGTAAGAGAAATTTGTTTTTAGAAATGGAAAATGTGGGGGTGCCTGGGTGGCTCAGTCAGTTAAGCGTCCGACTTCGGCTCAGGTTATCATCTCGCGGTCCGTGAGTTTAAGCCCCGCGTCGGGCTCTGTGCTGACAGCTCAGAGCCTGGAGCCCGTTTCAGATTCTCTGTCTCCCTCTCTCTCTGCCCCTCCCCTGTTCATGCTCTGTCTCTCTCTGTCTCAAAAATAAATAAAATTTAAAAAAATTTAAAAAAAAGTTAAAAAAAATTAAAAAAAATAGAAATGGAAGATGTGGGCAGTTAGGTGCAAAAGACTTGCACAGGATTTTTATTAAAAAAAAAAAATAGTTAAGCCAAGTCATGGCCTACCCCTCTTACTTTGGACAACCTACCAGTTGATTCAAATTATCCCGCAATCGATTCCAGCAAAGCAAATGGTATTGATTATGCAACTGGCTGAAATGCCTCGGACCAACTATGCCAGGTACAAGTCTATCTAGTATATCAACAGACTTGGTTGTTGTAAAAATTGAGGTTGGGAGAATCAAGAGTGTCCTTTTCGTGCTAAAGCAAGTTTAGGGCCAAGAGTGTCAGCAACACGTGTTTTAAAACCTTCAAGCTGATGCAACACCTTGTTCTCAAAAAAAAAAAAAAAAAACTAACAAGAAAACCAAACAACGCAAAAAAGTCCGAAATGTAGCCATGGTTACTTTTCACATCTCGAAAACAGGGATTCTACGGACATTCACGGTGAGCCGCGCTTTCTTCATCAATGTATCAATATGCATGTCCTCTCATAACTAAAAGTAGCATGAAACCACTCCCCCCTGATTGCACACCGTGTGGTCCAGAGTTTGTCGAAAGTGTGCAGATCAGTCTTTAAATAGAAATAGGTAGTAATCTGAAGCCATGGCTGTATATCCATGCCAGGTGATCTCGCCTTGTAGCAGCGTTCCAAAACAGCAGTTGACATAGGAGATGTGCGCCTTTTTAAAAGTTTGTATTGCAATTCCAGTCGGTTAACACACGGCGTCTTATTAGTTTCGGGTGTACAATGTAGTGATTCAACACTTCTGTATAACACCCAAGGTTCATCACAACAAGTGCCTGTCTTATTCCCCATCCCCCCACCTACCTCCCTTCTGGTTAACTATCAGTTTGTTCTCCATGGTTAAGAGTCTGTCTGGGTTTTATCATCATTAGCTCCTACAAAGGCAGCCGTAATATAAATTGATGAGCACTTCTTTTAAAAATAAATTCTATAGTGGCGCCTGGATGGCTCAGTCGGTTAAGCATCTGACTCTTGGTTTTGGCTCACGTCTTGATCTCGCAGTTCCTTGGATTGAGCCCCACGTCGAGCTCTGTGCTGACCATGCAGAGCTTGCTTGGGATTCTCTTTCTGCCCCTCTCCTGCTCACGCGTGTGCACGGGCTCTCTCTCTCTCTTTCGAAATCAATAAACTTTAATAAGTAAATAAGTAAATTTTATATAGTAAATGAATTATAAAGTGATCTGAAATGTCAGTATCCTTATTCACAGATTACAGTAGTAATCATTTGTACTTTAAAAGCCAAAGTATGTTCATAGGAAATAGCTTCTTTTCATCCCTCTGTTGAGTAGGAATTAGACCTTTATTTATTTTTTAAATTAAATTTAATTTAATTTATGTTTAATTTACATCCAAGTTAGTTAGCATCTAGTGCAACAATGATTTCAGGGGTAGATTCCTTAATGCCCCTTACCCATTTAGCCCATCCCCCCCTCCCACAGTCCCTCCAGGAACCCTCTGTTTGTTCTCCATATTTAAGAATTAGACCTTTATTAAGATTACACTAAGGGGCGCCTGGGTGGCTTAGTTGGTTAAGCATCTGACTTTTGATTTTGGCTCAGGGCACGATCCCAGGATTGTGGGATTGAGCCCCACGTCTGGCTCCACGCTGAGTGTGGAATCTGCTTAAGATTTTCTCTCTCCCTCGCCCTCTGCTCCTCCCCCACTCTCTGTCTCTCAAAAAACAAAACAAAACAAAAGCCCACCTGATCACACCAATATTTCTAAATATCTAAGGGCACATGAAGTTGAATTTGGGAAATTTCATGTACGGCCAGGTTTAAGAACTTATCAAAGGAGAGGCAATACCAACACGATGGCTGGGATCTCAGCCCATGTAATCCTGCAGCCCTGAGAAAAATCTCCATGCAGGAGCAGCTTTGCGACCAGAAGCTCAGCCCAGTAGCTGGGCTACTTCCTTCTCCGGGTAAGGAACCAGTCTAGACTGGCAGGAAGCCGGCCACAGGCTGATGGGACATTAGCCTGTCCTTTGGTGAAGGGCAGGGCTCGGGTGTCCTTGTTGTGTGGGAGTCAGAGTGGGGTAAGGGGAGGGAGGGTTATGTTCTGTAGTCAGAATTCAGTTCCTTTCCTCACGAAATATGAGTTCCCCTCCTGTCCCTTTCTGCTCTTAAATAGAAAACAGGATGACAATACTTTGCCTAAAGGGTAAACATGAACATCCTGTATTCTGTCTCACATTCTTCTGTTCTAAAATGCTGGGAGCTCAGAGATTTCTTTTTCTAAAGGAGGTTTTCTGTCTTTCCATGACTGCTAATGCCACCCAACAGTGAAAGGGATATTTGGCTCTCTTGGTATATAATCGTCAACTATGGAAGTCCCTGCGTTGAGCTTATCAACAATAGAGCTTTTCTATTTATTGGGGCCTTCCTATGTCCCCAGGAAGAGTGTTCAGTGTTTTGTTCATATTATTTCATTTATCCCACCATTGTGTAAGGTAGGAATAAATTCCTATCATCTGCTTTCACTGAAAAGGAAACAAAGCCCAAAAGGTCATTTGCTGGGGTGCCTGAGTGGCTCTGACTTTGGCTCAGGTCATGATCTCGTGGTATGTGAGTTCAAGCCCCACGTCGGGCTCTGTGCTGACAGCTCAGAGCCCGGAGCCTGCTTTGAATTCTGCGTCTTCTCTCTCTGCCCCTCGCCTACTCGCACTCTGTCTCTCTCTCTCTCTCAAAAGTAAATAAACATTAGAAAAAAATTAAAAAAAAAAAAAAAGGTCATTTGCTCTGGGTCACAAATCCAGGTAATGGCAAATTCGGGTCTGTGGCACAGCAGAATGATCATACCTGCGAAGAAATACCAAAGGACCCTGTTGTTACCTTCCCATCAATCTGCTCCTGCTCCAGAAAGCCTTGCTTTGTACCCAGTAGAGCTCACTGGGGTGACGATTCTGTCAATCGGCTGGATCAGGGCAGGGAGCCTACAGGTTAAAGTCCTCCTGGCTTCTTTGGCAATGACTTGATCTCCAAGGAAAGGAAATGCATTTGGCTGAACTTCCTTCTACTGCCTCATTTCTAATATTTTCTTTGTCCTTCTAGCTCTTCAGAGCACTCCTACCTCTTTTTCAGCACTGCTTAGGATGTCCAGTATAGCCTTTTAAAAAACACTGGTCAGGGGGAATGTGGTATATATCAGCAACAAGTCTTCCTGTCTCCCCCTCCATTCCGAAGTCTGGACATCAGTTATTCTTCTCTCGGAATCTTGTGGGTAGATAAAGCTGTTGGACCCTAGACCTAGAAGGAGCCTGGGATCGTCCGTTCTAACTCTCTAATTTTATGGACAGGTACACTCAGATCCACAGTGAGAAAGGTGATCAGATTTGCCTGGAGTCACAATTAGCATCAGAGCGCCAACTCCAGCCACTGCCTCCCCCTCTCCCCCCAAATGGGGCTGGAATGTGGATTATACGAGTCCTCTTGCTGAACCACAGTGCCTTGTTCATCTGTCAGGAGCAGAGACGGGAGATAAGAGGAACGCAAACTTTAAGAATCCACATCCTGCAGTTTAGGGTTTAAATAAAAGCTGAACATTATCTTATCAAGTTAATCCTTTGACTATAGCCCTGCTCCTCCTACTCCTGCTGGGTTTAAACCTTGCTTTGTCCTCCTTTGTTTCAAAACTCTGAGCTGGGTGCTTTGTAGCGACCCTAAAATGATATGTTGGGCCATTCCCTGGGGTCCTGGCAAAGATTGTAGAATTGAGATTCGCTCAGGTTGACAGAGCCCTTTTCATCCTTCCAACTGACTTGGGAGGCACGTTTGCAAATGACTTAAAACACTGCCATTTTCATGTTTGGAGAACAGTTCGTGATTATTGTAAACTAGATTTAACTTGGAATGCTTAGGGTGTGGGTGGCTAATTCCTGCCACAATTCAAAGGGGAAAAAAATGAGCATAGAAAATAAAATAGAACAAGTACTGAATGTACAGTTAATGGCTCATTTATTCAGCCTCAGCTGAGACTATTTTTCATACAGTTAACTTTTGAAGGGAACTTAGTTTACCCCGTTTAATCAGAAACTTGTAAAAATGGAAAGTGGTCAATAGAAGGGTCCCTGAAATATTTCACAGGTTCCTCTTCTGTCTGAAATGGTGGCCACTGGACATAATTTGATGTTTCCTTGAGGCACCAGCACCATGCCTGTGATCGCTCATCATTGTCTGAGTGTGAACACCGTGCAATTTACATCCTTTATGGTATTATGGCCCCCAACATGGTTTGCCCCAGATATTGTGGACATTGGTTTCTTCTCTTTCGTTTTGTCAGACTGTCTTTCATGAGTCCCTCCCTTCCTTTTGTGGGGGGCTCATACCTTCAAGTTAATCTGGCCCAACCATCAACCCAAGACTCCTTGGCTGATAAAAAAGAGCCAATAAGGGGCGCCTGGGTGGCTCAGTCAGTTAAGCGTCCAACTTCGGCTTAGGTCACGATCTCACGGTTCGTGGGTTCGAGTCCCGTGTCGGGCTCTGTGCTGACAGCTCAGAGCTTGGAGCCTGCTTCGGATTCTGTGTCTCCCTCTCTCTCTCTCTCTCTCTGCCCCTCCCCTACTCATGCTCTGTCTCTGTCTCTCAAAAATAAATAAACATTAAAAAATAAATAAAAAATAAAAAGAAGAGCCAATGATACTTCCTGTCTCACCTCTCTCTTGACCTTGCCATTTCATTCTAGCACCAAGGCTCTCTTCTCTGTTTGAGTTACTTTGTTTACATGTGACTGTGTTAACCTTAAGCCTTGATTTGTGGGACTGTTACTTACCCTCTTTGGCACTTTCTTAGAATAACAATGATAATGAACATAATAGTTGTATCAGTAATAGTGACAAAAGAATGATGAAATACCATTTATGCCGGTATTTTATACATAGTGTCTTTTGTTATAATAACTTTGCAGAAGAGGTCATCTTACTCCCATTGTACAGCTGAGAAGACAAAGGCTCAGACAATTCAGACTCCATCCTCATAGCTCCAGAGCTCATGTTCTTTGCTCTGAATCACTTTCTAGAAACCAGACTAGAATAGCATGCCCTCATTCCTGTCCCGGATACAAGCCCCCCACCCCATCTGGTGACTGACACTTGGTGGGCCGATTTAAAGGCTGAGTCTATCACAGTCCTTTGGAGAAGTCAGACAGCTGTCTGTACTCCTGACTTCAGCAGGGGCATCCTTCCAGCTCTAAGTGGCTACTCCCTATTCCCACTGGGCCAGGGCAGGTCAGAATTATATTGCTTCTGGTCAAAGGCCACCGCAAGTTTTGTTCAGCAATCTCTCTAGAATCCTGCGTAACGTGGTTGTACATGGCGAATGTATGAAGAGCCCTTCGCCAAGCTGCTCCCATAAACATCGTGGATTAATGAATCGGGTGCATCTCTTTCTGGCTCTGCGAGTCTTTTCTTGTTGCTTCTCCGGAATTGGCTGTGACGAGAAAAGTTAAGGTTGTAAAATGAATGGCCTCTGAGTAAGTGAGGTATTATTCTATTATTTCAAAGCTGTTTACTCATGGGAGAGGACACAGAAGGGGTTATGGAAATTGTCTCAAGTTACCATGGGAGCTAACTTCAAAGCACAGAGGAGGCATACACAACACCCCCGTTCCTCCATCACCCAGAGAACATTGTGTGTCCCTGAGCAAGAAAACATCAAGAGATTTTTTTTTTTTAAATATGATTTGTAGAAAGCGGGGGGGGCGGGGAAGCAAGCAACGTCTGTAAACCTTTTATTTTGTACTGATAACTGACATGTACTGAATACTCACCATGTGTCTCTTACTGTGCAAGCACTGCCACGGGCATTAGATCCTCATGAATACTCATCCATTCAACAGATGAGAAAACCGAGGCTTATCATTTTGCCTGAAGTCACAAAGGTAGTAAGTGGCTCAACAGGGATCTGAACTTGGCAGGCTGCTCCCTGAGCCTTTGCCTAACTGCTGCACTATTACGGCCTTCTATTGAAGATGAGAACGGTTTACTCTGACCCAAGAAGAGTTCAGTCAAACATAGAAGCCCGCAAAATGTCAGGTATGATATTAATGGGACATTGAAATTATGCACGCAGTCTGCAGAAAGCTGCTGATGGGGAAGCTACCTTAGCACCGAAGGATGATTTTCCGACGCATCCAAATGTACCCACGACAGAGCAATCTGCTTTGAGCAGCACCTGTGCCAAAGTTAGGAAAGTGAGGGTGAAGAAGGGCTTGGCAACAGCACCTGGGTTTTTTAAGTGGAAGAACCGTGCGCTTGTTTCCAAAGTGATTAATTGTACAATTCAATAAATGTCAGCAGGTGGGAAGGATGCCTATAAAGAGGAGGCCAGTATAACTAAGTGGAAATGAAGAGACAGACGCTGAAAGAAGAGAACCCTGCAAATCACGGATGTGGGAAAAACAGGTCATGAGTTACCACTGAAATAGACTTGGGCCCCAAGCTCTTGAGTAGAAAGAAGGAGCACCAGGAGAGCAGAGGTACAAGCGGATAAAGGGCAGCCAGGCTCAGGGAGAATCACATCCTTGGCTTGTGTTTTCCACTTTTTAGCTAAGAAAGCACCGATTAACTCCCTACTGGCCATTTGAGTTCCTATATTTAATGGGACTTGCCCATCTGGAAATGATAGAAGTTAAGAGAGTCTCACTGACCCCTGCCCTGGAAAATGGTCAAATCCGTGACCTGGTTTTCCTCAGTCTGGGTGGGGTACATCTGTACTTTAGTCTGGGGGGCGTGGGGAGGTCTCCTCCTTTGGGGTCATTTTCACTTGGGAACAATTGGTGAGCCTCTGGAAAATTTACAGAGAAGCCCAACAGGACTCGGACCTTGATGATGATGAGGAGGAGGAGGGGGGGGGGAAGTGGGGGGAGTCGATTTTTATCACCTGTTGATTGATTCACTCCTTCCACAAGTCCCCGAGTTCCCATGTAAAGAGTGTGCTACAGCCTACGTAGCACATGGGGCTTTCTGTCCCCTGCCTTGGCCTCCGGGCTCTTTCCACGACTCTGCACAGATTACCCCTGGTGGTGGGGAAGGTGCAGCAGAGATGTGAAGCAGGCGTACTCCCACCAGCTTGTCAGTCACCCCCAATTCTCACCGCTAGCCCAGAACTCCGGCTTCTTGGTGCCACCACAGTGACGCCTCCACCCGGTCAGCCTCCAACGGACTCGAGAATGAGCCGCCACCGCCTTCCTCTTTGACATGTTCTGGCACAAAGGATATGCTGGGGTGATGGCTTCACTCTTGTTGGACCTAAAGTAGCATTTTCTGGGGGGACATCGCGATGCTAACCAGTACCTTCTGTCGCGTAAGGGCAGATGTTGTACCAAGACATTACAAAGGGACCCAGTCATTTTTCTGTATCCCAGCAATAGGCTCCTACGGCCAATTCGGATAGATGAGTCATTTCTGCCAATGAACACTATACACAGTAAAAACATTTTAAAATTTTTATCAAATTCATTACATATAAAATGTTTCTCCCCCTCCCTCTCTTTCTCTCTCTCTGTAAAAAAAAGGGAGGGGCGCCCGTGTGGCTCAGTAAGTTAAGCATCCCACTCTTGATTTGGGCTCAGGTCATGATCCCAAGATTGTGGGATCAAGCCCCGCATTGGGCTCTGCATTGAACATGGAGCCTGCTTGGGATTCTGTCTCTCTTCCTCTGTCCCTCTCCCCTGTTCAGCTCTCTCTCTCCTCTTAATCAAAAAAAAAAAAAAAAAAAAAAGTTTTAAATCCCCATCAAAATGCAATGCAAAGTATCACCCCAAAGCAATCTTTTAAAACTGCTAGCTACTTTCTAAAAGTGTCATCCAAAGAAGCATCACACATTTTCCTGTGAAAGACATAACGTTTCTTGAAGCGGATTTTCCAGGGTTGCCTCACTATACCCTGCTGTGTGCTAAAGATTTTTCTGTTTTTGTCCACCTTTGGAAGACACAAGTGTTACTGGGGGCAGATGTGACATTTGGATTGGTTAAAAGTTCAGACTCTGGAGCCAGACTGGCTAACTTCAAATTCTAGTTCTGCCACTCACTAGCTGTGAGTCGATGAGCAAGTCACTGAACTTCTCTGTGCCCCAGTTTCCTCAGCCGTAACATGGGGATGATCAGAGCCCTGCCTTGTAGAGTGAGGGGTAAATGAAACAATACACCTAAATATTATTTAGAACCCTGCCTGGCCCATAATAAATGCTATGGAAGGGCTTGCTTTATGATTAGTATCATTAGCGACATGATTATTACTCACTTCATGGTAGGCACCGGGCATAGAGTGAACCACGTAATAAGCACAGTCCCGGTTCTTACGGACAGGGGAAGACGTCACATAAAAATTAAATCCGTCAGAATGTAAGCTCAGCTTGTGTGTTAGGAAAGCCTCCCCCGGGGTGCAGTGGTAAGGAGTGAGGTTCAGGGCTGTGAGGCAAGGCCGGCCCGGGGAGGCTTCTCCAAGGCAGTGGCACATTTAAGCTGAGCCCGGAGGCCGAGAGGGAGAAGACCAAGCCTGTAATGCTCCAGTAAGTGGAAGTGTAAAGGATTATCTTCATTTCACAGTGGATACCTGTGGAGGCCCAGAGAGGTTAAGCAGCTTGCTCAAAAGCACACAGCTTATACAGGGCAGAGCCTGGATGGCAGCAGAAGCCTGACTCCAAAGCTCATCGCGGGCCTTCCGGCAGCGCTCCGTTGGCTGCCTCTCCGACCGAGCTGCCTCCAGGATGACGGTTAGACTGGAAGCATGTCGCTCACTATGAACGCTGTCAGTTTCTCTATAAATTAACCCAAATATGAAAAGAGATCGACTTCGGGGCGCCTGGGGGCTCAGTTGGTTCATCTCAGGTCACGATCTCACAGTTTGTGAGTCTGAGCCCCACGTCGGGCTCCCTGCTGTGAGTGCAGAGCCCGCTTCGGATCCTCTGTCATCCTCTCTGTCTGCCCCCATCTCCCCGACATACGCGCTCTCTCTCTCCCTCCCTCTCTCAAAAATGAATACATATTTTTAAAAAAAAAAGGGGGGGGGATCTGCTTCGTTTGGGTGGCCACAGTGCCCTACCTTCTGGCTCTGGGGGCAGGGGAGGAAGATCATTTAAGGTCCCCTGCTTCACTCCATCAGACAGACCACTGACGGATGAGCTTTTAGGTAACGGGGATACCAGCTGCATTCTTTATTTCAGGGTGTGTGGACCAGGCAGGCAGGCTGAAGGCAAGCCCACCTCCACCTGCCAAGGCCAATGTAATGAGGGTGTTTCTCAGAAGTGCTGACACCTATGCTGGGTGTTCTGGGAACATGTGCCTTCTCCAGAGGGCTGCAGTCCGGTGCTCCAGTGTTTTGTCTGGGCTGGGCATGGGCGGGACAGGGTTTCACTACTCCTCACTCACATCCAGTGCCTACTTTCCTCCAGCTCAGAGCCCCTCTTGCGTTTTGCCGAGAACATTAGCCTCTCTTCCCGTGGCCTCCTTCTGCTGTGTAAATTGTTGCTAATCCTTCATCTTTGATTATTGATCAATATGATCCCATTCACTTTGAATCTTTCAGAAATACTTCCAGAAAACTCTCCTCTACTGAAAGTGTCCCCCTGTCCCCTGCCTTTTTCTCACTCTTGCAATCAATATCCTCCCTCTCATACTGCTTCGTTGACATTTCACTTGGATTTGGGGAAGAAGGGAAGGACACAAGCATACTTCATCCACCATCTTGAATTTGAAGTCAGGCCATCTGGACTCGAAATATGGCGGAAACCATGTTCTGCTGGCCTGGGCCAGGCAAGTCCAGTGAGAAGCAGGTTCCCAAGCGGCTTCTGAACCTTTGTGTCTGGATGCAGGCATAAAGGTGAAGTTAATATAACTCCTCGGGCGAGGAGTTGAGAATCTTTCTCTGGGGAGATGATGATTCATTGGTGGAATATGGTCGTTCTTGGCAAGGCCTTCTGTCAAAATCTCAACCATACATTTCTTTTCATAAGTGAGTTCTAGTCATGGCCCTGTTCGCCTCTTGAAATAGTGCCCAGCAAGTCGCAGCAGGTTAAACAGAAGGTGAGATCGTGTCGGGGGCATCCAAGAAGCACGTAAGCATGTTCTTTGTTTCTCAATTAAAGCATTTTCATCTGAGCTTATCTTGGCTTTTATGAGATAACATGTCATGATCAGCAAGAGCTTTCAGTGAACTTGACACAGGAAGATGGCAGAAAACCTCACTCGTTCCAAGTAGATTTATCACTGAGCATGAGGAGACTCAGAGGCCTGGGGGCACATGTACAGGTCTTATGGGTGGAAAAGAACATGCACTTCACCTCCATAGTGCCGAAGCACAGTCCAATCCAACCTGGTCTGCATCTCGAGATACGTTTAGACATCCAACTCTTGCGTAATTTAACCAAGCTGGGAAAGTCCAGCACTTTCAATAAGCATCATTTAGTTAAGTTAAATATGGATTTTCCTTTCCCGTGGTAGAAAGATCCTTGGACGTTTTATTCCAATGGCAGAGACATCCACACCTAGAGTCAAATGATTCTTAGTCCAAAATATTTTAGAAAACAACACTAAAAATGAAATTCATTTGTCCGGACTTTTTAAAGAGATGTGAGCCTAGTGTTCAGGGATGTTTTGGAGATGTTTTTACTTCTGCGCCTTTGTTTTTTCTTCATTTTTTTTCTCTCTCTCTACACACACACATACACACACACACACACACACACACACTGTTCACTCTCCAAAACTCTTTACGTTTTCTTCCCACATTTGACTGTCAGGTATCCCTCACCTTTTCCATGATTGTGCCTTCCCTCTTCTTTCCGCTTCCTGTCTACGCTAAGGCTACTTCTTATCTACACAACACGGCCATCCCTGCTTCGAAGCAAGAAGGTTTTTCACTATACCTGCATTTAAGATTTCATAAGTGCCGAGTGAATGAATACATACATAAAATAACATTATAGGGGCACCTGGGTGGGTCAGTTGGCTAAGTGTCTGACTTCAGCTCAGGTCATGATCCCGCGGTTCGTGAGTTCGAGCCCTGCATCAGGCTCTGTGCTGACAGCTCAGAGCCTGGAGCCTGCTTCAAATTCTGTGTGTGTGTGTGTCTCTCTCTCTGCCCCTTCCCTAATCGCACTATGTCTGTCTGTCTGTCTGTCTGTCTCTCTCTCAACAATAAACATTAAAACTATTTATTAAAAAAATAACTCAGGGGGTGCCTGGGTGGCTCAGTCGGTTAAGCGTCCGACTTCGGCTCAGGTCACGATCTCGCGGTCCGTGAGTTCGAGCCCCGCGTCGGGCTCTGGGCTGATGCCTCAGAGCCTGGAGCCTGCTTCCGATTCTGTGTCTCCCTCTCTCTCTGCCCCTCCCCCGTTCATGCTCTGTCTCTCTCTGTCTCAAAAATAATAAAATAAACATTAAAAAAAAATTAAAAAAAAAATAACTCAGAACGAAACCTAGTTTCCAACACTTCTTTGGAAAATTTAGTCTTACAAACGTTAGTGACATTATTTCCTCATCTATGACAATAGGTGAAAAACCTTACTTTTATCATTTTACATTTAATAAACATCTTAGTGAGTCGTAAAGTAAAACCTAGCTAGGAGAAGAGGCAGACAAGACCAGAGAGAGTCTCCAAATGTCATTGAATAGTGAGGCCACGCACATTTGATGCTTGAAAGCCAAATTAATAATTTGTCTTATTAATACTTCAAATGAAAATAGCAGATACCTGGGAAGGGCTTTTACCTCATTTTTAAATATTTCCTTTCCTCTGTGTAACATAACATGTATGCTAACTACGAGGAGGGAAAGTGTCCAGTCTCTTCAGGTTGATTTTTATCTCTTCCCCACCCCTAACTTAACTTGCTATGTAAAACTTGGACCTCAGAATCCAACTCCTTTCTGGCAACTTTGCTACACATTTGACACTTTTTCAGAAGAAAACGCCGGGCTAAATGTCTAACCGTGATCCTTGGTTGTTGTCCTCATGGTCTCGTGTCCCCTGGGTAACTGTAGTATATATTGAATTCCCAAGAAACTAATTTTCGGAGATTGTCTTTCCTTGATGATGGAAGTTGAAAGAGAAATCAAGAGAGGGAAGATTGACAGCCCCACAGCAGCCCATCAATAATAGGGGTGAGTCCCTCAGAGGCAACAAAGGGGATCAATGAAGACAGGACTCTAATAGCTAGAAAGCATCTCATTTGTTTCCCCAAAGACTTTGACATCTGCCAAAACATCTGACTCCAAAAGCCACCCCAGAGGTGAGCCGGATTGAGAGAGAGGTGCCTAGATGGGAGTCTGGGATGGCGACGTCCTCTTCCCTGCCAAGCCCATGGGGTATGGCTAGGGGTCCCACTCCCATTGCCAGCCAGAGCTGGTGTCGTGATTAAGTGCCTCCAGCAAGAGCCTTGCTGTTCATTCATGAGCAGATAACCAGAACCTAAGGGAACAGCTGGAGAGCACCTTGTCATGCATGGGAGTGGGTGGGTGGGGTCCCCAAAGAGCCCCGGAGGAGCAATCATACTCGAAGTGACACCTTCACAATCATGGAAGCTCAAGCCATGCTTTGCCTCCCATGGACACCATTTACATATACATTTTTTTCTTTTTCTTTTTTTTTTTTAATTTTTTAATGTTTATTTTTGAGAGAGAGAGAGAGAGAGAGACAGAGTGTGAGCAGGGGAGGGGCAGGGAGAGAGGGAGACACAGAATCCGAAGCAGGCTCCAGGCTCTGAGCTGTCAGCGTGGAGCCTGACGCGGGGCTCGAACTCATGGACCGCAAGATCATGACCTGAGCCGAAGCCAGACGCTCAACCGACTGAGCCACTGAGGGGCCCCGATGTCAGTTTTTTTTCAATGCATACAAGCCAGATAGGTTAAACTGCAGCCTGTCTTCAGTAAATGCCCCAGTTGTTTGCAGTAAAAATGGTTTAGATTAGCACCCGGGCACTCTGACAAAGGTCTGGAGGGGTTAGGGCACTTGCCAGCACCATTAGCATTTTTTTCTTCTTTTTCCAGCAGCACTAAAATATGTTTGCTCAAAACAGAGGGAGATGAAAAACTACTGGCAGCCCGTACCTCTTAGAAGAAAAAAAAAAATGTTTTACTTCTCTGGCAAACGTACCAATTAAATAATGCTGTGTTGTGACAGATTACTGAGCAATTAATGCCTAATTGAGCCGCGTGCTAGACGCTCCTGGGAGAGCAACTTCCCCGGAGCTGGAGTGGCCACACCTCGGAGCAAAACCAACCTGCCTTCACACTTCCTGCAGCACCCTGTGCACTCAGGAGCCCAGAAACCAAAGAAAACATTTTTCCTTTGAATCCCTGAGAGTTACACGGGAAGGATTAGCTTGACAGAAAAGATCCCGACATTGCAAATCCTACTGGGGATTTCATACTCTCCTCGTTTGTAAGCAAAATCCATTTGCTGTGAGATATTTTTAGTGCAAGCATCCCTTGTTGTGCTATTCTCTTACAGTATACCATTAGATCTTGAAGCCATTCCAAGCAGGTCACGTGATTTCTAAGCATCTCTTCGGTCCCCTCCTAAGTGACTAGGCTCCCAGGAGCCAGGGAATACTAGACTCTTAACTACCGAAGACCTCAACGTCCTTCCTGAAGCCTTGAACGCTTATTGATAGGATGTGAAAATGCTTTACAGCTGCTTTTTCTAAGAGGTCACTTGGCAGAGCTCGCCGAGTGACCTCAGTAATAGAGATATTTTCAGCCCCACGAGCCGCCTATGTAAATATAAAAATGTATTAGGCTGCAGAACTGCATGTGTGGGAACAGAACAGCCCTACCATTGAAAGGAAATCGCAGGGGGAACACTGGTGTCACTCATGTGGGTTTGGTTAAGGCGCGCATGCTTCTGATAAATCGTTCTGATTCAGCGGCTCCACGTTTCGGATGAGCCCATTTCATGTCTGGAACTTAAGGGCTATAAAAAGTAACACCCCAATCACTTAGTGAGGTGTCTAGCAAAATATCCTTCCCGAAGTGTTTACGCTGAAAAAGAGAGCAATCATTTTCACTCTTTATATGACACTCATTTGCCTTGGGAAAATGTCAGTGCGGAGTTAGATTTCCAGTCGTTTGGTTGAAAGAGAGTTATTTATTCGAGTGTCTGGGTGGAAGTGATGTGTTTATTCAGACCTCTGAAACTAGAATCGGAGAGAATCGTTGCAACGAGCAGGAAGCACGTTCTCGAGATGAATTGAGAAATAACTCTCCGGGCGAAACGCTCTAATATTCCTGAGTGCATTCAGTTTCAGTGGATCAAATCTTTCCCATCTCTGCATCCAAGCTATTTGGCGGTGATCAGATGATCAGAGCTCAAGAAAGCGATTGGAGAGTCAGCTGGCTGCAGCTGCAATGTAGGCTGCTTTCAGGGACAAGGAGCCACTGTTTTTCCAACATAGCATCAACATAGAAGTTACTTTGTAGGCTCCACGATGCAGCTATGGGCTGCACGGCCAGCATTGTTCTGCTTCAGGCTTTCCGCTCTGTGGTCCAGAGGAGCTGTCCACACATTTGTAGACGACGCCAAGAGGAACCATCCCACGAGATTGTGCCTCTGGAGAGCGAGGACGAGATGAGTAGACCCAGAACCCTCATTATCATGGTATGGTACTTGTGGCAAAGGAGCCGGAGTTGATTGAACTGTTATTACCGAAAGGAGGTTGCAATTTAGGGTTTGGGCTGTTCGGCTTTAGATAAAGGAGTGTGCGACCTAGGGTTTACTCCTGTGCTTTGCCATGTGGGGGGAAATCTTTCAAAGGATTTCTATCATTCAGAGCTGGTTTTCTTTCTCTTAGATCTGCCCCGAAATGCGCAGTGTATCGGTCTGTTAGACATGCTCTCCTGCCTCACATTGTGTATGATGTTACTCACTTTTGAGCAGAGAGAACGAGAAAACTTGCGGAGTCTGGTTTAATTCAGTGGATTTGATTTTGCAACTCTAGTTTGAAAGAAGAGCCCCAAACGCAGTTTCGGATCGCATGCCACCAATCAGGTTGTGTAGCTGTGGGGGGGGGGGGGGGGGTTAGATGTCTGCTTTCGAGGTATTTAGACTTTTTGTTTCTGACTCTGCAACACAAAGGGCTTTAGAAAATGCTGAACTTAGGCGCAAAATCAGAGTGAAGTTTCTGAGGATTTGGTAGAATGCATGGCATTTTCATTGAAAAGCTGTTTCTGGCACACGTCTGTCTGTGCTTTAGTTACAATAGACAGTGTCACTCCCTTATTTGTACACCTGTTTTGTCAGGAAGAATAAAGTGGAGGGTGGCATCTTTCCTGACTTGAGGTGCACTGAGAGATCTGCTTAGTCACTGAAATCCCACGTTAGGATGGTGGTAGGCGTGCTAAAGTTTCAAAAATTGGGGAGGCATTGCGTACCTTCAGCACAATCGACTTTTTTCCTCTTAGATTTTAACGTTCAGATTTCAAGGATGTGGTAAATAATGAATGAAAACCACCTGTTACACTAAAAGTTTTGAGATGAAAGTCATTTGGTTTGGCCTGCGACTCTGAGGGACAGAGTACTGAGCTATACCGTTCTATGCCAACTTCTTCCACAAACTGATATTAGGTGTTTAAAAGGCAATGCTGGTGGGGGGGGGGGGAACCTGGGTGGCTCAGTCGGGGAGGTGTCTGCCTTCAGCTCAGGTCACGATCTCGTGGTCTTTGGGTTCAAGCCCCACATCAGGCTCTGTGCTTGACAACTCAGAGCTTGGAGCCTGCTTTGGATTCTGTGTCCAGATTCTGCTCTCTCTCTCTGCCTTTGCCCTGCTCGCTCATACCTTCTCTCTCTCTCTCTCTCTCTCTCTCTCTCTCAAAAATAAATACACACTTAAAAACATTTTTTTAAAAATAAAATAAAAAAGCAATACTGTTCTTGAACTGTTGTGCTATGGTTTTCTCTAGGAGGAAATGCTAGTTAGGAATAATTTCATACTTATTATTCCCGTAAGTTTTTCACAAATTAGGTTTTAAAGGGACTGAGACATGTCCCCCCCCCCAAGTTTAACTCTTGTTTATGATGTTAGCATTCTATAGTTATGTGTTCTGCTCATTCCGTCTCGATCATTTAACAGCCTCCCCACCCCCAATGTTACTACTTATACTATAAAATTTAGCAGGTGGAAATTTGCAAAAGAAAAATCAATAACAATGTCTTATTGTTTCAAGGTTTCTATTCCTTTATATGATATCATTATGGACATTAAATAGAGTGATGTTGAATTTACTGGTGAAGGAAACAGAGCTTCAGAACGGTTGCATATCTTGTTCATATCACACAGCTGCCACATTCCAGAGCCTGAAGTCACATTTAGATCAAGGATTACAAAAGCCAGTATAATTTCCACTCTGTTCGTAACCTCTAGAGGAGATAATGATAAAACTCAGTTTTATGAGAAGACTGATGGAAATCTTGGACCACTCCGGGTTAAATATGCACAGACAGAATCACTGTGCGTCCTGAGAGTTTCCTATGGGCCACTCCACATTCATGCATTCAACAGCTATTTATTGGTGGCCCACCATGGGCCAGCCGCTGTTCCAGGCATTTGGAATCCACCTATGAACAAACTCATCAAAGATCCCCGTCCTAAGTTGCCAAGTTTTACGTTGATAGTGTGTTTTCCAAGTCTTATCGTTATGGAAATGCCATATGAGCATTGTGATGTTTAGTGTACAAATTTAAGTCAATGAAACGATTCCGCATCTTTCAAGATAGTAGCTCAAAAGCTTTAATGTGTTTTAAAGTCACCTAGGAATTGTGTGTGAGTCAATCCTTGGGCGCCTGGACCCAAAGGCTCTATATAAGAAGGTGTGGGGTACAGCCTGGGCATCTGTATTTTTAGTCGACACCTCCAGGTGCTTTGGATGGAAGAGCCCCATGGATGGACACCCAGAAACACACAGCTCTGGAAACTGATCATCTACACCTCTGTACCTCACGTCCTTCTTTCTAATCATTTTCTCTAATCATTTTCTTTCTAATCATTTTCTCACTCTGGCTCTAAGCTTCTGAACAAACTGACTTTTTTTTTCTCTCTCACTTTTCCATCACCTTTTAGTCACCAAATTTGTATATTGATACTGTGTGTGTGTGTGTGTGTGTGTGTGTGTGTGTGTGTGTTTGAGAGAGGGGTGGGGAGAAAGGAGAGAGAGAGAGAGAGAGAGAGAGAGAGAGAGAGAGGGAGAGAAATCATAAACTCTCGTGCCAGAGCCCCTGGGTTGAAATCTTGATTTATCACTTATCAGCCATGTGACCTTCCCCGCACTGTTTAACATTTCGATGCCTCTTTTTCTCACCTGTAAGATGAGGATAATAGTGTCATCAATGCAGAGCTGTTGTGAGGGTTTGATAAAGTAAAACGGATGTTAAGTGCTTAGAATCGTGTCTAGATATATTAGAAAGATGTTCAATAAGGAGCATGTTCAGTACCGGAAAAAAGTGACATTTGGGGAAAGACCCAGAGGAGGTGAGGGAATGAATCATGCCACTTCTCTGTGGGGAAGTGTCTCAGGTGGAAGAACCAGCCGGGGTGAAAGTCTGTAATATGGGGAAAGGCCAAGGGCATTTGAGAAAGAGTGAGGAGGCCATTGTGGCCAAGCAAGTCAAAGAGAAAGGAGTAGCAGGTGAGGTCACGGAGGTGATGGGGGACAGATCACAAAGGCCATCATGAAGATGGAGAGAAAGCTTTTCCCAAGAGTAAGGAAGGCATTGGAGGGAGCAGGCACAGAAAGTCAAGAGCCTGAGCTGTGGAGCCAAAATGTCAGGGTCTGAGTCCTGTCTCTGTGACTTACCAGCTGTATGACCATGACAAATGACTTGTCCTCCCGGTGCCTTCATTTTTTCACTAGTAAAACACAGACAGTAATGGCACCTACCATGTAAAGTTATTGTGAGAATTCAGTAATACTTGCAAAGAGCTTAGATCAGTGCCTGGGGGACAGAAAGTGCTCTTTTAACAATAAGCCCACTAACCCGGAGGCCCTGGCGCAGGTGAGTAGCAGGATCCATGGCTGCAGTGGGGCCAGAGCGGAAGCAGGGACACCACTAATCGTCAAGCTTTGCAGCGGTCCCAGCAACAGGGCTGAATGGTAGTTGTCGAGGTTGCGAGAAGTGGATGGATTCCGATGGATTTCAAAGTAGGGCCAATAGGGCTTGCTTTCAAGTTCAGCCTGAAGTGTGAGAGAAGGAGAGGACTCAGGGATGAGTGTGAATGTGCGGTCATTTGGTTTCGGTCCTGGTTTGTTTGTTTCATTTAGCCTTAACAGCCAGAAGACGGAGTTGTCATTCAGGTGGGGAAGACTATAGGAGAAGATCTGGCATGATAATGGAAGTTCACCGTAAGACATGTTAAGTTTGAAATGTCTGTTAGGTCTATCTATACATGGAGATTTCAAACTGGAAATGGGATATACAAGTCTGAGTTCTGAGGAACCGTCTACAGAGTAGATAATAATGCCAGACACAGTGTGGATACCAATGAAATGGTTGACAAGGGAATAAATGATCTCTTTTTCTTGTTGTCTGTATTGAACTCGTACTTATTTACTTTCATATATTTTTCTTATCTCACTGGCAGATGGGGGAACCCCATATAGATAGGAACCTCTTCATGCCCCAGGGGTGCCCAGCTCAATTCCCTTCATAAAAGCCTAAACACTGAACATAAGTATTGTTGACCCTTTGAAGTTTTTACGTAATTGGCTGATATGAAAAGCCCCGTTGATAAAGTTGCCTACTTAACTTTTCATTGAAATGGTGTAAGTTAAGGATGGAGAAAGCTACTACGATAAATACAAGGTGGTGAATGTTGATATTCTTCAGGAGGCTTTGGCCCTCAAGACTTCATTATACCAAAGAATCTTATGCCTGACATCCGGGCTCTGAATTCATGCCTGGATAAGCTTTGGGCTGGCATCGACTGTAGTTTGGCTGTGTAGTCCACAGTGGAAAGCCCTGGTAAACATCAAAATAAACCATTGTGGGTCCTTGGCATTTACAACTGTTTAATAGACAACGGTCTACTAAAATGCAGGCAAGCTGGGGCGCCTGGGTGGCTCAGTCGGCTAGGCATCCGACTTCCGCTCAGGTCATGATCTCGCAGTTTGTGAGTTCAAGCCCCACGTCGGGCTCTGTGCCGACAGCTCAGAGCCTGGAGCCTGCATGGGATTCTGTGTCTCCCTCTGTCTCTGCCCCTCCCCCGCTCTCATTCTGTCTCTCTCTCTCTCTCTCTCTCAAAAATAAGTACATGTTAAAAAAAATAAAATGCAATCAAGTTTAATGGGGGGGGTGGAATGAAATTCTTTCAGAGTTCTAATTTCTCTCACTAAAGTTTTTGTTCTGATGGGAGAATTAACAGAAATCTTGTTGTCAGTTATTATTTTCAACTTCCTTTATAACATATTTCATTAAAAGGTCTCAGATACTGCCTAATTTAATTTATGTCTATCTGCTGCTTTCTGGGGAATGTTTATAATTTCTTATGTTATTTAGAAGTGGGCCTCCATTTTAAGGCCTGTGCCCTCTCCACCCCCACTCCCCTCCTCCCCTCCCTGCCCGCCCCCCCCCCCCCGGCCGAAGAGTAACTATCCCTTCATATATATAGGAGGGTAGAGATGACCCAAGAGGAAGTCAAGAAGCAAGTGCCAGGCAGGCTGCTGGCCTCTCTCTCCGGCTGTATAACAGGAGAAAATGGCAATAGCCTAAACTTGTGGTAAGTTAGGGAGGTGAAATCTCTTCTGTGAGTCAAGGACATATGCTTGTAGGTGAACATTTGAGAGCCAGGGTACGTAAGTTACTTCCAGGAGGCCTGTATTCCCAGTCCCACTTTGGCACTCTAGAAACTCTAGCACACCAGGCCCGGTGCTAGGGTGCACGGGTCAGATCCTGCCCTTGGTCTGTTTTTGTACGGCCTGTGAACTAAGAATGCTTTTCACAATTTTAAAATTTTATAAAACAAAACATAAAAGAGAGAAGACTGTGTAACAGAGACCATCAATGGGCCACAGAGCCTGAAGTATTTACAGTCTTGGCCCTCTACCGGACCAGTATGCTCTGGTGAATGATGTGGGCTCAACCCAAAGGGAAACTCTGCTGGTTTGTACCTTTGACCTCTGCTTTGTATTTGCGCTTCTGCCTAACATACATACAAAGGAACTAGGGTTTTTCCTGGGTGCTTTTTGTTCACCTGAATGCCTGAAAACTGCTGAGAACTGGTGGTGAATTTGAGATTTGGAGTCAGAAGCCCTGTGTCGGCCTCAAGCCTGTCACGTGAGCATCGGTGGGGGCACCTGGGTGGCTCAGTGGGTTAAGCGTCTGACTTCAGCTCAGGTCATGATCTCATGGCCCGTGGGTTCGAACCCCGCATCGGGGTCTCTGCTGTCAGCACAGAACCTGCTTCAGATCCTCTGTCCCCCCCTCTCTCTGTGCCCTCCCCCACTCATGCTCTCTCTCAAAAATAAAATAAACCTTGAAAAAAAGAAGCCCATGTGACCTGGACGTGCTGATCCATTGAGCTAGGTTTGTTAAATGGGGAATACTATCCTGTCTGTGGAGGCACCAGAATATTTATTTTTATGGAATCATTTTGTAAACTAGTGAGTGTTGTATAAGGATGGAGTCCTGTAGGTTAGTTGGCTAACTTATAGCCCCAAAGATCCACTGTGGGTCACCATGCCCATGAGAGTTCATTATTCTCTGGGTGACTCACTTAGCGATGAAGCCATTTACATCAAGGTTTTACTGGGGCTCCTGGGTGGCTCAGTCGGTTAAGCGTCTGGCTTCGGCTCAGGTCATGAACTCACCATTCGCGAGTTCGAGCCCACTGGGGCTCCTGTGTGGCTCAGTCGGTTAAGCGTCCGACTTCGGCTCAGGTCATGATCTCACCATTCGCGAGTTCGAGCCCGGCATAGGACTCTGTGCTGACAGCTTGGAGCCTGGAGCTTGCTTCGGATTCTGTGTCTCCTCTCTCTGTCCCTCCCCCCCTTGTGCTCTGTCTCTCTCTGTCTCTCAAAAATAAATAAATGTAAAAAAAAAAATTTTTTTTTAAATCAGGGTTTTACTGTATGTGTTCCATATCTTCCCCAAAAGAGTGGTACAGTGGCCAGGAGAGAGTGGGTGGGTGTGGCCAGAAGAGAGACCTCAACGAGGGTCCTACGATTAAAATCGGGAACAGAGAGGGATATACTATGGGAACTATTTCCAAGGAAATAAAATGATCTGTCTTCTTATTCTATAATAAATATTCTGGTTTAATAAAACTTTATTACCAAAGGGATTTTAACATGATTGTCCAGTTTCATCTTTTTGAATGGATACAGGAGGAAGAAACAACTTCTAGACATCCTAAATCCTGAATTAATGTTCTTATTTCATTTTAGTGAGGTTGGATCTTGAATATACTAATGTAAGATTTCCCGGGGAAAGGAAGCTTCTGTAATGGAGTGTGATTTTAAATGGTCTGCCACGGATGGTGTAAGCACAGAGGATCTCCAACAGTTATTTTCCCTAGTGAGCTGGTTTTGAGCTGAATTCCAAAGGCACAGAAGATGAACAAATGAGTTGAATGGCTTCTCCATGGGTATAAGAATTAATTGAATGTGATCAGAGACTTAGTAATTAGCAACAAGAATCTTGAAGGCAAAGGCTTACTAAATTCAGATTACATCTGTTACCAGCTTGTCCAAATGATCGTGCATCTTTCTAGTTCTCCAAATGATAAAGGTTTAGAAATAATAAAGAACAAAGAAAAAATGGACGGAATCTAAAAAGTAATGTTTAAAGTGTAAAGCCACCAGCAATGATAAAGAAAAGCCAAAAATCAGGTGTGGTGGGGTATGCAGAAACTTTTCTCCAACACCAATTAACAAATTCAACTTTATAGAGATATAGATAGATATAAATATACGTCAGAATATAGAGAACTTCATACTTTTAGTAGATGTGAGTGTTTTGGGAGAGGCCATAGTTTGAAGATGAAAAGATTAGACTACCAAGGAAGAAAACGTCGTTATATGACTAGAAAAAGCACAGACTCAACAAATCAGTAGCAATAAAAAGCCCCTTAACTTTTAAAGATAATCAAATATTAAAAAAAGCCTGGTTATACTTGTTTTTGTTTTTGTTTGTTTCTTTGCTTTCCAGAAGAGTGTATTTAAAGCTTATCCCCAAGTACCAGGCTTCAATATAATGAAATCTTGTGAAAACTGAGTAATCGAGTTGAGGACAAAATGCATCTTTTGGCACACTGAACAGGAATACGATTTTTTCCCATCCTTCAACAAATTTCTTCTGGATTGTTGTTTCGTTCCCTCAGATTTCATTTCCACGGAGCTGATTTGCTTAAGGGGCTAAAGTGTAGGATTTTGAAATTCATTTCCCCTAATCTACTTTATCCCACTGGAATGTAGTTCATTGCTTAAAACCTACACATTCCATATGCTTATGTAAACCTGTCATTGTTACATGGCCTACACATCAGAAATTCAGTAGACAACTGAGGGCCAACCGTCCCCTGCATCTAATAGTCAGAAACAGCAGCATACGGTTTCTGGCTCCTGCACTCTGGAGCTTCAAGTTTGCTGGTGGAGACAGAAAGGACTGGAAAAATGTAAAGTTGTAATCATAAGAAGTGCTTCAAGCAAAGAGTTCCCTTCCACCTTATAACTGTATCCTTTGAGCATCCAGCCTCCACAAGCCAGTTGGGGAGGGCTTCCCATAAGGAGGTAGCAATGGATTGGGGACCTGGAGAGCACAGAGATGCTAAGAAGAGAGAGAGGATGCCATGTGCAGTCCTGACTTTTACTGTGTTGCCAGGGGTTGAGAGCCAGAGTGCATTTGCTTGCTGTGTGATCTCTGGATCAATTATGTAAATTCTCTATGCCTTGGCTTTCCATAGAACGGGAATAAAGAGGGTACCTCTCTCTGTCAGTTTCCTACGCTTGCTGAAACAGGTGACGGCACACTTAGTAGCTCAAAACAACATACGTTCGTTATCTTACAGTTCTGGAAGTCAGAAATCCAAAATGGGTCTCATAGGGCTAAAACTGGCAGGGCTGCGTGCCTTTCTAAAAGAGCCTCTAGAGGAAGATCTGTTGGGGTTTTTGGTTTATTTTTTGTTTTATTTTGTTTTGCTTTTTGCATTTTGTATGTGTGTGTATGTTTTGTTTTGTTTTGTTTTGTTTTGTTTTGTTGGCCCTCTTCCATCTTCAAAGCCAACAGCAGTACGCTGTCTTCGGACATCTCTCTGATTCCCACCCTGGACTCTCCTACCTCCCTCTTTCACTTCCAAAGGATCCTACCTGGACAATCCAGGAACCTCTCTTGATCTCAAGGTCAGCAGATCAGCAACCTTAATTCGGTCCACAGCCTTACTTCCCTCTTGCCGTGTAAATAACACACTCGTAGGTTCCCAGACTTTGCACATGGACAACCTTGGGGGGCTATTACTCTGTGTATCCTAGTATCTCATAGGACTCTTCTTAAAATAAAGGTATTCTTAAACTAGGGGACCCAGGATACTTCTAAGAACCTGGTAAGAACTAAGTTCTAGCTATTATGATTTCTTTTATTGTCTTGAAACAAAAGTTCACAAATTTAATAAACTTGTAAGGAGTTATTTTAGGAAAAAGAAAACTAGCAGAAGGAAACTTAATTTGTGCTTCATAGAATGTGGCAAAATGGAAATTCAAGGTGTGTTTATTTCCTGGAGTGCTGCAATACTTCCTGAATAGACTATTCACATAAATAGATGGTTCAAAGAACATTTGTGTGCATTGGATACTCTTTTCTGTGTTATCCACCAGTTGTGACTCTTCTGAAATTTAACTTTTGGTTTTTTCTTGTTTCTTCATTTATAAAGGAATATTGCATCTTTCCAATTCTCCAAATTATGCCACATTTCAAAATGATAAGGGACAAGGAGCCTGGGTAGCTCAGTCGTTTAAGTGTCTGACTCTTGGTTTCGGCTCAGGTCATAATCTCACTCTTCGTGGGATCGAGCCCCCTGTCGGGCTCCACGCTGACAGCACAGAGCCTGCTTGGGATTCTCTCTCTCCCTCTCTCTTTGTCCCTTTCCCACTTGCACTGTGTCTCTCTCTCTCAAAATAAATAAATAAGCTTTAGGGGCACCTGGCTGACTCAGTCGGTTGAGCATCTGACTTCGGCTCAGGTCATGATCTCACGATTTTTGGGTTCAAGCCCCACGTTGGGCTCTGTGCTGACAGCTCAGAGCCCAGAGCCCGCTTCAGATTCTGTGTCTCCCGCTCTCTCTCTCTCTCTCTCTCTCTCTCTCTCTCTGCCTCCCCTGCTTGCACTCTTGAATCTCTCTCAAAAATAAACTTTAAAAAATAAATAAATACATAAATACATAAACAAGTAAGCTTTAAAAAATGGTAAGGAACAAAGAAAAATATGCAAGATCTTAAAATAAATGATTAGAATTTAAGACCACTACAATAATAAAGAAAAGTAGAGGACCAGGTATTACTGAGAAAGAAAGAGAATGCATTTTGAGTTCAGCAGGGAGAACTGAAGTTATTAACTTAAAGATGCAGCACAGTCTGTATCTTATTTGTGATCTTAAAGTTATTTCAACGTTTGTAGATGCGAGTAGGTTTGCTGTTACAGATTTGTAACAGTTAAGGAACTGAATTCAAAATTGTGGGAGCTGGATTCTTCTAGAAATAGATACTCAGTAAAAGGTTTGATGAATGAATCAATGCACATAAGCCATATCTTATGGGTCATGACGCTTACAAAGTCAGAACCCATGAAATAAAAAGAAAATATGGATTTATTTGGTAGATTCTCAGCATCCCTGCCATTGGTACCTCTGTGTGGGATCAATGGCCTTCTTGGCTTTCATGCACTTCAGGGGAACAGATAGAATATCCCGCAGGATAGGTCTTCAAATTCTCCTTCCTGTGTCAGAGAAAGCAGAAATGGAAATGGTGTTCACAAAATAATAGCTCTTTGGAGGGTACATCCAGTTATTTTTTAGGCACTTTCCTGAGAAATTCACACAGTTATCTTTTCTTGTTGTCACAACAACTGCTGTGGAGACTATTTTTTTTTTATCATTGAGGGAGATATTAAAGCATAGCTCTGTACAATTGAAATATAATGCAAGCCATGTAATAGAAAATTTCGTAGGAACTGTATTTTAAAAAGTGAAAACAACAACAACAACAACATTAATAGTACATTTTATTCAACTCAATAAATCCAAACTATTATTATTTTGACATACAATCAACATAAAATGGTCAATGAGGTATCTCACATTTTTATACCAAAGTCTTCAAGTTCAGTACGTATGATTGCTTATAGCATATGTCCATTTGGATGCTCAATATTTATCCTAAGAACTGGTTCGGTATATAGGTTTCATAAAGTTTACTAGTTGAAAGAGTAAATTGACATATCTCAGTGGTTTCAAAACTAGTTGGATATTCTCAGATAACTGGAGAGAGTATCCGTTCTTCAAGTTAAATCAAAATTAATTGAAATTAGCCGTCATTAAAAATTCACTTCCTCGGTCACGCTAACCGCATTTGAAGCACTCTGTATCCTCCTATGGCCAGTGGCTGCTGCCTTGGACCGTGTAGGGGTAACAACTGGTGAACTTGCGGAAGGTCACTCATCGAGTAACTGTGATTGGAACCCCGAACCACTGCTTGTGGCCATTAGGCCGCCTGTCTCTTGAGACACCAGAGCGGTGAGTGGTGCAAGACTTCTGCCCGACTTCAACAGTGTATGCTCTGTTGCGTTGCACGGGGGGTTTTGATTAAGACAAAACTAAATTACACAAAACGTGCCGCTTAGTTTCTTTAAAGCATGTAGGGAGGGGCAGGGGAGACCAGGGTATCCATTAATATGACGAAAGATTTGAGATGAATTAAAACTTTATCTTTTCTCCCATCCTTAGAAAATCTTCCTAAAGTGCATAAATGTCATCCTTATCGAATTGGCCAATGAGTCAGATAAATAAACAAAAATGCAAAAACTAAAAGTGAAAAGACTACCAAGGCTAGAGATGGAGTCAAGGACAACCCCAGGGTGGCCCTTGTCAAACCTGTGTAATGTCCCTGTGTCCCAGACTTGCCCACCTCTTTAACCCCACTCTCCTTCTCTCCTCTCCGACAGCCTGGCCCCGCTCACCTCTCCCACCGAACCTGCCTGCCCTCCCCTCTCTGTTGACTCAGGTCTGGGATCACTTTCCAGGACATTCTGCTCAGTGTCCAATATTGCAAGCTGTTTGGTACTCTTCTTAAAAATTCAGGGTTTTCCATACATATTATAGAGAATAATAAAATATTAGGGATTGGGGATCATAGAATTCCTCCCTCACTTGAAAGGTGAAACTCAGGCCAAAGAGATAAATTGACATCTGTGACTTTTGTAAGAGTTGGTGGCCAAACAAGGACATTTGCCTGGGTCTCACAATGAAAGACGTGCACCCTTTTTAACTACATGCTATTCCCTCCTCATTATCCAAAGATTATGTGTTTCCAGAGTATGTGTGCAATTTCCAGTGAAACCACATATATGCTAACTGCAAAATACTAACAAGTATAGCAAATATTATCCAGTTCCTGACTACTTTTTTCTGATCATTTTAGAGGAATAAATCTCTACAGGGATGAAAGCCGATTCTGTCCATTCTATAAATAAAAGGACTCTTGCTCCAAACTAGTCTCTTGGGGTTGCTTTAAGGATTAAATACAAAGAGCACGAGTCCCAGTTAGTCTGTAGCGTAAACCAATAACAGCAGATGCTACAGAAACAGAATATGAGTGTGTGGGTCCCAGGGGTCCCACTGAGGAGAGAACAAAGGGGGAAAAAATAAAGGCAGATCACTTTCTTGTAATCTCTTCAGATTAAAGAGCTCTGTGTTGGGAACAGAAGCGTCTATCTGTTGCTTCCAGAACCCTCACTCCCCAAATGCTGTGCTGTAACAGAAACAGCACTGACACGTGGGATTCCGTACTGGACCCGTGTCATTTGAAAAACTTGGGACTGTGGGAGGCTTCCTTGAATTCTTTGAGCCTCCGAATCCTGACGGGCAGCATGGTGGTGATTCCTTGCAGTGCCATTGACCTCGATGAAAAGTGAGCCCAGCGTGATGCGTGCCACACCGAGGGAACGTGCCTCTTCCTCGTGTGTCAAATGAGGAAAATACTTCCTGCCCACCTGCGTCATAGAAATTAAAGTAATGACTTCTGTATGCGACCACATACTCTGTTTATTATTTTGTGCTCCTGCTAAGGGGACGTGTTGGTATGCATGATGGCCCCTCGCTTCTCCACCAGATAAGGAAGCTGGCATATTAAGAGACTCATCAGGGAAAAAGTTATTCAAAAGGGGGGACTCGGTGGACGAAGCCCGGTGAACCAAGGCATTGTCCAAGTGCACAAGCCATTGGAAGAAGTAAGCGGAGCAAAATGTAGAGATGGGGATCAAGGACAAAGAGAGATTGAAAGTAAAGAGCAAGCTCACTGAGCAGTAAGAGAAATGAAGCGTGAAATGTGTTTTCCTCTTCCAGATCGAAGCGGCACTGGATTGTTTTTCAAAAGGCCTTTTAGTAAGGCTCGCCCTAAAACCAGTGTGCTTTTGCGACACTCTCAGACAATGGGACATCTCCATCTGTGCCACTTTTGTGACTGTAGTTTTTATTCCCTTCAATCTATCTGTTCCTCGTGGCTTACCATATTTTGTCCCATTTCTGCCCATGCTGTTCAAAAAGAATGCCGATGGGTCTGAGTTAAAGATTGTATATAACCATGTCGTTCTTTTAGCTCTGAGTTTGAGCAGAGCCTGGACGGTCTGGAGCTTTCGAAACTGGGGCGGAATCACCCTCAGGGTCTGATGCGATAGGCAGGGAAGGCTTTTGTTTGGACAAACAAATGAACCACTGAACATTTCTAGAAATGACGTCTCCACAAACAGCCCTGGAGTGCTCATTGGCGAAGAAGTGGGGTCAGAGTCGAATCACAGATTCTTTTTGCACAGCTGAAAAAGTAAAATAAAATGAAAAACTCTGCATGAATTTATCACAAAACAGTAAGGACCTTTGGAATCACCTAAGATATCCTTCAAGTGCTTTCTGAGTCTGTTAATTGGGGAAAGTGTATTTCACTACCCATGGGCTGAAAGTTACTAACAATCATCAAGACTTCAGATGACTTCCTTGAAGACGGAAGAATTGAAAGGAGAAACAGAATCATGGAGATTATCTCTGGGTACGTTAGAAAGGACCAGAAGAAGCTTGCTCCCTTAATTTGGGAAAAGTGCTACTTCTGCAAGCGACTGCTCATTGTTTAAACTTCCCCGGGCCAGGCGGAGAACCCGATCTCAAACTGAGACCATGAGAAGCAGAGAAATGGCAGCTGAGGAGATTCACCCTGGGGTTCTGCAGGAGACACTGTGCTTCTCTGAAGGCGTCACTGCCCACATTTGGCAAGCCCTGCTTTCATTGTTCCCTCCCCACCCTCTGCTGCCATTTGGTTGAAGTTGGTGGGGGTGGCTCTGTAGGCACATGTGTGTCTCTGGCTCTGTTTGTTCTGCAGTCAAAGAAACTTTCCAACCTTGTGTTGCCTTTAAACATTCGGCCCCGTTCTATCCATACAAGCACAGTTAGTGTCTGCATGGATGCACGCCGTGTAGTTCTGAGCTTGGATATGGACTCAGCTACGATGTCATAGCCATTAGCCTGGTAACCAGAGTTTTAAATGGAGCCCTGTACGTATGGGAAAGGTAATCTACTGTCCTATTTCGCCACCTACCACTGAGTCTGCTATTTTATTCAGAACCTTGTGAGTACAAAGCCAGTGAGGACAAAATTTGTGTAGTAAAATGCATAAATCTTGGTAGATGTTATTTCGTTTAATCTCTTACCTCCTAGCAATCAATGTCGATTTGTTAACGTCGCACAGAGAATGCTAAATACGCCATACCAAGTGGATTTCTCAGGACCGAGTGGATTAAAAGTAGCTGTGTGCTAAAGACCACAGAGGAAGCAGGAGATTGAGACTAAGGCCTGGGTAGGATGCAGGAGGCGAGGACCGTTGGATGGAGTTGAGCTCTAGGCTTCACATCTCCAATGGCAAAGCCCTTTCTGGCAGGGAAGGGCTTACTTAGTCCCAGAACCTGCCCTGCCTTGAACTCTTTTAGGCTTAGATTCTAAACCGTATTCTTGCGGTTTAACGAATCCAAAGCTTAAACTATTCTTAGTTCCTAGAGGTTATTTTCTGGCACTCTTCTTTAAATACCACATGAGGATTATTTCAGTCAGTAAAAATACTAAACGTATCATTTTCTGTTAGCTTCCTCCTTGCCATTTCGGTTTCACACACGCTTGATTTCCTAGCTCATGCTCTCTTTTCGGTGCACAGTCATGGTCGTAACTTAACAGTGTTTTACCGCCTCAGTGGTGATCTGACTCCCGTGCTCAAAGGTGGAGCTTTAGATGAATCCACTCAAAATTCAGCTGGTGATTCCTATTTAGATGTCTCCCCAAAGTGGATAATGAATAGGCGTTAGAAAACCGCAGTTACGGAAGAGGAAAAAGCAAGATAGAATAAAGCTTCTCGGTTTTTCCTTTTTGTATTTTTTTTTAAATTGTAAAAGAAGCATGGATTTATGTGAGTTTTTGTATGCGGTTCAAGAGACCTTTTTAATCGCACGCTTAACCGTGATCACGACCCAGGATGTGTGGGTACAGAGCCAATTTTTGGTTTAATTTCCTACTGTAATTTGATAAGGAGATCTATTATAATCACTGATACAACCCACTCTCTGTCATAGCCACGAAATAAAATGGCAAATTCAGATAACTGATTATAAAATAATATTTGGGGTATATCCTAGCCAATGCCAAGCCACCAGGAAAGCGCTGAAACTTTTCACTTACTATGTAGATTAAGTTGTATAAAGGCAAACTTTTTTAATACTGGAGAAGACTAGAGGACAGATGGAACTTTATCTGGGATCATTTCATGAGCTCATTCTTGTTTCAGCACCTATAAGATTTTAGGCTTAAAGGAGTTTCCAAAGATATCGGTGATGCCTGCCTCTTTCATCACAGATGTGGTTAAATGTGAGCCTCTATTTTTTTACCTGAATAT
The DNA here is from genome assembly GCF_018350195.1 of Panthera tigris. Taxonomy (NCBI): domain Eukaryota; kingdom Metazoa; phylum Chordata; class Mammalia; order Carnivora; family Felidae; genus Panthera; species Panthera tigris. The sequence continues at coordinate 206,430,738 of NC_056667.1, read as the reverse complement.
CTGCGTTAGGATGATATTTAACTTTATATCCACGAGTTAACGGGCATTGAAGGGTTTATTCGTGTTTGTTCACAGCCTCAATAAAATATAATTGGCCATAAACCCAGGAAGTGTCAAGGTCTAGTCCAAAGAGACCTGTTATTAAATAGATAAATAGATAAATAAATAAATAAATAAATAAATAAATAAATAAATAAAGCTTGTTATCTAGCCCATTATACCCTTTGTCACACTTAGCATTTTTCTGCATCTTTTCAATAAGGGTCATTCTGCTTTGTCTCAGGAATGCTGTGTGGTGACTGCTCAGATTTAAAGCCTGTATGATCAGTTTTATGATTCGAATAGCAAAGGCAGTAGTCCTATTGCTGCGCGGGAGGAAATAAACACTTAAGGTTTCTAGAAAGTAGGAGTGAAGCAAACATTTATTTCCCTTTTGCGGTCCCAAGCAATTACATGCGGGAACTTAACAGTTGCAGAAAAATAGAAATTCAGTGTCCCATAAATCTTTCTTTTTTTTTTTTAATTAATTTTTGAGAGAGAGAGAGACAGTGCAAGTGGGGGAGGGGCAGAAAGAGAGGGAGAGAGAGAATCCCAAGCAGCCTCTGCCATGTCAGTGCAGAGCCCAGTGCGGGGCTCGAACTTTCTATAATGAATGTCAAGCAAAGAGCTAGAGCCATGATCCAGCATTATCCATCTATGCTTTCCTAGCTGCCCAGGTAATCTTTACTTCTCAGGTATATGCAGACCCTTCAGAAACGTCTTTTAGAAGAACTTGGAGGGAAAGAGCAGGCTGAGACTGGATGATGTATGGGCTCAGCACTCTATTTGCCAAATATCAGAAGGCATCAGAGAGTCAGTTGTGCCCACTTGTGTTTTTACAGAGTAACGTTAATCAATTAGCTCAATTCTGCTATAGATAGTAAGTAATTGCATTCACTGGAAGCCATGACGACATGATTAATAATACATTCCAACTTCCAAAATTAGCATTCACTTGGCACTTAAACATGGCTCTTTGAAAAGAACGTTTTTTGGTATGTAAGACACATGGTTGGATCAAAAATTATTTCTCTGAAAATAATCCGGTGAGAACATTCTAGTTTTATATGATGCCCAGGGCCCTTTCTGCATAAATGAGTACAATGCAAGTTTCTTCTTTAAGCATTTTCCAATAAATTCTTAAGAAATAGCACTTTAGACTTCAGACTTAACACACTCTATGGAAGTTTTAGAGACGCCAGTTACATTCTTAATAATTAAGGAGCATCTGCTGCGTGAGAGTTCTGAAACTAAGCTCTCTCAAGGATGGGAAGGTAGTTAAGAAACTAACTATGTCTAAGAAGATACGGCAGCAATAGGGCAGTTGGCTCGTAATAAGTGAATACCACCCAAAGAGAAGTAGGCAACTGTCACAAGAAGAACGTGAAGCAGGTGCCATGGGAGTTCGTCAGGGGGATACCAGGAGGCAAGAACCCGTCCAAGGAGGGCTGCGTTATGGGCCGATTACAGGATCATATTGGGAGATGAGGGCAGAAAAGCAAATTGAGGGGTGTCTGGGTGGCTCAGTCAGTTAAGCATCCGACTTCGGCTCAGGTCATGATCTCACGGTTCATGAGTTCGAGCCCCACACTGGGCTCTGTGCTGACAGCTCAGAGCCTGAAGCCTGTTTCAGATTCTGTGTTTCCCTCGCTTTCTGCCCCTCCCCCACTCGCTCTCTGTCTCTGTTTCTCTCTCAAAAAATGAATAAACGTTATTTTTTTTTTTTTTAAAGTAAAGCAAACTGAGGCTCGCTTGGGTCTGCATTGACCTTGCCGTGGAAGAGTGCTTAATAGTACCTGTTGTTGGGCATGCAGTCAGCAAATATTTATTTTCACATTTCCTATATGACAGGCTCCACTCTGTCTTCTACACAACATGAAATTTGGGCACTTTTAGGATTGTAGGTCCCCTTCAACTTTGCACACACTGTGAAGTTAAAGCACTTGGCACTGAACAGGCCATTTATTCCACACACTTAGAAGGTTGAATAATTATATTTTCGGGAAAATTCTAATCATCAGATCTGGAATATGATTATTTTTTACTTCCTTCTTTTAAATTGTTTTATTATTTTTTTTTAAATTTACATCCAAATTAATTAGCATATAGTGAAACAATGATTTCAGGAGTAGATTCCTTAGTGCCCCTGACCCATCTAGCCCATCCCCCCTCCCACAACCCCTCCCCTAACCCTCAGTTCGTTCTCCGTATTTATGAGTCCCTTCTGTTTTGCCCCCCTCCCTGTTTTTATATTATTTTTGTTTCTGTTCCCCTGTGTTCATCTGTTTTGTCTCTTCAAGTCCTCATGTGAGTGGAGTCATATGACTATTTTTTTAATAATCAACCTAAGGCCACCTGAGTGATTCTGTTGGTTGAGCGTCCGACTCCTGATTTGGGCTTAGGTTGTGATCCCCGTGTGGTGGGTTCAGGCCCCATGTGGGGCTCTGTGCTGAGCGTGGAGCCTGCGTGGGATTCTCTCTCTTTCCCTCTCTCTCTCTCTCTCTCTCTCTCTCCCTCCCTCCCTCCCTCTCTCTCTCTCTCTCTCTCCCTCTGCCCCTTCCCTGCTTGATTGCACTCTCTCTCTCTCCTCTCAAAACAAACAGATAAACTTAAAAAATCAACCTAATAATTACTAATATTTTTTCTGAACAATTAAAAAGTCGATTCGTAGGGGCGCCTGGGTGGCTCAGTCGGTTGAGCGTCCGACTTCGGCTCAGGTCATGATCTCATCGTCTGTGAATTCGAGCCCCGCATCAGGCCCCGTGCTGACAGCTCAGAGCCTGGAGCCTGTTTTGGATTCTGTGTCTCCTTCTCTCTCTGATCCTCCCCCGTTCATGCTCTGTCTCTCTCTGTCTCAAAAATAAATGAACGTTAATAAAAAAAAAAAAAATTTTAAAGTCAATTCGTAAAAGTTGTTGTCTTCTACCAAAAGAGTTTCCCTTTTAACTGTTGCAATGGTATTGACATAAACCATCAGGGAGAAGCTTTTTCACTCTGGACATCCACCCTAGAAACAGCTTGGAAAGGTAAGTGGGAAGAACTGCCCTGTCTCTCCACTTAATCTGGAATTCTCCCTCTCCTAGTCCTATGCCCATGAGGTGTGGGGTTTTTTTTTTTAATATTTATTTATTTTTGAGAGAAAGAGAGACAGAGCACAAGCAAGGGAGGGGCAGAGAGAGAGGGAGACGCAGAATCTGAAGCAGGCTCCAGACTCTGAGCGGTCAGCACAGAGCCCGACACGGGGTTCTCATGAGCCTTGAGATCGTGACCTGAGCTGAAGTTGGACGTTCAACCGACTGAGCCACTCAGGTGCCCTGGTGAGGTGTGGGTTTTTATAAAACTGCCCATTAGTCCCTTCTAAGAGAGAAGGAAAAAAAGAAAAAAATACAAAGCAGGGATTCTGGTTTCTTGAGGATGTATTTCTCAAAGGGGAAATTTAAACTTTAATTTGTTGAGGATATTCACAACCAATAATTGCCTTTCTTAGAAATATTTGAAGGCCCAGATCCAAACCTATGGAAAAATCATGTTTTATTCCTGGCCCCTTGGTTCCTAGGCTTCTAGAAATCCTGCAGACGGAATTATTGATGAGTGAGGTGGTATCTATTTCAAAGAGATTTTGTTTTAAAGACCAGGCTATATTAAAGAATTGTTTGCATTTGGAAAACGAATGGCACATTAAATTTTGACTGGTTATGAAAAATATCTTTTATATTTATAGCAACTTATCATTTGGAGAGTTTTCCTAGTTCATTTGAAATTCAATGATGCATTTTTTATTACATCCATCTAAATGTAGGTAGTTGGGGAGCCTGGGTGGCTCAATCGGTTGAGCTTCCGACAATTTAGACTCAGGTCATGATCCCAGGGTTGTGGGATCAAGCCTCGTGTTGGGCTCCTTTGCTGAACGTGGAGCCTCCTTAAGATTCTCTTTGTCTCTCTCTCTCTCTCTCTCTCTCTCTCTCTGCCTCAAATCTAAAAAATAAATAAACACAGGTAGTCCTCTAAATTTTACCAAAGAAAACACCCACAAGAGGCTTAGCATCTTCTAACCTTCAACATCCTGCATTTAGTCCTTCCAACTATAAACTTTTAAATAGATCCTTTGAAAAGTAATATATAGGAAATAACTTGTTGAATTTCAGACCAAATTGTAAAAGCTTGGTGATGCTGAGCCAAATAATCTTTAGGGCCCCGAGATTTTGCCTGGTTTGATCACACACACATCCCAAGTGCCTCCTTGCCTTCCTGAACCTTTCCATCCCTTTTTCCTCTGCTCTGCGATGGATGTGAATATTATATTCTCTCCTAACATTATTTATACATTAAACCTGGCTTCCCACATATTATGAAACTAATAGGTTTTGTAATAAACAGTGCTAGATACCTTCCAGAGCCAAATAGTTCTTTCCTGAATAAAAATATAGGAGTGACCTGTGCACCCTACGTGCAAGCCCAACCTTGTTAAATCTTATAGTAAGTTCAAGCCTGGGCAGTTACTAATTGTTCGCTGTTAGTCATATATCAAAATAATTTGGGGAAAATGGGCTTGCACCTGCACTGGAGAATTTCAGAAATTCATTATAACTTTGCCTTTCCCTCTTCTCAATCCTTCCTATTGTGATTGCTGTTGTTTTTGAAATAAAAACATCCCATTTGATGGTTACACTATGTCAAACCTTTCAATTACCCATCTTTCGCAGTTTAAGAAAAGCTAGGGGCAATGCCAGATTCTTCCTAACATTCTTCATCTTTTTCCTGATTCTCTACATTTTTTCATTCTTTTTTTCCCCCCCAAGGGGGCAGAATTTGTGTACGGTCCAGCTATTGGACAGTGGGGCCAAGCTATAAGCATTTGTCATTTACTACAAAAGATGTCAGCGACAAAGTCTTGGCATCATATTTGGATTATACTCCTAGGACAGTTTAAAAGTTACGTGGTTTCATGTTGAGATCAGAGAGGCCAGAAAGGTGGGCGACTGCGAGATGGATGGGTGCATCAGAGGTGAATTCTCTGCCCAACTTCAATCATCCTAGAAGGAAAACCGTGACTGTGGAAACAATAGAAGAGCTGAAAAAAAACGGTGTGGGTGCTTTGGAGGGAGGATTTCGGGGATAAGTCCATTACTAAATAATGTCCTCTGACAGCAGGAGGAAAAATGTCAATACCACTATATGTTGCTAGAGGGTGTGAAGTATGGCAGAATCATCTCTTGACCATCTTACAACATAGAAGAAAAATGCGACCATAGCATTATCTGGAAATAGTATTATGAAATTACTAAATTATTTGAAAGATTCCTCCTACAGTCTTTCGTCATGACTTACGTGATTACCAGTACAGGGACCTTCTATGAAGACAGAGGGATGATATTGTCATAGTTTTCCAGGGGTAAATGGAGAGAATAAAGGGAAACATTTGTTAATCTTTCCATTAACTACGTTAATGGAAACACAGTGAATCTCCTCTAACATAATAGAGTTTTGGAATTATCAAGTGTCTCCAAGATTAATTCTAATCTGCCATCCGTATTTTATTGAATGAGGTGCTGACTTTCTTCTCCAGATCTGTGATATGTTCTAAAAATGTATGGGGGAAATAATTTTAAATTATGTATGTATAGTTAAGTAACTTAGTAATATCATTATAACCTCTTATATTAAAGCTCTTAGGATCTTTCTTTCATTGTTAATATAAAATTGCTAATTGAAGACTGTTTGTTTCCACTTTAAAACAAATAGTTTGTCACTTCTTCGAGGTTTTGCTAAGCATCGTGTTCCCATCATTTACATGAAGAGGTGTTGAACCATGCCATTCACTGCCACACCAGTTTTTCACACGAGCCCCAAAAATTGAAAAGTTAAAGAGGAAGTGTCATATACTCTAATGCTTTCGATGGCTTAACCAATGCCAGAAATACTCTCTTGCCCCATGCACTCAAGGTAGGGATGTTCTGGTAGGAATGTGAGAACAGAAACAGTTTTATTACTACATTAAGATATCAGTATATTGTTCATACTTGGGGAATCTTCAGGACGATGTTATGGATCCCCCATAGACCCAGATTAACTGCGGCCATATTGGCAGTAGAAATCTTTAGGCTTGTTGTTTAATGTAAAGGGATCCAGTAAGGCTTAGATCAGATTCCGAGTTACAACAGCCTTACTAAAAGATAAGATCGTGAATGTGACTTCATGTCAAGGGACTTCCAACTCAGATGCCTAGGGACCACACAAGCTAGACAAGAAGACGATGGGAGCAGTGAGGAGCATGGTAAATTAAAGAAGGCATGACCCACACAAAGGGTGTGGCCGTTATGACACTTGAGCAGTTGTTCCCATGTTAGAAGGTAGGATCCACATCCTACCTTGAATTTTTTTTTAAGAGAAGTCAGTAGCCGAGGCTATTATGTAAAATCTTTTTTATTTCTAAATGCTGTCGACTATTTCCAATGTTTTAAAACACTAGTGGCAGGAAAACACAATTGTGGAACCAAGTTGAGTCATTGGCTGCCTGATTGTCACTATCCTGTAAGTTTTTATTAGAGTTTCACTTTAATTCAAGGTTCCAGTTTCAAGGACCCCATGAGGATTCTGCTGCTTGTAATACATTACAGCATGTTTGACTGATATGAGTGGAAAATGATTCTGATGTTAATGTAAATGTAAGGCTGAAGATCGTATTTAGGTTTCGAAAAACGTGTACTCCGACTCTTAATTAAGAAAGATTTCCACAGGTCTAATTAAATAATACCAAGTCAAATTATCCTTTCTTTGCTGTAAAAATATCAAAGGGGAATGTGGTAATACATATCTGACACTTAACTTAATTTTCAGCAACATAATGCAAGCAGAAGATATGGAAACTAATGCACCGAAAGCAATAAATCCTTTTAAAACTCTGTTTACAAACCACACTAGAGTATCACCAGTTATTGCAGGGAAGGGGCGGAGGGTAGGGACGGAGGGAGGATTCAGATGTCCCATATTTTCACCTTAACTGGGTCATGAATTATTTTCCATGCCAACTCCAGTGCTTATTCAGTGCTTACTACACAACCACAAAAATCTGTCCCTGCCTCATCCTATTAGGCTGAGATTTCACAGAAGCCCAGTAAACCCAGAGCCACATCCCTAAGTAGATGTTGCCCTTTGCCCAGTTCAAGCAAATTGTTTTAAGTTCTGTATCTCCCTTGCTGATGTGCATGAGCGTCTTGATTATTCTGCTCTGAGCCATCATTGCTGGGAGAGGTGGGCGATGCCTGGTGCTCACTCTGGGACAGGAGCAGGGCCAAAACTGGCAGAGGGGACAGAGGTCCTGTCCTGAAGCAACCAGCCACCCTTTGTTTAAAAACATTTTTTTTAACGTTTATTTATTTTTGAGAGAGAGAGGGAGGCAGAGCGTGAGCAGGGATGGGGCAGAGAGAGAGGGAGACACAGCACCTGACGCAGGCTCCAGGCTCTGAGCTGTCAGCACGGCGCCCGATGCGGGGCTCGAACCCACGAGCTGCGAGATCATGACCGGAGCCGGGGTCAGATGCTTAACAGACGAAGCCACCCAGTGTGCCCCGTGCCTTCCCTTTGTTTTAGCGCCAGTGCGACCTGGCATCTGCCCCTGATTCAGACTGTCCTGCTTCCTCACATCAACTCCTACGGTTTCCATCTACCCTGGAAAAGATGCCGCTAACGTTTACTTTTTTGAAAATATTTTTGATTCTGTCTCCCCGGTGTCTCACTGGATGTGCGGGTTGTGGAGACCCTTCCCCAGACTGTGTGACGCAGAATATGAGCGCTCTGTAAGAAAATGCTGCAGTGCCCCGAGAAATATTGCCTACGAGACACTCCTCGAGAGATTCCCATTGCACGTTGGCGATCTAAAGCTCTGGGGAGTTCTCAGTGAGGATACCGGGTTAGGTTTGCTCAGTCCACTGTTCCTCACATTGATTTGACATCAGATGATCTCTTGTCTGGAGCCCTGACTCACACATCAGGAAGGTCTAGAGCGCGGTTGGGGAAACAGTATTGACAAGGGGGTTGCCATCTGAGACTTCTGAGTTGGGGAATGACACGGTCAGGCCTGGCGCTAGACAGGGAAACTACTGCAGGGGATAATCAAGAGAAAAGATACAATCATTGGAATTTTGTGATGAGCTAGTTGTGCAGATGAGGGGGGAGGGAAGTTGAAATGAGTAGCAAGTTCCTGATTGTATCACCTACGTAGAAGGTGATACTAACCTAAAGGTGAGGTCATATGGAATAGAATTTGGAAAGAAAGGTAAGGAGTTATTTTTTTTTTAACGAGTTGGCTGTTTGATTTTAGTGCTTACAAGAATACTTGGGGGGCCCCTGGGTGGCTCGGTCGGTTGAACGTCCTACTCTTGATTTCAGCTCAGGTCATGATCCCAGGGTCGTGGGATTGAGCCCCAAGTCAGGTTCTGCATTGAGCATGGGGTCTGTTTGGGATTCTCTCTCTCTCCCGCTCTGCCCCTGTCCCCTTCTCACACACACTCTCTCTCTCTCTTTAAAAAAACAAAAATACTTGGGAGAGAAAACAACGAGATTTCTATTTGTTTAATTTTTAGTACTTTCCGGTGCAAACTTCCCTTTACAGCACTTGCCAAGCCAGCCCTTCTAAGCTCTGTAAAGGCAAAGAAGTTGTTTTCTTTTTCTGATTGTCTTAAATACGTAGCACAATATCTGCCCCTGTTTTTGCAGAGTACATAAACAAGTGGCTGCAAACAAATGGTTGCAAACAGAAAATAGCTTTGCCTAAATCAAGGGGAATGAAGAATGAAGGTGGAGAGAGCCCATCAGATTGAAAGAAGAACTCAACAGCAGGTCTTAAGAAGCACAGGAAGGAAGGAGGGCCTGAGAACTATAATGTCCAGGGCTCAGGGCAGCGTTTGGTATAAATCACATTTTCTGCCCTTGGGTCCTTTTTCTCAAGGTTCCCGTCCAGGTATAGTCGTGGCACTTGTTGGATACGCCCCGGAAGGTGAGAGGGTAGAGATGTTCCCCCTAGGAAAACCAAGGAATATCAAGAAAACAAGTGGGTGTGAAAACAGTGCCAAAATTCTCTTCCATGTTCTGTTTATAAACCATGTCAAGGACAATGTCATCTAGTCAGGAAGCACAGCTGTTTACTTCTGAAATGAAATCTGGCTGGGAACAGGGAGCAAGGGCCAGGTAGCGTTGGATGTACCATCTGGACTAGGTGTGGAGAAAGGCATCCGACTACAGATCGTCTTTCTTCTCTAATTGGCACTTGAGGTTCAAAAAAAAAAAAAAAAAGAAGGAAAGAAAAGGAAAAAGCTTTTTTTCTCAGCCCAGTCACTAGTCTATCTGGAAATGGATGAGACAAACTGTTTTATTTAAAAAACACAAAAACAGGGGCGCCTGGGTGGCTCAGTCGGTTGAGTGTCCATCTTCAGCTCAGGGCGTGATCTCGTGGTTCATGGGTTCAAGCCTCATGTCGGGCTCTGTGCTGACAGCTCAGAGCCTGGAGCCTGCTTTGTTTCTGTGTCTCCCTCTCTCTCTGCTCCTCCCCTGCTCGTGCTCTGTCTCTCTCAGTCTCTCAAAAGTAAATAAACGCTAAAAAATTTTGTTTAATATTTTTTTTATTTTTATGACACAGAGAGACAGAGCATGAGTGGTGTTGGGGCAGAGGAGAGGGAGACACAGAATCCAAAGCAGGCTCCAGGCTCTGAACTGTCAGCACAGAGCCCGACGCAGGGCTCGAACTCATGAACCGTGAGATCATGACCTGAGCCGAAGTTGGACGCTCAACCGAGCCACCCTTTTTCAAACACAAAAACATAGAATTTTAGAGATGAAACAATGCTCTAGGACAACGAGGGCCAGAGAGGTTACTGTTTTGCCCAAGGTCACTCAGGCTATGAGTAAGTGAACTGACTATGGACTACACACCTCCTGTCTGCCGTCCATGCTCCTTTCCCTGTGAACACAAGTGCACACTGCCTAGAAGAAAGAAGGAAATGACTTCTCAATGGCAGTCTCCCCTCAGTAGTCATGGGCTCGGAAAGATAAGACGTGAACACAAATTCAAAACTGCTTTCTGAAAATATAACCCTGAATGCCAGCCACGCAAGAGAAATGCCAATTTTCAGTGCCACCAAAGATCTTTTGACACAATCTAGGTAATGGATCTGCTTCCCAATCCATGACACCCTTGCAAAAGAGGGCAAAGTCAGATTAAATGTCTCCTTGTCAGTGTACTGTGATATCTTGCGGTGGCCTTGAAAAGTTGTGGAATGAGAGAAGGAGAAGATGGAGAACAGAAAGTGCAGTGCCCTTTTCTCCTGTTCACAACGTCGGATTGGTAATTATAATGTTGGTATTTGCCACATGCTGGTAGGAGGCCCGGCACAGTGCAGACATAAAGACGATACTGTTTATTGCTCTGGGAATTTACCGTCCTGCTTGGGCGGAAAAGTAATCATGAAAAGATAAAAAAGCATATGATACTGGTTAAATCTTGGCTTTCTCAACTTCCTTGGCATTTGGGTCTTTTGTGTGGGAGATGAAGGGAGATGACAGAAATAGGATAATTGGAAGCTTTTGTAGATGTGCACAGTGGGGATTCAAAAATGAAATATGTGGCATTGCCAGGAACAGTGAGCACAAAGAGGTCAGTTGTGGAAGGGTCCAGGGTGCATTGGAGGAAGAGCCATGTAGCCTAATTGTCCACATCCAGGCCGACGGGGTCTTCTGAGCTCTCCCTTCATTTTGGAATGTCTTCCCTTTCACTACGACTTTCAAAGCTCGTACCCTTCTAATACCCGCCCCCGCCGCTCCTCCTAATGTTCAGTTCACAAGCATCTATGACCATCCACACCCTCAACACACAATACGGCGGCCCAGCTTATGATCACTTATCTCCTCAACACAATGGCCTCCTCATCAAACTCGTAGTTAACATCCACGGAGCATTTGATTCTATTCCAGGCTCTGTGCTAAGCTCTTCATAAATCTTCTTTTATTAAGCCTCAAAACACTCGGTGAGGTAGGTGTAATAGTTACCCTCATTTTACAGTTGAGGAAGCTCAAGTTCGGAGAGTTTGGGTAACTTGTCCAGAGGCTCACAGCTAGCACATGGGAAGGCCAGGAATCACACACAAGCCCACAGACTCCAGCCCAGTGGTCTTACTCGTAAGGGCAAAGACCACATTCCCAACCTTATCCTTCACACTGCTGAAATGTGCTTGCCTCTTGAGTTCTATCAGGTATAAATTAGTGAAGATTATAATGGCTTCCAATCTTTTCCCAGCAAGTGATAGCTGTGCTTTAATAGGGACATCCCAAACAGTAACAGAAACCCAGACCCAGACTCATTCCAGTAGTGGGGTTTTGAGGGATGGAGAAGTGAAAGAGGGAGCTGACTTGAAGGCCAGTAGTCCTGAGTTCCTTCCCATCAACCGACTGTCAACTTGACTTTCAAAACGAGCTAGCTCTGATCTTAAGAGAAACCTCCATTATCTGCCAGAAGGTCACTGGGCCTGAAAACCATCACCAAGGAAATATTGAGGCTAAATAAGCTGCATTAGCATTGGGACCAGAGATTTTTTTTTTAATTTTTTTAAGCTTATTTATTTATTTTGAGAGAGAGAAAGAGAGAAAGAGAAGCAGGGAGGGGCGAAAGAGAGGGGGAGGGAGAGAATCTCAAGCAGGCTCTGCACTGCACTCAATGCAGGGCTCAATCTCATGATCCATGAGATCATGACCCAAGCCAAAATCAAGAGTCAGATGCTTAACTGACTAAGCCACCAAGACTTCTCTGGACCAGGGGTTTTCAAGCAGGTGTGATTTTTCCCTCTTCCCCAAACCCTCCAGAGGCCAATTGGCAATGTCTGAAGATGTCATTGGCTGTCACAGCAGGGTGGGGTGGAGGGGATACTGGTATCTAGTGGGCAGAGGCCAGGGATGCTTGTAAACATCCTGCAGTGCACAGGACAGCCCCCTACGGAAAGAATGATCTGGCCCAAATGTCAGTATGCCGAGTTTGAGAAAACCTGATTCGGATGATAACTGAGAAACGAGTATGGCCAGAGTTACAAAAGTCCAAGAGATGGCCAACAAAGAGGACACGAAGTCAAATTGACGGACAAATGAGGCCCATCTTAGGCCCAGTTTTCAATGGCTGGTTTCACTCCAAGGTTTTCTCCTCGGTCCCCCAAAGTTCAGGATGATGTAGCTAGTTCGTTCATTCTGCCTTATTGAGTATACATGAGGGAAAGAAACATTTGATTTTACAAATAAGACTTTAGTATGAAGAATAATTTGCACTGGGAGGTGGGGCCCCACGGGTCACTGTTATATGATTTTCTGCCTAAGAAAACTATTAGGTGACCCAGCTTCTGAGTCATGGTTTCTCAAAGTGTAGTCCGTGGAGCATCCAGATGAGTCACCTGGAAGTTAGTTACAAAACCAGATCACCAGGCCCCCGTCAGGCCTGCTGAGGTCCTAGATAAGATCCAGGAATCCATATTTTTTAGCAACCTCCCCACGTGATGCATGCACTCACAAGAGAACCTCTCCCTTCAGCTTCCTATGGTGGCGACTTCCAAAGCCCTAGTATTGCCCAGGCCTGATTCACATCTCCATGCCTGTCTGAAGTCTTTGGACACCTAGCTTCTGCCTTCTTGTACTTCCGTAGAGTGTTTGATGTGTACCACTGGCTCTCATGAGGACTGTGGATGAGCACTCCGTCTTAACTCTCTCTACCACTGACACCTGGCATGGACCAGGACCTAGGAATTATCGACAAAAGATCAGAACCTCTCTGCATTTGCTGCCATTCTCATGAACCAGATTAAACAGATACGGGTGCCCCTGTTAGGGTTGCCCAATCCTTGTTCGCCCGTTCCTCAGTCCTTCCTATGCACCCAACAAGAACAGATAGCAGAAGGCTAATTTGTCCTCTAATGTGGGACCTTGACCTATCACACATCAAAAGGTCAACAATTTACCACAGTGCACGTAGCTAAATAAGGGAAGTCCAACAATTAATTCTCTGAAAAACAGAAAGAAGCTCCTGACGGAAAAGCCAAGACCCTTCCATTATTCTCCCATTTCTACCTTGCAAGGCATTAAACACTTAAAATAAAGTATGCTGTTAGCTTTGTCTCCTCCTGGCAGAGGCCCTAGAAGATATGAATGCATTAAGATGCCATTAAAGAAATGGCTTGTGTGCAGACTGGTTGCCGAGTTACCCTAGGCCGTCTGTAGGACCCACCAGCAAGCCTCGTTAGTCTGAATATTTTGTTGCACATATGCTCAGGGTTTGGCATTTACATGACAATGCTTCCTTATCAAAATTGCTTAGGTAAAAATGCTTCATTGCCCTCCCTTTATAAAGACACATCCTTCTGCAGTGAAAAGACCACCAGGAGAATAAAATACATGCAATGCCAATGTCATATAAATTAACCAGTTTTTCCATCAGAGCTCAAAAGGTTTGAAAGACCTTGGCCTCTCCATAAAACTTGTGTACAATGTGATTTTCAGAGTAATTATTAAACCATGGGTGACAGTCGTAGTGAAAGCAAGGTAATTAGCAGTTGGAGTGACTATAGGAGGCCAGTTTTGGGTGCTTGTTTTATTTTAAGTGAAATAACTCTGGGGTGTAGTTAACTTTGCCAGCAGTGGGAAGCTCCCATGGGATCCAAGCCAGCCAGCAGAGACAACGCCCGTCTCTGGGGGAAAATGGCTGTTGGGCAATAGTCCATATGATCAAAGATAATAGCATCGATTCAGAGTCCCTCAACTCCCATCTTCTGGGAGGCTATTGAATGTTTTCATCTGCTCGTTTGTAAAAGAAATCATCTGCCTCAACCCAGAATGCCTTTCAGTCTTCTTTAAAAGATGGAAGAATCATTGTCCAGTAGAAACTATGTTGACTTGGGGTTGATTATTTTTTAATGGGAGAAGAACACGAGGTGAAGAATTAGCTGCCTGGCTTTTTAAAAAGCGTTAACCATCCAGCTATATATATTTGTGTGAAACACAAGCCGAGAATACCATATAATAGCTGTGTACGTTTGCTGTTGTTATCGTCAGGTTGTTATGCTCTGGCTTTGAGTATGATGGCAGGGAATCTGAATTAAAGCATGGTCTCCATAAGAACGAATGCTTGCTTCATAGGGGTTCTCCACTTTGCAATAGACCAAGCTAACGCTGAAGTCTTGAAGCCTTTCCCCAAAATTTCAAGGTAAATGATAAATAGCTAACTACCCATCAGGAAATTGAGAAAAGGGCAAACATTAAATCCAGTGTTCCTCATTTCCTGTATTAAGAGAGTTTTGGGTGAGATATATAAATATCTCCAGGCTATAGTGTTTCTTCCCTGGAGAAGTTGGTGACCAACGTTAAGTCCACCATAGAAAAGAAAACAGCTATCACCGCTTCACTGATTGCCATTAGATTCTAAGATGGGCTCATGAGACTCTGTAAGGAATGAATGTTTTCCTCCCTTTCGGTCCCACATCAAATCCTGATTAAGTGGGAAACTTTGCCTCCTAAGACCCATTTAAATTCAGTAATATAACAATATCATTACCACTTGATACATGTTTGAAGGGCTATGAATGGAATACTATCAATTATTTTAATGCAGTGAAGATCACTTACGCCTATGTACACGCACACACACACAACATACACACAACAAACACACATCACGCACACGGTACACACCATACCCACACACAACGTCTGTTTCTCTTTGGGGCAAATTTACATTCTCCCTCAGTGAGATTCATATTGCCCGGCAATATGAAATGCCTAAATCATTTCTACTTTGCTACTGGGAGCGGAAGTTAGGGGATAGGAAAAACTATTGTATTCTACAGACAGAGCCCACTGAAAGCTCTACACTTAGAAATAAGAGGCTTTGTTGTGTTCATTTAAGCCCCTCAAGGCTCTCTCAAGGTAACTGAGCTGTTCAGTCCCCACCTTTGCAGCAGGAAGTAATGAACTTCAGTAAAGAGCCCTGCTGCCAGGGGCCAGACTCAGGAGCGACCACAGAGAAGGAGGAAGTAGCTACTTGTGCTTTACTTCCTTGAAACAAGGTGGACGGTGGTGAGCTGAACCCAGAGGTGCAACCCTTCTTTGTCCTCCGTGAGCGAAGCCCGGCAGCACAGAAACCTGCAGGCAAAGGGCAAAATTGATTGGAAGTGGAAGAGAAAACATGAAAGGAGTTATGTAAATATCCTCTAACAAAGCAGGAGTAATCACGGCAGATGCTGAAAACTTCAGCGGTGGAATAAATTGGAATAGAGAGATGGGCCCAAGAGGCAGCGTGGAGACAGGTGGAAATGCACAGGAAACTGCTCTTATCATGGGTTCGAACCAGGCTTTGCGGATTCACGCATGGCCTCGTGTGTAGCTGTCCAAGACTTAACCATCAAGGTTCCAGTTACTCTGCAGTAATAACGGTAGTTTCAGGGTAATTTTTATCAAGTTGGTGCAGATGCAGTGTCCGTGAAACCCAGGTTTCTGCCCCCTGGATTCTTAGATTCAGTGAGGATATCATTTGCCCATCATGCAGCGTATTCAAATGTTGTGAAAACGGAGTTAAATGTTTTAAAGATGACCTCATAGCTTGTTGCCTTAGCTCAGCGCCTTTCTTTTCTGTGTCTCTGTGTCTGATTACTTCTCCACCGGTTTTCTTCTTCCGGATTTGTCTCCTTAGTCCTGATGCCCCTCCCCACAGCTACCATTGTCTTTCTCACTCTTATTTCACTGCTAGTTTTTTTTTTTTTCCAGGAAATGATCCAAAAGCCATATTTCTGTCGCCTCTCAATCATTTCTTAGCTCCATTGCACCCTGCATCTACACTGCTCAGTGGAGCTGACAGTCAAATGCCAAGTATTGTCCTCACCTAAACCTTCTTCTCAGTACATTCATGATGTTAACTTATTTGTAAAAGATTAAGCACAGGGGCACCTGGCTGGCTGAGTCGGTTAAACATCTGGCTTCAGCTTGGGTCATGATCTCAAGGTTCCTGAGTTTGAACCCGGCATCGGGCTCTGTGCTAACAGCACAGAGCCTACTTGGGATTCTGTCTTTCCTTCTCTCTCTCTGCCCCTCCCCCTGCTTGCCTGCTCTCTCTCTCTCTCCCTCTCTCTCTCTCTCTCTCTTTCTCACAAAAATAAATAAATAAACTTTAAAAAACAGAAGATTAAGCACAAAAACCAAGCTGTACTCCAAAATAAGACTGTGTGGGAGACACTTTTCCAAAGATGTTTTCCCAGGACTCTAAAGAGACCATGAGCCAGAGAATGCAGGCAGCCTCCAGACACTGACCATGACCCCTGGCTGACAGCAAGGAAATGGGGACCTCAGTCCTGCAACTGCAAGGAACTGAATTCTATCAATAACCTGAATGAGCCTGGACCCAGATTCTTCTCTAGCACCTCCAGAAAGGGACACAGCCCTGCTGACATTTCGATTTCAACCTTGTGAGACTCGAAGCAGAGAATCACATTGTACCACATTGCACCCAGATTTCTGACCCGCAGCAACTAGGAGATAAATAAATGTGTGTCGATTTAAGCCACCAAATGTATGCTACGCTGTTACAGCGACAATAGAAAACTAATACAGACGAACAGATCTGTTTCTCAAATCTCTGATGTCGTAGCATTCAAATTCCTGTTTCTTCTAAAGTATGGTTAATGTTTCCCATCTTAACTAACTTCTGAATATCCAGACTCTCATGTATTGAAAATTGCAAACTTACTCTCTTTGGGCACCATGGAGCCAGACTTTTGTGCACGTATCTACACAAGAATTTGTGTGTTCGTGTATTTTGTGTGTATATGTATATGCATATATAGGTGTCTCTGTACATAAATACAACCTATGTAGACCTGATAAATACTAACCATACTCAGTAAATGCTTATATATGCAGACATATAGGAATTATGTGTGTGTATATAAAATATAGTTTTTTGCTCAAGGCCAGGTACTACCATGTATTACTTCACAACAAACTTATAAGCTGTATACTCACAGCTCCACTGAATATGTAAAAAAACAGGCAGACAGAGGTCAAGTAACTTGCCAGAAGTTATCTGATCGATGGCTGAAGAGTATTCAAATATAGATCTGTCTGGATCCAAGACTGAAAGGTCTTTATTTTTCATCTTGCTTTTCTTTCACGCTGAATCTCTTTGGACATTCTCGGTCCTACATCCCCCTCTGCCCAGATGCCCTGTACCACCTTCCCTGAACTCCTTACCCCGTGCACCTGGGTGCACTACCCTGGTAGTTTTCCCCCTTTATCTCTGTGTCTTCTCAACTTTCTAAATTGCCTTCCCTCTACCATATGCAAAAGAACTTCAAGGCTGTGTTCTCAGGTCTGTGGTCCAAAATTTGATTTACTTTTAGACTTCTCAATTTTAATTCTTCTGATGACTTTCAGCTTCACATCTCCCACACCGACTCTTTTGTGAGTTCCAGGCACACATACAGCAATGGTGCTGGACATGTCTGCTTTCCTATCTTCTTGACCAAAACTCCAATATGTCTACATCAGCATTAGTAGGAAAAGAAGTCCTCTCTCCTTAGTACCCTATGCCCCACAGTCATCCATTTTGATCGCAAACTCAGAAACCTGCTAGCATCTTCAAACCCCCCTTCTGGTTGAGAGCACGGGCTCTGGAGCTGGATTGCTTTGGTTGAAATCCCATCCACACTACTTATTTCCTTTGGGACTTTGGACCAATCGCTTAACTTCTCAGGACCCAAAGAGCTTCCTCTGTAAAAGCGGGGTGATGATAACAGTAATAATAATACCTAGCTCACAGGGTCACTGCATGGTTTGAAAAGGTACTATAAGCTTAGATCAGCACCCAGCACCCAGTATTTGCTCAATAAGTTTCACCTACCATTCATTTTCCATTTAATTGCCACATCTTCGTTTATGATTTCTGTGAGATCTAGAATTATGTTTCTGTTGCCAAGTTTTCTACCCTCCACCATTCTGTGTGATCATCTGGATTAATACAAACTGCCACCAAATGAATCTTCCAAAGGCCTTATTTTCATTGTAATGCAGAAATCCTTCAGTGGTTTCTCATGGCTTTCTGGATACAACGGGAACTTCCTGATCTTGGCATTCAAAGCTTTCCATGAACTGGCCCCTTGCTTCTCTTTTCAGTTGTTCCTACCTCTCTTCTGCCACTGAACCTTGGCTGTAGACAGGATGGACTTCCTACTTTTTTCTTAAACACACTGTTTAGGCCTGCTTGATAGCATTTGTAATAAGTAGTCGTTATGCTTACTGTGTACGACACAATATGTTGACCCTGTTAAGTGTCACATCGTTTACCCCCACCAAAACTCTTGGAGGTAGTTACTGGGCTATCCCTAGTATATGAGGGACGAGATGAGAAAACTGAGCCCTGGAGAGAGTGAGTGACTGTCTGAAGTGTCTATAGTGAGGAATCTGCGAACGTGGGATTTGCATCCAAGTTGATTCCAGATCCCGTGATTGTAACCATTCTGTCTTATGCCTTTTTTATGCTACATTCCTCTTTCCTGGAGGATCCTTAACCCTTCTCCCACCTATTAACCAAAGTCTTCCTTAGGTTCTACCTTCACTATAAAGCTTTCCTAGATTCCTTCAAACTCTAGCGAACTCCTTGGTCAGGTTCAAGCTTCTTCGGGCTAAGAAGGGCCTGTTGTATTTCTCATGAAGCTGGCAGTTCCTTGAGTGTAGTACTTAATAAATTCTGATTATGAATTGGTACCAGATTGCTTTACTGATGAGCTTGACAGTGAGTCCTGGTGGTTGAGCCAACTAACCTCTGATTTCCCTTTATTCCTGTTTTTGCCCTAGGTAGCCTTTTTTTTTTTTTTCACCCAACACATATCTGAACCAGTGGAAGTCCCCAGTGGTGCCATCCTGTGGGACGCCCCAGTCCGTGCTACTGGATTTCCCCCTCCTTTGCAGTCACCTCAAGTTATGTCTATCTGACAACTTCATATGTGGCCTGGCAATGCCTCCTTCTGCCAGTACATAAGGGAGCTGCAATGAACAGCTAAGCAAGAGGAGAAATGAGTCATTCTCATTTTGCAGAAGTTGAGGAGTGGGAGGGACTCCAGGATAAAGAACTGTGGCGCCTGAAGAGGAATAGAGGAAAGACTGGATGCAAATATTGGAAAGAGAGGAAGTCACACAAGAGTTGCTCAATATCATTAAATGCTTCGTTACAAGACAACATTCCTACCTTCTAAAATCATGTGTTAGGGATATAGGCTACCACGGGTAAGAGGGTCCGTGGATGGACTTCCAAGATTTGTGACCTCCAACCATGCATGCACCTTTCCTTCTTTTAATTTATTTTTTTGTGTGTGTGTATTTATTTTTTGAGAGAGTGAGAAAGGGAGAGCAAGGGAAGGGCAGAAATAGTAGGAGAGAGAGAATCCCAAGCAAGCTCCAAACCGTCAGCATAGAGCCCAGTGTGGGGCTCAAACTCATGAACAATGAGATCATGACCCGTGTTGAAATCCAGAGTTGGATGCTTAATTGACTGAGCCACCCAGACACCCCCATGCATGCACATTTTCTGAGTACTTACATCTTTCTGTGAGTGAGTCTATAGTTTTTATTAGTTTCTCAAACGGGTCCATAAAAAAAAAAGGGTGGTAAAATACTATTTTCAGATCTTAAAATAGAAACATAATCTTACCCCGGGAAATCAGGTGACCCAGAGGTGGACTCTGATAATGCCGTATAAAGAAAAAAGTAAAAAAAAAAAAAAAAAAAAAAAGTTAAATCTGAAAATTCTCCATGTGCTATGATATGCCTGCTCATCTAACAGTTGCTGAAGAGTTACGTAGATGGTATAATCTGTTTAGAGCTAACGACATACAGTGAAATTGCTAAATATTCAGTGACCACAGATCAAAAGGGCTTCTGCCACATGGAATCTTTGTTTGCCTACTTAAGCCAGTTTTAAAGTAATGATACAGTTTACTTCCCCTTTTTTTATTTTTATCGTCTCTTACTATGTTTCTCATAGTTCTTTAAGGAATCTTCCTCAGTGCCCACACTTGGACAAGGAAAGATCGGCATCTCTCTCTATCAGTTTGCTGCACGACAAGGTAGAGATAAATGAGTTTCTCAAGTCTGAGGTATATGTATGTGCTTCACTTAAGTCCGGTTATTACTGGAGCAAAAGGAGTGGCCTGTGTCAGTAAAACAGCAACTTCTATAAAGATGAAGGCTCATTAAATAAGCAGATGGCTTCTATTTAGGCCATTGGTGTTTGGACGAGCCGGTTAAGTGAGAGTTTTCCTGAAGATCACCACCTTCGCTACAGAATCTAGAACCATGTTTGCAAAAGGGGCTTCTCAGGGTCAGATGAGAATGTCTTATTCCAGTTTCTCGGTGCCCAAAACAAACAAACAAACAAAAAGGGGGGAGGGGCAGAAAGCCACAGTTTTAAGTTGATGGTCAAAGAGTCTTTTCTGGGACCACTCACTTCTGGGTGGCTTCATGCAAGGCAGCCGTCCTGCACCTGGACTCTTAAACGTGTTGAGCACTAGAGAGAGAAGACAAGGCTCTGGAAACAAAAGCCTCGAGAACAACCACAGTGTATTTGCTCCTCGTCTCCCGCTGCCCCAACACTCCCCCTTTCTGTCTGTGGCTGAATCCTACTTCCGGCTAGGGCAGGAGCAAAAGGTGTCAGTGAGTCAGCAGCCTCGTTATTTTTCTTTCTTAAAGTTCAAAACTCTCAGAATACTGGCAACCCTTTGCAAAGAAATTGCTCTCCCGGTTAAGTGTCGTATCTGTATCCGCAGTGCATGTCATATTGGACTCTGCACAGATGTGCCCTTGACAAATGCCTTTGGAACTGACCCTGTCTGTTATAAAAGCAGGCATAACGACTCTTCATAATGCTTCTCCCTCAGGACTCACCGCCTGGGAAGGTTGGCAGGGCTTGCTTCTGTCTTGGTGGTCATGGAGATCAGACCTCAGTGGAAATATTCCTTCGACCATCTTTATAACCCACATAATGTCTCACGGGCAAGCAGTGGTTTCATCAGACTGGTGGGCACCACTGGAGAGTAGGCTCATCCTGCAGTGAAGAAACAAAATCTTTTCGGATCCCATCTTTCAAGTGTCTAATCAATTAATTCCTAGTCCCATGGCCTTCAAATATTTCTTACCTAGTAGACAAAATTTGCCTACACTCCATAGTCTCTGCATATGTATACGAATTCTGTTGTTTTTATCAATAGCTAGTATTTCAAAACACAATATACATATGGGACAAGGTTCATTGTTAGGCATAATAAATGTGAGGCCCTCATTTATTCTTTCATTAAACTTAAGAGTTTCATACTGAGAAACTTCTGGATGCTGAGCTCTCTTGTCATCACTGAAGATATGGTGAATGAAAACAGACAAGGGGCACCTGGGTGGCTCAGTCAGTTAAGCATCTGATTTTGTCTCAGGTCATGATCACATGGCTCCTGAGTTGGAGCCCCCCGTCGGGCTCTGTGCTGACAGCTCAGAGCCTGGAGCCTCCTTTGGATTCCGTGTCTCCCTCTCTCTCTGCCCCTCCCCAACCTGTGCTCTGTGTGTGTGTGTGTGTGTGTGTGTGTGTGTGTGTGTGTGTGTCTTTCTAAAAAATAAATAAACATTTAAAAAAGAAAACAGACAAAAATTCCACTCTCATGGAGCATAAAGTTGAGTGCAGGAAGAGAAATCATAAGCAAAATAAATAAGTACAATGTATGGTAGTGTCACAAGCTAGCAAGTGTCATGGAGAAGAATAAAACAGGAAGGAGAATTCAGGTGCTTCTGAAGGGAGAGTTGCATTTTAAATAACCCCAGAGAAAATACAGATTAGGGAATTAACTATTTAACAGTTTGTAACCATCTGACTGAGAATCAAGGTATCCTCGTCAATGTCTATTACATTACATAGCAGTCAAGTACAGTTTCTTTTTTTTTTAATTTTATTTTAACCTTTAATTCATTTTGAGAGACAGTTGCAGAGTGCAACTAAGCGTGGGGCAGAGAGAGAGGGAGACACAGAATCTGAAGCAGGCTCCAGGCTCTGAGCTGTCAGCACAGACCCCGATGGGGGCGTCGAACTCACAGACCATGAGATCATGACCTGTGCCGAAGTCAGGCACTTAACCGATTGAGCCACCCAGGCGCCCCTCAAGTACAGTTTCTTTATTTAGATAACCAATATCAGTAGAATTCTAAGTTCTCCTTGTGTCCTAAAGTGATCATCTTGGAAGACCACTAACTTAATCTACACTTACCTGCGCAACTGCTTGAAACAGACTTCTCAGGTCCTAGGTATATTATGACAGTTTACCTTTGGGATCTAGCCAGGATGATGAAGTTCGGTGGCTGTTTAGGTGGCAGACGTGGAGGCCTACAGTCAATCAGCTCTTTGATCCAATCTTGATTTGGTTCCACAGTTGATTTTTACATCATATGGTTTGTTTGGGTATGAGCAATTCTCTTAAATGTCCAAAGCCATTTTTATGTTATTGTCTTACTTTAGACAAGGTGATTAGGGAGAATATACGCACAAAAGCTTACTTAACTCAACAGCTGGTAGTTACAGGAAGCGGTAACTTGGTTTTCTTTTCCTTTCTGTTGAGTTCTGTTAGTGTAGCATGAGCATTTCCCTTTTTACCAGAGAAGGAGGATTTGTTCGGCCTGGTGAAGCTTCAGAAGGAAGGTGTTTAACGAAATTGGTATTGTTAAATATTTCACGACTCGAGGAACAGGATACAATGAGCTTCCGAGGAAAGGTCTTTAAACGGGAGGCCAGTGAATTTCGGAAGAAGAGACGAACAGTGAGGAGAATAAATCAAGAAGAAATCCACAGATTTACCTCTGTAGGTATCCACATGTCAATGTTTGTTTTTCGTCTTTTCTTCAATACTTAAAAAAGAGAGCTTGGTCCTGGGGTGGTGTTCTAACATAGGCTGTGGGCACGGTCCCAGACAGAACAGAATATTCCCTTTGGCTCATGAATATCCTCTTTTACTTACATCATTATTTTTGAATTACTTGTATCATTGTTTTAAAACATATGGAGAGAGGATTGAAATGGCTAAACAATTACTAGAATATTTTCATTTTTAAGGAAAAGCCTACAATGACCTCTATTAAGACTTTGACCAATGACTTGTATGGAATTGTGGTTTGTTTTTTTTTTTTTAAATTACTGCTCTATTTTGATCACATATCACTCATTTGTTTTAAAATCCTGAGAACAGTCCAAATTATGAAAGAAAGTATAAATAAATATTTGATTACATGAGCCAAGTAAGAAAGTAAAAAACAAAACAAAACAAAAAAAACTAATAGGTTTCAAGGGTTAAAACAGTTGGGTTTGTTTATGGCTAAAAATGTTTCTGCCTGATTATTGTTTGCAAAGAAAATGAGTGCTCTGGAAATGTGTACTTATTATGGAATTCTAGATTTCTATCTGTAAGAGCTACCACTGTTGAATGTCAGAGCCTGTTGCCGGAGTGCATCTGTGACCCACATGGAACGCGGAAGGCCCACTTTGTATGATAAATGGCCACGGCACATGACCAGGCAGCTCTTTTTACAGAATGTTCTTTTACAAAGTAGTTCAGGGTTTTGCTTGCTTTCTTCAGGGTAAGGGTTCTCGACCTCGCCACTATTGCCTTCTTGGATCCGAGATTTCTTTCTTGTTCCAGGCTTCCCTGGGCGTTGTGAGATGATGGTTAACGACATCCCTATTCTCTACCCACTGGTTGCGAACACTCCTCAATTGTGACAATCAAAAATGTGTCCAGACATTGTCAGATATCCCCTTGGGCAAGGAGGGTGATCGTCCTGGTTGAGAACCCCTGCTCTAGGGGTAAAAATATTTTTTGTTCATATAATCGTCTTTACTCTAGAAACGGAGCAGCTTTAAAAAACATTACATAGGTGATGATGTAACGATTATTTATGAATAGTCATTTAATGCATATGAATAATCAAATTAATAGTCACTTAACCCTTGATAGGCCCAAATCAGGTGCCAAATATGTCTCCAGTAATAGTGGTTCTCTTTATATTTACCATCTATTTGGTAGTCATTTAACATGAATAGCATTTATCAGAGGTCGGGCTCATAGCATTGGCGACGTGTTGTTGTTCGATCGGTTTCTGTCTCTGTGTCTCTGTAGTGCATGTCTCCCGTTGAGAAACACGGGCAAATGAGCCTTTCCACCTTGTTCCCATATCTCTCTACCCAGTGTTTCATAACTGGAATGTGCAGAGTCCTGAACCCAACCTCTGGGTCACCATGGGGCCCCCGAGGGTCCCCAGCTGTGTCTTGTCTACTGGCCCCCCAGTAAACATCATCGGTTTTTTACTTTTAGCCTGTGAAAGAGGATAAGTGTTTGAAAAGCTTGTTTGGTTTGGGATTCGTTTAACCTTCAGAACAGTCCAAAAACTATACTTTCCCAGTTGCCTTTCGCTCGGTGGAATTCAGAAGTTCCGTGGACGATGCTACTGTGAGGGTGACTTCCTGTGACCGCTAGGAGATGACATACTGGAGAAGAACATGTCTATCTCACGCAGACCACCCATACAGCTTGGCAATAGGACAGTCCCCAGGGTCTTACCATATAATGAAGCTAATCACTCTAGGAATGATATTAATTGAATTTGAAGGCATTGCTACTAAGCACTATGGGAAAAGCAGCCTGTAAGGACAGAGTTCTCCCACAGCGGTTAGTAGCTGTGCATTCACATTTAATTAAGATCATTCATACAGTGATTAGCTTTCTTCGGTGGAAGGCACTGGGGACTTCCTGCTAGCTACCGCCACCAGCCTTGGTCTTCCTGAGATAGGCTATCTCCTTTTACAGAGTGTCTCTTCTGTTGACTGGGGTGTTTCTCAATCCATCCTGAAGTCTCATTCCCAGATGTCGTTTTTATTTTTGGAAAAAAGAATCCAAAGAAGTGAAGCACGTGATTAGATAGGGGGTCGGTCATTCTGTCCGACCGTCTCACCTACTCTCGGTAGGACCTTGAGTAGATTACAGAAATTACCCTCAACCTCGGTTTACTCTGCCCCAAGATGTTCGTCACAATACCTGTCTATCGTAAGATTGCTTATTGGATTTCAGTTTGACCATGTGCCTTCTGAACGTGATGTGAACACCGTAAAAAGTGGGGAGTAACCGTGTCACGTCTGTCGTATTAAGAAAACCAAGTAAAGTACTTCCATTTCCAAGGGCAAGGGAAGAGGGATTATAATCGTAGTGAGAATGCCTTTTCAGTGACTGTGTATTTACAGCCACTGGACTATATAGGTGACTCCTTCCTCCTGGGGGCCTTGCACAAAGATGAAAGGTGACAGAGCCACTCAGTAGACAAGATGGGCATTCAGGGTCCCAGATCCCTCTATGCATTGCTGGACCCTGCCTTAGGAACGTCTTGTGTTTGTTTTTTTTTCCCCACCCGTGCACTAATGCACACAAAGCCACATTGGACTTTCCACAGCATGATTATCTAAGCTTTCTAAAAGCTAAACCAGTATCTCTAGACAAGCTTCAGAGACAGTTTTGATCGGTGATAAGGAAGAAGCAATTCAAGTGACAAAAGGCCCAACACGTGAAGACATGGCCTGAGGTTATCTCAGAGAATAAAAAAAAAAAACTTTCTTTTGAATTTTTTGGATATACTCATATTGTAGTGAAAGGAGAAATAATGACTGCTCTGGATAATTATGATATGTTATCTGTTTTTAGAATGGTCATGTAGATTTCGAATGCCACAAACCTTTTCCTGCTCTAAGGCAGATTTAGAAATGGTTTCATTTCACAGTAATCTAGAATACTTCACCAGAACACTGTGACTTCCTAAAACGCACACAACCCAGACTTGGTACTCTCAGGACACAGACCGACAGTTGTGTTTATTTTGTTTTCTTCAGATGCTGTTCGAAGCTGTTTATCTAACTCTGTTGGAATTTTTAACTGTTTTGGAAGTTTCCCTCATTAATCCTGTTTTCAAGTGTACTGGCTAAGAGATGGCGTCACATATTTTAATCCACTTGTCACAGTCAATATACTGTATGAGAGCAACTGCATTATGAGAGAAGTTCAAGGAAAAGGAAACCTCTTTGTTAGATTGTCAAGTAGAGCTACTTCTGTTGGTTTTTCTAGTGTGTATGGTACTCTGTAGTTGTTTTTTTAAACTGCCTTTCTACTTTTATTTATTTATTTTTTTAACCAAATCATTCGGTGTGATCTCTGGTACATCGGAAGTCAATAAAAAGATCACTTCCTCCCTAAATCGCATGTCCTAATTTGGAAAGATTAAATACACGATTAAGTTGAATTAGTATATCAATCTTCAGCTCAGGTCATGATCGTGATCTTGTGGTTCATGAATTCTAGCCCTGCTTTGGGCTCTGTGTTGACAGCTCAGAGCTTGGAGCCTGTTTCGGATTCTGTTTCCCTCTCTCTGCTCCTCCCCTGCTCATGTTTCTCTCTCTTTCTCTCTCTCTCTCTCTCAAAAATAAACAAATATTTAAAAAATTGAAAGCTGTAGAAAGATAATGTAATCTGAACATCTTTAACATATCTCTCACACACATCATTTTATATAAAGTATTGCGCTATATATATAGTCTTTTAAGTGCATTTTTAATCTATTTTTCCATGTTTATGTGAACAGCCTTTCTCCCTGGTCATCTGTACCTCCTTCTTACTGCTACTCCTTGTTCCATACAGACATTCACAATTACCTGTTTGAGCTATTTCATAATGAGCCAATTAGCTGAAAGGAAGCACAGGCAAGGGTCCCAGGATTATGCGCGAGGGTAACAAACAATGAAATAGGACTGAATCCGGGTTCAAACAATGGAAAGTAGGGCTAAGAGCTACAAATGGACGGTTGAAGAAAGCAAAAAAGCTGGAGTAATGGGTGGGGGGATCTGAATTCAATCCAGGCCATGGAAATAGAGACGTGTATATTGAAACTTGATTTAACCCAACAGTCTAGGCAGGGGACTCTGAGTGCGGCTGTAGCAACAGGGTGTACTTAGCCAGGTAGCTGCAGAGAAGACGCTTCCAAAATGGACTCAGGAAAGGTACCTTCCACTTAAGCAAGAATGAACTTAGTTTCCTCAAGACTGACTGTCAAGAGAAGGGGAAGAGACAAAGTAGAGAAGAACTGCCAACCTGGCAGAGTCATTTCCATGATGACACCCTTTATTACCTCTGAGCAGGAGGTGGACCATTTGTCCGGGAGGGAGTAGGGCACAATGGACAGAAAGCGCCATGATCCCAACAGATCTTTTTATTCCCCAGATGGTGGTTGTGGCCCAAAACTTTTGGAATCTGGAGATTCTCTCAGTTAGTGGCAATTTCCATTGGATTTGTGACACAAACATTAGCTAGCATTCTCTGTACACTGCCTTAATATACCTTTCATTTCCTATTCTCCATCCTCCTTACCCTCTTGTAAATATTTTTCTGTCCTCTTCCCTAAGGTGCCCAGTGACTTCACCTTGTCGCAGCTCACAAAGGGAGCAGAAATCATACTCAAAACTATAGCTGTATTTCAGCAGCCTCCCTCCGAGAGAGGGGGGTGGGGGGCAGAGGGGGAAGCTATTGCGTTTCCTCTTCCTGCAGCACTGTGACTGGTGGTGTAGAGAGAATCAGGTTTTTGACACTGAGCTGGGTTGCAATTCCAGTTCATCAGTCAGCCTGCTGACCCAAGTCGTCAGAATCCAAGTTTCTGCATCTGTACAAAAAAGCAGTGATGATCTCTTCTAGGCTTTATAGGGATGTTCAGTGAGAGAAAGTGTTAAATACTCTCACGGTCCTGGGTGATAGGGCATATGACCCTAGCGAGGCCCATTCAGCACTTCCCTCTAGAACTCTGAATCTTGAGTGGAGAGATGCCAGGATCCCACACGACTGACCTTCAGTTGCAAACGTTGAGACTCACCAAGACTGTTCCTAATAGGGGTGGGGAGAGAAGTCCACAGAGGGAAATAAAATGCTAGTACAAAAAAGAAATCAGGGCAGGTGTCGTCTGGGCCAAAAAACAACAAATGCCCACTATGCATATTCAATCTCAAGTAGCCAAAAGTAAGAAAAGAAATAAAAGAAGGAGCTGACTGTCATTATTGGAGAGATCTATTGAAAATATAAGATGCATGTTGTTGACAAAACCATTTACATTCTTGTATGTGTGTGTGGCATGTATGTGTTTATGTATATATGCACACACACACACACACACACACACACACACACACACACTCCTCGTGCTCAACCCAAAAGTTCATTTGTGTGGCTGTTAACGTTCTAAAATAGTGTCAGAGTTTAAGCCAGTGGAAGCCATCATGACAGATTTCACGTGAATTAATCTAAAATTCCCAGCAGTTGGCTCTAAGGCCAACTCTTAATTTCTCTGGTATCAGGCAGACTTGTAATTGGGTTGTGATGTATTTTTAATGATATTTATTATCTTTCAAGTGTTTCTAAAAAACTAAATGAGACATGTAATTAAATTTGATTTAGATCTTTTTGGATCTTTTCTACTTCTTTACAAGCCCCCGTGTTAGATGGAGAAGCAAACACTCTTATTTTTTTATTATCATTTGTTAGACAAAGCTGTGTGAATTTTGATGTGCTGCTAAGAGGTATATATCTGGTCAAATTTCCTTAAAAAGAAAATAAGCCTGTGAAGGTCTAGTTTCAGTTTGAAAGTACACCTTAAATCATAGTTCCTATAAATCTCATTTGTGTCCTCGGTTTTCCTAATAACATTAAGAGTTAACAAAATGGAATATTCTGATTTTTCGAACTGTAATGTTTCTGTTGAATATGATGACTTACCTTCCTTTATATTTGCAAAGGACTTTATAATTTACCAACTTTAACCTGCTTCGTTTCACTGAAATGGACCGAGACATTTAAAGAGTTACTACTGGTTGATTTCTTCTGAGATCTGTGTCCGTTTTTGTTACCAAGGGAACCATTTCCAAATTCAGCTTAATCTGAGCTTGCCCAGCTGTACAATTCTGAACTTTGATTTAGCTAGTGTTTTTCCATTCTCATGAAACTGTGTACTTCAAGGCAGAGCGAAGGTTAAAGGGTCAGCATAAGATGGCTTATTCCTTAATCATTTCCTTTTTGGTAAGAAAAGCTAGTCTTGTTTTCTGAAGCCCAAACATTTGAGAGGTTGTCCAGTGAAACTCCCTTTGATGAAAGGCTGAATTAAATCTGTCACACGACCACAGGCTGACAGCTGTGGCCATGGATACAGCTGTATGGGTTCTTTCCAATTCTGTCATTTATTTTAAACACAAATAGTGTGGAAGTTGGTTCCATTCCAGTTGTACGAAGGCCAGAGGGTCCTGGATTAAGTTAAGGTCTAAAGAATCCATGTGTCATTTGTATTTTTATTTCCTCTAAGAAATTTAATTAGTTATCTGGATAATGCTTAAATTAGTTAACAGCTGTGTTGCTTCTAATTTGTTTTGGAGATCTTGAGATTGGAATTCTTTTTAGGGTTTCTTTGAAAACCCTGTGGATCCTCCATGTCAGTTATTTGTTTGTCTGTATGCCAAGATGTGAAGAGGATGTTTAAATAATTGGCATCTCATGCCTACTATATTGGTCCTGAAGTAAATATCAATTTTTATTTGTTTGTTTTCCTGGATCATTAGCCAAAATGAATGGTTTTGTAAGGTGAAGAAGACACTCAGCTATCAATTCATTCTGGAATGAATATTCAAATTAGAATAAATGTTCAGATATCTGGCAAGGACAAGGCTGATTGGGGAAGATTAAGAAAGTCCCAACTAGCATCACGGAGGGCAAGTGTGTCACAGAAAGATTATAAAGGTTCTCCAAGGTAGGGGGAAAATCTTTTTTTCATAATAATGTTTCCTGGAAAGATCAGATTTTTCTGAAAAGGAGAACCACGGGAAACTAGTTCAGATCAACAAACTAGAGTGACCTCAACGGTGAGTAGCGAGTCTTGGCTCCCTAATTACACTTGAAATTTAGAACACAAATCTGTGACCTCCCAAAATGAAGGATCCTAAATCCCATTAACCACTTTCCCTGATTAGGTCTTAGTGATCTTGTTTACTTCCAGTACTGATAAACTTGACCTGCATGAATGTAGGTGAGACCTACAGAAAGACATCCTATATCTCCAACTTGATTGTCTCTACGTATGAGTTTAATACTAAACTAATCTTAAATTTAATCTTTTTTTTAATTCAGAAGTATAAATATATAAAAATGTTTTCTAGGCTGTTTCTCAAGGTAGAATTTGAGGCAGAATTTCATAGTCACTTTATTTGCTGACGTACTTGATTAGGTAGATTTCCTTCCTTTTTTCTTTGCAGGGTACAGCAGCCTGACTTGATTCAGGCAATTCACAGTGTAGATGCTGCCCTTTTTTAAAAAAAATGTCAGTGTTTTCCTTATGTTATTAGTTCTTTTGTTTCCACAGAATAGCTAGCTATTAAGTTTTTTTTTTTTTAAAGGAAATTTAGATAATAAATACAGAAGCATGTACCATAGTTTCTGGGTACATGAGGAATTTAGTGTAATGGATTTAATTGATTGGTTGGATTGACTTGGTTTTGGTATATGCTTTTGGGTAAAACATGTAGGGTAATTTCAGTGCTTTTCAAAGACAGATCTGTATTTGTCTGGCATTCGGTCGTTCGCTTAATACCCTCTCATACCTCATGTCCTTGATCCTTATAATAACACTGCTATAAGCAGGAAGTCGCCCTTTGACTCCTTTAAATCAGCTTCACTCAGTCTCAACGTAAGTACCTTGTCCCACTTACACAGCTGGTAGATAAAAGACTGTGGCCCTCCAACTACAGATTCTGACTTCTCATCATTTGCTATGACGACCAATGCACAGAGGTGTTTAAGGAACTTAGCAGATGTCTGTGGTTCCCTCCAGAGCTCAAAATACTTTTCATTAATACATTGCTAATTGTTCTTCTTTTTTGCTGACAGTAGATTCTAGGACCACATACATAACCTGTAATTATTTTCCCCAGTCCTCTTTCCCCAGTGTTTTATAGGTCTTTTTTTTTAGTTACTTGAGGCTGTTACTGGTTGAACCTCCATGCAAAGTTCCTGCTACGATTTTTGAGGTTTTCTCTCTGGTATGTCTTCAAAGGGTAAACAGTTTTAAAATCAAACAATTCCCCAGTGTTTCCATGAAGGCATGGCAGCTTTGAAAGACCAAGTTCATTTTTTCACCGTGATGAAAGCAATACACGTTCATTGTAGAAAATTTGGAAAATGTGAGAAATCAAAATAGCAAATACCTAAATGTCATAACCCATCCCAATATAATAACTGATCATATATAGACCTATATCTCTAATCTGCTTTCTTTAAATTTTTTAGATCTTATGCAGATTAAAATTAAGTTTAAATTCAATTCCTCTCTACTCCTGAAACCAATACTGCTCTGTATGTTAACTACCTAGAATTGAAACAAAAATTAAAAAGAAAAAAAGCAACAGGCAGAATTCCATGAAAAATAAAATGAATGAGGGAAACAAAATTTAAGATTGTATCTTCAAAGCACTTAGAATATACCATTTAAGCACTTTTGAAAAAAAATAATAAAATAAACAATAATTAATACATTTAAACTCTGGTGTGCAATATTTATTCTCATTTTTATTTAACAATAATACATAGGCGATTTTGCTTGTTATTACAAACTTCCAAAAACTCAGTTGAAATGAGCGTGTATTGTTTCCTAGAATGGATGTGCCATAATTTCATTGTAACTCCTTATCCTCAATGATTTACTGTTTCCCATTTTTATTTATTTTTTTTAAATGTTTATTTGTTGATTTATTTTTCAATATATGAAATTTATTGTCAAATTGGTTTCCATACAACACCCAGTGCTCATCCCAAAAGGTGCCCTCCTCAATACCCATCACCCATTTTTAGCTGGCCTTGTCCTTCAGGCCTTACTATCCCTTAGAGGTCTAAATATTTTGGATTCAAACTTTCGTATTGTAATATGCATGCGTCTTGAACAATCGTCTCTCCTTTTGCGGCAAATCTCGCCATCTTGGACATCTTGATCACGGACCCCACCCTCCTATTCCCCACCCCCCCCACCCCCCCACCCCGGCAAAAGCCAATCATATGCAAAACATTGTTACTATCCTTACTAAAGAATTGAAGAGTTACAAGGAGGAAACCGTGGCAGATATTGCACAATCATTCATTAGTGTGTTTTAACCCACATCCTATTTCCAGTGTCCTTCCCCAAGCCCATTAGAGCAGTAAGCCTCTCTCCACTGCACACAAGTCTGAAAAATACCAATCGTTGTTTCTGAGCAGGAACTCCAGTGTCTTCACTTTGGGGATATAGCCTCCATCATCCTGCCTTCCTTTCTTATCCCTCCTGGATTAAGGTGAATATATTTTCTCCATGCTGTTACAAAGATAATATTGCAAAGACACCGTTTTATAAATCTTGGCTTATATGTGGAGTTATTTCTTAAAAACATAGTCTCAAGAACAGAAATTCCTGGGTGAAAAGATATAAACTTATTTACTCAACAGATATTTACTGAATGCCTCCTATTTGCTCTCTGTACACATTCAATTTACAAGGCAAGTGCTTTAAATTCATGACTAGTGAAAATGTAAACTCACAGACTTTATCTACTTCACACTTATGTAATTAGTACTGTGGGTGTGATGCTATTCTAAAGCATAACTATATACCTCATTTAATCCTACAATGTAGTTCCTACTAAGATATCCATTTTGCAGTTTATAAACTAAGGTACAGAGATTCTTTTTTTTTTTAATCCAAGTTAGTTAACATATAGTGTAATAATGAGTCATGACTCACATATAACTCCCAGTGCTTATCCCAAATGCCCTTCACCCATTTAGCCCATTGCCCCACCTAACATCCCTCCAGTAGCCCTCAGTTTGCTCTGTACTTAAGAGTCTCTTATGGTTTGCCTCCCTTTGTTTTTATCTTATTTTTCCTTCCCTTCCCCTGTGTTCATTTGTTTTGTTTCTTAAATTCCACATATGAGTGAAATCATATGATATTTGTTTCTCTGACTGACTCATTTCACTTAGTATAATACACTCTAGTTCTATCCACATTGATGCAAATGGCAAGATTTTGTTCTTTTTGATCACCTAGTCGTACTCCACTGTGTGTGTGTGTGTGTGTGTGTGTGTGTGTGTGTGTGTGTGTGTGTGTGTGTATACCATATTTTCTTTACCCATTCATCAGTTGATGGACATTTGGACTCTTTCCACAATTTGGCTATTGTCGACAGTGCTGCTATAAACTTTGGAGTGCATGTGCCCCTTCGAATCAGCATTTTTGTATCCTTTGGATAAATACCTAGTAGTGCAATTACTGGGTCACAGGGAAGTTCTATTTTTAATTTTTTGAGGTACCTCCATACTGTTTTCCAGAGTGGCTGCACCAGTTTGCATTCCCACCAGCAGTACACAGGGTTCCCCTTTCTCCACATCCTCACCAACATCCGTTGTCTCCTGAGTTGTTAATTTTAGCCATTCTGACAGGTGTGAGGTGGTAACTCATCCTGGTTTTGATTTATATTTCCCTCATGATGAGTGATGTTGAGCATCTGTTCATATGTCTGTTAGCCATCTGGTTGTCTTCTTTGGAAAAATGTCTATTCGTGTCTTTTGCCCATTTCTTCACTGGATTATTTGGTTTTGGGGTGTTGAGTTTGGTAAGTTCTTTATATATTTTGGAGACTAACCCTTTATCTGATATGTCGTATGAAAATATCTTCTCCCATACTGTCAGTTGCCTTGTAGTTTTACGGATTGTTTCCTTCACTGCACAGCACAGAGATTGTAATTAACATGCCCGACATTGCATACCCATAAGCAGAATTCCAGACAGAACCCCAGGAATTCTGGTTCCAGAGTGCATGTTACCCTCTCTGTTCATCTCAGCATAGAACACCTGTAATCACACTCTACCTTTTGCTTTGGACTCTGTAAAACAAGGCTGGCTAGTCTAGGTTGTTTCTTAGTTAGATTGTACTTCTATTCTGGAGAAAAGGTTAGGTTGGTAACTTAGTCATTTAACTTTTCATTGTTGCATGCTTCAAATGCTTAGGTCTTCGGTGTCATTTTTCACCCATGTAATTTTGAATTATAATTACAAAATTAATTCAGATCCTTGCAACAGTGTACTGTGCTCTTGAAACTTGCATCTTTCACTAAGGCACGGCCAGTCTGCTTTCCAAGCAAATTAAACGGCTCTTGACAGCCTTGGCTATTACTAAGATGGCAGGTTTACCAACTCCAAGGCTTAGATACCATGTTGGCATTCCATGAGAACTGGTGGAATAAGAAGAAGAAAAGAGAGCATTTGTGTTTGCGACAGGAGCCTGTTCTTCTGCAGTGAAGTTGAATTGGAGGCGAGCAGTGGATTTGGGGAAGTAGATCAAACAAATCTCTCAATACGTAGGAGAAGAACAGGCCCTATTACCACTGTGGCATAACACCAGCCCTGTTGCATAATAACAGATACTGCTGGGTGCCTTTTCCCATGCCTGGAGCGATTGTAGAACAGCTAATGAAATTCATTAGTCATTTGAGAGAGAGTAAGAGTAAAAAGCACTATAAAAATCCAATCCAATTCAGGGCAATCTTGGCACATGCCTTAGCCCAGTTGGTGCATTTCCAAAAGAAGGAGGCACATTAAATTCAGGAGGGACAACCCAACTGTTCTAAAGCTATAAATCAATGCTACTCAGTTCTCATTTGCACTCAACATCTCTGCAAGGAGCAGTAGTGAGAAATTAACTGATTCCACCATCCTCAAATACATCTGTCTCTTTGACCATAACACTGAACAGACAGCTGTCTTGCTCCAGAGAAAACTGTGGTCCCATGACCTGGATCCTGACCATCACAGATGCGTAAAGCATTCATGCCAAGCATCAGCAAATCCCAAGCCCTAGGTGCTACGGAATATATCATTGTGATTTTCATTTTTAGACCTCATATCCACAAAATGAAGAAACACCGGATGTCTCGAATGCTGCCCATTGACTGACACATCCCCTGGAAAGACAGAGCTTTCCTAATATATCCCCCGGAAGTAACAAAGGGAATGCATTATTTGAAGCAGCTCTGTTGGGTTTTGCAGCCCCCAAATAACCTTAAAATAACTTCAGTGCAACATTTCTACAGGAAAGGCTTGATAAATGTCATTCATTGATTGGCTGACATACCATAGCCTGAAATGCATTAATAAAAATATACCTGCCAACAGATGTTTGCAGGCTACGCCTTTTATTGGGTACCTCAAGAGAAGTTTGGGATTTCGTCTTTCTATGGTTTTATTAATACCCTGTGACTTGTGAACTCTGATTTTCCCATTGTACTCATTTAGGTGGGGCTAATTCTAGGTGGAGCGTGGGCCCCTAGGGAGACATCTTCTTTAATGGTCTTCTTGTCTCCAGCTTATTTATTAATGCTCAAGTTTGCGACTAAGGGAGATAACATTAAAAGGATGGTGAGAACAGGATTGTAAAAGTCTCCAAAAACATCTTATGCCATTTGCTTTTAAACCCATAATTTGCAACACGCACAAAGCCACACTCTCACAGTCTTGTTCATGTCTATGTGAGGAACGGGAGCAGAGAGAAAGTATTAGTAACCACATCACGGGCTGTTGGTATATGAGCACTGAAAGGCGTCAGCACGCTTAAGCTGGAGATCCAGTGACAGAAGGGGACATAACCAACCAAATCTGTGGTTTACTTGCTACACATTTCATGCATAAACACAATATTAAAAGAAGGAGAAAAAGAGGTTCCCAAATCAGGCATGTGTCTCAGACTTGAAGGCCTGAGGGAGCAGTTGGTAATGCAACGTGTGACATTACAGGGTAAGAGGTAGTAGGTGAGGAGCACTGAGGTCTATAGCTGAACTGGAGTGAATTGCGGCTACTTGAAGATGTTCGAAGCCAACTAAAAATAAACTAAAATAAGGCCAGATCTAACATCTGGAGCCAGCATGTGCCTCTTGAGCTATCCATTTGTGATTCTTGGGCTTAACCTTGGCCTGGGAAACTAGGGAGATGGAACTTAAAATAAGTCTACATAGAATAATCATGTCAAAAGGCAGAAAATTCTAGAAGGAGCTTTTTGGGGTTCTTTGGGGTTTTTTTAATTACCCAAATCACACCATAACATCTCTGTGTCTTCTGCTTCAAAACAGTGAACATTTCACACAGGTCTTTCACTAAAGAGGTTGTGTCAGATGACTAACCATCTTTTCTCCAAATATCACAGGGAGTCCTGTGTTTTTATTTGCTAAATCTGGTGATCTTACTTGAAGACCCTTCCAGAGAGAATATTCACCTTGCATCATCCTCAGTTTACTTAAGCATCTGTAAAATGGGTTTCTTTCATTTTGTTTCAATGCAGGAAGTACATGGAAATCCTTGTTGGTGGCCCACTGGGTCACATCTTGTTTTGGTTTTGTTTCTATTTGGAAAAAACACTGCTATTTTGAGGAGCCAATTAGCAATTACTAAAATGTTGGTGGAAGTTTCTAGGACCTTACCAGCGGAGATCTTCCAAAGAAGGCCTTAGAAATCAAAGCTAAATCTTTGTGCTTTGCAGACTGGGAAGGGGTAAGGTTGGCAGGAAACTGTCGATGTCATTGACATGATAGAGGGAAAAAACTGTTCTCCATTTATGACATTCCCTTTAGTATCTAGATTTCACGGTGACCCCTCCAGCTTCCAAGAGCCCCGTAAATAATCCCAAAGGTCATCCTTTTTCATTTAAGTTGCATAAATATTTCATTGAAGAGCTAGGGAACTCAAGACTGTGTCTTTGGTTTTCTGCTTTATCATGTTTTATTCTTTATTTGGGGACCTATTTTTCTCATGGTTTTGGAGTAAACACGTCAACCCTGTAACAAAATAGCCACACCTTCCCCCACTGGTGTTGGTCACTTGGTGGAATAAGCAGTTTCTTTGAAGGAGGTGTCTTTCCTCCCGGTTTCAGGATTTTAATGTAGTGCGATTATCTGGCTGTTTTTTCAGACTCTTCTCCACTTTCACCACACTACGCCCTTAATAGTTGTGTCACTCAGTTCTGTTAGAGAATCACCCAGCTTCTCTCTGTTGTGGCAAAGAGGCTCCGAGCCAAGCAATTAATCCTGACACAGGATCCAGGCCGCAGTAACAACGAAGACAGCCCATGATACTTTGCTTGCTAATAGGGAGCCAACATTTTAAAATAGAGCCAGGTAAACCTCACAAGGAAAGATCTAATTCAGCAAAACAGATGATGATCATAATACTGTAGCAAGTAGGCAGAGGACCTTTCTTCAAATAGACAAAGAGAAAATTGACATAATTCAGTGGATGTGTTTGGCTGACTCCAGTGAGCTTTGGGGGCTCCGTGCGAACAGCTTGAGTTACTGAGCAAGACGTCAAGTATTTCAGGGTCTTCTCATATTATTTCAGATCTGGAAATGATAGTCATGTGGCTTTGCCCTAAATGCTTGGGGTCCCTGTGACTCCATTGGAAGGACTGCATGATGTCAAAACCTTGGTAATACTAAGAACTGAAATCCAACCGGGCACTGAGAACAAGCAAGATTATGTGTGTCCGTGGTTAATACCCTATTTTCCTTTTCCACAGCAGGAAAAGCCCAAACTTCTTGAGCCTTTGGATTATGAAACCGTCATTGAAGAACTTGAAAAGACCTATCGGAATGATCCCCTTCGAGATCTCCTGTTCTTCCCCAGTGACGACTTTTCAGTAAGCATTATCTTTTCAAGGCATCTAAGTTCGGGGAGGGGCCCACAGAATGATCGAAGACCGTCCCAAGCTGGGTCACTGTCCTCCCTTATAGATTCAAGGTGCAGAGCACTTCTTCCTGTGGCTATCCTACGTCACAGTCACTGCAGTG
The DNA here is from genome assembly GCF_018350195.1 of Panthera tigris. Classification (NCBI taxonomy): domain Eukaryota; kingdom Metazoa; phylum Chordata; class Mammalia; order Carnivora; family Felidae; genus Panthera; species Panthera tigris. The sequence goes on along the minus strand of NC_056667.1, from coordinate 206,392,690 downwards.
GGAAGCCACATCGATGAGAGAGGTGGTACCACGGTGGCCTTTTGAGACAGGAGATGCACAGAATGCTGCCTGGTTCCAGGCGGTACTGGTATCCCTGCCAATGTCTGGGTTTCTAGCTGCTACCTTACCTGGCCTCAGAGAGCACTTCCTCCTTCCCCCCTTTCTGACCGAAAGCTTCCGAGCAACTGAAACCAACCAATGGCAGAGGTAGGAATCTTCTCGGCACAAAACTTGCAGTTCTTAAAAATCACCCTTCACCTTGGCTGTCCTTTTGTAAGGAAATGTTGAGGCTTGTGTGCAGAGAAAGGTAGGCAGCACATGTTCATGGAAAGATTTAGGATCTGAGGACAATGCCCACCGGCACATGGAATGCTCCTGAAGGTGGGAGAGAGAATGAATAAAAAGGCAGTCCCCCTAGGAGTCAGACACACGCACAGTAAAATGACAGCTGATGAGCACCCGTGTGTCTTTGGCACTCTCTCTCTGTGGTCCTCTTAAACATTTTTAAATTGTTAGTAAATATCTGTGTAAGCAGAGATCTCAGCGGGCAGATGGTAACCTTCTTCCTAGAAGAAGACATCACAAATGAACATCTTGAAGCCGATGAAAAGGCAGCTTCAGGGTCATCTTGTGAAGTAGCCACTGTCCATGGAAACTTGTGTTGAGTGGCTTGGGTCTCATGCTCACCCTGCCTCAGCCAGCCTCACACTTCTGTCCCCTCTCTTAACTTTGGGGCAGATCTGGCTTCTGGTTTCTAAAGGTCAATTATTTCCACCTTCCTCCATGGATTCGTAAGAAAGGAAGTTAACAATTTTCTGTTCCAAGTACAAAGAGGGATGGAAGAAAGGAGACAGATTGGTAGATAGGAAACAAGAAACTCTTTTGATTTGCTTTTTCCAATTTTTAAAGGGCTCCTGATTTACTGTTTGACATACTTTATGAGAGCCTTATCTCGGGCAGAGAAATGTCACTTCCGTGGTTGGACCAGGCCACCGCGGCTTGAACTGCAATCACCAAGCTGAGCCATGTTGTGTTTTTTGTTTTTTGTTTTTTGTTTTTAATTTCACACCCTCACTGTCTTTCATACTGAAGGTAAACTTTTATGAAGACTCTTTCTGTCAACAGGAAAATCCTTGAAACTTGGAGACCTTTGCATTCTAGCTCTGGCTTTCAGAAAGATGACAAAAGCCACCTCACATGTCCCCAGCTCAAGGAGGGAGTAGAGGATGGGTTGTGACATTTGCACTGAATTTGAATTCATTTCTTGGCATCTTTCCACTCTTGTTTAAGTTAAAGATCGGCTGATTACTACTCTAGGACCTTTGCCATCCTTAATGGTGTAAACCAAGCACATGATAGCTTACATACTTCTTTATTTTCCCAGAGGTGAATGTTCTAGTAAATACACTGAATTCTTTCATCCTATGCTTGCTTAAAAGCTTTCTGTGGCCACCCCCATTGCCTTCAAAACAAAGGGCAAACACCTTAACATTTCCCAAGGGCCTTTCCAAAATCTGGGCTTTGCTCATCTAAAGTTCGTACTCTTCCTCCCCCACCCAATCCCTAACGCTGTCATCACGGGCACCTTCATAGTAAAATACCAGCACAATCCTAAACGTAACATTCTCTCACCCCTCAGACCATTTCCTTCCTTTATTCATTCACCAAATATGTAATATATAATATGTAATAATAGTATATAATACTGACTGTTAAGCATTAATGCCAGAATGGCGAAGCAGCAGCGATTGGACAGAAATTGCCTGGTTTTAGTGGGGATCACCTTTCGGTCAGATGAATCAGGCAGAAATGAGTAAACAGTTTAACAAGATAATTGGGATTGAAGACCAGTTCTATGAAGAAAATGAGACAGGGCCATGTCATAGAAAAAACAGTGACATTTGAACTGAGTGCTGAATCCCCAAGGAAGACCAACCCCACTAAAACCAGAGGAGGAAAGGGGCATCTCAGGCTGAAGGAAGCTGCTAGAAAGGCCCTGGACAGCTGTGGACAGAGTGGTCAGAGACCAGGTCAGGCCAGGACGAGATAAGGCATTTGTGTCTTGTTCCAAATGCAAGTGGCAAGTGGCAGGTCATGGGTCTGTTTCAAGAAGGAGAGAAACTGGGGCTTCTGGGTGGCTCAGTCGGTTATGCATCCAACTTCGGCTCAGGGCATGATCTCGCGGTTTGTGGGTTCGAGCCCCGCGTGGGGCTCTGTGCTGACAGCTCAGAGCCTCGGGTCTGCTTCAGATTTTCTGCCTCCTTCTCTCTCTGCTCCTTCCCTGTTCTCTGTCTCTCTCTCTCTCTCTTTCAAAGATAAACATTAAAAAATAAATTAATCTTTAAAAATAAATAAATAAAAAGAAGGAGAAAAACTGACTTGGAAAAACTGACTATTATTGGAAGCTCACCCAGCCTCTGTGTGGACAACAAATAACAGGGTGAAGAGGAAGCTGGGGGACCAGCTGGGAGAGAATAGCTCTTAATTAGCAGGTGCTCAATAGATATTGGATGCCACCTCGTCTGTAGGATCAGGAAATGTCATATCATACAGTTAAATCATCATTTGTATCAAGCACCTGACAAAAGGAGTTTTGAATATTATTACCATGTAAAACTGTCAGTTTTTGAATTTCTTTAATGTTTATTTATTTTTGAGAGAGAGAGAGAGAGTGGAGGAGGGGCAGAGAGAGAGGGAGGCATAGAATCCGAAGGAGGCTCCAGGCTCTGAGCTGTCAGCACAGGGTCCGATGCGGGCCTCGAACTCACAAACCGCGAGATCATGACCTGAGCCGAAGTCAGATGCTCAACCGCCTGAGCCACCCAGGTGCCCCTCAATTGTCAGTTTTTGAACAAAATTCAGATAGATTGTCTTCCCTCTTTTCTCCTCTACAGAGTCGGGGTTGACAAGCCATGACTCATGGATGGCCTGCCGCCTGTTTTTGTCTGGCCCACCATGAACAAAGAATGATTTTTATGTTGTTTTTTTACCCTACCTTTTTTTTCCTACACAGAACTGGCTAAATCATTGAAGGAAAAAAAGAAGAATATTTTGTAACCCATGAAAATGCTATGAAATTCAGGTTTTGGTACCTGTAAATGAAGTTGTATTTGAACAGCACGGTGATGCCCCCTTCTTTTACCCACTGTCAGTGGCTGCGTTTGTGACGCTCGGCAGGATTGCAGCAGAGGTAGAGGGCCCTGAAAGATGTCTTATCTGGCCCTTTACAGAAAAAGTTGGGGCGGCCCTGCCATAACAAGCAGAACTGTGTGCATTTGGGAGGTTTCTCACCTCCCCCTCTGTAGAGTGAGACCCTTCTCTCAGTGCCCTCTGCCCCCGTCCACTGCATCCACAGCTCATGTCACATTTCAGGGGTGTTGCCCGCCAACAGGAAGCCCCCGTGCCCCCAGCCGGAGGACCATTTTCCAGGCTCATCCTTGAGCGATGAGTAAGGATTCTCCGGGATGAGCGTGGACCGTTCTCCGCTCACCCAGTGGGACGGGGCAATAGAGTGACCACCCCCACCCCCGGGCATGACAGACTGGAAGGAGTGGGGTGGCTCCCAACTTCCCACCGCCCCCACTCCAAATGCCCTGAGCCCAGCTGTGCCCTAAGGCCAGGAGAATCCAGCGCGCTTCTGTCTTTCCACCTTACCAAGCGCCCGCACTTGCAGCAGACCTGATTCATTACTTGGTTTGTTTAATCAATATTTATTCAGCACCCACGAGGCGCTGAATATAGAACAGCACTTCCCAGACAAGCGAGGCTGACAAGAAAAGCCAAATCCGTCTAGTTAAGGAGTGTGCGCCCTAATATGGATGAAACGTAAAGTTGAGAAGAATGCTGGCTTCTTAGGGTGAAGAAATTTCAAGAAACAGGGGCTTCAACGGCTACTTGATGCACCTTAAAGGAGATTGTTTTTCACCAAGGCAGGATTCCTGCAGTTTTTCTCCCTATTCAGTTGCTGGCCCCCACCATCACATCCTTTTTTTGCCTCGATGCCCAAAAGTGGCCTTTAACCAGTCTTCCTGCTTCCTCCTATGCACTCATTTAAAGGAAGCTTTGGAAATACAAATCAGACAGTGAATACCACAGCCCTGGTTCGAACTTTCCAGTGGTTTCCCACAGCCTTCAGAGTCCAAACCAGCTTCTCACCACTGTCCCCGTCACCTGGTGCCTGATGACCCCTGTGCCCTAATCTCCTCGTCCTGTTTCTCTTGGTCACTGCGTGGAAACCTAGCATTTTCTCTGCTCCTTGAACTTGCCAAGCTCATCCCCCCTGTCAGGGCAAGTCTGCTCTTGGCACAACCTGTCCCTGTTTTTCATTCACTTCGGTTCGGATGCTGCCTCTCCAAAGAACCATCCATGATCCCAACCATGCTGTGTCACTCTGTCACATCATCCTTATTACTTGCCTTTTTTTTTTTTAATGTTTTATCTTATTTTTGAGGGAGAGACAGGGTGCAGGTAGAGGGAGGGGCAGAGGCAGAGAGAGAGAGGGAGACACAAAATCCAAGCAGGCTCCAAGCTATGAGCTGTTAGCACAGAGCCCACCATGGGGCTCGAACTCAACGAACCGTGAGATCATGACCCGAGCCGAAGTCAGACCCTTGACGAACTGAGCCACCCAGGCACCTCTGATTGCTTGTCTTTATAGCACTTATCACCATCTGGAAAGACTTCAGTTTGCTTTTTTCTCTCCTCTGTCAATTGTTCCTCGCCATTAGGGCGTACCGTCTAGCAGGACAGGGATGTCTTTTTTGATCACTGGGAGACTTCCAGCAACTAAAGTAGCCCTTGGCACAAAGCAGGTGGAAAACGAATATTTATTTCATGAATTATCATTCAGAAACCTGTAGGTTATTATTTTCAAACATAACTGGAATCCTTTGAATACCTGTGGGAACCAGAAGTCCATTGCGAGACGAAATTTGAGAAGAAAGAGGTTGAAGCAGTTGGCTTTGCTTGATGATGAGGAAAGTGATCATTAGTATGATCACTTTCCTCTTCGTATGATCACTTTCCTCTTCGACACAAGACAATATATCCCCGTAAGGAAACAGCCCTAAGGTCATGGTCCCCTCCTGCAGGGGCTCATTCTGTCTGATACAGTGCCTGCCACATAGCCACCATCAACACAGCCTAATTTCCTCCGTGTCGCCCTTCACGTACTTGCTTTCTGTTCCTAGGCATGGGAGAAATCAGTATGTACCTGTGTTTCAAGTACCCAACAGTGTCGGGCTCGTGGGCGTTCGGTGAAGATTACTGAACCTTGAACCAAAATCATCTTCTTCCTGGTGAAGGGGCTGTGGTAGAGGCATTTTGCTGTATCTGGGCACGTCAAGTGCATGGGTTCTGGGAGCAGGCAGTGTGTTCAGTGTGATCTTCAGAACTTTTTGCATCCTAATGAATCACTAAGAATAAGCAGTCTAGATGCATGTGTTAACGCATTCATTGCAAAAACATGAGCTCCTTCACTCACTGGATTGGCTATTCTTGCTTTTCTCCCCTTTCTTTTGGAAGCACGTCGTGATAGAAACTCGAGACCAAAAAGCGAGGCACTTAGTCACCAAATTGTGGCTTCGTGACACAGGCAAGGGGAGGAAGGAAGGAACACAGGAGCTAACGAACAGTTTCAAGGGCACAGTGAATCATACCGTGGAGTGATTCAGTGTGAGAGGAGACTGATTAAACAAAACAAAACAAAAAAAAAAAATAGGAGAACAAAAAATGAGAAAGCCAGAAATGAGTATCTTGCTGAGTAACAGATACAGACAGGCTGCGGTGGAATCACTTCTGGCTGTAGAAAACCTTCCATGAGAAAGTTCAGAGGTCTGAAAAGTAGCCCGCCGTGGAAGGCTGTGCGATCACACCCGAGCTTCAATACCGCCCATGCTGGACAAACTGCTCTATGTCAACCCGGCTTCATGGCCCGACTTCTGGGAAGTAAGCTGCATACATCAAGGGTGCAGATACGAACAAGAAGCCTTGCTGACGCTTGGGAGGTTACGCCTTTGACCCCGGGCAGTGCCATTTTCAAAGTCGGAGGTCTGTGTTGCGCACGTGAGACAGCGGGCTGAGAGAGTTACATGATCCCCTCAAATCTCCTCTTCATCTCACTCGTTCGGAATTAGTGTCTCAGGGCTCCCCAGTGCCACCCGCAGGGCTCGTTGGCTTACTGTCATGACCCAGTGAATTGTGAGTTCTTAACATACCAATGGCTTGTCCTTTTCACAGTATGTTTTTAACTATAAAAAGCAACTGTGTGTGGGGACTTCCGTACTCAAACCACATGGGTCATATTGGTGACAGGAAGTAGAAGGGCCTTCAAATCTTTTAAACTGAAAAGCAGAAAGGTCCTGTGTTGTGTTTTTTTTTCCTTCTTCTTCTTCTTCTTGTTTCTCTTACTGAGACCCAGCTTAACATTTTATAGGACTCTCAATCTCCTTTTTAATCCTCGGCTTCTGAGCCTGAAAAGCAGGCTTTAAATGGCTCACAGCATTCATACCAGAACACTGTAATTGCCATTTAAAAGCTAAGTAATAGTCTTTGTTGAACTAGGTTATTTCTAAATTCTAATATTCCTCCCGTTTATAAGCTAATGAGGCTGAGATTTGCAAAAGGCTCTTGTTCAAGGATGCAGAGCAACTGTGAGGACAGAAATCAAACATGAGCACTTTGACTTGCTGTTAGCATTTCTGTCTACCCAGCATGCTTTTGCCCAGCTGCTTCTTAGAAAAATAAGGCGCACGCTTCGGGGAAGTTTTAACTCCTTGAATCCCACAATGGGTGACATTAGAAAAGTGGTATGGTAGTGAAGAATTCTAGAGTGGTTCAGTAAGAATATGTGAGGACTTCTCTGGGCTTGATCGAACTAGGAACATATACACATAAAGTACACGGAAAGACTTATACACGAATATTCATAGCACCATTATTTATAAGACCGCAAGGGGGAAACAATGCATATATATGTCCATCAACTGATGAATGAATAAATATAGTGTGGTATATCCACACAATGGAGTATTACTCAGCCATTAAAAAAAAATTAAAGACTGGTTCATACTCTAACATGGACGAAACTTGAAGCCATTATGCTAAGTCAAAGAAGCCGAATACAAAAGAGCACATATGGTACGATTCCAATTGCATGAAATGTCCAGAATAGGCGAATCCAGAGAGACAGAAAGTTAATAGCTGCCAAGGGCTCAGGAGAAAGACGAAGAGGAAGTAATTGCTAGTAAATATGGGGTTTCTTTTGGGGGTAATGAAAATATTCTAAAATCAAATAATGATGATGGTCGCACAGCCCTGTGAATGTATAGAAAACCACTGAACTCTACACTTTAAAAGGGTGAATTTAGGGCACCTGGGTGGCTCAGTCAGTTAAGCATCTGAGTCTTGATTTCGGCTCTGGTTGTAATCTCACAGTTGTGAAATAGAGCCCCACAAAGGGCTCCATGCCGAACGTGGAGGCACTTGGGATTCTCTTTCTCCCTCTCCTTCTGCCCCTTCTCTCTCTTTCAGAGTAAATAAACATTTAAAAGGGTGAACCTTATGACATGTCAATTATATCCCAACAACACTTGTGAGTTCCAGCCATGCATCAGACTCAGGGCTGGCAATGCAGAGCCTGCTTGGGATTCTCTCTCCCTCTCTCTCTGTCCCTCCCCTGCTTGTGCTTTCTCTCTCCCAAAATAAATAAACTCAGAAACAATGTTTTAAATAAAAGGAACAAATTAAAAAACAATACAAAACATGGGAAAATATTTCATATATTGTTTTATTTTATTCCCAAAGCAGATTTGACGTGGCTTGCTTACAGACCAGCAATATATACATATATATTGGCTGAATTAATCACCAGCAGAGCTTTTGGGTCTAAAATATTCTACAGTTGAGCTGTGGACTTCATATATGATACAGACAGTAAATTTTATAGTTCAGAGATGAGAAAATGTGCACTGGATAAATTAGAGAAGATTTTCAGAAAGAGCTGGCACCTATACTAAGCCTGAGGTTAAGAAAGAGTGAGGAAAGTAAAGGAGAGGGGAGGGGAGGGGAGGGGAGGGAAGGGAAGGGAAGGGAAGGGAAGGGAAGGGAAAGGAAGGGAAGGGAAGGGAAGGGGAGAGGAGGAAGAGACCGCATAATAAGGCTAGTGCAGGAATATGTCTGGAGCAGAAGAAGGAATGTGAGCAGGCATATTAATGATGTGTGGCGGGTTGGCTTGTGTCTTAGGCCATTGCTTGTCACGGGGCCATGTGTGCAGGCCTCACACCAAGCAGGCTTCTTCCCTGTGCCTCCTTGGAAAGAGAACTCAGACCACAGCCTCTGAGTCCTTGCCAAGGGGAGGTCCTGGTGCGATAAGTATGTTGTTGGAGCACAGTGTTCTGTGAGTGCTCACATTCTTGCATATGTAAAATGTTTCGTCCTAACTTCCTCCAGAGAGGAGGCAAGACACGTTGTGGAGCCTGGAAAATAAATCACGGAAAAAGAAGGGAAGTGACTTGCTCAGTGATTAGCTAATCCAAGGGTAAAAAAAAAAACAAAACCTAGAACCAGGTCTCCAAACTTCCCTACTTCTATTCTTTTTTTTTTTACTTTTCAATGTTTATTTACTTTTTGAGAGAGGGAGAGTGAGGGAGAGTGAGAGAAGGAGAGGGAGAGTGAGAAAGAGAGCATGAGGTGGGGAGGGGCAGAATGAGAGGGAGACATAGAATCCAAAGCAGGCTCCAGGCTCTGAGCTGTCAGCACAGAGCCCGACGCGGGGCTCGAACCCACCAACCATGAGATCGTGACCTGAGCTGAAGTCGGACGCTCAACCGACTGGGCGACCAGGCACTTCCCTACTTATATTCTTAAATACTGTGATAGGTAAAGTCTCAACGCTTGACTTGCCTGGATGGTAACAACTGTCCAGCGATGGGGAGCTGCTCACTTTTTGTGCGTTTCCCATACACTTTAACTGCAGCAAAACAAGAAGGACCTTCCCCCCTAAAGCACAGGGAATAAGTAATGGGAATAAAGACACAGCATAGGGAATATGATCGGTGGTGTTGTAATAGTGTAGTATGGTGACAGACGGTAACTAAGGTGAGCATAGCCTAATGTATAGTCTTGTCCAGTCTCTATGTTGTACACCTGAAACTAATGTCTGTTGTGCATCACCTTAACTCATATTAAAAAATAAATGAATGAGGGACGCCTGGGTGGCTCAATTGGTTAAGCCTTCAACTTCAGCTCAGGCCATGATGTCATGGTTCGTGAGTTCGAGCCGCGCGTCGGGCTCTGTGCTGACAGCTCGGAGCCTGGAGCCTGCTCCGCATTCTGTGTCTCTCTCTCTCTGCCCTCCCCCCACTTGTGCTCTCTCTCTTTCTCTCTCTCAAAAATAAATAAACATAAAAATGTTTTTTTTAAAAGTAAAATAAATGAATGATCGAAGAGGGAATTATTGGTAGGGGAGCACAACAAAGGTATTAAAGTGATATTCTCATGTACTTAAAAAAAAATAAAACAAAATCATGACAACACTCTTCTGAAAGTGGTACAAAATGTTTTTCAAGCAACTAATGTAGGATAAGTGTCTACTAGAATATAAGACACCGTATCGGTGTCTTAATCTGAGAAATTTAGGTGAAGATCATTTTTAAACACGTGCTTAGCTTGGAAGGTATTGGGAAATGTTTGTTAATAGACTTTACTGTAAGACTTGTCGAATTCTCAAGCTCAGACTGATTAATTACTATAAACAGCATCATTTTTGCTCTCTTTTTTGAGCAGCTGGGATCTATAGTACTGTCAGGAAGCTTTGCTCAGGCCCAGGATAGGAAAAGCAGCCTCATTTTTTTTTTTTAGACTTTGACCCGTGGCTTTTGGCCAATTGCGAAATGGCCGTGATGTGCTTAGAATGAAGTCTTCTGTGGTCATTTTAGCCAGCAGAATGGTGGCTGTGACAAAGCCACAGAGACTACCCACTAAAGAGTGGAAGGAACCAGAAAGTGACAGGGCTGTCGTCGAAGATGTCTGAATAGCATGGACCTGAAATTATAAACACAAGCCTGCATGCCTCGTTTCATAAATAAAATGACAGTTCATGTTTCCAAATGCCTAATCTCTGGACAGTAGGCCCCTTATAAAACTCTACCACCAAAAGAGGACTGCGGCTCAGTTCCAGTGCTGTCTCAGATCCGTTTCATGCAATTGAGCTCTACTAATTGTCAAGCAGAAGGTTTAGAAAAGAGAACAGGAAGTCTGCTGTGGCCAAGGCAATTTGTAGTGGTCTGAAAGCATCTAATTCTCAGAAAAGAAATTCTTTGTAACCATATTAATCCCCTTAACAAATATGACTGCATACTTCGCTTTTTATTTGATGAATTTATTTTTGCTTCAGTGGAGACGCATTAAAGAAATAAGACATCAGTAGAAGTGCCACAGTTCTGAAAGCTGAAACTTTATGGAGGCTCTCTGCTTTTTCAGCCACATGTTCCAGTATCACAACAAAATATAGCTGAGATCAATAGCATGTCACAGGCGTTCATTACATGTGCATTTCTTTTCTTATACCTTGTGTATTCTGTGCAAGGGATTAGATGTACAGTAAGTCCATGCAAGTTGTAAAATAACGTTTTAGATTTAACACATGGTTACGTGAGGGTGATTCAGCCCCAGTTGTCTTATTAAGAATCAACATGAGGGGTGCCTGGATGGCTCAATCGGTTAAGCATCCGACTTCGGCTCAGATCTGATCTCACCGTTTGTGGGTTCGAGCCCCGCGTCGGGCTCTGTGCTGATAGCTCAGAGCCTGGAGCCTGTTTTGGATTCTGTGTCTCCCTCTCTCTCTCTGACCCTCCCCCACTCGCACTCTGTGTCTTTCTCTCTCAAAAATAAATAAACGTTAAAAAAAAAACAAAGAACATGATTTCATAACTGGAGGTCATCAGGAATCACTCATAGCCATTGTACACGTGATTATACACATGATTATAAAGTTTTTATAAATCCCAACTTGAGTGAATTTCCAATCTCATACATTACGTATGTATTATGTATTGGGGCTCTATTTTTACTACAAGTAGCTATGTGACCATTATTACTTGAATCCTGAGTCCATATCCAGAAATTTACCATTAAAGAAAACAAAAAATTTCTTAAGCCAGTTCAGTATCCTGACTGTATTATACCAGAAAGCAGTGATCTTAGTGGGGCACTGGGTATAACTTCCTAAGAAATTTACATTTGAGCCATGTTACTCTGCTTTCCATCAGACTTGGAATATTTTAGAGCAGCTGTTACTACTTTTTTAAAAAGCAAGAAACCAATAAGAGACTGCATGGGATAATGAGAAATAGGAATAATATTTTGCTTTTTTGTATAAAAAATGTATTCTAAAATAATGACTGAAATATAAAATTTTTTTAATTAGAGAAAAAAATTCCTGATCTTGCCAGTAGATTATAATATATAATGTTCCCTGTAAACACCAAGCAGGTGACACTGTGTATCTGAGAATTCTCTACCCAAACAGGAAACAAGTTACACCCAGATAATTGAAATCCCGCAATGATCTCGAAAACTCAATTTAGGTATGAATTTTAATCTTTTACTCCAGACTTCCAATAGAGTTTATGTACTGTTTATCTTCTAACAGAGTGCACAACATATAAGAAGCAACTTGAAAGAGGGAATCCAAAAGGAATCAAAAAAGTAAAATCTAAATAATACTAAGTCCTAAATCGGCCCTATCGTACTTCACGTGGGTGTATCTGCAGTTGGCTTGATTGGTAGCCATGGCCTCAGAGAACTTCTACCCCTGTTCACACAACTGCAGTGACATCCTGGGGCAGATGCATGGATCAGGAGAGTTCCGTCTACACTGCATTTTAGGATGAGCATTGAATTTTGTCCTAGGATGTATCTAGAACTTTGTTTCCTCATTATTTTTTATCCTCTGATTTTGTCGGGTTCACATGACACTCTTCCTCTTTCGCAGCGTCCAAACTATGCACATGAAGGCACACACACACACACACACACACTCACACAGCATACCTGTGCACAGACATGCATGTGGTCACATGCCGCACACACACACCACACGCGCACTGACACAACGTATGCACACTCAAACACAGCACACCATCATCCATCATCCTCATGCACACGCACAGACACGCTCGTGCACTACACCTAATCACACATGCTCACGCAGACACGCACACACATATGCACAGAACCCACACATCCCGATTCACACACACTCAACACATTCGACAAACAAGTATTTAAATGCCCCACTGGACACTGAGGTTAGAGCAGTGAACAAAAGAGATCAAAGCTCTTGCCCTCATGGAGCTTATATTAAGAGCGAAGAAAAAGGAGGGTTTGAAGAAAATACGAGTCTGGGACTAGAAGAACAGGTATGATGCTGCCCTTGGTGGTAGAGCTTGTCACAGAAGCCGTGCTCTCGGAGGACCCCATTCCCTGGACCCCTTTCCTACCCGTCTTCTCCAAAACTAAGGAGGGGTGTTGGGAATCTCATCTGTTTCATTAATGAGTCTAGGGAAAATGCCCTTCATCTAGAACAATTCAAAGGAACTTTAGGTTGTGCTTTAGAAACTCTGATGAATCATTTGTGGATTTGGAGATCTACAAAAGGAAAGACCCTAGCTGTTTGGTGCCATGGATGTGAACAGACTGGTCACCCCAATGCTTCTGGAAAGCCACGGAGTGCAGACTAAAGAAAGCTGGTGGCTGGTGATGGAAAGTCACCGTTTTTAGGGTGTCTCATACTTCCCCCAGCTTGATGGAGCTGAGGACTATATGTCGTGTAAAGAGGAAACAATCTATGAAATCCTGTTTTGGACATCTTATTACTTTTTATGTCTGTTCGTTTACTGCAAAGTCGTTTGTTGAGCATTGAAGTTGAAAACATTTTGTTTATTTTAACAAAAATAAAGACACCAAGAACATGAGTCTTTTTCCTCAAGATCCAGGTTTACTGAACATCCTTTCTTTCTTCTCACCTCTAAAATGGTGGCTACACACACACACACACACACACACACACACACTCAGAGCTTCTAAAAAAGGTTAAATTTACCTTGTGGAATCTCGAGAAACTATTTACAATAGGATTAAAATACTGATGCTTTTGTAAGGTTTCTCTTTCACTTCAACTGTGTCTCGGGATTCACAACAACAAAAGATACAATAGAAATAAGCTAGGCAAAATATATAGATGCCCCAACTTTTGTTCCCTGCAGGGAAGTGAAAGAGCTTTACGCGATGAGCCTCTGTGATAAACCAGTACTTGTAAGGATGCTGGCAGAGGCAATCTCAGGGAGGTTTGGCTTCTGTCTCCTAGAGATGTAAATTTCTCTGTCTCCTTTTACTGTCCGATGCTAAGATCTAAAGCACTTTTCTATTGGGTTTTCGGTAGGGTGGTCTACTCAGTGCTTCCAGGTTGGAGAGCTTCATTTCTTTTCATTGTTCTCCCCAGACGGCCACCGTGTCTTGGGATATCCGCACGCTGTACTCAACGGTACCCGAAGACGCAGAACACAAAGCCGAAAATTTGCTGGTGAAAGAGGTAAATGCAATGATTCCCATCCTTTACTTTATAAACTCTGTTTTCTCCTGGGGGGGGGGGGCTCCACACAGCTCCCTTTTATTATTGTCTTCCCCTCCTTTTCAGTATAGAATTCCAGATGCGATGATGAGCTGTTCCTTTTCAGCCCTCATCATGTCTAGATTCTTTCCATTCTCCTGTTAATTATGTTTCATTGTGTGGTGACTCTTCAAGTTTGGGGCTTTTTTTTTCTTTTGTTTTTACTTCCCTTAAAATCGTCACATTGAGAAATATTTGTGTGTTCTTAACAGAGGATAATTTTATTTTGCTTACCTAGACTGACTTGTGGGAAAGGCCACCGTATGTGAGAATTTTGGATAACAGAGTTTCTATGTTAAGAGATACATTTTTTTTTTCAAGTACTAACTATGGAAATAGTTAATGGTAAAACCCTGTGGCTATGATAAAAACCTTTTGGTATAGCATTTGTTTGCATTCTGATGATATAAGAGAGGCCTACAACCTTGCTCCTTCTTCTGAGCAGACTAAGGGATGCTTTAGGGCAGCTACTTAAAAGATATTGGTTGAATGAATAAATGAAGCTAGCCCTTCCTTTACAGAAAATGCAATGAGAAAATTCAGCACAGGCCAAATAGAATCCTGAGAGAAAACGGTGTATCCCCAATTAGGATTTAGTTTAATAACAAAACCTTTTCTCAGCTCTCAAACATATGTGTATGAATATAAGCTAGCTTTATTAGCATACATATCAATCTGTATTAATCATGCACATTTTATGTTATACTATTCAGTCCAAATCCTTTACCATAGATTTATTTATGAGTTTTTTTCCAATTCCATATTTATTTCCCAAAGTTTACATTAAATTACACTACCTTCTAAGGAGTTAAAAGAAAAAAGGAAAAAGTGCAGGTTCAGATAACATCAGGATATCTGAGTATGCTATTTTCACATTGACTGATAAAAATAATATATGTGACATCAGTACCATAATATTTTTTTTACAGTCACCTTAGAGGAAGTCTTTTTTTTTTTTAAGTTTATTTATTTTTGACAGAGAGAGAGAGTGCGAGCATGAGCTAGGGAGGGGCAGAGAGAGAGGGAGACACAGAATCTTAAGCAGGCTCCAGGCTCTGAGCTGTCAGCACAGAGCCCGACGCAGGGCTTGAACCCACGAACCGTGAGATCATGACCTGGGCCAGAGTCGGACACTTAACCGACTGAGCCACCCAGGCACCGCCTTAGAGGAAGTCAATATCTGGTAGGACATCACAGTTTAAAAAAGAGTTGGCAAATCATTTTCTACACCAGAAAATCAGAATCACTGAGACAAGGTCTAGTAACATTCTTCAGTAAATATGTAAATATGTGTTAACTTAGGTAGGATTTGAAACATTTATGATCCTGAATTCCTTACCAGGAATATTCAACAAATTCTTCTTGAATGTTCTTCCGTAAAATATTGCACTTTTGGGTAAAAATCTTCAGCTTGTTGTTAAATTTATTTCCAAGAACTTTATAGCTTTGTTGAAAATGTGAGAATTTGTTAAATCCAGTTCCTTTTTTTGCTTTACATTGCTGATGTTAAAAAAAAATAAAATAAAAAAACTGTTGGGGCACCTGGGTGGCTCAGTCGGGTGAGCATGGGACTTCGGCTCAGGTCATGATCTCACAGTTTGTGGGTTCGAGCCCCTCGTCAGGCTCTGTGCTGACCTCTTGCTCAGAGCCTGGAGCCTGCTTCAGATTCTGTGTCTCCTTCTCTCTCTGCCCCTCCCTCACTCGCGCTTTGTCTCACTCTGTTTCTCAAAAATATATCAATGTAAAAAAATTTTAAAAAATGAAAAACTGTGGCTTTTGAATATATATGGCTACCTCACTAATCTTCCTTATCCTAATAGTTCTTTGTAATGTTAATTTTTGTTTTCATTCGTTTTTCCTTTATTTTATTTTTTTGCACATAGAAAGACACCATTTATCATTCTTATTTGATGTTTAAGTGTGTAGTCATATCATCTGCAAACAATTAAGATAATCCTAGTTCCTAATAACGGTATACGTTTTTTTTTTAATTCTTGCCTCATTTTATTATCTGATATCCCTGAAACCAGGGATTGAATAATAATGCTCATGTTGGGCATCCTATCTTTTTTCTTTTTTCTTTTTTTTTTTTTTTTTTTTTTTGAGAGAGAGAGAGAGAGAGAGAGAGAGAATGCATTCGGTGCAGGTGCAGAGGAAGAGGGAGAAGGGGAATCTTAAGCAGGCTCCGTGGTCAGTGCAGAGCCCAAAGCAGGGCTCGATCTCACAACGGTGAGATCATGACTTGAACTGACATCAAGAGTCATAGACTTAACCTCTGAGCCCCCCAGAGGCCCCCATCCTGTCTTACTTTTGGTTTTAGGGATAGGCCTTTAGTATCTCTGATGCTATCTTACCCCTTGAATTTAGCTCTGTGATCCGCAGGATCCATATTTGTATTTCTGGTGTAAACTTTCTTATTCAAATTGTATTATTACCTTAATACTCCATTCAAATTGCGAATATTTTATTTCATGTTTTTGCTTTTATATTCATGAGTGAAATTATCTCTAGTTCTCTTCCCTCACTTTGGTATTAAAGAAAATGCTAGCTTAAAAACATTGTGACGCTCTCCATCTTTTTCCATTTTATTCCATTCTGGAATAAAAAAATAAATCCGTGAAATGAAATAGGGTATCTAGAAATATATCCAAGTAAATACGGTTACATACCAACTGACAAATTATGGCACTTCAAATTCTCAAATATCTCTCAGGTTAGACAATTTCATGAATACCACTTGGTTATTCATTCTGGATGAGAATAAAGTTAGGACTCCAGGTCACATTAACGTAAAAATTAACTCCAAGTGGATAAAAACTATTTAAATTTTAAAAACAAAAATATTAAAACTACAGGAAAACATTTTAAGTGGAAATTTAGGGGAAACAGATTTAAGCAAATAAAAAATTTGCATTTCCATATGATTAATGGTACCATAAATAAAGTCAAAAGAAAATATTTAATCAGAGCAATTATTTGCAACTCTTTATATCTTTTGTGACACATGCACACATTCCTAATTTTCAAACTCTTACAAATTAATACGAAGATAATAACACAAGAAAATATAAGCAAAAGACAGGAGCACACAGTTCAAAGAGAGGGGCACAAAAAGTTGCCAGCTTCACTTACAGTCATGAAAATGTAAATTAAAACAAATATGATGTATGAAACTTGAATGAAGAAAAATTTTAAGATGAGTAATACTTAGTGACAGTGGGAATATGGGAAATAAACATTATCATACAGTGTTTATAATACATATACACATATCTGTACACATATATGTACACATATAATACACATATCTGTAACCTTTGAGATGTAATTCTGTAATTCTTTTTTGTAAAATTTATTTATTTATTTTGAGAGAGAGAAAGAGCATGAGTGAGGGAGGGGCAGAGAGACAGGAGAGAGAGAGAATCCCAAATAAGTTCGTCACTGCCAGCACAGAGCCCCACGTGGGGCTCAAACTCACAAACCATGAGATCATGACCTGGGCCGTAACCAAGAGTCAAGTAAGCTTACTGACTGAGCCACCCAGGCCCCCAGATGTAATTCTAATGTACCTTTTAAGTAGTGCATATACATATGTAACATGTGTGTTATTAAAAAAACACTAGAGCATAAAAGTATAATTACAGGGTTAAGTATTGTTGCACTGACCAAATTGTAATATCAGTTGGTAAGAGTGGGGTTGAATAAATTTTGGCACATCTGTATTTTAAAATAATATGTAACCAATAAAAATTAGATGTATTTATTTTATTTTTAATTTTTTTTAATGTTTTATTTTTGAGAGAAAGAGAGCGCTAGTGAGGGAGGGGCAGAGAGAGAGAGGAAGTCACAGACTCTGAAGCAGCCTCCAGGATCTGAGCTGTCAGCACAGAGCCTGTCACGGGGCTCGAACCCACGAACCATGAGATCATGACCTGAGCTGAAGTCGGATGCTTAACCGACTGAGTCACCCAGGTTCTCCCAAGCTAATATATTTATATGTACGTAATTTGGGGGTACCTGGGTGGTCCAGTCGGTTAAGCATCGGACTTCAGCTCAGGTTTGATCTCGTGGTTCATTAGTTCGAGCCCTGCCTCAGGCTCTGTGCTGACAGCTCGGAGCCTGGAGCCTGCTTCAGATTCTGTGTCTCCCTCTCTCTTTGGCCCTCCCCCACTCACTCTCTCTCTCTCTCTCAAAAACAAATAAACAATAAATAAATAAATAAATAAATAAATAAATAAATAAATGTATTAGCTTGGATGCCCATGATATGTTGTTAAGAGAAAAAAGTAAGTTGCAGAATATATACTATGATATCTTGAAGGTATAAAACCTGTAAGTATATACATAAATATGGCTTATTTATATAAGCCTTACAAAAGTATGAAAAATGTAGAATAAACTCATAACATTGGTTACGTCACAAGTTTGGGATTGTAAGGGGAAGAGAGGAAATTGGCTCTCAGTTTATATGTTCTATACTGTGTTACAAGGGTATTTTTGTGGTGAAAAAATATTTTGTGAAAAAATTACTGGAAATACATCTTCAAATGCTGTCAGAATTGGAAGCCACCCAAGTGTCTCTTGTAAAATTGTCTCCAAACGTTAAAATCCAACCTTATTCTGAGAGCTGCAAGTCGCCTTAAAGACCATATCAGATTCTTTTTTTATTATTATAATTTAACTTTGATAATGAAAATGTCATATGGAATGATCAAAATCCCTTATGCATTTCACTTTATGAGTCCAACCACTGGGCTTGTCTGCCTGTCATAGAAGCCAGTTAAGTTCATCTGATACAGTCCATTCATAATCACTTGTAATAAAACTACTGTGGATTTATAAACATCTCCACGATTTTAGGGACTATTCATGTCATGATCTTTTTACCTCTTTCTGGGTGCATTGGGGATTTGTCTATTTCCAGGTTTCCAGCAGTCTGTTTTAGGCTGTGAAAAACTTGCTCTCACATGAATCAGGGATTCTTAGCCCTCTGCTCTGGGTTGTCTGCTCCCCGAGGCTTTGAGACCTTGGATTTGGTGGCCAGCCTGCTAATGCCCTTGCCTCTTCCCACCTGCTTGTTTTATTATCTGGTATGCCTTCGTGGTGGGCCCCATGAGCTTAAGTCCTAAATCTCAGGATGATTCAGAAGCGCCACCCCCAATCTCTGGATCCAGCCAAGGTGTCAGGTTTAGCCACTTTCCAAGGAAAAGACAGCCTAAAAAGAAGATGAGTACAACACTGGAGACTTCTAAGGCTATTCTGGGGGTTTTAGATGTCTTTAGTTTTGTCATTGCTCTCCTGAACTTCTGTACCACGACTTCAAATGGCCAGGTTGACCCCCTTTATTTCTGTAGTTCTCTGAGAATGTCAACTTCGGTGGAGAACAGGTTGGCCACAAACTCTGACTGTGTCTTGTTATTTCCCCTGGGGTGAAATTTCTTCCCGTTAACTTTGTGCCTACCTTTCAACTACTTGCAGCCTGGGGTTATTCCTCCATTTCTAACTTCCACCCGCAGCTTCTCCTTTCTCCTAAGAACTGCTCCAAAGAGAAGTCAAGTACAGTGTCTTTTACCGTAGATCCCAGGTATCTGTCGTACTTTTTGTGTTGCACGTCTCAGGACAGAGCATTTATCTGGGTAACGTAAATGACTCATTATATTGTTCTCAACTGCATGGATCTAAAGTAGAGAAAAGAAAAGAAAAGAAAGAAGAGGAAGCCTGGGAAGAAACTTTTTCTTTTTTTTAACCTGAGAATTTTTTCTGCGTCACTAGCTGTGAAAACTGCCATAGCTTGCTTGGTTTTAAGAATATAAATAAGGGGCGCCTGGGTGGCGCAGTCGGTTAAGCGTCCGACTTCAGCCAGGTCACGATCTCACAGTCCGTGGGTTCGAGCCCCGCATCAGGCTCTGGGCTGATGGCTCGGAGCCTGGAGCCTGTTTCCGATTCTGTGTCTCCCTCTCTCTCTGCCCCTCCCCCGTTCATGCTCTGTCTCTCTCTGTCCCAAAAATAAATAAAAAACGTTGAAAAAAAAAAATTAAAAAAAAAAAAAGAATATAAATAAAGGGAAGCCTATACTTATAGGATCGGAAGAAGAGAAATCCCAGTTACAAATACCACGTGATGGTGGTAGAACATGAATACCCAAGCCTGGAGACAGCAAATAAAAAGAAAGGGTCACCAGAAAGCTGGGTTAAGACTGAGAAATGACCTCAGAGAATTCTGCTGGCCAAAAGTCTTGACCACGGTAGGGAATAGCAGCTAACGTTTATTGACTACTTTCTTCGTGCCAGATACACTTCTAAGACCTTTCTTTACTTGCAGTAATTATAAGCAGATGCTACAGCAGCAGCAACCTTGTAACGATGAGGCAACTTTTAGGGAAAGATTAAGCAGGTGTTCGGCGTCATACAGGTGGGAAGAGACAGAGCCAGCATATCCCCACCCTTGCTGTCTCCCTGCAATGGCTTCTGGCCTCTTAACCTTGACAGTAAGTGCCGGGAGGATGCTTTACTAAGGCTGCCCTCTGGAAGGAACACGTCCCTCAGTCTTCTCCCTGGCAATCCCGCCCCAGTTTTGTCCGGGTGGCTCTGATGCATACAGTTATTGGCCCGCACTTTGAGAAATATCGGCTGTATTTTCGAAACCAGATTAAGCCAGCACTGAAAGGGATTCCTTGACGTTTTGGAGAAACACGTGTTTCCCTTACCGCCGCTGCTGCATCGGGCGAAGCAGCCTTTGTGGTCCTCCCTTGCACTAGATGCCCTGTGGCTCCCCACGGGGTGGCAAGGACAAATACTGTGGTTGCTAGGCAGCAGGCTGGCACGAATCTAATTTAAACACATCCAGTTCAATACTAATTTGGAATGATCTCGCACTTCGCTCTGTTTTGACAATTCTCGGCTCCTTTTGAAAGGCAGCGAGCCTTCTTTTCTTTTTTTAATCTTGAATGACTTCATCTGTTTTCATAGGAGTTTCAATAAAATGAACAGTCTGTCCCTCTTCTGGTTTATCGGCTGTTAATCCTCTCCCCTATCTCGTCAATGTAAGGCTAACTGTTCCCCACGCAAGAGTGCAGGCTTATTTCCCCATGCAGCAGAGAACTTCACAAAGTTATGAGAAATTAAACATCAAGCCACAGTTGAGCAAAATGCACATCTATGTATACTTTTGAGCCCTACCTCGATTTACAGCCTAGAAAACAGGTTCCGAATGATTAACTTCGAATGATTCCACTTCACATAGAGCCATAATTAAGCCTCTGGTCTCTCTGACCCTCAGGCTCCGTGCCCTGACCCACTTGGCTCCCTCTGACTGTTTGAGAAATTCCTTTAAACCATGAAATTAATAGCCTGACCTGATGTGGACATTTCCACTGTTCACAAGGGAACATGCCCTTCATTTTGATAAACATTTAACTTTTCTACCTCAGTTTCTTTATCTCTAAACCAGCATATTCATTACTCCAATGCTGTGTTTCTAAAAATAAATACAGCAATGATATGAAAACACTTGGAAAATAACAACTGGGGAGCACTGCCTTTATCTGATTCTCATAAGTGGCTTAAAATCAACATGTATAACTATTTAAAAAATCAAACACTTCCGTGATAGAAAAAAAAAGCACCACCCCCCCCCCTTCCTCCCACTGGGGGTTAGGGGAACCAGTAAAGGGATCTGTAAACAGGATGCAGACTTCGTAAGCAAAACTTCCATAGCAAAGTCTTTATTTTGATATACACAAAAGAATAATATAAAGCCAGATGCTTAGAACACTAATTAAAGCTAAGCTCTCGGTTTGGTCTCTCAACAAAAAGATGAAAACAAAGAATCGAGAATGGTACAGTGGCCCAACAGAGGGTAAGGGTCTAGGGACCACTTGAGTTGAATGGCCAAGAGAGATACTGACAAAGTACTGAGGTATAGCAAGTTACTCTGCCAACAAAGCCCTCTGCAATTTCTGGAAACCAATCTGCTGCAGGAGTAGAATAATGATGAAATAAGAAGGCATGAATTGGAGAATCCAAGCATCGCTTTGGTCAAGACATAAAACACTCAGGGATTTGAGAGTTATGGAAACATTAAAAGAATAGAAGCAAATATCTACATCTACATCTACCATTATATATGAATACACACACACATACACACACGCTGATTGTGTACTGTTCTCATCCAGACAATATTAGGTTATTAGGGCAAGGAAAAGTTTAGATCTTAAGCAGCGGTTCTAGACTAGAAATTGTGGAGTTCTCTAGGTAAAAAAAAAAAAAAAAAAAAAAAAAAAAAAAAAAAAAAAAAAAAAAAAAAAAACAATGAAATAGGACCCAGGACTGAATAGGAAATACAAATCAGACTTAACACAGACAATAAATGTTGTAGAAATCTCTAGGCTTTCATAGGAAATCTACCCTAAAAATCAGCAGAACAAATGGTTGAGATCAGAGCAGACGCCAGTTTCACATGGGCAGAGAATGTTCTGCAGACAGCCGGGTCTACAGGATGTCCACGGGACACAAACACACACACATACACACACCCTCAGTCGTTAACTTGCTAATACCCACGGAGACTGTCTCAGAAGGGAATAGGGCATATATTTCCCATATTTATTTGACCATGGAGAAATTCTGTCCGTTTTCCCCCATGTATCTGGAAACATATCTTTGAGAAATGCTGATATAAATCTGATAGAAGGAGATCATCAGAAACTAGGGGCACAATACAGCTCAAGTAAAACAGAATCTATTAGGTGAACCTTGACATGCATTTCATTAAAGCAGACGGTGATGAAGAGAAAGAATATTAAAGCTCCCAAAGTATCAAATAAATTGTTTCTTTCTTTTCATGGATAAAGCTTTTACCATTAGAATCCAAAATGTCTACCTCTGTTCTGAGTGTAAACCTCTTGCAATGCTGGGCCACAACCCCAAATGTGGTTTCCATGTAGCAAATTACAAGTATACACAAGGTTAATTCCAAAGTTTGTTATAAATAATACTGCTCATAAAGTTCAGAGAAACACCATTTTCCAGCCCTTAAATTTCTTGTCTCAACCCCTTACCTAATTACTGGATTATTTTTCTCTCTGGTCCAAGAAGTAAATGTAAACTGGCTTAAAGCTACTGCTTTAGATGTCTGCGGAAACTGCTTCTCACTTCATTTGGGTGGAGCTAATTACCCTCTGTTTACAAAGGGCTAAATTCTTCACATAGAAAATTCTTCTCCCACTGATTTATGCTGTTACTCTGGATCACATACAAAATGTATTCAGAGAAGGGTCTTGTCCCGCTGCCTGAAAGATTGGACTGGATTTATTATTCAACAACATTTATCACTTACTAAGTTGTGATACCAAATGGATGTAACACAGTCCTTGCCTTCAAGGAACACCAGGGGCACCTGGGTGGCTCACTCCGTGTCTGATCTTGATTTCAGCTCCGGTCATAATCTCACCATTCATGGGATCGAGCCCTGCATCAGGCTCTGCGCTGACACTGTGCAGCCTGCTCGAGGTTCTCTTTCTTCCTCTCTGCCCCTCACCAGCTCACACACACGCACACACACACACTTACTCTCTCTCTTTCTCAAAAAAAAAAAACAAATAAATAAAAAAAAAAAACTAAAACAATTAAAAAAAAAAAAAAAAAGAGCTCACCACCAGGCCAAAATTTAAGAGACCACTGGTCAGAATTTTGCAACACAATCTAATAAGTAACTCAGGAGTACTACTGTAAAATAGAAAAACAAAGTCAGGTTCACCTGTTAGGAAAAAAAAAAAAAATAGCTAAAGGCAGACAAGAGACTGGATTGATTTGCTTGAGGGGGATGAATAAGACTGAAGGGAAGTTGGACACATAGAAGACTATTTTAATAGGCCAGCTGGGTTAAAGACCTACACGAACATACGGCAGCATGATTATGGTGACAGTAAAGGGCTATGAAAGATGTGACATTGGCGGAAGTTGGTGACTGAAAAGAGAGCAAGGGAGAGGAATATGTTGGGGACTACTCCCACATATCTGGCTTGGGCTCATAGCTAGATAGTTTTGCCCGTAATTTAAATAAGACGGCCAGAAGCAAGCAAAGATTGCTCAAGCAGGGATGGATGAAACAAGGAAGAGGATGCCACTGACCAACATGTATATCGAGACGAGAGATGCCCAAGAAGGAGTGAGGTAGGTAGGTGTCCACACAGGAGGAAGGGATGGGCAGCTGCTCTGAATTTGAAAGGTGAGGCTTTAAGCCTGGAAGAGGTTACCCAGAAATGCCACAGGGACCTGGCTGGAGCTGGGACGTGAGTCCTTGGGCTCCATTCCTGCTTAAGGGGCTGGTAAAGCAGGTCCTGCTTCGGCAGTGGAAATGGAGTGGAAAGAGAGATGCAGAAAACAAGAAGAAACTGATTTCTCAGAATTAAAGAAGAGTCCTTAGCAAGTACAAATCCATGGCATGAAATGCCAAAACGGTATCACATAAGGAAGAGTCTGCTGGATTTGGGTATTCAGACTCATTGGTAGTTCGTTAACAGGATAGTTTCAGAGACTGAGGACAACCTGATTACAGCAGGTTAAACCCTGAAAACGTGTGTTATCTTATCAGACAAGGTGTTAGTACATTGTTGTCTCTTTATCTACAAGGCATTTTGAGAGTAAACCCAATTAAAGGATGGCAACCCTTCAAAGTACTCCATGCTGCTGAAGTGAAAAATAGTTCAGCGGGCTGTTACATCGTATACTAAAATATTGCTGAATTTGTTAAGGACACTTTTGTAAACATAAGAAACAATATCATCAAATGAGCATAATATTGAAAGAGAAGTTTCTTCCTCTTCCTCTTCTTCTCCACCATTTGGGTCCAGAAAGATAGCATTCAGCTAATTCAAGAGAAAATTATAAATCTTCAAGGTAAAAGCCGCATCATGTTGCGAAGTAAAGAACATGTTAGACAATTTGGATCCCGGACATAGCAAAGAAAACTATGGGGAGAGGAGGCTTGGCTATGACTTAAAATGTATTTCATGCTGCCCATTTTTATTAACTAAAAGAAACATATCTAACTAGAATGAAATGTATCCTGTCTCCCGAAAATGGGGAATTCTACTTCTCTTTTATGGTTAAAATAACTTCATGTGCTTCGTGTTTAATTTTGAACTACATATTATGTGCACGGATAAAGAAACCATTCTTTTAGTCAAAACGCCTTTGTACTTTGCACAAATTGTGTGACTCTCATATGTGGAATAATGTGCCCTCAAACTTACCCAGAAGTAAGAATAAGTGTTTTTAATAAATGATTTGGGGCTTTGGTGTTTTTTTTTTTTGCATGTATAAATTAAGTAAAAATGAATGCTATTTTCTGATTCTGAATCGTTGGGCTGCAGATGAATGATTCTCATGCATGCATTAACTTTATACCAGAGCACAACAGTAAGCAAGATTTCCCTCACTTTAGAACCAACTCCTATGATATAACATCAGAGCCACATGCACAATTTAAATTACTGAAAGCTATTGGGGAAAAAAACTAAAAAAAAAAATCTCTCCAGGGTGCCTGGCTGGTTCAGTCGAAAGAGCATGTGATTCGACCTCGGGATCGTGAGTTTGAGCCCCACACTGAGTGTAGAGAGTACTTAAATAAGTAAAACCTAGAAAAAAATTTTTAAATAAAAATAAATAAATGAATCTCTCTAGATTAGAAAAAAGCCATTATCCTTTCTGAATAAAATAAGTGTGATTAGAAAAAATTTTGTTTCCGTTTTGAAGACTAAGGCTCTTAATTCACTAATAAGGCTTTGTTGGAGGCTAAGGGACTCCAATGTTGTGTGTACTTTTTAAAAGTAAGCTTGTAAGTTAAGCTATATTTATTTTGGGACTTCAACTAATGGAAAAATCACATCAAAATTTGTTATTGTCCTCTATTGTAACTAATCTTACTTATGTGTGGTAATTTTGTTTCTATCATGGCCAGAACAAGAATGGATCACCCATTTTATTTTTTTTTATTTTTTAATTTTTTAATGTTTATTTATTTTTGAGAGAGAAAGAGAGGCACAGTGCCAGCAGAGGGGTGGAGAGAGAGGGAGACACAGAATCCGAAGCAGGCTCCAGGCTCCGAGCTGTCGGCACAGAGCCCGACATGGGGCTCCAACTCACAGACCGTGAGATCATGACCTGAGCCGAAGTCGGACGCTCAACCGACTGAGCCACCCAGGCACCCCTCACCCATTTTATTTTTACACTAAATGTATAACACTAAAGATAATAAACATACAAAAACCAATGGGGGGGGGCGGTGTCTGGATGGCTCAGTCGGTCAGGCATCCAATTCTTGGTTTCGGTTCAGGTCATGATCTCACGCTTCCTAGGTTGGAGCCCTGCCTTAGGCTCTGCACTGGCAGGGCAGAGCCTGCTTGGGATTCTCTGTCTCCTAGCTCTCTGCCTTCCCTCACTCACATTGTCTGTCTCTCTCAAAATAAGTAAATAAACATAAAAAAAAAAAAAAGGTAATGGGGCGCCTGGGTGGCTCAGTCGGTTGAGCGTCGGACTTCAGCTCAGGTCATGATCTCACACTCGGTGAGTTCGAGCCCCACATCGGGCTCTGTGCTGACAGCTCAGAGCCTGGAGCCTCCTTCGGATTCTGTGTCTCCCCCTCTTGCCCCTGCTCATGCTCTGTCTCTCTCTGTCTCAAATATAAACAAAAACATTAAAAAAAATTTTTTAATAAAAAAAAAACAAGGTAAATTCAAATGCATTTAGTTTTTAGTGCCATTAGGATAAAATCTAATAGAAAACACCGAAGAAAACAAAATCGTTTTGAGTTTCACATTAACGACCTTGAAGAAATTTATTGTCTAGCCACCAAAATCCCTAGAATAATAGTCTTGCTTCCAAATATGCAAAACTGTTCCCGTTCTAAATTGGCTTCCTCTTCTGCATAATAAAAATCATCCTATAATGTCTGGTGGTAAGTGGATGAAAACACAAAAGGACGAGCCCAAAACCCTGGCATATAAAAAACGTTTAGAAAGAGCCCATTTGAAGTTTGAACCTAAAAATTTCAATGGCATTGAATTACAACCCAGATTTTATGCCTTACATGGAAAGAATGATTCAATCATAATATAACCAAGGTTTTCAGTACCATCCATTTTTCATGTCTTGACAAATTACTTCTGAGATCCAGCTGGGAAATTCGAATGTATGGTCCTGGGTCAGGCACAGGTGTGATTTACGAAAGTCTAATTTTACAGTTTGCTCAACTACCTTAATACAGCACAGCTTAAAAAAAAATAAATAAATAAGCCAAATATTTTGATTCACTTTCAGTTTGGATTACTTGAGGCTGCTCTATCATTCAACGTAATAAAATAGTTGAAAAATGATTCTCATTTATGGTTGGCATTTCATAGGGCATTCTGTTTTACATGGTACATGCACATTTATAGACATGGTGACACTGTCTTATATGAAGCAATAGTTTGAAAGCTCAGACCCAAACTCCATTAAATTAGATGGTACCGTGATTTCTGAAACTGAGTAATATCTGTATTTACGTCGCTTATTTCATCCAAACATTTGTTTCCTTTAGCAAGAGTATAGTAACACGTTGTAAAAACTCACTGCGTTCACCTTATTTTGATACTACAAAAAATAATTATTTCATTGGAAAGGAATACATAAATGTAATCCAATTAAACAAAAAAAAAAACATTTTCAGTGGCTTTTCCCTTTTGCTCTAAAATGTCAACACGGTGAGTGAACCTGTGTCCTGCAGGGATCGCCTCATGTTCTACCTGCCAGCCTGGCTACTAACATCTTCTTTCACATTGTAGTGTCTCGGTGTGGATGATAAGTTATCCAGCCATCTTTTCAATACATAATTTGTCTAAATTCACTTAATTTCATGATGCTGCATTTTCAACATTCATCCGATAAGCATAATTACTTCTAAACTTAATAAAGTCTGGCATGAATGTGAAATTACCACCATCGTGTTACAAACACAGAATTCACCCCAGTGGTGACTAAGGGCCACAATGAACACCTTTTGTGGTTGCATACGTCTTTTTGGCAAGAAACTAGTCCTGGAATTAAATAAACCTCTATGCCCACAAAAAAAAAAAAAAAAAGAATTTTCATCTGAAAAGCCATTTATTACCTGCTTATTACTCTGTAGCCAGAATCTAATAATCAGCCCTTTTAAGAGAAGGACAGATTACATTGCCAAAGCCAAATTGCTCTTTGAGGTAAGTAACATAATTTGAATTGATTCTGATGATTCTCTAAAGAGAAAGGGGCAAAGGAAAAAGATGAAATATTTTCTTTATATTTTTTTAGGGTGCCTTGTACAGTTGCTTAACCTTTTCTAAAGTATTTAGATTCCTAGAACTTTCATAGGGTCATGTTTAGTTATTTCCAAAAGAAAAAGGATATAGGAAATACATTCGTTCACATAAATATTGAATGCCCACTGTAAATGGGGTTTACATGCTGCAGTTGATATATGCCCTTTCAGCTAGAGAGTAATGCCAATTTTCAGAGCCCACTGTGTGAAGTCAGGACCCACCCAATGCCTCCAGTCCATAGGCAGACAATACAAGGACCACATTGTCACTCCAGTAGAATGGTGGATTTGAGGGCCCCGACAGAGCTTCTGAGTTAGCGGATCTCATGTGGGACCCAGGAATCTGCATTTTAATTAACAATCCCTAGTAACTAACGGACACGATGCCGTTTAGGAAGCACTGTCCTAATGGTCTAAGAGCCTTGGAGCGTGTTGACCTTGCTCAGCTTTTTTTGTGTCTAAACAACAGCAGAGATAGCAAACATAAAAGCTGAACGAGCAGAGATAGTAAATTAATAAAATGTGAATTGGGGCATTGCTGTTTGGAAAAATTAGCCAACTCGGCAGATTTTTGCTGGATTTCACGGTCTTCACCTTTGAAGTAGCTGGTGGCAGCTTCCACTGTAAAGAGGATAGGAGTCAGTATTTTGAAAGCAGTGTTGTGGGCTAGGTAGTTAGTAAGGAGAAAATGGAACCAGTGCCTTACTGTGACAAGCACGGATGGGACCTGTGACTTTGAGTTTGCAACAGGTCATTTCAGCTTGGTGTTCAGACAAAGAGGAGTTGTAGTCATAATTAAAATAGTTCTTAATGAGAGGGACTCTGTGGGCTGGAACAAAGAATAGAGAATAATTTTCTATGCGTAACATTTCCCAAATGCCATTACTCTGTAGGAGAAACATTTATGTGTTTGTAAAATGCACTAGCTTTCTTAGAGTCCAAGAAATCACAGATCTAGCTGGATTTTTAAGGGTCAACTACTCCACCCCAATCCTCAGCTACCCACCTCCACCAGATATGTGAAACATAGTAAATAAATTCAGAAGGAATTGGATTAAAGCAAACCTCTCTGATAGAGCTAAAAATCTCTCCAAAACACTGTGCTTTCATAAATCAAGAAAAACTAGTTGTTGTTATCAACTATTGTGAATGTAAATTATACATTGAATCAAACATGTTAGGAAAACTTACTTTTTTAATGTTTATTAATTTTTGAGAGAGAGAGAGAGAGAGTGTTTGTGTGTATTCCTCCCATCCCCTCCCCCCCACCGCCCCTGAGCAGGAAAGGGACAGAGAGAAAGGGGACAGAAGATCTGGAGGGGCTCGGGGCTGACAGCAACGAGCCTAATGCGGGCTCATGACCTGATCCGAAGTTGGATGCTCAACCAGTTGAGCCACCCAGGTGCCCCCAAAACCGATTATTTTTAAAGCACGTGTTTATTAAGTACTCACCCTTTGTTAGGTGTTTTATAGGAAGTACCTTATTAGATCCTTTTGAAGTTAGTAGTATTTAGACAGATAGAGACATTTAGAGTTAATTAAGTTACTTCATTGAAATCCCACAGCTAACACCAAAATTCAAAACCAGGTCTGTCGGACTCCCAGACACCATACAGACATTTGGAATGATGGTCCAGATGTGCTTAAAAGAAAAAAAAAAAAAGTCTACAATCATCAAACAACTCATAAATTAGCTGAAGGGACTTTTAGAGTTAGACAAATCCAGTTTGAAGTCGTACTTCTATCATGGCAAAGATCTGAGCCTCTCCTTGCCATTGTGATTTATAAAAATGGAACAATAAAATCTCATCGAGTGCTTGTTAAAATCATATGTAAAGCACCTTGCAGTGCGGTATCTGACAGGCACTTGCCACTCCAAAACAAAAAAGAGGTAGTTCTTTGCTAGACTATACTAATATGAGAAGGCATTACACTCATTCTGTGAAATTCAGGATATACATACCTCAGATTCGGTAAAAGCCTTTGGCATATTTTGAGTATCATGTGAAATATGCATGAAGTATACGTGCTTATCATGTCTAAACAAAGATACTATCCCTAGCAAGAAAGGGTAGTGAGTCGATCAGTGCATCTTTGTGCCATTTAAACTTCCAGAGTAGGGGGAGTAGACGTAGATATTATGGGACAGAAACTTCTAATCCAGTCTCATATCCTGGTTATTCACTAACTAAATCTGAGATCCTAATCAGTGAAATGGTTTGACCAAAAATCATGTAGGAAATCAGTAATAATGGGTTCGTTCCAGAACAAGAATAAAACAGTGTAGCTCCTGGTTCGGTGCTGTTCCCTCTATTTGCCTTTTTCTTGTAACAAATATGTATTGGTTTGGCGATTTTTTTGCCAAGAATCTTTAAAGTACTTTGAGTATTGTGTCCGAAGAAAATAATCCAAACTGGGTCAGACTAGGGGGAGAAATACTCTGAACACATTCATGGTCTTAACTTCTCATTTTTCATAAAAGACTTATTTTTATTAAAATACTCATTTTGGGGGGCACCTGGGTGCTCAGTCAGTTAAGCGTCTGACTCTTGATTTCGGTTCAGGTCATGATCTTGCAGTTCATAAGATCCAGCCCTGCATCAGGCTCTGTGGTGACAGTGTGGAGCCTGCTTGGGACTCTCTCTCTCTCTCTCTCTCTCTCTCTCTCAAATATAAATAAATAAATATTTTTTTTTTTAAAGTGAAGATGGAACTTTTCATCCAAGGAGCACAGTAGGGCTTGGTTCTCTTCTTATTTCCAGAAACATGGCATTTGCAGAATTGGCTCGGGAATTTCATTTTAGGAAAATACTCATTTTCATTGCAGTTTAGTTAAATATTCAGTGTGGTCCCCGTTCCTCTTCTCCATCCACAGCCCACCCTGCTCTCCTGAATTCCCTTTGCCTTTATCCATGTTCATTTGGTTGCTGGTTTTCTCCATTACTGGTTTTCTCCAGCTGGTTTTCTCTAGTTGCTGGTTTTCTCCACTATTCTCTGCCAATATCCTCCTCCTCCCATCTTGGTCCCAGGCTCACATGCTCTTCATCCTCAGTCCCCAGCTTGTGTGTGGGTGCTGTCCTGAACAAATAGAGTCATGGTGCCAAGAAAGTTCAAGGTTAGAGAAATCCAGAGCGGCCGAGGGTACCCAACAACTCTCCCTTCTCCCTGCCTTTCCCTGCACTTTCTTTTTTTTAATTTTAATGTCAATTTTTTTATTTTTGAGAGGTGGGGAGAGGCAGAGACAGGGGAAGACAGAGAATCCGAAGCAGGCTCCAGGCTCTGAGCTGTTAGCACAGAGCCCAACATGGGTCTTAAACCCATGAACCGTGAGCCAACATCAGACGCTTAACCGACTGAGCCACGCAGGGGCCCCCTGCATCTTGAGCCAGGTGCCCGCACCCAGAGCTCCCCACCAACCTTTCTGGAGTGCCCTTGGGCCATTCCCTCCCACGTTCTGTTCACTTTCTCTTCTGCAAAGACAGTGGCAGCGTTTCCTTTGCTTCTGGCGCTTCCACACCCCAAGTGACCCTTCTCCCACTGCTTTCCTTGCCTGTCCCCTTCCCGGTTCCAGACAGCCACAGGTCGTTATTTCTCACCTTGTGGGAAGCTCATTGATCCTCGTTTTCTTCACCGTAGAGGACGAGATCTTATAATCCTCATGCCAGATGCTTTATCCCCAGGTTCCTGTAATTTTAGGATCAAAAGGAACCTGAGGGGTGCCTGGGTGGCTCAGTCAGTTAAGCGACCGACTTCGGCTCAGGTCATGATCTTGCGGTTCCTGAGTTCAAGCCCTGCATCAGGCTCTCTGCTGTTAGCACCACGGAACCCCTTCAGACCCTCTGTCCCCCTCGTTCTCTGCCTGTCCCCTGCTTATTCTCTCTCTCTCTCTTTCTCTCTCTTAAAAATAGATACTGAAAGAAAGAAAGAAAGAAAGAAAGAAAGAAAGAAAGAAAGAAAGCAATCTTAAAAGCCACCTAGTGAAATCCCCATTACCACTCTGTGGTCTACCACTGCCAGGTCCATGGTTGGTGCTTGGGAAATATTTGCCATCAATCAGCATTGCAAAATCAGCCATTATGTACTACTGTAAGATAGTTATTTTATACTATTAACTTTGTTTTTCAAAAAGTCGCTTGTCATGTTTTATTCCTATCTATCTATAAAACTCAGTGAGTAATCATGGAGAAGGCTAACCCTTAGAAAGCATTGAGGTAAAACTGAAAAACTGATTTCAAATTGACAGTCCCGCTGACATAGAGGGGAAGAGATAAGTTACTGATGCAAGGACAAGAAGAAGTGGTCTAAAGTTACAATGAAAAGATTACATAGAAATAATGATATCTTCTACCAGTAAGAGCTGTTAAATAATGGAAGGTTGCTAAGGAAAACTAAAACGTGACTGTACTTGAAGTTAGTAATGAATATGGTATGATTCATGGGCTGATTAAATTAGACTTTCCTTGATGGCATAAAATAGAATAAATATGTTAAATGGTTCCTCCTCCAAGAGTCTGGGAAAGGTTAGATTTCCATTTCACTAGAAAATATGATATGATTATCATCACCCAGCCCCTTCCCTACCTTAAAATCGCTAATATAGCTCCCTGTTAACACTACCCCAGAGATGACATTAAGTGTATTCGCTGTGCTTTTTGCCAGGACAGCTAATTTTTTTTAATGATAATTTTTAATTGTCGTTTTTTTCTTTTAGGCTTGTAAATTTTATAGCTCCCAATGGTATGTGGTAAACTACAAATATGAACAATATTCTGGAGACTTCCGACAGTTACCCCGGTAAGAACCTGTCATATATAAATGGGTTTTTCCATGTATAAAATACGTTCTCAGTTTAAGTTCTACAGTTGTTCATGAATACGTGCACGTTAACTAGTGTCAAGGTCTATTTTACAAAATTTAAAAATAGGAGTCATGATACAGCATTTTGGTCAACAATGTACATTTTGTTGTATATGAACAGAGTTGATTGTAAGTTACAAATGTATTCTTATTTAATTTTCTAACAAAGTCTTTTTTTTTTCAATATATATTTATTTCGGGGAGAGTACAAGTTGGAGAAGGGCAGAGAGAGAGGGACAGAGAATCCGAAGCGGGCTCTGCCATGACAGCAGCAAGCCCGATGTGGGGCTTGAACTCACAAACCGCGATATCATGACCTGAGCCGAAGTCGGATGCTCAACAAACTGAACCACCCAGGTGTCCCTGAACAAATTCTTGAAGTGTTACTCTATCACTCTTTTGTGAGCTGTTATTTCAATAGAGCAGATACAACAGGACTGGGAAAGAACAGTGTGGACCAAAACATGTTTCTGAGGATATTCTGTATTTAGCATTCAGATTTGCCACTGGCTTCATGTATTTCCATGCTGGGATACCAAGAGTCATGAAAGTAGACAACCTCTGCAGAAATGTTACATGTCTAAGAACAGCAAAAAGGGAAAAATTAACAGCTTTTTTTTTCTTCTGGACTAAGTAAAGTCTTTGGGAGAAGGTGTCTTTGTTCTGTACCTGTTCAAATGTCACCTTCACAGACAAGCTTGCCTGACCTACTACCTGAACTAAAGTAGTCATTTATTCAGTGTCTGTGTCCCCCACTAAAGCAAAAATCCCCAAAGGGCAGGGACTTTTCCTTGCAGAATCCCCTACAAGGGAGGAGAATGCCTGGCCTCTGGTAAGTGTGTAATAATGACTTATTGAATAAGTAAAGTAAGTGAATGGCAAATTTTGAAATACAGCATTCCTTTAAAAAAGAAAGAAAAGAAATATAATATTCATGGAAGGGATTGGAGTTGCTCGAATTCAAAGAACTGCAATGAATTGGAATCTCTTAACACATTGGTTCATCTAACTAAAACAATGCAAATAATCCAGAAAAACACAACAATCAAAAGCGAAGTTATTAACACTTCCCTCAAGTGAAGGCATCGAGAAGGTACTTGTTGTGTCTAACTTTTTAGTGGGCGTGTGGTTTATTTATTTTTTTTTATGTTTATTTTTGAGAGAGAGAGAGAGACAGTGTGTGAGTGGGGTAGGGGCAGAGAGAGAGGGAGACACAGAATCTGAAGCAGGCTCCAGGCTCTGAGCTGTCAGCACAGAGCCTGACATGGGGCTCCAATAATGACCCACAAGATCATGACCTGAGCCAAAGTCAGACACTCAACTGACTGAGCAGCCCAGGCACCCTTATGTGGACATGTGGTTTAGATTTGGGCACTATTTGCACAAATTTCCCATGCCCCCAGCAGCAGCTGTTCCAGGCTTGGATACTTGGATGGGCTGCTCTCTACCCACAAATGCAGAATTTGAAGGAGCTGCAGAATAGTTCAGAGAAGGTAGCGTCTGAGCTCAGACCTGAAGGGACAGTAGCTCCCAGCACTGTGGTCTTGGGAAAGGATTCCCAGAGGAAACAGCAAGGGCAGGGGCCCTGACCTTGGAACCAGCATGGTCTCTTGAGCAGAATGGGGAGGCTGGAACCGAGGTGGAAAGGTTATAGTGAAGTGAAACCATGGAACGAGGCAAGGGACCTGGCGGGCCCTGGAAGAGAGAGCTTGGATTCATTCCCACTGCAACAGAAGCCTGTGGAAATTTTAGCCTAGAGTGTGATGTGATCCAGTTTAATTCTTTAAAAGATCATTTGGTGTACTCTAAGGAGAATGGGATTGTAGCAGTGAGTATACAGGAAAAAAAAAAGAAAGATGTGAATGGGAAGGAGGCTATTCTATTTCTTTATTTCTTTAAGTTTTTATTTATTTTGAGAGAGAGAGATAGAGAGCCAGGGAGGGGCAGAGAGGGAAGAAGAGAGAATCCCAAGCAAGCTCCACGTTATCAGCGCAGAGCCCATTTCAGGGCTCAGTCTCACAAACAACGAGATCATGACCTGAGCTGAAATCAAGAGTTGGACACTTAACCGACTGAGCCACCCAGGCACCCAGTATTTTTCAGTTGCATTACTGTAAAGAACAAAACAATGTTCCTCCAAAGCAGCAAACCTTTTTGCAAACAGCCAACATTAACTTTTACCAAATCTCTGGACATCCCCTTAAATTCAGGTCACTCCTGATATAACCTCCCGTATGGACTTTCGTGCTAAGAAGGTCTACCATACCCCCGGCTTTCGTGAGTAATTACTGTGTATATTCAGAGTGTCTGGGCCTTAGTCACACACGTTTTGTAGGCACAATTGAAAAGTATTTTTTTTTACCATCGAGACTTCCTCTTTCTGAAAACGGTTCTGAGAAGTGGTCACGACTTGGAAACTGCGTCCAAGCGGTTGGAAGATCTCATACGAAGTGAGAGATTGTAGAAAGTGGCATTTAGCTGCCCTTCCAAGTATGTGCCTTCCCACTGACTTCAGGTCTGTTGGAATCTTTAGCAGCTTGATCCCCAAACATCTTTTCTTTATCTTCATGATGCCATCAAGAAAAAAAATATATGAGAGATTTTGCCTTCACTGTATTCGTTCTCCATTAAAACAACAGAGGAACCACCTCGAACAAAAACAAGGTCTGGATATCATGGAGCATGAGAAGAACCTCATGAGAAGTAGACAAAAGTAACGAAAATATCGTTGAGAATTTCCCTTAATTAACTAAAGGAAGTAGAAGTTGATACCACGAAGGGGAAGAATACTCCTGCCACAAAGTCAGAGATTTCAATGAACTATGTGAAAATCAGAAGTTCTAGAATGTAATCTTCACACATCCCCTGAAATGATGAAGACTGTAAGACTGAATGAAAAAAATCTTTTTTTAAATGATTTTACAAAGTGAAGCACTCCCCATTAAAGACTACACACATATTTAGGTCAGTAGTAGAAACAGATCATTTAGTTGGCCTTCAGAGGCTGTTAGAAGTAAATCATGTTCGTGCCTCCTGGATTAGAAGAATTCTCCAATGCCCGCTACCAATTTAAACTGATCATTTCTTTTTATGGGTTGCTGAGGCTACAAAATGAAACCTTGCAGTTGTGGAAGAGTGAAAAACGAAGTGTGTTTATTCACCTAATTTTTATTCTTTAAATTTGAAATTGTGTTATTGTGTTTTTAAGAACCTCACTTTTTTTTTTTTTTTTTTTTTGAGTATCTGTTCATAGACGGATAGTGGAGAGAACATTGTTTCAGGCTAGAATGTAAAATGTAAGCCTTCATACATAAAATCCAGCGCTGAATTTGGGATTCACAAGAGACAAGAATGACAAAAACTACATGATGCCAAAGGAGCCAAGTCTATACCGTGGGGAAAGGACAGTCTCTTCAATAAATAGTGTTGGGAAAACTGGACAGACATGTACAAAAGAATGGAAATGGACCACTTCTTACACTGGACACAAAAATTAATTCAAAGTGGATTAAAGACTTGAATGTGAGACCTGGAACCATAAAACTCCTAGAAGAAAACTAGATGGTGACCTCCGGGACATCAGTCTTGGCAATGAGTTTTTAGATCCGACTGCATTCCAAGTAAAAATAAACAGGTGGCCTTGCACCAAACTCAAAAGCTTCAGCACGACGAAGGAAACCATCAACATAATGAAAAAGCAACCTTCAGAATGGGAGGAAATATTTGCAAATCCTATATCTGATGACTAATATCCAAAATATACAAAAAACTCATACAACTCAATAACAAAAAATATAACAATCCGGCTAAAAAGTGGGCAAAGGATCTGAATAAACATTTTTTCCAAGGAGAGCAGACAGTGGCCAACCGGTACCTGGAAAGGTGCTCAACAACACTAGTCATCAGGAAAATGCAAATCAAAACCACAAGGAGATTCCACCTCCCACCCATTAGAATGGTTAGTATCAAAAGGACAAGAAATAACAAGTGTTAATGAGGATGTTGAACAAGGGGAACCCTCATGCACTATTGGTGGGAATGTAAACTGGTACAGCCACTATGCAAAACTGTATGGGGGTCCCTCAAAAAATTAGAAACAGAACTCCCATATGACCTAGCAACTCCACTTCCGGGTATTTATCCAAAGAAAACAAAAACATGAATGCAAAAAGATACATGCATTCTATGTTCACTGCAGCATTGTTTATAACAGCCAAGACACGGAAACAACTTAAATGTCCGTTGATGCATGAATGGATAAAGAAAACATGAGATATCTATCTATCTATCTATCTATCTATCTATCTATCTATCTCGATATATTTGAGGAACATGGCCACTATTGTGATCCACTATTACCAAGAACAAATGCCTATAAAATTAGTCTTTTGTAAGAAAGAGAAGAAAGGGTAAGTCATGCCGGCAGTAGAGGACAGAATAAGAAGTTCAGAAACAGAATTGTACCAAGGTCACAGGGAGACTAATAGGAAATAATTGGCATAGAGCATAGGATGATGCCTGAGCCAGATGTTGACCTTCCATGTTCAAGTTTATCTGTGCTGCCTCTTCCTTAGTCTTCCCTACGAATGCTTTTATCTTTCACTTAGGATGT
This sequence comes from Panthera tigris, assembly GCF_018350195.1. Lineage (NCBI taxonomy): Eukaryota > Metazoa > Chordata > Mammalia > Carnivora > Felidae > Panthera > Panthera tigris. The sequence continues at coordinate 206,355,212 of NC_056667.1, read as the reverse complement.
TTCTTTAATACTCCCTTTACTGCCCTGCTATCATTTTAAGAATCCTGGAACACTCATGTTCCCTTCTCTGCAGACAAAACGCTTGGAGTAATTGCTCTGAAGTCAGCCATTTGAACCTGCCCCTGAATTTCAGGCAATGTGTTGCCTCGCTGGATGAGGGAAGAGAGGGAAGGGTTGTGTTTAGGGGCTTTATTTTGCCAACCAAATGAAGAGGTGAAAGTGATTGCTTTTTGTTTAGGATTGTCAGGATGTTGTTAGGCTCTTTTGGAGAAAAGGGATATTTTGGGTAGGATAGGAAACATTTCCCAGTGGTCCTAAAGTAACACTGTCACCTGCGACTGGCTCACCCTTCGCATAAGTTGACCATAACCAAAAGAGGCAGAACAAGTTAACATTGGGGGCACTGACACAGATAAGCTCGAGTATCCCTAAGGCTCTGTAAGAAAGAGGATGGAGTACAGATACACCACGATCCTTTGGAAGAGAATAATGGCTCCAGTCTTACTTAATGTGCTTATTAAAGATGGTTTGATTAACTTACCCTACATACAGCAAGTAGCATTTTAGAAAATAGGACTTCTAGTCCAACTTCTTCCACTGTGTGTTTATGTAACTGTTACGGACTTCGTTTTCTTCTCAATACAACACCCAAATTACACTGGACTGTGAAGTTCTAGTATTTGTACACAAACGTCTAATTACACACATATATAATTCACTAAAAAGCTATATGCTGCATAGTACATATTTAAACTTAAGTACAGAAGTTCTGCTATCTTGGTATAGAGTTTTCAACTTCTTTGAACTTACAAATAAGTCTTGGAGGAACAAGGCTGCATTATGTATGTATTAATATATTTCTGGAATTTGGAATAATGCATACCCACTCGAATAATTTCATATACATCAGTGGACAAATACTTATTCTGTTCTTACCATGTGCCAGAACCTGTGGGGGAGATAAATTTAAAATACACATCTCCTACCACCCTTCTTTCAAGCCTCTGGCTTTTAAATAAGCCTGTTACCATTTACAACTACTTACCTATGGGTCTTGGGATTTCATATCAAGGCTATACAACTGAACAAAAATGGACAAATAAATTGGGACTGGGGCTGAAGGGAGACCCCAGATATCATCCTTAATACGCAATATCAACTACTGTGTACCCCAGAATAGCTTTATTTTTCTTAGCTATTGGTTTTGGTAGCAAGTAACATATAATCTGAACTTATAAAATAAATTCACAATACTAAGATCATTTTTCAAAACCTCTTTTAACACACGGGAGGTGCGTCTTAGGACGTTGGCCACCAAAAATATGTGTTTTGGCGTCCCCAAGATGTCTTCCAAAAACAGTTTTAAATGATACCATGTTGTCTTATTTTGCTTCTCTGTCTCCTTGTTCACCTTGCCTATCACTGATGCAATCAGCAAATGTGTATTGAGCGTCCCTACAGTAGAAAAAGACAAAGCCTGGGGACGCTGTAGATGGGACTTCATTGGAGTCTCTGGCTTTAAGAAACATGTAATCTTGGGGCACCTGGGTGTCTCAGTTGGTTAAGCATCCAACTTCAGCTCAGGTCATGATCTCAGAGTCCATGAGTTTGAGCCCTGCCTTGGGCTCTCTGCTGACAGCACAGAGCCTGCTTCAGATCCTCTGTCTCCCTCTCTCTTTACCCCTCCCCTGCTGGTTCTCTCTCTTTCAAAATAAATAACTAAGTAAATAAATAAATAAAACTAAAAAAAACATGTGATCTGGTGGAGGGAATCAACAGATTCAGGTAAGCGTCATAATAGACATGTACCCAGCATCTACATGGAGAGAGTCCTAATTTTGAGATTCCAGGGTGTCTTCATGGAAACAGCTTTGGGGGTGTGAACTCTTTTTAGACTACGGTAGAGTATTATCTGGCCTTGTATAAGAATGAAATCCTAATACTTGCCACGACACGAATGAACCTCAAGGGCATTTTACAATAAATGAAATCAGCCAGACACGCAATGAAACATAAGATGAGGTGCCCAGAATAGCCAAATACAGAGAGGCAGAAAGTAGAACAGTGGTTACCAGGGGTGGGGGAAGGGAGAGATATGGAACTGTTGTGTAACGGGTACAGCGTCATTTTGGGAACGAGACGGACTTTTGTGATGGTTGCACAACAATGTGAACGTACTTTGTGCCACTGATCTGTACACGTGAAAATGGTTAGAATCGTAATTTTTCTGTTATGTATATTTTATCACAATTGAAAAAAAAATCTATTATCAGTTATAGAGAATGTGACTCTGATCTCAAGCTTCTCCGTTTTATTAGTGAGGTCAGTGTTCTGTCTGTGCTCCTACCTGCCCTGCTGTGAACCAGGAATGGGCATTTTCAGGTCTTTCAGAGGAAAGGTAAAGAGTATTTTGAACCCACTTGAATCCACTGAATCCCTATGTGAATGCAGTCTGGTAATTTTATGCATACTGAAGTATAAAGAGGTCTTGGTCATGCCCCTTCCTATCTGGAATACCGTCAACATAGGAAAAGATTTGTGACAGGAATAACTCGAAGAGCACCCCTGGACTTTTTTTCTCAATAGTCAGATTCCCAGGTTGCTTCTACACAACATAAATCACCTTAAAGAAAATGAATATCCCAGGCCAACTCTACACGTAGGATTCTCTCACTAAGTATCAAGGAATGTCCGAACCTCAGACGCTGTTGACCACTCTCCATCCAGCCATGACTTGTGAAATAGAATCAAGCCAAAGGAAGTTTACCTTTCTCCTGTTTTGCCATTGATAGTATCAGGTGCACACGCTGACTCTTCCGGGCTGGTCAGCATTTCAGGACTACCACGGAAAGGCACAAAGCGAGCACCCTTCGGCTTAATCAAGTTGGGGCCGACTTCAGGGGAGGCCACTGTTAGGGGAACAGCGCAACCTAGTGGCCAGAGCACGGGCTGGTTCTCGGGAACATGGTTTTTCCAATGGCCATCCCATACCCTTAAGACTCACCATGTAATGGTGAAATGGAAATGAAAACAGCACTGCTTCATATTCCACTGCAGAAGGTAGAGGAAGAAGCATACAAACCACCAGAGCTTTAAAATTGTCTTGCTTGCCTTCATCTCATTCAAGAAGACATGTGTAAATCTGTATAAATAGTAACTCCACGGTTTAAAACAGAGATTTATTTACCGGAGATAAAATGTAATGGTGTAGCAGAAAGTTAATGCTTCCAAAGGAGATCGGGCCCTCACAAGATTACATTATTTTTTCGAAAAACACAACGGTTGTTACCTAGGGGAACAGCGGAAAATGAAAGTCAGGTCTCAAATGACAAATCAGAAACTCTTTTTTTTTTTTTTCTTTACTCTCAGAGCAGAATACAAACCAGAGAAACTTCCTTCACATTCCTTTGAGGTGGACCATGAAGACGCTGATAAGGATGAAGTAAGTAAATTACTGAAAGCTAAGTGTTTAAATCAGGAGGACAATTAGTTCCTGTCCTCCACTAGAGTATTCCGCATTCTGACCAATTTTTCAAGGAAGCTGCCATAGCTATTTGTGGAAGGGGCTTTGAGTCCAGATGAGTCACGTTCGCTTTGAAATGGAACATGATTATTTAAGACGCGTCGAAGAGAGAAAGAGGAGGCTCATTTGTAAGTGCAGCGTCTAAGATGTGGGATTCACGAAAGGTTGCAGTCATGCCCTTGGTTCCTCTTCCACAGGATACCACCTCCCACTCATCTTCTAAGGGCGGTGGGGGAGCTGGAGGAACCGGAGTTTTCAAGTCTGGCTGGCTCTACAAGGGGAATTTCAATAGCACCGTGAACAATACCGTTACTGTTCGGGTAAGGAGACATCAAGGCTCATCTTTGTTTCTGCCAGTTCTCTGGACACCCCCTCCTTTGGTCACAGCACAGAGGAGTGTCATTTGCATCGAGTTTATGTTTCGGGTCATATTTTATTTACGAGGAAGGAGGGCGCTGTTCCCTAGAACAGTGCCCAAGAATGTAGCGCGCCCGAAGGAATTTCAGAATTTCTAATTTCTGTACTAGCACACTGCATTTTGAACTACCTGTCTGTTTCTTCCCCTTTCTTTAGTCATTCAAAAAGCGCTACTTCCAGCTGACTCAGTTGCCAGATAACTCCTACATCATGAATTTTTACAAAGATGAAAAGATATCCAAAGAGCCCAAAGGCTGCATCTTTTTGGATTCCTGTACAGGTGTGGTGCAGGTGAGTAGATATCCCTTTCCTCCTTGAGTTTTGTTTTCCCCTCTTGGATTTGTTGTTGTTGTTGTTAATTTTTTTTTTTAATTTATTTTGAGAGAGAGAGAAAATGGGGGGGAGAGGCAGAGGGAGAGAGGGAGAGAGAGAATCCCAAGCAGGCTTCATGATGTCCGCACAGAGCCCGACGCAGGGCTCTGTTCTGCTCGGGGCTTGATCTCACGAACCACAAGATCATGACCTAAGCCGAAAATCAAGAGTTGGACCCTTAACTGACTGAGCCATCTAGGAGCGCCTCCCCTTTTGGGCTTTTTAATCAAAGAGTGTGTTCATCCAGTCATCATTCATTCAAGTGTTTATGGAGTATCTGAAATGAGTCAAAAACTGTTCTCGACTTTAGAGATCCGGTGGAAAACAACACAACCCGAGTTTCTGCTTTCACAAAACTCACTTTCAACAAAGGAAAAATAATAGAAAATACACAAAGAAAAAAAATCAACAGAATGGAATCAGTGGGTGAAATCTGGAGTGAAGAAAAGAAATGGGGCTGTGGGAGGCAGAGAGACAAATGGTGAGGTTGGAAAGGAGTACCAGTGCTCCAGAAGTGAGAAAAAAAAAGCATCTTCATAGAGAAATTATTTGATCTGAAAACTAAAGAATGAGCGGGGGCAGCAAGTGCAAAGGGCCTGAGGCAAGAGCAAGTCTGGTATATTCAACGAGAAGGAGAAAATGACCACCTGTGTGGCTGCAGCATACAACGCCACTGAGCTAAAGAATTCAATAATGTATAAACCGTATAGCTCACTATGCTTCGTAAATCCTATCTTTATTATTGGGTGATAATGAGGTAGTACATTGGCAGCGCACATATAATCTTCTTCCTTCTAAGAGGAGGTTTCCTTCAAAGACGAGGATTACATCGATTCCCAAGAGCTTAATTTCAGAAACAGACACGGCGCTTTTAACGGACCATACTGTTCCGGAAGTTCTTCTTAGCGTGTGATTGTTCTTAGTGTGCGATGCGACATAGACCACTGTGGCAAAGGGAAGCAGAATAACTCCATAGACCTCATTTGGACATCATGCTTTCATTTATTCTTTTCGCTCTCAGGAAGTAAGGAGCCTCCTATTCCCTCTTACGTAACAATCAAAGCAACCAAACCTTACAGCAGCCTCATCTTGAATTTCACAAAAGGATGCTGGCTTGTGGAGGTTGAGGACTGTGTTTCTGGTCACCGGTCACCAGGAGCAGACCTTCTCTTCCCACTCACCTGCAGGCGTCGACGCAGCTGGCTCCAGAGCTGAGATTACGTCTTGGATTAATACCAAGGGGCACTCGGATATGTGGATGCGAAATGGAGCTCTCTCCAGTCACTTAGGCCTGGGCTTTTTCTGGATGGTCTATCTGTTAAAATCTGGAATTCCTCCAGAAAGTACTAATGCTGAACTTTAAAAGGAAAGAATTAATTAAGTGTAGCAGAGTAGTCGGCTAGAAGTGAAAGATAATTGCATTTTAATGCAGATGCCAGCTTTCCATATGGAAAGGGCAATAAGGATCTTAATGGAGGGTGGAGATGGTTTTCTATTGTTGGCCGCAAAGGAAGCTTAGGCTTTAGAAATGTCAAGTAAAACTTCCCGCAGTAGGTGAAAGATCAACGATTACATTCTCTAGAAACTGAGCTAAAACTCTTAGGTATTTTCTTTTCCATTTTTTTCCTTCAAAGCTCGCTCTAGCAAATGCATTACCATCTTTCAGGCAGTATCACTGTAGCCCGTGCTGTATATCCAGCTCACAGAGATACGTATTACTATGACATTGCTTCTTCGAAGAATCCTATTAACTCGGTGTTGAGCACGCATCTCGGTGCTCAAATCTGACCTTGACTACAGGAACTTCTCCATCACGTCTTAGACTGTACTTCAGTCTCTGCTGAAGTGGTGCCTTGGAGCTGGAGAGTGTCTTCTAGGAGAAAACAAAGTTTGGGGTTCATACAGGTCAGCGTTCAAATCCTGGTTTCACCACTTACTTTTGGAGGCTTTGAGTAAGTTACTCGGACTCTGAGCTCAGGTTCCTCATCTGTAAAAACTCAAACAATGTGCTAGCGTGGAAAAGGATCTGGGAGACCGTGTGCCTTCAGCCTTTCTTCCCTAGTCTTGTAACCAAACTAACGTGATTTCGCTCCTTGGTGAGTCACAGGTAGAAGCCACACCAGGTGAGCTATCTCACAAAAAAAAAGACTTCACACGCAGCAAATACGGAGATCGTGGTGAATAACTCCCCTAGCAAGGGTGAGTGGGATCCCTTTGTTTAGGGTTAGGATGAATATTTAGAAAGGGGAACCTTGTCATCGTATGTAGGTCTAAGCATGAGGTCATACATGTGACTTAAGGAAATATACCTATATATATACATTGTATGTTTTATAAATGAGGCCTGTGTTCCTCTCGGAGGAGAGATTTTAATATTGTAATGAGGTAAAGGTAATTGTTGGTTACTCTGTGGGTCACTCCATGGTCCATCTGCACTGGTGTGAGTCAGGGGTTGAGTTCAAACTGGTCTGGACCTTCTGGGCCACAGTTCTTCGCCTGGGCAGTTATTGTTTGAGGAGTAGTTTTGGTTTTTATCATGGGGTGCTGTGCCCTTCAGGCTTTTTGCCTGAGTTCAAAGGTAAGCTGGAAAGAAGAGCTTAAGGAAAAATGTGGGACGTAAGTCCCTAAGTACAAGCAAGTGAGCAGTAAAGGTCAGCGCCAGCTGGTGATAGGCTTTCCGTCAGGTGCAAAGATCACAACTTTGAGAAATAGACATTCCACTGGGGAAAGACCTACCTAGGAAATCTCCATTCACCTTCCTGAAATTTCTATCTAAATATTCTTCTTTATTCATTTAGTTTTTATTCACTCATGTATTTTTTCATTCAACAAACTTATTGAGTGTGTATGACATACTAGGAACTGTGCTTAGGCATTGAGAACTCCCTGCTGAAGTCAAAACCAGAGAGGAACATAGGCTCATTGTTAATGATTACACAGTGTCACAAAAGCTATCAACAACACCTGCTATTGAATGTTCTAGGAGCACAGAACAGTGATGAATGAACTCTTCTGGGCCAGCTAGCAGGATTCACCAAGGTAGATGTTGCACCTTAAAGCACAGCTGCATTTCTATTTCACTCCCCAGTAGATGGCCATTCAAATATTCGGGAACACTACTATATCTTTGAAAGAGTTTAGCCCTATACCCCTTCATTTCTATTCCTATTTATCAAGAACTTATAGCCCTTTGGGGAGGGAGGACCTCCAACTTCTTGAGATCACTGGGAAGATAGATGTCTGGGTTATGTACCACCTTGTGTCTGGATCCTGGTTCTTACATATTTGCTTATGGCTGTCTCTGGCTTATGAGGTCTTACAAGTGGAAAGAAGATTCTCAAATAAGAAGCAAGTTTAGTCATTGCTCTCCCAAGCTCTCAGGTACAAAATGTGCCTGAAGACGAAACATGTACACACAGGATCACAGAACAAATGAATAATAGAATGAGTCAGACCTGTTTTGTCAAGAATCATTATCGGTTTCTCTTGAATAAAACAGAAAAAAGGAACAAAAACTTTACCTCAGAAGTGATACCTACCCTCTGGCATTCTTAGGAAGTCCAAGCTCCTAACAGTCTTCTGTGAACAAGCCATTCTGGTTGCTTCATTCAGACCCAATCTATGTCATTGTGTTTTTCTAAGAATAGTTGTTGGAATTCTTAGAAATATATTTCAAGGGTGACATCAAGCAGAAGGAAACTCCTACCCAAGTTTCTCAGAGATTTGTGGTAATATTTACGGTTGGAAATTTTTTAGATCTTGATTTAAAAAAAAAATTGACAATAGTTTCCATTTTGTACTATAATCAAATAGTGACATTAGATGTGTTTTATACCCCATGCACTCCCAATCTGGAACAGAACTTCCGGTTTTTGCTGCTTCAGTTTTGATCTGGGGCCAAGGGACATCTAGGCCTGTATTATCCCATCTGATTCCTTCAGGGTCTTCTTATTCATTCATCCATTGGCCCATCCATCCATCTATTCAAGATCTTGCCACTGTGGAAGAGAATGAATAGTCCAAGCATCCCGTCTTCTAGGGTTCCCACCGCAACATTAATAATGAGCGATGTCACTTTATGCAGGCGTAAATGGGGGTGGGGGGCCAAACGCTGTTTATTTCCTCCTCGGGGCCGAATCTACCACCTTGTGGACATGGGTTCCAAGACCGTGGCCTCACGTGCTTAACTGAAGTCTAGAAACTTGGATACATTCTGCAGCTCAGGAAGCCCACCACCTGAAGGAAGTGGGGCCAGGTGTGAGACAGCAGGGAGCAGCTTGGAGTGTGCATGCCCACAGAAACGTAGTTAAATCGGGAGGGGAAAACTGCCAAGGAAAACAAATCTAGAAACTAAATCTGACCTATAAACTTCACATTAGCAAACTGTGGCTCTAAAGAATCTCATTTCCGGGGGCGCCTAGGTGGCTCGGTTGGTTAAGCATCTGACTCTGGATTTCAGCTCAGGTCGCCATCTCAAGGTTCTTGAGATTAAGCCCCCGGTGGGGCTCTGCTCTGACAACAGGAGCCTGCTGGAGCTTCTCTCTCTTCCCATCTCTCCGCGCCTCCCCTGCTTGCACACACGTGCGCGCGTGCTCTCTCTCAAAATAAATAAACTTCCATAAATAAATAAATAAATAAATAAAATCTCATTTCCAATGATAACAATAAAAACCAGAATGACACTGTACTTTTATCTGATACATTATGTGGCACCAGTTGATTGAACGCGCATCATTATTGTCCCAGTTTATTAAAATAAAACTCAGGGAGATAGAGTGGCTTTCCCAAATCACAGAGCTAATAAATGGCAAAAATAGGTTTGAAGTGGAGGGATGTCCAAAACTACAGGAAGATGCCCAAGGAAATAAGCTGATAATCATACATCCTATGGGCATGCCTGCACATATTCATACATCTATCCTGCATAAGCCACATGGACGGAAGAAGTACTACAAAGATATGCTCATGCGTAGCTTTAAGCAGTGGGTTTTAGGGGGAGGATTTATTTCAGCAAACATATATTGAAAACTTAGTTATGCTAGGCTTTGTGGGAAAGCCAAATATGAGTCAAATGTGGCTTCTGTCTTCAAAGAACTCCCAGCCTATGGGACGATGCGTAGAAAGAAAAAATAAATGGAGCACATGCAAAGAAAATGAGTGGCACATCTCAAACAATAGGTTCTGATGACATAATGTAAGACTATCATATAACATATAAGATATATAAGATACAGAATATATCACTGCTTGAGACTTTATTGTACTTTACCTATAGCACATGCATAGTACGTACGCTATATTTCTGCTTAGTTGTTTACGGACACTCCATCACACTGGAATGCAAGTTCAATGAGGGCGAGTGCTTTATTTGAATGTTTTTATACACTGGAATGCAAGTTCAATGAGGGCGAGTGCTTTATTTGAATGTTTTTAATGCTGTGCACCTGACACACAGAAGGTACCCAGTACATTTTTGTTGAATGAAATGCACAAACAAACATACAGAGAATGGAAAGGACTACATCAATGGTAGCCACCAACCCCAGTAACCTGGATGTGATGTTGTGTGTTTCTTTTGGGAACTCTTCTTTTGTTCCTGCAAAAGATGCTAGTAACGTATTAGGCACAATGGAATATTTTGTTCGGGTAACTTGCTTTGATACTCATTTCTCCATTGGCTTTGGTAGCTTTGTTGGAGTTTCTATTTCGGAACCTTTCCAGATGAGTATTGTGGAAACAGACCAGTTGGCTACAACTCATTAAACATGTCAGTTGGCATTAGGACATATTCACAGTTTCCTGCTTTTTATGAAGCTGTGTAGATGGACTGTGGTGAGCTTTAGTAAACGGAGGAGTCACGTCTGCCACAAAGGACACTGTTTTCAGGGAAACAGGAAAACTGGGAGATCGAAAAAAAAGAACATGATTATTTCCTGATTACCACTATAATGACATAACAACTGCATTTCAAAATTATTAAAATGTCCCATTGATTTTCCTATTTTTGTCCTTTCTTTTTTTTGTGATTTTATATGCCATTATGTTAGAGATCACAGAGAAGGAGATAGAAAACCACTTAGGCATCACAGTCTTCCCCAGTGTAAGCTTCTCTATGACTGTAAGTAGTTCTGTTCCGCTCCAAATAGAAAAAGATAATTCGGTTTTTGAGAAGCTGCAGATAGAATATTTATTTCATTGATAAATACGCCCTTTGGAGAAATAAGGGCTTGTTACAGTTTGCCCAAATTTTTGCAAAATATTTTTTATAAGATTGTTGACATCAGCAACCCATTTTCCAATTCACTTGAAGTAGAGTATACAGTTTGGAAAATCAAGTTTTAGTGTCTATGTTTTGTCCTGTTTTCTGTCTGGAATTCTCTGAGTTCCTTCTCCTCTGCATCTGAAAGCAGGTCGCAGTTCCATTGACTTTTAAGTCATACAATTAATGTAAGCATTTTACATGGCTTTTCATCTCCTTGTCTACATTATTTATGACATGAGATTAGTTAAACAGATTCTTTAATCTGTTTGTTTTCAAGACAACACTAAGACTGGCTTGCATTTTGCTGTGTTCAGATCCTTAACAGTGTTCCAGCCAAAGCTGTGCCCTGAACTCTGAGCGTTTCGAGTTCTTTCCTCTGTATCTATTTCTGTTCCTGTTGTTTTATGAAGGAAAACTATCTCCTTTTACACTTGCTCAAGGCCAAGCTGTCTTTGCCCTTAGACCCTCTGTGTCAGTGCAGGCCGCATGGGGTTTTATGGACCTCCTTCATGAGACCTGCCAGAAGTGTGTGTTAGGGTGTGTGGAGGGAGTCCACCCACACCTCCTGTGGAGATTATAGCTTCTAAGAATTTGCGTTCTCTTTTTTAATTTTGTTTTTATTTTTTAAAATTTACATCCAGATTAGTTAGCATATAGTGCAACAATGATCTCAGGAGTAGGTTCCTTAATGCCCCTGACCCATTTAGCCCATCCCCCCCCCAAAACCCCTCCAGCAACCCTCAGTTTGTTCTCCATATTTAGGAGACTCTTCTGTTTTTTCCCCCTCCCTGTTTTTATATTCTTTTTGTTTCCCTTCCCTTATGTTCATCTGTTTTGTCTCTTAAAGTCCTCATAGGAGTGAAGTCATACGATTTTTGTCTTTCTCTGACTAATTTCACTTAGCATAATACCCTCCAGTTCCATCCATGTAGTTGCCAATGGCAAGATTTCATTCTTTTTGATTGCCGAGTAATGCTCCATTGTATCTATATCCCACATCTTCTTTATCCATTCATCCATCGATGGACATTTGGGCTCTTTCCAGACTTTGGCTATTGTTGATAGTGCTGCTACAAACATGGGGGTGCATGTGTCCCTTCGAAACAGCACACCTGTATCCCTTGGATAAATGCCTAGTAGTGCAATTGCTGGGTCGTAGGGTAGTTCGGTTTTTAGTTTTTTGAGGAACCTCCATGCTGTTTTCCAGGGTGGCTACACCAGCTTGCATTCCCATAAGAATTTGCATTCTTAAAGAAGCTGCCTGTATGTTTGCTTTGCCCCCTAAAGTTTGGGGCCACCGCTATCTTTCTGGCAACCCCCACTGTGTTTATATTGCAGCCAAAATAGCCTCAAAATGCAGCTCTGGCGTTTTATGAGTCAAAATCATCCTGTCCTCTGCTTTCCTAGACCCCAGAGGGTCTTGAGAGAATAACAATATTCTCATATCGCAATAGCTTTCTGGTTCTCAAGAAGAGTTTTTATACCTTAAGTTTACACCTCTTCTTCAGCACATTCACACAGAATCTAAGTATGTTTATCTTCCAATTTCACATTTTTGTGATTAACTGGTTAATGCCTGTCTCCCCTGTTCAGCCAGGGCAGCTAATATGTCTGTTTTTGCACAGCACAAAATCTGTCTTTTTGAAGGAATACCACTACTGCACTGAGTAGTGAGGATAACCGGTCAGCCTCTGCCCATATCAAGTTCATAGACTATTTAAAAAGCCAGCCAGCGAGTGAGTTGTTACAAGGAGTATGGGTCAGAGCCAAGAGCGTGTCCTTGGAAGAATCTAGAAAGTGGCATTTGAGCTATGAAGTTCTACAGTGAGAATCACAGCTGGTTTTTTTAGCTAATTCTTTTTTCTCCTGAATTTTTCTTTTTCTTGAGGTGTATTTGTTACCCTTGTCTATTGTCAGTGCTTAGAGAAGCCATGACCTCCCAGGCCGTGACCAGCCCTTCGGGATGTGATTGTGCCAGGAAGGGGACAAGGAAGGGAAACAGCATTTGGTGAACATCTTTGCCCCTGATCATCTCAGTGGGTTAGAGGATAAAGAGGTTTTTTTTCCTTTCTCTGCCGCTTGCTACCTGTAGAATCCCAAGCACATTTCAATTTATCTCCCAAGCATCCATGTCATTACATGTTAAATGGAATAATTCAGTCTGTCTCCCAGGGCTGTTGTGGGATGAAACAGAATAAAAACTATGCGTGCTCAGCACGGTACCTGCCATCTAGACGGCAAGTGGTTAGTAAGTGTCATATTTGTGGTAGTCATCATGATGTTGTGGAAGTTGAAAGGAGGAAGCTATTTGAGGACAGTCTTCTGAGACCATCACCAAGAAAAAAGACCTTACCAGGAGGATATTACAAATTATTTTTTCTTGCCACCAGGAATAGCAATCGTGTCCCCAAAAAGAATCTTATACTTTGATATTCAGCCACAATCCCACACTATAATGTTACTCTCACCTTACGGTTCTTCTCCTATTTGCATTTTACCTGGTTGTCTTAAGCCCATAGACCTCGCACTGTTGTAATTGTGGGTGCTCCAATGGCTTCAAAGCAGAGTTGACTAGGGGTAAGGGTTGACTACCTGTATCAGAATTAACTGAGAGTGAATTAGAGATGGGATATCTTCAATAATTCTTACAACCACTGCAGATAATATAACGCTAATATCATCGCGGGCTCTATCGTTCCGCTCTGAATTTATAATTCTAATCTCATGGCGGGAATGTATAAAAGCACCATAATAATTTGCTCTTGTATTCCCTCCAGTTTCAGTGCGCTTCTCCCATCTTGGAATAGTTCAGTGGTTTTACAGATTTCAACTTGGATGCCCCTTCCTGGAAGGCCAGCCTGAAGTGGCTACTCACCCCCGAGCCCATTTTAATTCTCTGCACAGCCCCCAATTTGTGTTTTCCAGTCTTTTGTTCATTCATTCTTCCCTATGAATGTCAGTTTCCCAAAAACAGGAGGCAATCCTATTCCCTTATAAAAGGTGAGTGTTTTGAACCCACTGGTACACAGCACAGGGTAAAGTCGTGAGCAGAACTGACCTGGTCTTCTGGAGGCAGCCATGAAGGAGGCACATGTTGGTCGAAACAAAGAAATGAAAATGAATACGTATGGACTTCCAAATTGTTGTACGTGCCCTGGAAGACAAGAACCTCGTCCTGAGAAATTGGAGAAACTTCGACTGAGATCTGAAGAGTGACTACAGGTCCCCTAAGTAGATGAGGGACAGACGTGGTGCTGACATGTGTGAGGTACACGCGGGGGGGGGGGGGGGGGGGGGGGCTGCTTCAGGCCTTGCGGCAGCAACAAAACATGTAACCAGAGCACATGAGCACATTCAGGAACTAGAGCCAAGGCCTCATGGGTGCGTCACAAAAGGCAAAGTAGAGATGTCGAATAAGAGAAAAGTTGGGAGGCTGATGGAAAAGCCAGAGCCAGAGAAAGGAATCGGGGTGTCCAACCATGTGGACATCCTTTAAAGCCACTGGGGTCAGATGAGAGAGAAAGGAGTCCAAGGCATGACTGAAAAGTGGTGGCTGATGAAGAAGAAAGGAGACCAGAATAGAGTGTGGTCATGGAAACCCAACACAGACAGGTTTCAAGGAGGAAGTGGAAGCCACCATGTTAATTCTACTGAAGAGTCAAAGAAGATCCGAAAAAGGAAATGTCTTGGATAATGCAGCAGCATAGAGTTTGTTAGTGACCATGGCTAGTGCTGCTCCGGGGTGTCATGGGGCCAGAAACCCAACTGGAGTGAATAGTGGACGGAACACAAGATGAGAAAGTGAAGGCAGACCTTCTAATCAACGATTTGAAGAAGTTTAGAGCGTCTTGCCACATGTGCCTGAAGGTGAAATTTTTGAGTCACCACGATCATCCAATCAACAAGAACCTAAATAAAATACATCTTAGCACCAAAAGCCCTGAAAGAAACCAAACAGAATGATTCATTCCCACCCAAATTTTGGCCTTCGTTTGGCCCATCTTCTTTATGTTACTCTCCTATAAAGGAAACACTTCGGAAGCACGGCCCCCTAAAAAATGTCTCTCGCTCTCTAAGACTTATTATCTGGTGTTTTTGCTTTCTGTCTGTCTTTTTGCACCACAGAATAACAGACTAAGAAAATATGCTTTTGAATTGAAAATGAATGACCTAACCTATTTTGTGCTGGCGGCTGAAACAGAGTCAGATATGGATGAATGGATCCACACCCTGAACCGCATCCTGCAAATCAGTCCTGAGGGGCCACCTCAGGGGAGGAGGAGCATGGAGCTTGCAGATCTGGGGCTGGGTGAGAACACACGCGCCCCCCCCCTTCCCTTCCTTTGCAAAATGTGACCTGTGTGTTTGGTTCATCTAATGAACCAGTTAACTGTGGTAGCTGTCAAGGCTAACTAGTTAACTGTGGTAGCTGTCAAGGCTAGCTCATCCATCCCTGAGCTCCAGAAAAGCACCCCGAAATGCTTGACTTTTACTGAATAGTGAGGATCACCACACGCAGGTATGATTTTGAGTTTACTGGCAGTGATTTGAGGCTGGAAATCATCTGTTAGCAGTACTAAAAATGTACCCATGTCTGATGGGAGGTTACCTTAGATGGGGTAGTTTGTGTTTCATAGCCTTTACTTCACTTTACTTTGACTTAATTAATTAACATGATATTATGTAAAGACAGACATGCATTACTTCCTTTTAATTGAAAGATATCTTTCATGGATACTTCTTGACCATACTGAGATCAGCTTATATGTGACAGTTCCATAAATGTTGCACAATATTAGAGATCTTTATGAAATAAAAATATTTTTCTTCTTCCCATCCTTATTACTTCTTAAAATTCTAATTCATTCTAGGCAAAGAGAGGGCAGCAAGAGCGTGGAAAGGACAGGTGATGAGACACATAGAAAAACAGGTCCATGACCACAGGAAAGCCAAGTTCACTTCCAGAGTGGGTCGTTCCTCCCGAAAGGAAAACTATTTTAGGACATTTTGTCCAGCACCATGGGATCTTAGACACCAGAGTCTTTAGATTCTAGTAGTCTAAGTATCATATTCTATAAAGTGAAAGAGGCATGGGGCAATGAGGAAGAAAACTGTTGTTGACTTTAACACAACTACTATGTACCATGGCAGGCGTTTAGCATTCATGATTTACTTAATGATAATCAACTTGAGTATTCATGTTTATAGAGTTTTAGAGAGTTTAAGTAACTGAAGCCAGAATATGGGCTTGAAGTTGATGGCCAGAGAGTCAGAATATCAAAAATGTACTCACAGATAAGAAAACTTTAGTGTGCATTGATGGAGTAAGTCATGACAACCCCAAGTATAAGTATGGTATTATAAGGGTCAAGAGTTCTTACGCACATAGGGTGGTGTCATGGAAAGAATCCCAAAATGACCATCAGGAGGTCTGATTTCCAGGCCTCGATCTTGTAACAATATAGAGTCCTGGAGGCAAGATACAACGAAGACATCTGCTCACCTGCATCCATCCCACATCCGGTCTTGATATGCCACAGCCTGGAGAGATGTGTGATTTATGAGTATTACTTATTAACCTGTCTTGGTGTATCTTTTCAAGATTCGCTGGATAATTCTGTAACTTGTGAAAGCACACCAGAGGAAACAGAGTCTTCAGAGAACAGCCTACACCCAGACTTCGCAAAAGTAATAAAGCTGACATTTTACTATGCAAATAAATTTGAATAACTTATTAGTTATTGTTTTCATGGAAAAGATGGAAATGCTGTATTTTAAAATTTAAACTAAGAAATGCAACACTCAAAAAACAAAAGCATGTTGTGATCAGATTTGCCGCGTGTTAATGGATGATATTAAAAGAGTGATGATACTAAGGGGCAATTTCTTGGCCATGTGGAGGGGGCCAGGCTGTAAGTATTTGGATAGTTGGTTACCGAGAGCTAACACAGTTTTCTCTGCAGTACCTCACAGAAACTGAAGAGACTGTCAAAACGACTCGAAATACGGAGAGGTTAAATCTGTTCTCGCTGGATCCAGATATAGATGTAAGTCGAAATTCCTTCTGAGCATGCGTGAACTCAATCCACACAATTGTGGTTTAGAATTCAGGATTTCTTTTTTTTATGATGGGCATTTGTTGAGAAAAACCTTCCACCTTTTTTGTAGACCTTGAAACTTCAGAAAAAGGACCTTTTCGAACCCGACCTTGGGATCAAACCATTTGAAGAAAAAGCCGCCAAGAGGATCATGATCATTTGTAAAGCTCTCAACTTAAATCTTCAGGGATGTGTTACAGAGAATGAGAATGACCCAATAACGAATGTAAGTTTCCCCTGTTACATCCAATGCCAATCAGCCAATATCACACCACCCTGGCCAAAATCTTTTCTATTCCTGATAATCCCAGGCACTGAGTTCACACCAGCTAGTGCACCAGGGAGTATGAATGACAGCATTTTCCACATCACAAAAATGCATGAGTTCTGAAGCAGACATACTACCGTAAAATGTTCCTTTTACCTTGAAGAAGTGTCAAAGGGACTGTATTCTAGTGTCCTTTCCATTCAATCGCACAGTGGTTCAGAGTTTCCTAAGGCATTGTTTATATCTACTTGGTGGTGGCTGAGATGGCTTTTAAGTCAATTTTTTTTTAATTTTTATATTTATATGTTTGTTTGAATGTATATTAGAGAATAGTGTGGACAAACAAATCAACTCTGAGGTTTCACAGCTATCACTGCCTAAGACAAGGCTACATAGTGAATCGAGTAAAATAATATTGGATAAATATTAAATAATAGTATAGGCAAATGGGAGGAAAAAAGGTGCTTCGTTGATATTTGGGAACCACCACAGCATTCATTAAATCAACATAAGATTCCTTTTCCTGCTAAGTGGACTGTCTTGAAAGTTCTCTCCTATGGGGGGGGGGGGAGGGAGGGGAGGATGGGTGATGGGCATTGAGGAGGACACCTTTTGGGATGAGCACTGGGTGTTGCATGGAAACCAATTTGACAATAAATTTCATATTTAAAAAAAGAAAGAAAGAAAATTCTCTCCTAGTAGTCTGGGGACCATTCTATACCAATTGTATAAAAATTGTTTTAATATTTATTTATTTATTTATTTATTTATTTATTTATTTACTTTGAGACAGAGAGAGAGAGAGAGAGCATGAGTGGGGAAGAAGCAGAAAGAGGGGGGGAGAGAGAATCCCAAGCAGGTTACCTGCTGTCAACACAGAGCCCAGCGTAGGGCTCAAACTCATGATCCATGAGATCATGAATGTGAGCCAAAATCAAGAGTGGGATGCTTAACCGACTGAGCAAACCAGGCACCCCTAGACCAACTGTAAAGTTATTTGTGGGAAGGGGGCATTCCGCGAACATAAACATTAAATTCTGAACTATAAGAAAAGAAAAATTATACATAATCCCGCCACCAATCCAAGTCAGTGTTGTTGTACTGGTATGTCCCCTTTCATTGTTTTTAGTGCAGTCCATTTTAATTTTTGATAAATCATCCCTCAATTATCATCTCCCACCTCAAAGAAGAAAACTTATTTCTAGATCCATATTATAAGCCATGTTTGCTTTTTAGAAGACAAAACAGCGTTAAGCTTTCTCTCTAGACCGAGCACCACACAATTCCATGCACATCTCCATGCTGAAGTTCAATGAGACTTATTAGCTGTGACAGTGTGTGGCTTGAAGAAAGGATGGACCCTTTCGTACCTGCTGCCCTTGGATCTTCAGGCATGGCACTGGTTCTTTGAGCCCATTTTCCCTGGCGTAACAGAGGGATAATGGTACATGCTACGAACCTCAGATTGAATGAGGAGAATCAAGTGATAATGTGCCTCTCTTGGGTCAGTATGCCTCACCTTCCCATCAGTGAGTTCTGCCACACTGGGCAGGTAAGCTGGGCAGGAAGCTTACCTTCCCTCTCCTCTTCTATAAATGGGATAATAATAACAGTAGCTGTTTCAAAGGACTGTTGTGAAGAAGTCATGAAGTAATATATGGAAAGTACTTGGATGATGCTTGATGCACAGTAAGCAATCATTACATATTAACTGTTATTTTAATAGGTGGGAAATTGCTTGGAAATTTGCGAATGCTATATATGCAAGGTATTGGCGTTTTCAGTATTACACATGAGAATCTTGTTGACAAGGTAAAATTGAGCTGACTCACCAGCAAGAATCTTCCCCCCCAATGAAACTTTCTCACATTTTAGAACTATGATTGGGCAGTAGGTATGTGAGTAAAAATGATAGTACTGGAAGTCACGTTTATTCCTTTTTCAGCAAGTACTTACTCTGTGCACCTACTGGGAGCCAGACTTTTTCTAGGTACTCAGGAAACAGCAGGGAACAAGATAACAAGCCCCCTGCCCTCTTGAAGGCTGACTCTTTTTGAAAAGAACAAACAATAAATTTTTTTTAAAAAGACAAATTAACACAAGAGTTGTACATTATTTACAGTTGTTTGAAATAAATCAGTATGACAGATGTGATGCAGAGGAACTGGGAGATGGGTCACGTTAGGTAGAGTGGTCATACGAGGCCTCTCTCAGGAGGTGACATTTGAATACAGACCTAACAGGTGAGAAGGGTAAGTCAGGTCATGGGAGAATATTCTAGGGCAGGAGAACGAGCAAGTGTGAATGCCCTAAGACAACTAAGTCTTGGCAAGTTCTAGAAACAGGAAGTAGGTGCCGAAGGGAAGAGCAGACCAAGATAATGTGGGAAGGACAGTCCAAGGGAAGGTAATGTAAGGTACAGGCTGTAGTGAAGTGTTTGCATTTATCCTGAGTGGAGGCTGTTGAAGGATTCAAAACACTTTCAAATGGTGTGGTTCAATTTCTGTTTTTGTTTTTGGTTTTTAAGATCCCATCAGAAAAAAGTAATGAATTGGAGGAAATAAGAGTTGACCAAGGATGGTAGATAGGAGTCTGCCACCTAGTTCATTGCGTGGCATAGACTAGGACTGGCAAGGAAGGAGGAGAGAAGTGGATGGATATGACTGATGCTGGGTAAATTGGACAGACAGGCTTCTCTGATCCATTGGACAAGGGGAAAGAGTATCTCAAGGATGAGTCCCTCGCCTTTGCTTTGAATATTTCTATGCATGGTGGTGCCATTAAAAGGGCAAGACTAGATGAAGAGCAGATTGGGGGGATATTGGCCCCAAATTCCATTATGGGCATGTTAAGCTTGACAGGCCCACTAGATATCCAAACAGAGATGTCCTTTGGGTAGATTCAAATACAAGTTTGGAACTCAAGGGAGTGGCCACAAACTGGGTATAAACTTGGAAGTCTGGTCCATACAGTGACCCAGAGGGTCACATTTAGGAATTTCTGTGTGAATAGAAAAGGGGCCAGGAACCAAACCTTTAAAAGATGAATAGAGGGATTCCTGGGTGGTTCAGTCGGCTGAGTGACCAACTCTTGATTTGGGCTCAGGTCATGATCCCAGGGTCATAGAATCAAGCCCCAGGATTCTCTCTCTCTCTCTCTCTCTCTCTCTCTCTCTCTCTGCCCCTCTCCCCCACTCATGCACTTTCTCTCTCTCTCTCTCTCTCTCTCTCTCAAATAAATAAATAAATAAATAAATAAATAAATAAATAAAAGATGAATAGAGAAATGACCAAAGGAGACTAAGAAGGAATGGCCATTGAAGTAGAGCTAAACCAAAAAAGATTGGGCTATGAAGCCAAGAGGGAACAGGTCAGCTGTGTGGCATGGTGCTGAGGCGCTGAGTAACAGGAAGCCAGAGAGGAGCCCAGTAGATATGCCAACATGGAGGATAACTGGGACTGTGGAACGAGAAATTTCCATGGAGTGAAATGGTCAGGAGGAACAATCAATGTACTTTCATTCAGGATTAAAATTTAAAAAACAAAAGAAAACAAATCAAAAGCCCTAGAAGCTGCTTCTTGAAACCACTTGGAAATATCAGGAAAATGTAACCCAAATCATAATGGCATTTAGCCATCTTATGAAATAAAAATAAATGTGGTTTTTTTGACCATGCATATCCTTAAGTGTGATTAAAATATCCAATTTGGAAACTGAAACTTGAAGATAATGGGCTTTTCTTTCCAGTGCCCAGCATATGACTCCTTCCACATGGATTCCTTTCTTTGTACTAAAACTCATATTCAGAAGCTTAATGTTTGTATTTGGGCCAGTCTTGCCAAGCACGAGAACACGCCCAAGTTCAGAACCCAGCATCAGTATGCCCTTTTATATCTGTAAAGCCTGAGAGACAAGTTTATTTGGAGTGCTTTGGATGTCCGTATTGTACTTAATTTACTTTAAAATTGATACAAGTGTTAAAAAAAATAGAAAATGACTTTGTAAAAAACAATTTTATTGTGCTTATAAACAATAAAATAAAAACTAAGAAAACAGCCTCACCTAAACTTGACAGCAATTTTTTATGTAACGGCATTGTTTTTAAAAATCTTTGTATATTATTGAGTGACACTCTTTTGTTCATGTAGCTATTTTTAAACTCATTGTTTTTAACTCAGAGAGCATTTTTTTTTAAGTGAATCGAAATATTTCTTCAAGTTGCCAAAGATCCAACTCCTGTATTTAGTGAATGAGCTTCTAAAAAGCTTCTTTTGAAAACTTTTCCATGGTGAGGAAACAATATTTGACAGCATGTAATTTTTTAGTCAGTCCGTTGGGAACCAAATTCAAGTTGACGGTATTCTAGTATAAAATATATCTTTGAAAATAGCAATTGATTCCTAAAATGTGAACAAAGAAGCCTGCTTCACAGCAGAGCTACTTTAAAATTATAATGTTCTTGATTTTTATTTAAGAAAATACAGAATTCTAAACATAAGAAGCCTGTGACTTAATTTGGTAGGCTTTCAAGTGCTTGATTAAACGAATCTTT
Organism: Panthera tigris; assembly: GCF_018350195.1. Classification (NCBI taxonomy): domain Eukaryota; kingdom Metazoa; phylum Chordata; class Mammalia; order Carnivora; family Felidae; genus Panthera; species Panthera tigris. The sequence goes on along the minus strand of NC_056667.1, from coordinate 206,333,720 downwards.
ATTGAAAAGCCAATGATTCAAAAAGTAAGATTTGACATTTAAGTTGAAAAAGTGGATTGGAAGAAATAAATGAATCACCACGTGAGCTTTAATTTCTGATGGATTATCAAAGTAGGTAATTTATTTCCATTCACCAAGCAGAAGTGAAAATCAAAAGGCACCAATTCATGGCAAATAATAGGATTTTTTTTCCTTTGACCTTCAATGTGTTTTGAGTTCCTGCCTGAGTTACTTTCATGTAATTTTTGCATTTTCTACTCTTGCAGACCACCACTACCACAAACCAAAAGTTTTTCTAAATTAAATTCAGTTGGTAAAATGGGAAACTTTTACTTTTCGTCTTTTTTTTTAATATTTTATTGAATTTCATTTTATATGTGTAGCTCTGTTTCTAACAGTAGGGCAGCTGGCAAATATGACTAGTATTAAGGAATAAAATAATAACCCCATTATAAGCTAGCCATATTACTGTGTTTCAAAGCACATGAGATAACCTATTAAACATTCAATATCATGTGGTTTTGTGTATATCCTGCTTGCCCACAGAACACTTGATATATGAGGGGCATCAATTCAAAATTCAGTGACATAAACAAAAGTAAAAATGTTTTGGGGAGCATATTCCATTCTGAGAAATCTGTAGTTAATGACATGTAATTATATCTATTTGCATGGCCATAATTATTTCTATGTGTATACATGTAACTATGTACATATACATGTATTTATTTATTTCAGTCCCTGTTTTATTTAATAACTGTTGCATTTAACAGTTTTCTGTTGAAAATTTCATCTTTCTGGAATCGTTCTTCTTCAGATTCTACGATACTCTGGCAGCATTTAACATATATATATATATATATTTTTTTTTAATCTCTCTCCACCCCCCAGTCGCCTTACAGCCTGTTTTCCCTACTCCACCTCTATCTTTTGCATGCTGATATTGTTCAGGATAACATTCTGATTCTCTTCTCTTTATCTCATGGCTTAAACAAGAACCACATACAAAACTCTCCCGGGTCCACATCCCCAGCCCAGTTTCTTTGGCCAGGCTCAAAACTCATATATCCAACTGTGATTGGAATGTCCTATAGACAACTCTATGTACCATCCAGAACTCATCTTTGTATCTTTATCTTATATATTAGTGAATGATATTGCCGTCCACTTAGTTTCTTACATCTCCAAACCTGGGAATTTTCTTTTATGCGTACCCCTGTGAACACCTCTCTCCGACCAACGAGAACACCCAATGGATTTCTAAGTTCTTTGGGTGTACCTCCTTAATGTTCCTCAAATGCATCTCCCACAAATGCATTCTTTCATGCCTTTATGTTCTTTCCTGTGTTTATGTCTTTGCACATGTCACTTAATCTACCTAGAAGCCCCTTCTAACCACCGCTTTACCTACTTTTTGCTTTTTTAAAACTCAACCAAGAAACTTTCCCTTTCCCATCTTTCATTACCTTCCCATTTTCTCTTTATTTCACATTTTCCCTTTCCTTCTTAGCATGGTGGTGAGAGGTACCATGACCACCACTACCAGACCACCACTACCACAAACCAAAAGTTTTTCTAAATTACTACTCAGAGGCTTGGAATTGGGTAACCAGCCAAGAAGTCTTCATAATGGGAGGCAGAAAGCTATGTGGAGGCACAGAAATGGAATGTGCTTGGCTTTGTCAGGATCTGGGGTACTGTGCAGGGTGGTACAAAGGAGACAATTCGAGAAGGTGGCTGTGGTTGGCAGACTGGTTACTCTGAACAGTAAGTAAATTGATTGAACAAATAAGTAAATAGACCAATGATAACAAGAGCCAATTTTTCACTATTGGAGGAAATAGTTACATGAAATATGAATAGGGAAAAGGCTTGAAGTAACCCTTCTTGATTTGAATTTGAAATAGAAGTATCAATATGAACTCAAGAGTTTTTCATAATATTTCATAAAATATTCATGTACAGATAGAGTTAAAGAAATCCTTGTAGATGTGAATGTTATGTGTATGGATATGTGTATGTGTATGTGTGTGTGCATATGTGTATGCGTCCCAGTAACAATGAGCATAATGAGCACCGAGATCCTGGTTTCTAAATGTCACCCTCACAGAAAGGTACTAGAGCTGTATGGAGAAATGACTGGGGCATTGAAAGTATCCAATGAGCCTAGAACATCTTGTTGAGTGAAGAAGTGCCCCCAAAATTATGGAATCTACCAAAAAGTCACGGGAGCTACCTCTAGCCAAATCTGAAACAATTTGAGCATCAATGTAAATAATGATAGTAAGAGATTGAAATCTATTGAATAAAATAGTAGTAATCCATGAGTCTATACTTGGAGGTATGAAGAAAGAGAAAGAAAGAAAGAAAGAAAGAAAGAAAGAAAGAAAGAAAGAAAGAAAGAAAGAAAGAAAGAAAAGAAAGAAAGAAAAAAAGAAGGAAGGAAGGAAGGGAGGGAGGGAGGGAGGGAGGGAGGAAGGAAGAGAGATAGAAAGTTTCATCATTACAGAATACCAACTAGTAAATACAGAAAGAATGATGGAACTAGAAAATCACCATTGGTAGCCATCTTAGTGGTAGTTGATTCCAGTGGGAGTTACCAATGGAGAATTAGGTGAGTTAGGTTTGATGAGTATCAGGACATTGGGATAATCTCAGAATATATCTCCAAAACTGCTAATCACTTACCACTTAATATATATTGTATATTTTAAAGAACAATATTATACCATATATAAATAGTAATTTCTCTTATCTACTGTTTTATTAAATAATGTACTAAAGAGGCAATTGCATGTATGATGATTTTATATCATAACCATCACTTCTTTCTTTTTCCTGCAGATTGAGCCTTTTTTTGTGAGTGTGGCACTTTATGACCTCAGAGACTGCAGGAAGATTTCTGCGGATTTTCATGTGGATCTAAATCACACTGCTGTCAGACAGATGCTCTCAGGGGCTTCCGTGGCTTTGGAAAATGGAAACATTGACACTGTTTCCCCAAGACAATCAGAAGAACCTCACGTCAAGGGATTTCCAGAGGAATGGCTAAAATTTCCAAAGCAGGTTGCACTTTTGTTTACTTGTGATAACCCTGAAACTGCTCGTTTCATCATTCTTACCGAAAGAATACAGTTGGTTTCCCAACTAAAAATTCCCTAAAAGCTGTCCCTTTAAAAAAAAAAAAAGAAATTTTGTGAATGTCTTCAGTATGCATCCCTAGATGCTTATTAGTTGTTTTCTTCGTACATAGGCTATATTTTCTGTAAGCAATCCACATTCTGACATTGTTTTGGTGGCCAAAATCGAAAAAGTACTGATGGGGAACATTGCAAGTGGTGCTGAACCTTATATTAAAAATCCGGACTCCAACAAGGTAATGCATAATCTTTTCCATAAATAATTTAGGCTGCTTTCAGGATATAAAATCACACTGCCTTAATGAATTATCAAGCTTGGTAAATGTGAGTCTCAAAATAGTTGCTGGTTACTGAAACGAATGTCCATCGGGCAAATTTTAAAGTATAGATTCTTGGTTTGTGTGTTTCGACCAAGCAGCTTCTGACTTCTGATCATCTCTTAGTAGAAATCAACTTAAATGTGTATAAAATTTTCACTCCAAGGATCAAAATGTTAACAATAATGAAAAGTGAGGATTAATCTGACTAAAAGCAAGTGAATACAGATTACTGATGATGAACTAAGTGAAAAAGTAAGACAGATAACTGTAGGTCAAATTATTCTAACACTGAAGTGACAACAGAGTAAAGGATGTGCTGGGAGTTCTTCAAATGATAGGACAACAGAAAATTTTTTCTTTTTTCTCCAACCATATTTTCTTTAATAATCGAATGTTACTAGTTGGTAGGAAATAAATATTAAAAGTCTGTATTTTTCATGCAAGGGAAATGTATTGGGGAAAGACCGCATAAGAATGGAATTTGAGCATGTGTAACAATTTAGGGCAGTGTTTAACATATTCATGAGATTCGGGGTTTGGCAAACTACAATGTGCAGGCCAGATCCACCTGCCACCTGTTTCTGTCAATAAAGTTTTATTTACACAGTCACACTCCATCATTTACGGATTGCCTAATGGCCGCTTTCCTGCTACAGAGACAGAGAAGCCACGACAAAGACCACGTGGTCCACAAAGCCCAATATACTTACTGTGATCCTCTGCAGAATACATTTGCCAACCTCTGCCATAACGAATAAGGGTATAAGATGGTCTGTGGGTGTAAATTTGAAAACGCTTTCCATTCGATGTTGTAAGACCTTTCCAGTCTGATAAAAGGGAAGAAAAAGTCGCTGTTCCGAGACAAGCGTATTTTCTATATTTGAAACTTCCAGAGTGAAAAGAAAGAAAAACATAATACAGTAGTTTGAACACAGAGGAGATCATTTGGTTCTTTACAAGACAGAATCGGCAGCCCAGTAAGGCAGACAGACAGACCTTCCGAGTTTCAGTACAAGATAATGTGGACAAGTATCTATTAGTGTTTTCCTTGGACTGTTTGGGAAGAGGTGTTCTAAACAATATTTTTATTTACTTTTCCCTTAGTATGCACAAAAGATACTGAAATCCAACAGGCAGTTCTGCAGCAAGTTGGGGAAGTACCACATGCCGTTTGCTTGGGCAGTAAGGTAGGTTGACATCTGTAACCAACAGAACAGTCATACGTTTACAAGTCTGCGTTGGAAACTTCCGTTTGAACACCTCTCTGTTGCCTGTTATGTGTGATATACCAAAACCTGGAAAAATATTAATGGTGTCATCTTCATAAATATTCGGGGCTCTCTGGAAACATGTGCTTTACAAGACAATTCAGCAAGACAGAGTATAATAGATTGGGGCTATGATATGTGCACAGTGTGTGCACGACCAGATATGCTATGGCTTCTTGGTGGGATCAAAGTCATGACCTGTTTATTATGCATATTTGGTTTATTAAACGCTTGGCATTATATCAGGCCTGAGAGTTCAGTGTGCATAACACTCAAATGGCAGCATTGTGATTTATTATGCAGCTGCGTATTTTCATCTATGTGTAGGGCATAGGCCTATGTATGGATGTCCAGAGGAAACCATCAGCTTGATCATTTAAGCTCTCTTTGATTTTGGCACTAATTAGCATAACCAGATTTGTCAGTACTGGCTCACTTTCTGATGGAAACGCTGAGTTATGTCAACACTAAGGACGGAATCATCCTCCCGGACATAGAACCTCTGCATAAAGAACAAGAATTGCTTTTCAGATCTGGTTAAAGATCAATTACAGTTGTCCTCCTCAATTTCTTTGCATCCTTATGTGTGTAAGAATTTCTTAAAAGAGGAAAAGCCTGGCATAGACACAAGGACAAAAAGGTCAGCAATGTATAAACCAAATTAACTTTAAAAGGTTGGGGCGCCTGGGTGGCTCAATCAGTTAAGCAGTCAACTCTTGGTGTCGGCTCGGGTCATAATCTCAAGGTCTTGGGATTGAGCCCCATGTCAGGCTCTGTACTGAGTACTGAGTGCAAAGCCCGCTTGGGATTCTCTCTCTCCCTCTCTATGCCCCTCCCCTTCTCATTCACGCTCTCTCTCTCTCTCTCTCTCTCAAAAATAAATAATAAACATTTCAAACATTTTTAAAAATAAAAATAAAGAAATAAAAATAAGTTAATTAGCGTGCCATGAAGTAAGGCAGCCTAGTAAGTATTCCTTTGAACATTGGTAACATTGTCCCAATGGTGGTAACTTCAGAAAGAAGACAGCGTCTGTTAATTTTTGCCATTTGTAGGTCTCCCAGTACCCAGGGATGAGCATAACCAGAGTGAATCCACCAATATTTGTTATTATTGTGAGCTTGTTACTTGAAGTCGGGGGCAGGTAGGTGCAGGGGAGGGAAAGGTGGAAATATGAGCGACAGGAAACCAGGACAGACTTGCACAGTCTCTCCAACGCAGCCCTGTAGTGAGGGAGAAAGAGACCAGACCCAGGAGTTGGACAAACACGGTCCAATTCAGGCCACCACTTACAGACGGTAACTTTACTCCAGTTTTCTCCCAGTTCTCAGGGTCCCAACCACACGATGAAACTGACAAGACCTGCCTCGTGGGCAATGGAGGCAATCTCAGCTACGAAAGCACTTGGCATAAAGTGGATCACACGTATCACTCTGTCTCTCTGTGCCTCTCGCCCTGCAGGGACAGCTAATGCCAGTACATGATGCCTGGAACAGACATGATCCGAATATACTGAACCTTTATGTTGAATTTCGTTGTTTTTATTTCTCCCAAGCTTCCAGAGAAAGGATAACTAGTCATAATTTGCTGGTTAAACTCTTTCATGTTGATAAGTATCCTCAATTCCCACAAGAAAACCTGTTGGGGCATAATAAGATAGATATCTTTTGGCAAAAGAGAAATATTCCAGTATAGCAAACTTACAACGGCAAACACATTTTCTGTTAAATGGCTGAGCACTGTTGTGAGGTTTTAGAAGCAGTCATTTGAGAGCCAGAGCTGGTTTTGAAATCTATACTGTACTTAATAGCCAAGTGAACTTAGGCAAGTACTCATAGGCTATCTTTACGCTAGCTTTTTTTTTAATGTACAAAAGAGGAATGATAATACATAATCTACTGTTGCAGAGATTAACAAGCACAGATATGTACCCAGTAAAAGATAACCATTGTCTGAAGTCACTATTCTTATATGATTATTAAGTCACCTGGGGAGATCATATTTTCTGCAACAAGTCCCCCTTTCTGGTAAATTTGGCACAGCGAAGAATATAGTGGGGTAGAGAAGGAAAAGCATTACCCTTTATTGATCAGTTAGGAGAAGAAGTAACAATTGTACAGTGAAGTTATCTAGTAAAATATGCTGGAAGAAAGACGGATGAGGTTTCTAGGAAGGCTGACAATATTCCTGACTATCGAAGTAATTACGTCTAGGACAAGAAAGTCAACAAAACCACAAGCTCATGCTCCATTGATGCCTGATGAGTGGTTTGGCTGTAGGTTAGGAAACAGGAGGCACCACCAATTTGTGCACATAAATACATGGTTTACATTCACGTAAACATCTCTGACATCTCAGAAAAAAAAATGGTTAGCAGCATAGTTTGAAAGATTTCATGTTAAACCCCTTGGAATAACTAATCACAAAAATAAGTACCAGATCCAGCCAAAGAAGATTTTAGTCCCCTTCACAATGTGGAAATTGCTTCAAATAAAATGGCAACTGCATCAGAGGAGGGCTCGTGGTTACTCAAGCCATTAGCTGACATATTTCAATATGCTATTGATTCTGCTGGATGTTTGGCCTCCTTTTTTCCTACTATATTTTCTAGATTGCAGTTTGCCTAACAGTGTAGCTTTGAGTGTACCCTAAAACACTTTGGCCCTTAAGATCAACTGCCACTAAAAAGGGTAGAATTGACAATTTAGCTTATGACCGTAGAGAGAGAGAGCACAAATAGGGGAGGAGTAGAGAGAGAGAGAGAGAGAGACAGAGGATGTGAAGCTAGCTCCAGGCTCCTAGCTGTCAATGCAGAGCCTGACACAGGGCTCAAACCCACGAGCCAAAGTCAGACGCCCAACCTACTGAGCCACCCAGGTGCCCCAACTCTGATTTCTTTTAACCCACCTTACACGATATTCTAAATGGATTGGCGCACAACCCTGGAATTTCTTTAAAATTGAACAAAACTCAATTAAAAACTTCATTCTTCCATCTATGTGTTTACAAAAGGCACACAGTCTAACAACATCCCCAACAAATGGTTGTCCAACCTCTGAATCCTCCCAATGACCAAAACTCAAGTGCATCCCACAATGGTTCCTTCCTTCTTTCTATAGGTCTAGTGATTAAATAACTCATTTAAAAAAATATATTTTTCAACCGCATGACAATTACTTTTGTGTTTTGTCTTACATTAGCTACAGAAATATGCCCCATTCTTTCTGTGTCACAGCTCTTCATGCTGCTCGTGACTGAGGCTCTCAGGGACACTTGGGCTTCTTTTCCTGCAGCTAAACTCCACATTTTCTTCAGTCATCCCCCAAACATCGTGGTTTTGAGACCCTCACCATATACGGATCATTGCCCAACTGTGGCAGCTGGAACTGGGCACAGCATCCTGCCATCCCGAAACCATCTGTGTGCATGAGTCAATTCTCTGTTCTCTTGCCAGTTAGCATATTTATTAAGCAAGGACAGCGTGTAGGGGGCTGTGAGCAGCTCTTCTCCCTGGCCCTGCGTTCTTCACCCTCTTTACAACGTGTCCAGTGTAAGTGAGCTGTTTGCAGGACAGAGCTGCGGATAAAAGCAGGAACGAGTTTTACAGCTCACGTCTAGTGATACATTTGTAATGACTGGTTAATTACAAACAACAACAACAACACTACTCAAGGTCAGTTTGACCTCCTCCTGTGTTGAAAATACATCATATTGGTTTCAACATGCCACACACCCGAACAGAAGCCCTGTGTGATATTTAAATAAAATCTTCGAATTAAATATTTTCTCATTCTGCTTCCCCAGAATGAAAAATTTCCCCTCACTTACCACTTAACAGAGAAAAATGAGCAGAAAGGTGGGAGGAGTCTAAAAAATATGATTCTGGCCCATTTTCGGTATTATTTGACACTACAGCTCTATGATCAGATATCTATCTAAACGGCCATGTCAGTCTGTGTATTTTGGTTATTTGGTATTTGGAAATCTTTGGTTAATTTCAAGAGTAATAAAATAGTCTAGTCAAGCTCCTTAAGCTAGAAGAAATAAAACTTCAGCAGCTCTCTAAGATTACTGGAAAATCAATTATACACGGTTCTAACTTTTTTTGATAGGCACAGAGTATAATTAATTTTGAAGGAGAAAAGCTAACATTAAGCATGTTATGTATACTAGCTTGTATTGCCTGGCATTACTATACTATTTGGACAAAAACAACTTACGTGTTTTAACTAACTCTGTCTAGTTCCAGTGAAATAGACAATCAATGGCTCATGTTCATGGTGCTTTCTTTATGTAATACAAGATTCTGACTCAAGTGTTCCTTAGTTTACCTTTGTCTGTGTCTTAAAATTTAGGACGTGGGCATGTTTATCTCCAGGAGAATGTTTCAAGAGTCTGGCCGCCTAGACCCACATGTACGACCTTACCCCTTTTTCACTACTCATAAATTCTGACGGCACCATCCAGATCAAAGTAGCCCTAGCTTTCCCAGAAAGTAATGAAAAAAGGACTAACCTGTCCCTCTCCACTCTCTCAATCCTCCAAAGTTTTGATATGTTACTAAATCATAAATGGATGTAGTTGGAATATGGGTGGGCTGCTGTCTGTCTGGAGACTGAGTTGAAAATAAGGAATTAAAGACAACAAATACAGTGTTTAAATGAAACTTTTGTCTAAGGAGTTTTTTTGTTTTTTTTATTTCATAAGTTCCTGGAGTTTCTTCCATTACAGATGGGAAATTGAATCATTTGTCACCTTAAAAACACAACCCGGTAAACAATATTCACATACCAATCTGAATAAATATCCTTTTCTTTCAGATCAGTATTTAAGGACAACCAGGGAAATGTGGACAGAGACTCAAGATTTTCACCATTGTATAGACAAGAAAGTAGCAAGATTTCAACCGAGGACCTCCTAAAACTAGTGTCAGATTACAGAAGGTAGGGTGTTGGGATACTCTTGAAATTAACATGAATCAGCTACATTGCTACTATTGATTTATTAACTCTGCATAAACAATACCTGGTTAACCTGATTTCTCAAATGGCCAAACTCCCCCAGAAAGTTAGAAGCTTCACAGATGACTTCACATATGCCTCAATGACCTAACAAAAGAAAATTTGCCACAATCATATGGAAGGAGTGTGAAACATAAAACCATGTCAAATAACTATTATCTCTCTGTAACAGATCACACCAAAACTTAGTAGCTTAAAAGAATAATATCATTTATTTTCCATGAGTCTCTAATTCGAGCCTGGTTGAGGGAGGAGAGCTTGTCTTTTCTGCACATGGCATCAGTTGGCAGAGTTCAGCTGGAATCAGAGGATCCACATTCCAGATGGCTTATTTAATGACTGGCAAGTTGACTTGGCTATTGATTGGGAGCTCAGCGGGAGCTGTAGACTAGAGACCTTGGCTCTTCTTCCTGGGAGCCTCTCCATGAGATACTATCACTTCCTCATGGAAAGAGAGCTGGCTTCTGAGAGTAAGTGTCCCAAGGGAGAGAAAAGGATCACTACCAGTTTCTTAAGACCAGGGCCCCGAAACTCTCGCAGTAGCATTTCTGCCATTAATATACTGTCATGCTGTCACAGAGCCCAGATTAAAATAACAGAGACACAGACGCCTCTAATTAGGAAGGATGTTAAGGAATTTTAGAACTATGTTTTGAAATTCCACAGAGAAATTCATTGCTGTGACTATAGTAATTCATAATATTTCTGTCATTCCAATGCTTTTGGAAAACACAGTGAAAGTTAGTGCTAAAAGAAGAAAAAACTTAATAAAACCCACAACATCTTTTAAATATCACCATGCATTCAACGTCGGGCGATGATAAGATCTTTCATGACGAGCAACTTCCCTTAAACTGTTAGTCCCCTGATACCCAATCCCTAACATCCCTAAATGTTAACTCTCTACCTCTCCCATCTAAGAATCAACGATCTCCTGTCAATTAATTTTGTTTATCCAAAGCACAAATAATGCATTACTATGAAACAAACATAACTAATACCTTCTGTATCTTCAGTAGAGAATATGTTTCTATTTAACTAGAAGGGAAGTTTTCCCAATGCTCGTTTTTTCTTCTGAAAAAAAGAATACAAACTTTAGAAAGCAAAATAAAGGTGAAAAGTAAAATCTTGGGGGAAACTACTGCTTTGTGATCCTACAAGACCACTCCTTACATGAGGAGATGCCCCCTGCTCTTGACTTCATCAGGCTTCCCGGTCAAAGCTCCTACCATAGTCTTTCCAAAGGCTACTAAAGCCACTAAGTGGGAGCGAATAGTGTTTTACCTCTTTACCTTTTTTGCCAGTGTATGAAAGTATGAAAAGTTACAATGCTGAGCAGAACAAAAGGGACAAAATATTTGGGGGTAATCTGATATTCACAGAAGATTATATTCTTGCAAAACCCATATTGTCCACGTATAGGAAAGAAAATTATCACTGTGGCAGTGATAGGGCATCTAGAATACATAATGCCCTACTGGTAAAACATTAAATTATTTCATAGACCCCTCACACTTTGTGGTATTTATTGTCAACAGTGTGCTGATAAACCCTGACTGTCTGACCCTCAAGGGGGAAAAACAGATTTGTACTGATGGCCAATTTCTGTCGTGTAAATGGTAGCATTGCTGATTTCAAGCTCTTGATGGGACTTCACCGAACATGGGTTTTGGAAGAGATGCACGCACCATCATATAACATTTCCACCAGACAGATTCATGGATATCTCACCATGTAGTAAAATACTTCTAAGTGATCATTTTTGATCACTTTGCTCATTACCTTGGTGTGTCATAGAATTTGTTTAATGGAAATTTGATACAATTTCACTTTTAATAAGGGCTGTATTTAACAACTAGCAGGCAAAGTAATTGAAGACTTAACAGGCAGCTCTCATAAGCTGGGAAGAGCTGGCTCTGACCCACCACTATAATTATTCTATTAGGTTTTCTAGAAGACCTAACTTAAAACTGTTATCAGCAACTTTCATCTCATTAGGAAGGAGGATAGGCAAAAAGGTTTTGGTAGAGAGGGAGAATGTGGGGTCAGGGATACTTGGTGAGAGGGTGTCTGCACACATTTACAAAGGGGGGGGTTGGGTACAAAAGAGGGAGAAGGCAGAAGAACCAAGGGCAGAGAAAGGCTCTTTGTCCTCCTTGATTGTTGGTGAAGAGGGAACAAACAGACCGTCCACTTAAGAATTGTAGCAAAGACCACCCTTGCCCTTAAGACTTCTAAAGAGTCTTGGGGTGCCTGGGTGGCTCAGTCGGTTAAACGTCCGACTTCAGCTTAGGTCATGATCTCACAGTCTGTGAGTTCGAGCCCTGCGTCGGGCTCTGTGCTGACAGCTCAGAGCCTGGAGCCTGCTTCAGATTCTGTGTCTCCCTCTCTCTCTGCCCCTTCCCCGCTCATGCTGTCTCTCTGTCTCAAAAATAAATACAAACATTAAAAAAAAATTAAGAAAAAAAGACTTCTAAAGAGTCCTCATGAAAGTAAATCGCTTAAACCCATTAAAATACTAGTACTTTTTGTTAACAAAAACTATCTATTTACTCTTGTACTTGTGTGGCCATTTCTGTACATGGTATCCAAAATAGATGCGAATAAATCTAGACATTCGTCAGAATACCTGTAATTTGAGCCCTCACTGATTTCTATTTTCATTTGCAAGATTACATAAACTTTAGTTTTTCAATATAAAACCAGCTAAATGAAATCTTTCACCAGTGTGTTTAGGGTTCTACTGTTTACTCCTATCAAAGCTCAGATTTACAGTTGACTTTTTTCTTGACAACTAGAATAATTCAGTGTGTGTGTGTGCGTGTGTGTGTGTGTGTATGTGTTCGTGTTCCCTGCTTTCACAGGGCTGACAGAATAAGCAAAACGCAGACCATCCCTGGAAGCCTGGATATTGCTGTGGACAACATTCCTTTGGAGCATCCAAGTATGATGATGATGTCATGATTTGCTTGTAGAGTTCTGAATAGTTAGTGGTCTTTTGGTTGGTTGGCTGGTGGGTTGGTGGGTTGGTGGGTTGGTTGGATAGTTGGTTAATTATAATAGTTTGGGAGGTTTTTTTCTCAAAGTTTGGGATAAATGGAATTCGTTATTCTACAGAAATTCGGGGCTTCTTCTTTTTCCATTAAGACAAACTGTAAGTATGATAGGAGAGGAACTATATTCAGTGTAACCTAATATTTATCTGGTTTAATACCATGCATCCAGCAAGGTATTAAATTATGTCATTTAATCCTCAAAACCCTGGAGGGCTGCAAATGAGGAATGGCAGGTTCAGATAGATGGATAAAGCAATAACCCATAATGGGAGAATTTATATTCTATTCAGTTCCTCTGACTCAAAATACAGGGCTGGCCCCCCAACACTGTGCTGCCAGAGGGGTCCTCTGAACACCGTGGGTAGCCACCCAAGTGACCATGTGGTGATTAGAACTGGAATATTTTTAGACTCTGTTATTACCCAGAGAGCATGTATCTTCCTCAGAATATGGTCAAAAGTCCCATTTATGTCAGTGAAAATCTGAATTTTAGAAGGAGCTTTTATTAGACTTATAAATAAGAGTCTCAGAATTTATTTCTCAAGGCATGAGACTGGTTTGTGTAGTTTTGTTACTTCTGATTATGCCTTCTAGTGACTTTCTCAATGACGCAAAGAATGAATAAAGGCATCCTAAAACCCATTTTGCTGCAGGATATTGAATTCCCATTAACACTATGAGGTTTTTCATTCTTATAATTTTTCCACAAATCATTTTAATATTGAAATAAAATAAGCATTCTAAACTAAGCCATGGCTGCAGATCACTTTTATATTGATTGGTGTGGAAAAGCAGAGAATAAACTAAGCCATTGCCTCTGCCTGATTTGTGGGATGTGTCTTTTATTACCTGTAGAAGAGAAAAATAACAAAAGAGAAAGCTCAAATAATCTGTTTGAAATGACTGTAGGACATTAGAGAAACTTGAACATATAATAAAAATACCATAATTGGTTTTTGGGGAAAAAAATGTAATCTGATTCCCAAGCGTATTTAGCTAACCATTTTGCTTTCTTGAACACAGGAAAATTCCAGATGAGGTAAGGAAAGGTAGAAGGCCTTCCTGTCTTCCAGTAACCACAACATCAGCCTCCAAACTATTTAGTGACATAAGTTTTGATTTATAAAATTTAAATTGTTCTTTTTTTGTATTTTCCTTAGGCTGTTCCTACAAGGCTAGATTTTTAAAGATTGTAAAAACCGGAGAGAAAAATAGAATAGTTGTATCAAAAATGCAGAGAGGCTTCAGGCTTGTGTTGTGAAATCACTCCATAGAGAAAACTTACTATCAATCCATTAAGTACTACCCATGATAGACCCATTGGACAAAGTTTTGTTTGGTCATATATCAATATGTGTATTATTTTTATGTTACAGTAAATGCCGGTGGGTTAATCTTTATAATCGCAGGTTAACGTGCTTGGAGAATCATTAACTAAAATTTACTTTCTGTGTGAAGCCTAGTGCACAAAGAAAATAGTTATAAATCCATCCAAAAGATTTACCAATATTTTGAGACATCAGTTTGAATATTAAATAGCTTATCTGTCACCTTTACCTCCTACAAATTTTTCATGCTAGCATAACTTAACATAAACTCCTTTACTTGGGGCTCTTGGGTGGCTCAGTTGGTTAAGCGTCTGACTCTTGGTTTAGGTTCAGGTCACGGTCTCACAGTTCATGGGTTCAAGCCCCACGTCAGGCTCCATACTGACAGTGTGGAGCCTGCTTGGGATTCTGTCTCTCTCCCTCTCTATCCCTCCCCTGCCCTCTGTCTCTTGCTTAAAATAAATAAATAAACTTTAAAAAATAAAATAAAAATTCCTTTACAAATGGAGTTTCTATTTCAACTGGATTCATTTTAAAATATGTTAAGTATTATTCACTTTAAACAATCAAGTTAAATGACAGACTCTTATTTTCTGATTTTTAAAGACTGTGTAACATCGTCCTTTATCCCTGTCAAGCCTTTCGATGTGACGGCTCAACCAGAACCCACGGTGGAGGTGGAAGAATTTGTTTACGACTCAACAAAGTATTGTCGTCCTTATAGAGTATACAAAAATCAAATTTACATTTACCCCAAGCACCTCAAGTACGATAGCCAGAAATGTTTCAACAAGGTACAATATACTTCCAAGATGTTATGCTCTCTCTGCACCCTATTGAGACCATATTAAGAGGGTTTTTTGAAAGTTCAAGTACAAATTATCATAGGTCAATATCTTGGAATAAAATCCACTTGCAGAAAATGCTTCATAAGGGACAGTGATGAGTTTCACCTTAAAGGTGCTTAAGGACGCACCGTGTTATAACATATTAATAATCCTTTCTAAAATCAGCCCTAAATTATTTTGTTCTAGACTTCTTTTATTTTCAGTTTCTTAAGATACTCCGAAAATAGCACACCTGCCTCCTTTTGATATGAGTTTTTTCTTCCTTTTAAATAATATCTCCAAATCCTTCTGCTATTTCTGAACACCGTGGATAATGTCACAAGAAAGTGTCGGGTATTATACATTTTTCAGATTTAATTAGAAGCTACTTATTTTAGACGTTTGGATTGTTTTTTGGTGTTATTTAACAGGAAATTACAATTTCCCTTTTCCCTCTCTGTAATTTTAGGCTCGAAACATAACCGTGTGTGTTGAATTCAAAAACTCTGACGAAGAAGGTGCCAAGCCCGTGAAGGTGAGCCAAGTCTTCACGGGGAACCCAGCATCCAGGGGGAGGGCAGGTGCCCAGGTTCTTTTTGCCACCAAGGAGCTTTTTATCTGAACGTGATTGAAAGAGCAGCAATTTGGGGCACCTGGGTGGCTCAGTCGGTTAAGCGTCTGGCTTTGGCTCAGGTCGTGATCTCGAGGTTCATTGGTTTGAGCCCTGCGTCCAGCTCTGCGTTGGTATTGCAGAGCCTGCTTGGGATTCTGTCTCTCTCCCTCTCTCTCTCTCTCTCTCTGCCCATTCCCCACTTGGGCATGTGCTCTCTCTCTCTCTCTCTCTCTCTCTCTCTTCTCAAAATAAATAAATAACCTTTAAAGAAAAGAAAAAAGAAAGAGGAGCAATTCAATACATCTGTTTTAGATTTCCTAAAATGCGCCTGATCTAATAGCCATCATTAACTGCATCTACTGGAAAGGCCGGACTTGTAGCCTTGCTTAGCTTTTCACCATATGGGAAAAAGGAAACCATTCTAGTGTGACTAAATGCAAAGATTCCCCTTTAGAAGACTGCCCTCTTCAGAGATTAGCCCGCCTCTCAATTCCACATCCTTGACTTCAAATGCCACATCCCAGCGGGCCCTCATGCGGCCTGTGTGGCAGGGCTGCTTTGTACGAGCTTGATGGCTGGTGCAGCGGGCCCGTGGGATGCCCACATCCAGGGAAGGAAAGTGTGGCCCAGCGACCGAGGAGCTGGGAAATGGCTCTGGAAAGTCGGTCCCTGCAGTTGATCGCATGATTTAATAAGATCCATCAGACCACGCGGTTTATACAAACTGCATACTGCGACTGGATGTCATTTTTCAAAGTTCACATTTGATGTAGACTGTTTTTCTGTAAGGGACTAAAAACAACAAAGAGTAACCCATAAAAAGAGAGGATAATTCTTTTCAGTGGGCCTGTGGCCAGATCTTCCCAGTTTCTAGGAGTCAGAGGAATGAAATAGTGAGGGACAAAGCGAATTCCTAACTCACCCCTGCAATTATCTGAGATAATCTCTTACAGCACTCTGTCAGGTACCAATCATGTTCTCAGTACCGAGGAGGTTTGCAGCATTATTCAGAAGAAGAAGAATCAATGTAGCGGAGAAAGAGTTCTTTAAAATAGTCTTGAGCCACCATCGGTATCTGTAGGTTCCAAGTTCCGCAGTAACATTAGTGAGCATCAGGAGAGACAAACTAAGCAAAATGGAATTTTCAAGCAAGCAAAGGCAACGGCCAGATGGCAAGCACAGCAGGCCTACTAGTGCAGTGTTGAAGGGGAAAATTCTAGCAATGGCAGGTGTGTGGGTCTCCTGTTGCATTGTGTTCTAAAGGATCACGCAGAGATCAGCAGGCTGCAGAAGAGGGACCCTGATCGTTGGGCGAAGGGAGCTTTTAAGCTAGCTGCCTCGGAAGTGCCATATGACATCCCCTGGCTGGGAGAGAATAGTAATGCAATATGGTGGAGACTGGAACCAGCCCTATCCTTCCACCTCAGAATTCTTGGTTGCGAGCTGGCATGTCAAGGACTGGGGTCCAGCCAGACCTACGGTCACCGGGGACTCACTACCTTGGACTCTAAACGAGAGCTGGGTACCGTGGGCCCCTTCCAAAAGCCATCCTGCAGGAATCAGAATGGAACAAATTAGTTCTTATCTCCTGGGTAATCAAAAGTTAGGTAATGCACTGATTCAGGTATTCAGCATTGATGCAGTGGCTGCATGATGAATTAAAGCCTTCACATTTTCTTCAGCAGCACCCTGGTATCATAAATACAAGGCAGCAGGTGAAAGAAGTTCAAGGTTAATTAGATGTCAGCTAAGCCTGGCAAGGTGTCACAAAATTCGTCTTTGTTCCAGGATTGGTAACTGAAGGGTTGTGACATTTGTGTGTGTGTGCTCGGGGTTAATTTCAGACACTCATAATTATTCACCTCATAACTTTTTAAACAGTGTATTTATGGAAAACCTGGAGGGCCTCTCTTCACCTCAGCTGCCCACACAGCAGTTCTGCACCATTCCCAGAATCCGGATTTCTCTGACGAGGTAAGGCCCAAGGCCTCCACAGCCCCCAGCAGCTCTTCACAGGATGGGTGAGTGGGTCAGGAAACTCACGAAGATAAACACTCTCTGGACCACATCTCAGACTGAGAGCCTGCCTTGAGGGTGGTTTGCTTCACTGAGATTTAGAAACTGTATTCACTGACAGTCGTTCAGGGAGTTATGTTGCAAATTCAGACATGTCCGCGTAGGATTGCCCTTCGAAAATGCGATATTTTTATGGCATCGTTCTTTTTGAGTGAGAATATTTTTTTCTTTTATCTCACTGGTCAGTGTAATCAAGATTGTGTCCGATAGCTTTACCAATCAATAGCTGCATTTCGGGTCATAATGGAAAGAACGTAGGAACAGACAGGAGTGTGAGCCGACACTCGCTGCTGACCTATGTGAACCCAAGTGATCTTGGATCCCCTCGGCTCTAAATGTAGCATAGAACAAGACCTGCCCTGGCCAACTCCTAAGCCTCTCTCTCTTATTATGTGCCAGGCCTCATGCCATACTCCATATTTGCATCGTCCCAACCCCCACAGCGTCCTCCAGAGAACCAGAGCGGGTAGGGGGAGATCGATGTGTACAGATGGGTAGATTTATTATACGGGATTGACTCACGTTGTTCTGGAGATGAGAAGTCTCGTGATGTTCTGTCTGCAAGGCTGAGACCTTGCAGAGCCAGCGGTAGTGTCCGAAGGCCTGAGAGCCAGAGAGCCTCTGATGTGATCCCAGTCCAAGTCTGATGGCCTGAGACAAAGGGCACCAAGGGCAGAGAAAATCAGTGTTCTAGTTCAAGCAGTCAGGCAGAGAGGGAATTCATCCTTCTTCTGCCATTGTGTTGTATTTGGCCTTCATCAGATTGGATGATGAAAACCCACACTGGGGAGGGCCATCTGCTTTGCAGTCCTCCATTCAAATGCTCCACTCTTCCAGAAACACCCTCACTCACAGGCACACCCAGACATGATGTCCCAAAAGCTGTCTGGGCATTCTGCATCCCAGTCAAGTTGACATAAAATTAACCTTCACACCTTCCTACTTTGTGGATAAGGACCCTGGGGCTCAGAGAAGTAACTTGGCCAAGGGCACACCACTAATAAGTGATAATCAGAGTTCAAACCAGGGCATGTGACTCTGGGGCCTGAAGCTTCGCCACTCTGCTCTAAGACATGTAAAAGCACTAAGTGAGGGGTATCTGGGTGGCTCAGTTGCTTAAGCGTCCGACTCTTGATTTTGACTCAGGTCATGACCTCACAGTTTGTGGAATTGAGCCCCATGCTGGGCTCTGGGCTGACAGCGCAGAGCCTGCTTGAGATTCTCTCTCTCTCCCTCTTTCACTGCTCCTTCTCCACAGGTGGTCTCTCTCTCTCAAAATAAATCAATAAACTTTAAAAAATAGATAAAACTAATCAGGCCAGTGATAAATTACTACACACAGGTCAGCTTGTGTTATAAAGAGACTCAGATAAACAAACTTTGATTAAATTTAATTTCTGACTGCAAAGCAAAGGTGTAATGCAACCTGCTGATTCAGTGTCTGGGTTTAAAAATATCACATCTTTTTACGAGTTTCCTATTGCTGCTATATAGTAAATCACCACATTTAGTGGCATAGAATAACCCATGTTCCAGTTCTGGAGGTTGTAACCCTGAAATGGGTCCCACGGGGCTGAAATCAAGGTGTCAGCAGGCCTGCAATCCTTCTGCAGGTTTTAGGGATGACTCCTTGACTCACCTTTCCCAACTTCTAGAAGTTTCTGCAGGCCTTGGCTGGTGACTCTCCGCAGATGTTTCGTCACTCTGACTTCTTCTTCCCTTCTCATATCTCTGACTCCAACTTCCCTCCAATAAGGACTTTGTGATTACACTGGGCCCCCGTGGTACTCCAACCCAACCTTTCCATTTTAAAATCCTTAATTTCATCCCTTTCGAAAATCCCGTTTAGTGTGTCTACAGATTCTGGATATCAGAGCAGGGAGGACATATTTGGGGGGAGCTGCTATTCTCCCTTCCACACCTTAGTCCACATCAGTCATTTTTAAACTAATTAAGGAACCTCAGTGAGACCACAGACCTCCCTTCACCTTATCTCCTTCCTCCACATCCATTTAATGCACTTAAACTTTTTTCCCTATAGATTCAAGACAGAAGTGAAAAAAATTTAAGGTAAAGGGCTATTACCACATTACAGAATATTTATTTTATTGGCTGACCCCTTGGAAAAATCCATCTGAAAGATGCATTCTCTGTAGACATATAAGATTTTTTTTAAGGATGTTCTCACCGTTAACACTGGCTTTTAATCTCTCTTGCTCTCATGTGCTTCCCGGAATTCTTGTAAAAGCCATGAACTTTTCCACAGGAGAACACGTATATAATGAACAGCCTGGTGAACTGTGCAGTGCCGACTCAAACCTAAAGTTGCATTAATTGCAAAAATTGATAGAAATTCTTTCAAGGCATTGTTCTCAGTATAACGTAAATATTTGCAGTATTTGAGTGAAGGATGTTTACATTAATAGTTAATTGGAATTCTTGAGAACCTACTACGTTCCCATATGCCATTTATGTTGTCTTAAAAAAAAAAAAGAAAGAAAATTTCTTCCTGGCATGTAACTAATTATTGAATGCTCTTCAACATACATTGGCTTTTGTTACCAGGTTCGCATAGGGGCATATAAAGAATGTGTAAGCTTGTAAACCATTCTAATTCTGACGCTCTCAAATTTTACCATTCATCAGAATCACCTGGAAGGCCGGTTACAACACAGATCACTGTAACCCACCCCAGATATTTGGATTCCATGTGTCTGAACCGGGGCCCGAGAAGTTGCATGATACTTGTTAGAACAGGTTTCTAGATGATGTTGATGCTGCTGTTTGAGGGATACCATTTTCAAAATCAGTGCAGTAAATCCTTTCCTGAACAATGTGAAAACATATTAGCCACATAGGTAGATGCACAGAGAGTGTAATAAATGAGCTGGCAGATAATTTGCATGGCTTTCTATCACCCTATTGCTTGACTATTCTGGAAACTACCTGGTTGCTGATACTGAGTTGAATGTAACTTAACATGCGTGAGATCCTGGGATTCCAGCCTTAAGTAGTTATCAAAACACATGATTTCTCGTCCAGACGATCTTATTGCTAATTAGACCATACTCCTCGTGAGTCAAACCCCTGTAACATCTCTCGACTGGGTGCCTACATGTGCATCGTCCTACTTCACAAGGCTTTGGGAGAAATTAAATGACAATGTATGTGGCAGAGATTTGGAAACTGAAAGGCACTATAAGATATAGAGGGTGTCAAAACATTTCCTTTTAAGAACATGGGGTATTCTCCTAAGTACTTTTTTAACATATATCAACTTTATGTTTTATATTTATTCAGAAGTATTCTTTATGTAGCTACAGAATGACATCTTCACAAAACAGCTCATTACTTAGTCACCGTGATAACACATTTCGTTAAGTGTTTTTTTCGTTAGGTTCAAAAATGGGATAGATTCTGTGCTTAAGTTACGTCACTTCCTACTGCCACATTTCTCAGCAGCGTACCTATGAATCGCCTGGGGATCTTATTAAAATGCAGATTCTGATTCCACGTGTCTGGGGTAGTGTCCGAGACTGTGCATTTCTAACGAGCCCCCAAGTGATGCTCATTGGTCCAGGCACACAATCTGCGAGGCAAGGGCTCAGGTCACCCAGTGTATGTGCCTTGCTGATAGGTCCTCAATCTGTGCCTTTTGTGTGTGTGTGTGTGTGTATGTGTGTGTGTGTGTGTGTGTGTGTGTGTGTGTGTGTTTAATCCATTCTCTACTGGCTAAATTATCCAACGAGAAATACTACGCCTTCCAAATTATCATCATCACCACAGTAAAGAAGTAAAAATATCAGCCTCTTAACACATGACTGCTAGCAGGATAGATATTCATTAAGAGTCAAATCAATGTTTCTACCACGAAGTAGGAAACACGGACCTCAGTTTCAGTAAAAGAATTTTTAAAAGGTCAAGGTGCCTATGCTGTGTCTTTCCCTGACCCTAGGCAAATGAGTTTAATCTCAGTCCAGCTATGATCTCTTTCGTTGCAGGTGAAAATCGAGCTCCCAACACAGCTCCATGAGAAACACCATATTTTGTTTTCTTTTTATCACGTCACTTGTGACATAAATGCCAAGGCTAACGCCAAGAAAAAAGAGACGCTGGAAACATCAGGTACTGACGGGCAGCATTCCGAGACAGCTTCACATGGGGTCTGTGGGACTTGCATTGGGGAGTATTTTAAAGCTATGATTTATTAAAATTTTCAGTGAAGTTTTGTATTCATAAGTGACACACACTTTGTTTTTGGTCCTCACCACGGAGGTTTGTACTCAGAAGTTTTCTCTTTGTTCTTCCTCTGCACAGTTGGGTATGCTTGGCTTCCGCTGATGAGACATGATCAGATCGCTTCTCAAGAGTACAATATCCCAATAGCAACAAGCCTGCCTCCTAATTACTTAAGCGTTCAAGATTCTGCGAGTGGGAAGGTATTGAGTGATGTATAATGTAAGGGAAAAAAGAAATACATGAGCTACATGGCACGAGGTTATCTTCTGTCTGCTGTTTAATTTAACCCAAAGGCCACGGTGTATGCATCCATCGTAGTGATGAGTCACGTACCCCACAATATCTCAAGCGTCTTGTTTAGTTTCTGGCCAGGAGAAATGATCTATTAGAATGACTCGCTGATATCGGTCTCACTCCCCAATATTGCCAACTATATTCGCATCTTTTCTTTCCCATCCCTAGAGTCATGGAAGATGATGTCATGGGTCAGGACAGCCAATTAACATAAGCTAAATAACCTGTTTAGTTTCTTTTCTCAAATTGCCGCAGGGACAGTAACGCGCCCTTTTTTACAGCATGGCGGGAGTGACATTAAGTGGGTCGACGGTGGAAAGCCGCTCTTCAGAGTGTCAACATTTGTGGTGTCCACAGTGAATACTCAGGTGAGCGTGTTGTCCTTAAATGTCAGCATCAGCCCCAACACGTGCGATCAGCGGGGGGCTCCTGTATTCATGGAAGGGGACTCCCCATGTCACATGCTGTCAGGGAGCAGGTGACTGAAAACTGCCAAGGCAGAATGTCTGCAGCATAATTTTATGCCTCTCCGAGGAGAGAGAGAATGTCCCAACCCTCCAGAACCAGGGGCTAGAGTATCGGAGGTGTCTTTGTCAGGTTGATGCCCACCCCCCTCCTTGAAATATGGTTTGCTTCCACAGACAACACCCACGTGTTAAAAATGGCGAAGGTTCAAATGAAAGAATTTGGATCTTTACCTCAAAACTAAGTCTGACTCCCAGGGCCTATCCAGTGCTCCGAATGCCAAGGCATCCGCTCCAAATGCAGAATTGCGTCTCAGGGCCTCCTCGGCCAAATTCGGCCTCAGTGACCCTGCACAGGCCACCCCAGCCTTGCAGTCAGTATTTTTGTCATCAGGAGAATGATGACGATAAAATCTACCTAAGGTTTGGGGAAGGATCGAAACGAGAAACCACGTGTGAAAATATCTCAGAACTTCAACATGCTCTCCAATGGTAATTACAGTCATTGCGAAATTACCACAGGCTCGCCCCTTCCGTTGCCTGGCAGCTTATTTTACTACACTATATGGACTTTTATGATGACGAATTATAAATTACAAAGCAGATTCTTACAAGTGTATAGACGACGGATTTCTCCGTGAGTTGCTAATTACTTGGTTGCTAAGAAAAATGAAACAATCCGGGGATTACACACATAATGGACCAGAATTTCCCTCGGTGACCTCTGGTTCCTCAAGCCAGATTTAGCCCTCTTGCCCAGTCCTCTACCCAAACTCTTGAAACCCGTTTGCTCTCTGATGCCGTTCCCGCCGGGCAAGTCCCACACAATGGTCCTTCCCCACCCAATCGTGCCTTTCTGTACCTCAGAATACCAATGTCTCTTTCGCACACTTCCGGCTGCTTTCCTCCCAGCAGCCCAGGTGTCTGTCTGACTCACCACCACTCACCTTTCTCTTACTGCCCCTTCCACCGGCCACGTACGCGTTGCCCTGTGGGGGATACATTCATCTTTCCTCAAGCACAGGACTTACCTCAGGGATCAACCGCCCAGGCCCTCTCTTGCACCGTGTCTCCCACCTGCCTAGCGTCCCGTTTGACGCTCAGCCCTCCTCACCAGGAAGGCAGTCTCTCCTTCCCTTCCTCCCCTCCCCACATGGGCCTGGTCAGCGCTTACCCATCCTTCAGACCCAGCCTCAAAGGTCACTTTCTCAAAGAAGCCCCTCCCATTCCCGGACCCCTCAGACAGGCCCCGCCATCTTGTCATACCCCCATGTGGCACCCTGCTTTCCTGTGAAGCACTTACCTAACTGTGACCAAGTAGCCATGTGTTGAAATCGTGGTATGGTGCCAGTCTCCCTGGCGTAATGGAAGGGACTGGGTTTTCCTGGCCCTCCACTCCGTCCTCCGCACCTGCCAAGGGCCTGGCACAGAGTCAGCTTGCAGTAAGGGGTTGTCCAATAGATGAATAAATGAAGTGAAACTGAAAGTATCACACACACGCACAGGCACACACACACACGCACGCACACCAGAGGGAACCTGAGGGAAACCCAAGTCACAGATGCGCTTCTAGAGTCGACAAATTCCAGAGAAACATCCAGAATGTGTATCTTCACTAAAATCCTGTGTCTCGCTTTCTGACTGTATAACTCTGACCCCAGCTCAGAACTCCGAGAATCTCCAAGCTGCCACCTTCTTCAGGAAATAGCAGGAAAGGATGTATTAGTTTGCTCTGGCTGCGGTAACAAAACACCACAGACTGGGCGGCCTAAACCACAGAAATTTATGTTCTCACAGTTCTGGAGGCTGGAAGTCCAGTATCAAGGTGTCAGCAGGGTTTGTTTCTTCTGAGGCCTCTCTGCTTGGTGCACAGGTGGTCACCTTCTTGCTGGGTCCCCTCGTGGTCTTTCCCTCTGTGCCAACACACATCTGGTGTCTGTCTCTGGGTCCAAATCTCCTCTTTTATAGAGACATCAATCATACTGGATTAGGTCCACCCTAACTGCCTCATTTTAAAATTTATAATTGTCTCTCTAAAGAGCTTATCTTTAAAAATTTTTTTTCAACGTTTTTTATTTATTTTTGGGACAGAGAGAGACAGACCATGAACGGGGGAGGGGCAGAGAGAGAGGGAGACACAGAATCGGAAACAGGCTCCAGGCTCCGAGCCATCAGCCCAGAGCCTGACGCGGGGCTCGAACTCACGGACCGCGAGATCGTGACCTGGCTGAAGTCGGACGCTTAACCGACTGCGCCACCCAGGCACCCCAAGAGCTTATCTTTAAATATGGTTACATTCTGGGGCGCCTGGGTGGCTCAGTCGGTTAAGCGTCTGACTTCAGCTCAGGTCACGATCTCACAGTTTGTGAGTTCAAGCCCCGCATCGGTCTCTGTGCTAACAGTTTGGAGCCTAGAGCCTGCTTCAGATCCTGTGTCTCCCTCTCTCTCTGTCCCTCCCCAGCTCACGTTCTGTCTCTCTCTGTCTCAGAAATAAAAATTAAAAACAATTTAAATATAGCTACATTCTGAGTTAGTGGAAGTTAGGACGTCAATGTATGGATTGTGGGAGAACATAATTCCCCCCATAATAAAGGGTCCGAGTCATTTTTATCTCATTAGGTTAGTGTGAACTTCCTCATTTTTTATTAGCTCAGACATTTTAAGCCTGCAAATGTCCCTCTGCATCTTAAGAGTACATCCTCTCTTGTGTGTTAAGAAATATGTAAGAAAACTATCTAGAAGTCTGTGGAAAAACCAGGAAGATGCAAGAAGGCAATTGAAAAAAGGGACACCTGGGTGGCTCAGTCAGTTAAGCATCCGACTTCAGCTCAGGTCACGATCTCGCGGTCTGCGAGTTCAAGCCCCATGTCAGGCTCTGGGCTGATGGCTCAGAGCCTGGAGCTTGCTTCCGATTCTGTGTCTCCCTCTCTCTCTGCCCCTCCCCTGTTCATGCTCTGTCTCTCTCTGTCTCAAAAATAAATAAACGTTAAAAAAAAAATTTTAAAAAAAAATTAATTAATTAAATTAAATTAAATGATGAGGGGAACAGAGCCAAGGAAAGTGCTTCTCCAGTCACTGTCATGTGGCTGAGAAGGAAAACATACCTATGAGGAAGAAATAAGAGAGAAAGCAGGCTTGGTGGTCCAGGCAGAGCCTTCAGTGTGCCACAATGTCTAGCGGAAACGAAAGCGTTCATTCTCAGTCCTTGATAAAGTACCTGCTCATTGATGCGTCGGTTCTACAGAAACACTCGCACCGCCCATCGCCATGATTGTTACACCATTTATGCGACACCAGAAATAAACGCTTTCTTTCCTGTTTCAGGATCCCCATGTGAACGCGTTTTTCCGACAGTGCCAAAAAAGGGAGAAAGATATGTCTCAGTCGCCTACCTCGAATTTCATCCGCTCTTGTAAGGTAACAGTGACCTGCAAACAGTTTCAGTGTCTCCAAGGTAGAAACGGGGGAAAGGGGTCTTTACGGTTTCCAGCGAGTAGCAAACTAAGAGGTTACTGCCCTTGAAGATTTTTAGATGCCTTATCAGTTTCAGAGAGTAAATGGTTATGTCTCAGTGCCTAGTTTTTGTGTGTTGCTTAAAAAATTAGCAGAGGGGCGCCTGGGTGGCTCAGTCGGTTAAGCGTCCGACTTCAGCTCAGGTCACGATCTCACGGTCCGTGAGTTTGAGCCCCGCGTCGGGCTCTGGGCTGATGGCCCAGAGCCTGGAGCCTGCTTCCAATTCCGTGTCTCCCTCTCTCTCTCTGCCCCTCCCCCGTTCATGCTTTGTCTCTGTCTTAAAAATAAATAAACGTTAAAAAAAAAATTAAAAAAAAAAAAAAAACTAGCAGAGATCAGGGTTTTTTCCCAAAAGAAAAACGGTTGAAAATCAGAATCAGTTGATTTTAAATTACGTAATTATATAAAGTGCCCTCGCAACATCACCCCCATGCCTGTGTGCCTTGCCAAATGCAATGAAGAATAAAGCCAAAGGAAGGTGAGCTACAGCGTTCATATTTGAGTTCTACAAAACATCAGCAGAATGTGCCTTAAAATTCATCGGTGCCTTTTTTTTTTTCCTACCAATTTACTACAGAACTTACTGAATGTGGAAAAGATTCACACAATCATGAGTTTTCTGCCTATAATCTTGAATCAGCTGTTCAAGGTGCTGGTACAGAACGAAGAAGATGAAATAAGTACAGCCGTGACCAGGTATGTATCACACGGTCTCGGGAGAAGAGATCTCACAGTCCGTGGTTGCACCAAACTGGTTGCAAGAGAATGACCACTACTCGCGTGTGCCTGCGTTTCGTTTGAACACAGATCTCAAATCTTAAGTATTTATCACTCTTGACTTCTTGCTTTCAAGCCATTTGTTAGTATCATTTGGATAAAGTTTTAGACCTCTTTTTTTTTTACTCTTTCTTCTGTTTTATCATTAAGCTTTTTATTTAGAGATAATTAGAGATTTGCATTCAGTCCTAAGAAATAATGGAGAGAGACCCCATGTTCCCTTTACCCAGTTTACCAATGGCAACATCTTGCAAAACTGTAACACAGTATCACCACCAGGATATTGACATTGATGGAATGAGGATACAGAACAATTTCCATCACCCGGGGAATCCCTCATGTTGCCTTTTTATAGCCGCAGTTACTTCCATCACATCACACCCCCACCCCTACCCTTGGTAACTACTAATCTGTTAAAATTTTAGATAGATAGATAGATAGATAGATAGATAGATAGATATAGATATGAAGAAGAGCTGGGGATTTTCCCAGTTTTTCGTAGATTCTAGGTGAACACAAGATTTTATTTTTCAGATTAATAGCCAATGCAATTGCTGGATCATATGATAATTGCATGTGTAGCTTTTAAGAAAACCGGAGTAGCTGTACCATTTTGCATTCACCCTAGACTTTTTTTTAAAATTTTTCTTAAATTGTACTCACTTTAAATTTGTCTATGCTACATTCTTCCAACATTACTAATCTGTCTAATGACTCTGACAATCATAATTTCCTCTCTATAAAGATACCGTTTTAAGTTAGTTAAAGGATCATATATTTCTAATGTTCAGTGTTTTAAAAATATTAGTCACAGAATTCTAGGAAGAAAAATTGCTGTTAACATTGAAATGTGTCCATAACTTTCCTAACTCATAAGCATATTATTAACCTCTTCCAGAATGAGGGTCTTTAGCCCCATTTTTGTTTTTTAATTTACATATTTAAATGCAAGTTAATTAATATACAGTGTCATATTGGTTTCGGGAGTAGAACCAGGTGACTCATCACTTACATATGACACCCAGTGCTCATGCCAACAAGTGCCCTCCTTAATGCCCATCCCCCATTTAACCCATCCCCCCACCCCGCTCCCCTCCAGCAACCCTGTTTGTTCTCTGTATTTAAGAGTCCCTTATGGTTTGCCTCCCTCTCTGTTTTTATCTTTGCTTTCATTTTTATTTTTTTAATTTTTTTTTTACATTTTATTTATTTTTGATAGACAGAGAGAGACAGAGCACAAGTGGGGGAGGGGCAGAGAGAGAAGGAGACACAGAATCCGAAGCAGGCTTCAGGCTCCAAGCCGTCAGCACAGAGCCCGACGCGGGGCTCGAACTCACAAACCGCGAGATCATGACCTGAGCTGAAGTCGGACGCTCAACTGACTAAGCCACCCAGGCGTCCCTCTTCATTTTCATTTTCAAAGTAGAGCCCTGAAGCTCTGAAAAATTAATGCCTAATTGTTCCATGAGAGCCAGTTCTGGACCCAGGTTAGAAGTTCCCAACTGTACCTTCAGTTGAGGCTCTTTCCAGTATGAATATATGGGTCTTTGTTGACAAGACTCCTCAATATTTCGGCGGATAGATCTGTTGAAAATCTGAGACATTCTAAAACATCAGTCACAGCCATGGAGCAACTGGAGGTATGCATGTGAAAACAACCAGCCCACACCACTGCTGCTATCAGAAACTCAGCAGCTAAGGAGGGAAATAAAAAACAAAACCCTGAATCTTAACCTCATTGCTTTCCGCAAAAACGTGTGTAGCACCTCTGTGTTGAAAGGAAAGGTCCTCTTAAATGGACTATGATAATCAATTGGAAGTTAAACGTCTTGAGTTTTAATCAGGTACTAAAACTGACCCCTTTTCCAAGAAGGCAGTGTCTTCAAACGGGCAAGCCATAGAAGTCTCCAGTGGGACATTGCAGCCGTAAGATATTACTTCTATCTTAGTGTTTCGAGATTTCAGGGTTGGAAATAGTTAATAGGTAATAGGGATATTAAATATCCCGTATTGGGGGATGAGAGGAGGTATCTGAAATTGGTCCATGCGTTCATTCAGTATCTATTAAATACCCAGTTTATGGAACATACCAGTGACAAGCCAAGTGGTATTTTCCCGCCTTCTCCAGAAAGGCCACTGAAGTTTTGTTTTTCCAGGGTTCTGACCGACATCGTGGCCAAGTGCCATGAGGAACAGCTGGACCACTCCATCCAGTCGTACATTAAGGTATGAAATCGACACTTGAACACTGGGCATATCCCCTTGTGCTGTGTGGTTTGTCTCATTTCCTGTCTGCAACAAGTGGGAAGTTTCTCCCTTTAGCTGGATGGGGCTTCCCCTCGGTAATCTCAAGCATTCCCCTTAGCTACTTAGAACCCCATCTCTTCGCGTTGATAACCCAGACGTGCTCTTTAACTATATAAATAACATGTACATGTGCAAATGAAGATTTATACGGGGAGGAAGAGCAAAGAAAGAGAAGAGAAAATGAAAAAGTATTGCCCTTTTGAAGTCAACATTACAAATAAATGCAGTTCCTGTGTATAGTTAAGGAATATTTTTTCCTGTTGGCTTGTTGAATGCTCTGTGTTTCTTCTGTAATGTTTTCTTAGCTCTTTTTATTGTTTTCTCAGGCATTATTTCATTTTCCCAGTTACTGTATATTTGTACCTGCTTCTGGTATGTTAAGTCCTTTATCCTCGGGCATGATCCACTAGCCCATTCCGTCATTGCGCACTGCTCCCTCCAGCCCTCCTTCGCCAAGTGTTCACTCGGACATGTTCATATTCTCATTTCCGTTGGCCTGTGACTTAATGCCAGTGAACTTGTGATGATGTCTGCACGTTAGAGTTCCTGCCTAAATGTCCTCTTCTTGAATGAAAAGAAAGCATCCATCCGGACATGAATAAGAGTGCCTCATATTGCTTTCTAATGCGTAAAGGAGCTAAATTTCTATTTTTTTTAATGCATACGATTAAATCTTTTCGAGACACAGACCTTTTTTAATTAAAAGAATTTATTCCATTAATATATACAAATGGACATATACTTATATAATTTAGGTGTCTAGAAAGGTGACTAGAGAAGAATTGGGGGGAAGGGCGGTTGTGCTAGAAATGTGTAAAAGACAAAAACAAAACTTCCCGTGAAATTTCATTCTGGAGGGAACCCCTCTGTGATACCATCGGTGAGGAATTTGTTCATGGCGGTTTTAGATCTGCATATTTTCTACCTGCCAGAAATGTTACATAATCTCCCCAAATACCTAAGTATGAACTTGTTCCCTTCCTTACAATAGTCCATATGCCAAAAATAGTCAGCCACTTCACAGTTATTTCCCTATTGTATAATTTTGCCCAATAATATGTACATTTCAGTTGTGGAAAGCCAGTTCGACCTACAAATTCTTTTTTTAGTTTGTTCTCTGAGACAGAATCATAGTGTACTTTGAGCAGGTATTGATGAATTTACGTTCAACAGAATCATCTACAGGACTTTCACTCCCTCAGTGCTTACCCTGAGTTTTCCATTTCAATCTCCAGAGGGGCTAAGAAGAAAACAGTTCCCCAGTCCTTATTACACAAAGGCATCTCCATTTCAACACAAGTATTTGCCTTGTTCCAATGGGATCACTGAAAATTACATTAAGAACCCATGATGTTGTGACTATTTTTGTGACAGCCAAGGCAAGTCCCTTATAAGTCGGCTCTCAGACTCATTCTGTGATGCTCTTGGAAAGCTTTATGGGAAGGCATCCTGATACGGTCTTTATTTTTGACCAGGATGTTTGAAATCTCCTGATGAGACCATTTGATTTTGTAATACAGGAGACTGCATACTTAGTTTGCTTTGAAGTGGTTAAAGTTCAGGAATATACCGAAGTAGAATTCCAAGCTGATAACAATTCCTAAAGATATTTTATAAAATACTTTCACATATCTACAGCGAGCACACCCTAATAAATAGTATCAACAGTAATTTTACTCTAGAAAGAACACTAAACTAGCAAGTGGGAAATTAGATTCTAGTCGAGGTTAAATAGTTAACTAGAGCAATCAGCCTCTCTTGACCTCATTTTTACCCCTGTGAAGTGAGAAGGATGAACCAGATGAATATCCAGCTCTGTGATTCTGTTATTGGACTCCTGTTGCAGTACATGGTTGACTGTCTGACCTTGACCAAGGAGTCTCATTTTTTTTTTTTATCCTCGGGAAAAAAGAATTTCTTAACATGCAGATAGATATTAAGCCCCATACCTAGGTGCATAATGAAAACTGATGGGCCGATGCCAATATATGCTTTTATATCTTTGAAAGATGTGCTATTCAATGGAACTGATGTATATTCAGAAGCAAACTAAACACCATTTCAAGTTCAGTGGTGCTAAATGCTGCTAACTCACCCCATCTACAGTATCCAAAATGCACACACATGCCCATGTCTTTTTCAAAGATGGGTGTCTAAAGCCAATCTAATTAAATGCCATGGGTTATGGCAATTCATGGCACTGACATGTTCCAGCCAAAATTTTAAAATAAGAATATCCCAGGGCTAGTTGTAATGCTGTTGAGGCCAAATAATAGGGCATAGGACCAGGTAGTTGGGAATGATATTACCCTCACGTGAGTGGTAATTCTTGAGGGAAAAAAAATCATACTACTCTGGATTTGAGCTAGTTCCATGCATCTCTTAGCTTTGTCTTTCTCCTCTGGGATGAGCTCGGAGAAGTCAGCCTCCATCAGGGCCACTTAGGTGACAATGAGCTGCGAAGTTCAAAGAAATAATGATAGATCCAAATGTGAATGTTCCTTTGCTTTGAGTTTCTTGCCTGCCTCCACTCTTGACGATAGCGAAGGCTGAGTGGTGAATATTATGAAGAAATGACCTTCCTTGAGGCTAACCCTACTCATAAGTAAAATGTTACAATTCAGTGATGAGCATTTTATATTTAAAATATGTGCATAAATTGGTACTGATACCCTTAAAATATATGAAGGGATCCTGAAAACTAAAAACCATCTCATGCGCTCAGAAGTGCATACCAAAACCAGTCTTTTGAGAGAAAAAAAGTAAGCAACATTTGTTATCCTACTGATGGCCGATGTTCATGAACCCTTTGATAGCTGTGTCTGAGCGTGACATGATAGAACCTGGGCGTGTGGGGAGCTCACGTACTGGCCTCTGGAAGGCACCTGCTTCCCCACTTGGCTATTTGAGTGGGTGCTCTACCCTTTCAGGATGAAGAAATGCTACCATGCCACCTGTTACCAGTGGAAGGAAGGAGAAGGGGAAATGTGTCCTAAGTAGGTGGGTCAAAGCCCTCCGTGTTTCTTTGAACCTGCTAAATTGCTCTCTGAGTCTTTCTTTTGATTTCTACACAAAGAGTTTCAAGGAGAGCTTAGGTGAGCCAAGCCCTACCTGTGCAAAGCCCTAAATAGGAACCGTTGTATACTCCTCTTATCATTGGGCCTTCATTTATTTCATGACAAAATCTGGCATGAGCAGATAATTTTGAGATATGAGTTATTCGTGTAACATAACTGTGGAAACTCTGGTTTTCTGTTTTGTTTTGTTTTTTTTTAAGTCTTTAACTTTTTTCCCTTTTTGGATTTTCTTCAGTTCGTGTTCAAGACCAGGGCATGCAAGGAGAGAACTATACATGAGGAGCTGGCTAAAAATGTGACTGGTCTTTTGAAATCCAATGACACCCCAACAGTAAAGCATGTCCTCAAGGTAAAGAACTTAAATGAAATTCAAGTTAACATTTAACAATAAATGTTGTCAAGTTTCACTGTTAGCACAAGGGCTGGCTTGCTCCCACTCCCGGAAGGTGATGGGACTCATCGATTTTCATAGGTCATTTCTCTTATAGTTTCTAGCATAAACGCCATATTGAAACTGCCCCATATAAAAACATTAAGCGCAAGAGATCTGTGTCAAAAGAACAGAGCTAGAATAGGCCCAAGTTAAGTCCTTTGGCCTAAAGACAAAAACGAATGACCGTTAATAATCTGAAACACTCAAAAATGCTAACTGTAGCAAAAATAAAGTTTGTTGGGTTTTTAGAGATAGTAAGAGGAAATGTACCAACAGAAGGGTTAATGCTGTACTAATGAATACACTGACAACAGACAGGAAGCGGACAGAGCAACCACTGTTTGACCGGAGAATGTTGAAAAACACATGCATTCGTGGTACATAAAGAAGAGATGGCGTGGGGCGCCTGGGTGGCTCAGTCAGTTGAACACCCGACTCTTGGTTTTGGTTCAGGTCGTCATCTCGCAGTTCGTGAGTTTAAGTCCTGCTGGCAGTTCAGAGCCTGCTTGGGATTCTCTCTCTCTCCCTCTCTCTGTGCCCCTGCCCTGCTCATGTTGTCTCTCTCTCTGTATCAAAATAAATAAATAAACTTTAAAAAAAAAAGCAAAAAGAAAAGACGGCGAGAAGCTTATAAAGAGATAACTCTACATTATTATCGAAGCATGGATTTAGTCCCCAGCTAAATTAATTATCTATCATGGCTTGACAGATGGATGATTGATCAGCAAGTAGCTGGAAAGAGAAGGTGGGATCAATAAACCTCAACATGAGTTCCCTAAACTCAAATTATTCTAGGCCAAGCAGTTTGTTTCAATTCGTCTTATGAGTATATTCATTCTGTTTATGCAACAAAACTGCTCTGAGTGCCCCACCCCCACAGGACAGGCACCAGCCTTAGCATTCGGCAGACATCAGAGGATAGAATAAAGACCTCTGCCCTTGGGAAGCTTGCATTCTGCTGGGGGATGAAAATGAGCAACTACAGGCATCAGAACCAAAATAATTAAATTGTGTGTTAGAAGGTGAGAAGTGGTATGGGGGGAAAAGAAATATCCAGCAGGTAAGGGGAATCGGGAACGCTGCGGGTACAGAGTGAGGTTGGCAGTTTAAATAGAATGGTGAGGATAGAACTCATAGAGAAGGTAATACTTGAGCAAAACGTGCAAAGGAAGTTGGGGAACTGGCCACGTGGGTGCTTGGAGAACAGTAAAGGTAGAGGGGACTCATGTATAAAATCGCAAGGCAGCAGCCTGCCTGGTGTGCCAGAAGGATGGCCGAGAGGCCAGTGTGGCTGGAGCCAAGTCAGCGAAGAAGAAAGGAGGAGAGTGAGAGTGGGGAGCAGTGGTTGGCAGGTAGCCTAAGGCCTTGCGGGCTACTGCGAGGGCTTTGGCTTCCACTCGGCAAATTTGAGAGCCCTTAGAGGGTTTTGAGCAGGGGAGTGATGCAAGCTGACCTGAGTTTAAAGGGGCACCCTGATGGCTGTGTAAAGAGAGAATCCACTCTAGCAGGGGTGGAGTGACGATGGTATCGGGGTGCTCGGGGTCGGGGGGGGAGAGGTGCCTGCCAGAGAAGCAGGGTTCTGTAGGGGGAGTCCGCGCTCAGTTAAAAGACAAGGTCAAGGGAACGTTCGGAGAAATTACGTCTTCAGGAGATTTTGGTGGTGTTGGGCCATGCCTTCCAGAAGGTGTGTCGGGAGATAAGAAGCAGTGGGATGTAAGAATGCAAAAAGGAATATGTGGTACCTACAGAGAATAGAGGGCAAGAAGGCGAGACTTCTGTTATCAGACAGAAACTGAGACCAAAGGCCTAATTCCATTAGTCCTGGTGGCCTCTAGGTAAACAGCAGAAGCAGACGAGACTGCTAAGGGGTAGAGCTTGATAGGCCTCAGCTGCCTTAAGAGGCAAATGTAGGGACACTTGGCATATCGTTAAAAATATCATTTTGGACACGATGGGGAAAGGGAATGTTAACAGTGTGCCTTGTATTGTTATTTCTGACAATATGAATTCCATTTCCAATATCCAGTTTACTAAGAAACGACCCCTTCGTAAATCGAGAGCCGCCTTGTTCGAACACAGACCTCCTTTGTCCCTCATCTCAGTCAGATGTCTAGAGTCAGGACCGTGGTGGACTCAGAAGCTCTTAGCAATGTTGTGTGTACCAGCCTAAAGTGGATCTAATTCACATGCCCCTCGATGGTAGACCAGAGAAGTAAATTGGGGTTGTGTATGTGATGGACTTCCAGCTAAATGAGTCAACATAGATGGACCTCAGGACAGGATTTCTTGAATGAAAAAAGCAATCATCGGACAATACGCACCGGATGATTCCGTTTATATGGAGTTCAGCGGCAGGCAAAAACTAAATTGTGCTTCAGTATATACTATTGGTAGCAAAACTTTGAAGTAAAGCAAGGGAATAATTAGCACAGAATTCAAAATTGTTATCAGTGGTGGATAAAATGGAAGGGGAAATGGACCAGGGAGGTATACTCTTTAAACTGTACATATACAACATACACTTTTTGTATCTGGGGTAAGTATGACCCTTAGACCCGAAAAAGGGGGACCTTCATCCTAGGACATGTTTTGGTCTTCTCCAGCTGCACCCCTCCCCAGAGGAAGAGGTGGGAGAGGAGCTAAGAGAAATGCCCACTGGGAGCCCCTACCTCCCCTTCTAGACCAAAAGGATTCCCAGGAGCCTCCCACCTTAAGGGCTTATCAGCTTAATCTTAGGCCCGCTGAGGGCCTCTTTCCTAAGTCCAGCCTTCAGAGGGGAGATCTTGATGCCTGAGGGAAACTGTAGACCTACGAAGGGAGCAGTTTGAAGTGGGAGAGAGTTCGTGGACAGCAGTCTCTTATGCAGGCTTGACAGTCCCATGTGGGCAGGTGGTCCGTCCAGGTACGGGACAGAACCTTGGGCAAGAAGAGGGGTTAGGCCAAGGACCTGGTCTGTCTGTGCCCCCACGTTCTGGCCCAGCGCTCCAAGTTGACGTGAAGTTCTATTTGACATGAAGTTAGGGGAATCAGACACACTTAATTTAACACTTTGTTAGCTTGACTTCAAACTTTTAGATGTTTAGCCATGTGGCTTTCATCTTTACTTTTGCCTCTGGCCCTGGAATGCTAAGGAGAGGCCCACATTGATATATTTTAATATAAAAAGTTTTGTTTAGTTTTGTGTAACTGAAACAAATAGAACACTCCATGCATAAATATTTCATGAGATTGCTGTCTAATCAGCCGCATCGAGTAGACCAGTATCTTGTTTTAGTTTCATTCTTTAAGATGATTAAGCTGCTGAAATGTCTGGCATTTACTTTCACCACTGGAATTCTGATAAAGATCGTCCTAACCTAATGGAGATATTTTATTGTTCTGGTTCATTTCGTTTCAAAGAATACATTTTAAAATAAAGACTTTACAACATTACATGTTTTAAAGGACAAAATCATTGTTATTTTACTATCACGTAATAAATTTCTTGCTGTCTTTTCTTTTCCTAACAGCATTCTTGGTTCTTCTTTGCAATTATCCTCAAATCAATGGCACAGCACTTGATTGACACAAATAAAATTCAGGTAAGAACATAGGTAATGCAACACAGTCCAACAATTGTGCTGATGAGTACGCCCTCGTTAGTTCCATTTTTATTTGCTTTGTGAACCTTAGCGATCTGTGTCCGTTGCTTTTTAAGTGGGAGAAACGATTGTGTGCGTCAGTACAGGTCCTTCAGAAGCAGATGCCAGGACAGAATTAGAGGTGCAAAAGGATAGGAAGGAAGACCAAGACCAGGAAGATCTGACACCTGTGGAAGGAGCTGGAGAAGGAAGGAAAGAGGGTTGGCCAGAAAGAGTTCGGCAGTGAGAAGTTTTTAGCTGGGCCAACGGGCATTCTGAGAGCAGAGAATGTTCATTAGAAGAGTCCTGCGTGGGGCAGATGGTCTGCTTGTGGTATCTCTGCAAGCTCAGTTATGAACTTGGAGAGCCTTGGGAGACCATGGGCTTGGCATGAGCGCTTGGCGTTCTTCCCGGTAGATTTTGTCTCGAAAGAACATCTGAGCTGTGCTCATCCATGGCTGCCATAGTCCATGGTTTGTATCATGCATAGCACATGCTCCTGAATCTGCCCTTCTGCAGTTCCCATGGGCCTCGCTTCCTGAAAGGAAGTTTACAAGAGGGAGGCTGGTGGGATCACCGGAAGCTCCTGTTATGGCAGTATGTCTCAGGGCGCCACATGATTCTCATCATCTCCATCCTCTCCGTGTCCATCTTTGATTCCCCTCACCCTCAGCCAGCAGCTCTGAAGGTCTTGGTGGCTTATCTGTGGTGTGACCCAAGCCCTCATTCAGACTGGTCCAGAGCGGTCTCAGCCTCTGGTCATCATACTCTACACAGATCATTCATAGTTATAATTGGGTAAGAGGACCAAGAAGCACTCAAGTGGATTGATCTCCTGAGTTCCACACAGATTTCTCTGTACTCTCACAGTAGGTAAACCACCCCCCCCGCCCCGCCACCAAGAGAATAAATCAGAATATTGCTTGGGGTGGAGCTGGCGGTGAATAGTGATATTGTCTTTGTTCACACTCTTGGTCAGGAAGGGGCAGTGTTGGGGGTTTCCACTTGGCCTTTTACCACGGGCCAAGCATCCAGTGTGAGGTCAGTCCAAATGCCAGTTATGTCAATACCAATTATACATTTGCACCAGGTAAATGTATAAATGACTGTCAGGTAGATCTTTGAAACCAGTGGATCCACATTAGCAGAATTTTAGCCTGGGCCCTTTTATTGATTCCTTTTAAGTTCCCACTGTAACAGGGTGGGCGTGATGATTCTCTTGGCCTTCAGATACCAATATCAGCTCAGATCTTGTATTAAATAGTGCTTGAAATACATGAGTGTTCCCCTCCCCCTAGTGCAGTCACCTGAGTCCAAGGCTGTGGAGCCCTTTGTAGAAGGGCTGATAGAATCATTAAAGTATATGCTTAACTGCAGTATTGCAGGGGGCTTTTTGTAGAGACCCTGTCTCCCCTTCGATCAGCGTGTACCAGATCTGAAAATTGACTCAGGTCTAGAGGCAGAGAAAGGAATCGCACATATTTTTTGGAGCAAACATTGTCATCTTCTGAGATGAGAAGCTGCCTTTTTTGGTAGATTAAGTATTGCCATCGTTGGTTACTGTTTTTCCCATAGGGACTCCAATATTTTTAACTAGCTCTACAACTACCTGAGGGTCGAGCCCCCTTGGCTGCTCTCCAGCCTTCCTATCTGTTACCGTAATTGCGGCCTTCTGGCTCCTGGAGGTTAAGTACAATCTCCTGGCCTCTGTTATTTGGGTAACCATCATCGCCATGACTGTTAGTGAGCCAACACTGACTGCCTGTCTCATCTGCAGACGGGAGACCACTGAACTTCTTAGAGATGTCAGTCCCACCTTTTTGATGGCTTTGGTGTGAATGATGTGACTTGCGGACGTTCCCGTAGAACTTGATCCTCCAGTGGATCTTCTGGTCTCTATCTGTCCACTCTTACGTATCCATTTTCCTCTGTCTCTTTATTCTTTCTTCTATCATCTGCCAGGACACCTCAAGTATTCTCATTTTCACGCTGCTTAGAATGTGCCATCACCAGGATGCTAAGAGCCACCCTAACAATGAGTGGTCCACCCAAAGGTATCATTTCACTCAAGTCCTGATAAAATGTCAATGAATTTTAACTTATTCACTCTTCTTTCTGGCCCCCTTGGGGACCAGAGGAACTCCCGTGGTTCCTGCTTGGTACATGCCAACTAACTCCTCCAGCTTCTTAGGGTATACTCTCTTTCATACCTTATTAGGCCCAGCAAGTTCATAGCCGGGTTACGCTAGGACAGTTCACCTGGGAGAAATGCAATCTCTAAATAGGGGGAAGTAGGGCACTTGTACCAAGGCTGAGGGTTTAGGAAAGTGTGCGTAGCCACCCGTCCTTGGGCCGTCCACCCAGATCCATGCTTCCAGACTCCAGGTCTCTCCAACCATGGCTTGACCTAAGCATAGCAGATCTGCCTTGGCTGGACACTTAATCGTCTCCAGAGCTCCCTAACTTACCTCTTAGATCATCTACTTGGTTTTCAGCTGTGTCTGCTCTCCCTCTTCCAGTGATGAAAACCTCCTGTCTGGAAGGAAGAGAAAATCTAATGTAAAGATAAGAATTATTCATATGTCTCTGTTACTGAGCTGTGTTGGGAGTTAGGAAACCTCACCACTCCAGTCCTTGCCCCATCACTAACAGGGTAGATGATAAAAAAGACACTTAGCATCTCAGAACATATTTTCTCACCTGTGAGAAGAACGGATTAGACTAAAAGCCTTTCATTCCTATCAGTATTTATCTGCTCAGATAGGTCACAGATGCCCTTATGAACAGTTAAAAATAAAGGAACTCATCATGGACGATGCCCTCGTGTCTAACCGTTTATCTTCACTGATTCAGGTTTCTTTTTCATTGTCACCTCCAGGGGCTACCCCAGCCTCCAGTTTCCTCTCAAGGGCCCATCACCTTCAAGTTCTCTTTTTTTTTTTTAATTTTTTTTTAACGTTTATTTATTTTTGAGAGACACAGAGAGACAGAGCATGAGCAGGGGAGGGACACAGACACACACACACACACACACACACACACACACACACACACACACACAGGATCTGAAGCAGGCTCCAGCCTCTGAGCTGTCAGCACAGAGCCCGGTATGAGGCCCGAACTCATGAGCTGTGAGATCATGATCTGAGCTGAAGTCGGATCTTTAACCAGCTGAGCCACCCAGGCGCCCTGCATCACCTTTGAGTTTTCTAACCATCTCCATTCATCACAGACCTGATACCATCATTTCATTCAAAAGCATCCACAATGCACGCTTCTTACGCTTTTTGTGTTGTCTTTTCTTTCTTTCTTTTCTTTTTTTTTTTAATTGTGAAATGAATGGCTTTCCCCACCATTAAGACAGTTTTTGTCATCACGGAGTGTGGGAGATTTGAGGAAGTCAGGAGAGGCATCTGGTTTGGTGCCCTGAGAGGCAGACAGCACCTCCACATGCGGTCTTGACAAAGGTGAGTTCCTGTTCACTAGGAACTTATGGATACCTTCTCTGCACTGATCTCTAGTAGCAAGAGGTTCATGGTACTGGCTGACCTTTTGTTTCCCACCAGCCTCCTTTTCCTAAAAAATTGCCAAGAGCCTGAACTTCAGCCCGTGCATTCTATGCCTGCCCCTGGTGACATATGCCATACGATAGATAGCCCAGACTCTCCAATGTGTTCTGGCTCTTTGGCTTACGGTCAGACTGTGCTATTCCTTTGCCTCTTTTCTCCCCCTATTCTGAGACAGAAATCCACAATTCCCAGTGTAGACACTCTCCCATTTCAATTGAGCCTTTGGGATATACTTCTGGAGAACAATTAAAAACACTACTCACGTATTTACTTGTCAGAACTTCTTTGGGTTAAGAGTGGGAGTAGGCCACAAGGAGTTAGAGAAGTAGACAAAAAGAGGGAAGAACCGAGGGAATATCAAAGCCCAAGGTGTTAGCACATGTGCTGTGAAGAAAATGTTGGTGCTGATGTATATAATGCATCTTAGAGGATTAACAAAAGGAAAAGAGGAAATCTACAGATGTGCTTTGATTATTTAAAAAGAATGTTGTTTTCATGTAGGTGAATTGTTTACTTTATTTCCCAAGGTATATGGAGCAGAATGAAAAACTCCCCATGTGATTAAATAATTTACGTTTATTTGTTGTTAATATAATTTGATTTCCACAGTAAGCGTTAAATATACATAGAGGGTAACCATACTATCCCAAAATATCTATGTAGCCATGTCCTGGTAAATGGATTTAAAAATAATCCAGTGCACATAAGCACTTAAGAACTTGGTCTTAGAAAGAAAGAAAAGAAGAAAGGAAGAGGGAGGGAAGGAGGGAGGGAGGAGGAAGGAAGGGAGGGAGGAGGAAGGAAGGGAGGGAGGGAGGGAGGGAGGGAGGGAGGGAGGGAGGGAGGGAGGGAGGGAGGAGGAAGGAAAAGCCAGTGGAACCTCTTGTTTGTTCCATGTGATTCCTATAACTTCATCCTCCTTGGTTTTTAATCTCGTCACATGGAAGGCTGGGTGCTGAGAATTTTAGAAGTATATAGAGTTCAGTCTAACTCTAAATTTTGTGTTTCTATCTATGGTGAAAATGTGAGGCTAATTTTAAAGTCAACTTATAAAGATGAATCAATCTTGCCTGTCTCGTGCGAAGGGCTATGTGAATTCATGAAGTACGGCTAGATGGGAAAACTTAGCTGCCCGAAACTTTCCCCTTCTGTGTGGGAGGTCCAACAGGAGCAGAAGATTCCTGGACCGGAGGAGAGTCATTAGGAACCCACAGAGTTTAGGTCAATGAATGTTATCTAATCTCAGAACCAAGTCATTTTGTGTCTGGTGGCAAGTCTCTTAACTGGGAGGTCCCACTGGCACCTGCTGTGGCATATCCTGGGACCGTGATCTTAGGATGAGCTTGTAC
Source organism: Panthera tigris (assembly GCF_018350195.1). Classification (NCBI taxonomy): domain Eukaryota; kingdom Metazoa; phylum Chordata; class Mammalia; order Carnivora; family Felidae; genus Panthera; species Panthera tigris. The sequence goes on along the minus strand of NC_056667.1, from coordinate 206,292,429 downwards.
AAACTTGAAGCTACGAGATGAATAAAGGTGGAGAGGCTGATGTAAAACCTGGTGATTATAGCTAATAACAGTGTGTTGTATGATTGAAATTTGCTCACAGAGTAAAACTTAAATGTTCTTACAAAAAAATAATAAAGACGTGAGGTGATGGACATGTTAACTATATGGAAGGAATCTTTCACGATATATATGTGGTATATGTGTATCAAAGCACCAGTGTGCACTTTAAACATCTTACAGTTTTCTATGTCAGTTACACGTCAATAAAGCTGAAATATATTTTCAGAAAAGACTAGCTGGGACTTTACTAGAGGACATTTCAAACCAGTATCTGCACTCATTCAGTTACTCATTCGTTGATCTCTTATAGTTGTTTATTGGGGGATACCTCATCTTAAAAAATCAAAATAATTGATTTTGAATTAAATAGAAAACTACGTGTTAATGGAAATCTAGACTAGTATTTATTATAGTTATATTCTAACAGGGAAGGGGGGGAATTAAGATGTGAGAGGTCATAGAACATGTTACATTTCTACACTGTTTGAATAGTTTGCTATTAATAGATAATTTACTTTTTAATGAAAAAGTGAGGACCACCTGAGTGGTGCAGTGGGTTAACTGTCCAACTCTTGATCTCGGCTCGGGTCATGATCTCACAATTTTTGAGTTCAAGCCCCATGTCAGGCTCTGCACTGATGTTGCAGAGCCTGCTTGGGATTCTGTCTCTCCTTGTCGCTGACCCTCCCCTGCTTGTGTTCTCTCTCTCTCTCTCTCTCTCTCTCTCTCTCTCTCTCTCTCTTTCTCTGTCTGTCTCTCTCTCTCTTTCAAAATAAATAAACTTACGAAAAAATTTTTTAAAAAGTGAAAAACATCATTGGCCAAGATAGAAGGGAGTGTTAAGGGAAAATGATGGAAATTATAATCTTGAAATTAAAAGGTTTCTATTTTGTAATTGCTTTCAAGTTTTCAAAAGGACTTTTTGTTTCATATATACAAAATGAAGGAAGTCTTTCAGTTTCTTTTTTTCCAGGCTTAGGATTCCACATGCCACATTATAAAGAAATGATCCATTCTTCCCCCAGCTTTCTCGGACTCAAAGATTTCCTGAATCTTACCAGAATGAATTGGACAATCTTGTAATGGTCCTATGCGATCACGTGATTTGGAAGTACAAAGATGCACTTGAAGAAACAAGAAGGGCAAATCAAAGCGTTGCCAGATTTCTTAAGGTACAGTTAAAAAAGTTCACAGTCCCATACAAGCCTTCATGATAGTGAATGCAAGATATTCTAAGTGTTAATCAACTCACATCTCCATTTATGGTAAAAGAATCAAAACTTAGCACTATTAGATGAATACTTTTATCTCTACATCTTACTTTTTAATATTTTGTTTCGATTTGGGGTGCCTGGGTGGCTCAGTCATTTGAACATCAATTCTTGATTTCAGCTCAGGTCATGATCCCAGGATTGTGGGATCGAGCCCCACATTGGGCTCCACACTGAGCCTGAAGCCTGCTTGGGATTCTCTCTCTCTCTCTCTCTCTCTCTCTCTCTCTCTCTCTCTCTTCCTCCTCCCCAGCTCATACACTGTTTCCCTCTCTCTCTCTCAAAGTAAAAAAATAATAATAATAATATTTTTTTCCAATTTAGAGTCACAGTAGAAACACCAAGCTTCAATAAAAGTATCCATTTGAGTGTTGTCAAATCATAGTATTTCTAAATATTTTTTAAGTGAGATTTTTAAAGGAAAAGCTGCAATGTGGCAATATTTTCTTGGGCATTTCTGCCCTTGGAGTAATGTTCTGGATTGCCTGTAGCTCTACTGATGATGTCAAATAGCCGCTTTGGGAACTTAGGGTAATTTGGCATTTTTATTATATTACCTCCAGGCTCTTTTATACGTGATGAAAATATTATGCACCAATCGCATTTTAAAAATGATCAATTTAAGTATTGAGAAGCTACTTTCTAACCTCAGTATATATATACACATATATATAGTACTAGAGTTTTATTTCTTTCTTTGCGTTACAGATTGAATTGAGAAGGCAAAAATGCTAGTCAAGAAAAAAAAAAACAAAGCTAATGTAGAAGGATGGTATATCATTTAACAAATAATACATTCAACTAGAAACATAATGTTTTTCTTCTATTCCTTCTTTTGCCCTACTATTGACTATTATATCCTTGATGAAGCCACTTTTCTTGTATCTTTATGATACAAGAACATACTGCATGAGTGTGAAAATTTATAAATAAATACTAACAATATAAAGCTAAGAGGCCATAAAATTTTTCCACATCATCTTTGGTGAATTTTAATCCAGTAAAATCTGTTTTTAATATATTAAGCATCATTTCAAACTATACACTGTAGTTGGTCTCATCTCACATTCACTGTTTCCTCCAATATTTTGCTTCTTATTTTTGCTTTTCACTTGCTTTCAGAAAAAAAAAAAAGGCATGGTCAAGATTAGGGATGAAGAGGGTCGAGAAAAAATTACTATAGTTTTATACCACATTTTAAGATGTACAGGAATAAAGTTTATTACTATGCTAGTAGGTTATTTGAAGTGCTTGGTGGAAGAGGAAATTTGGAAAAAATGATAAATTGTCCAATTTGTAAGCAAATTGTGTTGAAGAAACATCTGTAATATTCTTCCCTAAATTGCAAAGAATGATGGCTAAGCGAGTCTTTTAAAAGGGGAAAGACCCTTTCTCTATCTTCCTTGGCTTAAATGCTGTGTGCTTGTTGGAATAAATATGTTTTCCTTGGAGCTTATGCATCCAAAAGTTGCCACTTGTACATAAACTAATGTCAAAACTGGGAGCAAGTAAAAAATGTCGAAGATTGAAAGGGACAGCATGGTGTAGAAGCTAACGGTGGTCCCAGTAGTTTTGTGAAATGTGTGGGCTAAAAAGCATGGATTGGCAATAGATGAACAAATATGGTCTGTAAGATACATAGATTACATGGACTGCAAATCGAAAGCAATACCTAGGTGACGTTTATAAGTGAAAAGAGTTGAATATGTTGTACATTGTAAAAGTCCATTCTGCAAGCATTGTTTTCAAATTGTAGTTTTATTTTTTGTTAATGTTTTTTTTTTTTTTTTTGAGACAGAGAGAGAGAGAGAGAGAGAGAGAGAGAGAGAGAGAGAGAATGTGTGTGTGCATGCGGGAGCGGGGCAGGGGCAGACAGAGGGAGAGGAACAGAAGATACTGTCTGCACCGAGCCTGACGTGGGGCTCGAACTCATGAACCGTGACATCACGACCTGAACCAGAGTCAGCCGCTCAACCGACTGAGCCCTCCAGGTGCCCCTCAAGTTTTAGTTTTAATGGCATTTCCTTGACACAGAAAACTTTTTTTTTTAACTTTTTGTGAAGATTATCAGATGAAATCTTTTGAACTAGGAGAGAAGAAGGGAAAAGGAGACAGAATGATTTTTTGAATGTAAAATTTAATGTAGTCATTTGGCACAATGCCTATGAACTGATGAACGTTGAGCTTTCAGCTTCTCCGCTCCCGCTGTTGGCATTATAAATCTCATATAGGGGCCCCTGGGTGGCTCGGTGGGTAGAGGGTCCGACTCGATTTCAGCTCAGGTCAGGACCTCACGGCAGGTTGTGAGCCTGCAGCCTGTTTGGCACTCTCTCTCTCCCTCTCTCTCCGCCCCTACTCCACGTGCTTGCACGCCCATGTGCAAACACGCTCTCTCTCAAAACAAATAAATCAACATTTTTTTCTTAATCTCTTATATTCCCGGAAATCTGATAAGAGTGATCTGCTCACTTCGGGCTTCAAGTGACTTCTGCTTCTTTTGGTTATTAAATTTTACAGCGGCGATCAAATACTGCGGATTAGTTGGCATTGGAATTTCACAATTGAAAAATAATTGTAACACCGTAGCTGTGTCAAAATTGTTTTCCAGGAATGGAGAGAGCAGTATGTCTGGTGTGGGCATATAAAAATGTCCTAGGTGAGGGGCGCCTGGGTGGCTCAGTCAGTTAAGCGTCTGACTTCGGCTCAGGTCATGGTGTCACGGTCTGTGAGTACGAGCCCCGAGTCGGGCTCTGTGCTGACAGCCTGGGGCCCAGAGCCTGCTTCAGATTCTGTGTCCCTCTCTCTCTCTCTGCCCCTCCCCTGCTTGTGCACTCACTCTCTCTCTCTCTCAAAAATAAATAAACGTTAAAAGAAAATTAAAATAAACACATAAATAAATACATAAATAAACATTTTTTAAAAATGTCCTAGGGGACAATGTGCCTTCCTCCATGATATATCATATCATGGGAAAGTAAGATTTTTGCAACAACTAAGCCAAGACCTGTACATTCTCTGGGTATTCCGTCCTGAAAGTAGATGGGTTGCAAATGGGTCCGTGGATACCTGTGTAGCTTTTGTAATTTTTCTTTTTACTGCCAATCTGGATCACAACTCCACCGTACCCGAGCGAACCCATCTAAGTACTCTTCTGATGCAGGCCTGATACCAAGGAGAGAGCAAGGGAAAGTTCCTTGTAATTTGTATTTTCCTGCTCAGACAGCCGTGCCTCTTTACCCACGTGGCTGCCTAATGGCTTTATTTCAGCCAGCTTTGGAAATCATCTAATATAGGAGCCCGTTTTAGTTTGGTAGCAAAATACATTTAAAGAAACATCTGTGAGGGGCGCCTGGGTGGCTCAGTCGGTTGAGCGTCCGACTCCGGCTCAGGTCACGATCTCACAGTTCGTGGGTTCGAGTCCTGCATCGGGCTCTGTGCTGACAGCTCAGAGCCTGGAGCCTGCTTCGGATTCTGTGTCTCCGTCTCTCTGCCCCTCCCCTGCTCATGCTCTGTCTCTCAAAAAAGAAAATAAATGTTAAAAAAAATTTCTTTAAAGAAACATCTGTGATATTTCTCCGTAAACATCGACAGAAATGGGTAAGTGAGTCTCTGCAAAGGGGAAAGTCTTCATATTTACTCTATTTGACTTAAACGCTCTATGACTTTTTTTTAAAAATATAATTGATTGTCAGATTGGTTTCCATACAACACCCAGTGCTCATCCCAACAAGTGCCCTCCTCAAGGCCCATCACCCACTTTTCCATAGAGCTCATCTATGCAAAAGTTGCTGTCGGTCGTACCTAAGCTGCTGTCGAGCACAGGGGCAAAGGAAAGTATTCAAGATGAAAGAGGAAATAGCAGGACTAGTGGCTTGAAGAATATTAAAAAAAAAAAAAAAAAAGCAAGGACACTCCTCCGGTTTGTTTTGTGATTTAGGGCTTCATCCTCTTCACTGAGCAAATTATAGACTAAAATTGCCATTGTCCTCACAATCGGTGAAATAAAATATTGTTTTTATTAAAATCTGTGTTTGCACATAGTTTAGAATATTTGGCTTTTAGTTTACTAAACGAAACTGAGAAAATGTTGGTAGGTTATAAGTTCTCCAGATGAAGAACCTGCAAACTTTTTTTGTGAACAGCTAAATACTAAACATTTTTAGCAGGACGTACGGTCTCTGACATAGCTACTCAACTTTGCTACTGGAACACAATACAGCCCTAAACCATTCACCGTAGACGATAGGGAAGTGATTGAGTGGGGTTGTGTTCCAATAAAACTTTATTTGTAGAAGCAGACAGTGAGCCAGTTTTGGCCCCCTGGGCTGTAGTTTGCCAAAGCCCGCTGCAAATTATTTTCTGTTGCTATAAAAGGTTACTATAAATTATTTTAAAACAGAAGCAGAGAGAGGCCCCTCTAGACCTCAGCAACGGGCAGAAGAGCCTCTGTACCTGGGGCAAAGCAGACATTGGGGTGGACCAGACACGGGAGACTCATGATAGGAGAGCTACTTGATGAAGCCTGACCTCAGGAGGGCTCTCTGCAGGCAGAAGGCTGATGCGGATGATCTTGTTTCCTGGGAATGACCCCCTTTTTTCTCTCACTGCCCTTTGGAAAGCATGACAAACTTACCACATCGAAGGTCATTCTTCAATCTCAGAAAACCCCAAACGCAGCCTTCTCCCCGCCTTCCCCATTCCCTGGTCCTGGAGCCCGACCTCCTTCAAAAGCTATCAGGCCTGTTCCTCAGAATAACCACAGTAGCCCCTGGGAGGTGTCAATCGCCACGTTCAGTGACAGGACTCACCACCCTCTCCTCCATCGAGTCAAGGAGCCCTGGTGTCTTCCCCACTGACATGCCCAGGGTTCTTTTCACCTGCTTTTTTATTGAGATGTTTCTCAAGCCCACAGTTACACTGGATGGTCCTCCTTTCTCCGTAACATGGGACCCAAACCCCTTTCCAACACAAAAAAGACAGCAAGAGGTCTTCTCCCGAGAAAGCTCCACATTTCTCTGGGTTTGCCACACCCGCAGGTACCCTGCGTGGTGCACAAGACACAAGAGCCCCTCTCTTCCTCCCCCCCTCCCCTCCTGCTTGACATCATCTGAGCCTTTGATTATGCTGCGTGTCTGCCTCTGGTCACTGCTCTACTGGCAGATGGTAGGACACGGGAGCCATTTCCTTTCTAGTGACTAGAGAGGAATTGAAAGAACTTAAATTCAGATTAAAAATGAAAAGATAAACGAGGCAACATACTGACACAGTAATGAATGAGTAGGAACCTCAAAAATCACTACGAAAAAAAAAAGGAAAACAAAACAAAAATATAAACGACTTACCAATTGGTAGAACATTATTAGAGAAAACAGCTCTTGTTTATGCCCAGATGTATTTCAGTGGGAGACCTCCCGCTTGGTGTACTACCGATAACAGGTATTTATGTCCAGCCTTTTCTGAGAAAAGAGACTTGTTCGTAAAATTGGGAAGAGATCCACGATGTGCAGAACCGAGGCGAAGACCTTCCGCTGGGCTCTTGGGACAAGAACGAAGCCCTCCCCACTCAGTGGCGCAGCAGCTGAAAGGTTTTCGCATGTGGTAGGCGCTCTCACATGCATTTGGATGGACGGACTTGAACTCACGCGCACCGTGATGACCTCCACGTGGCAATCTGCATTAGCGCCTCCCCAAGACACGGCATCAGGAAACACCGTGTGTGCCTCCGACTTCACACCTGTGCACGGTTATTTGGCCGCTGTTGCTTGGTTACTGGTGACATGGCCATTGGTCTTTTGGAGAGAGCGTGCTGTTCCAACTTGGAATGTCCACCTGCCTCCTCCAGAACTACCTGCTGTTTAAGACCCTCCTTCTTACAGTTGAGAGAGTTTGACCACAGAGGAAGACATGGCAATCTCAGGGTCTCTTACCTTCACTCTTCAAAGTCAAGCTGCTTGCCTGAAAAGAAAGGTTTTCTTTCCTTCAACCTTCTGTTGAAGGAAGCCAGAAAGGTGAAAAGGCTTTCCTGACCCATCGCCGCCACCCCTATTCCATACCCAGTGCTGTACCGCAAAGGATCTGCCTTCACCCTACAAACCCCAGAGTCAGATTACTAAAACACGGTAACAAAATGGAACTAAGTGATTAAAGAATAGACAAGTAAAAGCTAAAACCTTCTGTGTCGAAAGGAAAGGAAAGGGCTATGATATTTCACTGCAGAACTCTAAGTGCTGTTCAAATAAAATTGACAAATAAGGGTTTGTAACTTTCTGGTGTGCGCACTCTATCTAGTGTTTTAATTAGTCGCCGTACGTGGGTGAATGCCTAACTATGGTGTCGAGATTTTTTAAACATTTATTACACAACACATTTAGCTAAATATCATTTTACTGCAATATATTTATTCATCTTTTCTAAAATCTTTCACGATCTTTAAAGTAAAAATATCTGAATTTACAATTTTATATTTTTTTAGCGCTGTTTTACATTTATGGACCGGGGCTTTGTATTTAAGATGGTTAACAATTACATCAGCATGTTCTCCTCTGGTGATCTCAAGGTAAGAACCAAGTGCAGGCGGGATTGCTTTCTAAACCATTGCGTTATAAATAAATAAACTAGTCTCTGTGTCTGGCTGCCTAAAACCTTAGCCTGTGCATTCTCCACATCAAAAAATAATGTCTATCCCAGTGAGCGGCAGCCTTTTAAAACGGTTCATCTGAGTTAGGCTCCCAAGTCCTTTCTTAATGGGGAGGCTGTGGCATGTGGAGTGTGAACGTGAATGTGTTATGTTTCACTCCTATTTCCGGTGGGTGGTGAAAGGAGGGATTCTTTTCAGCCACAGTTCTTACAGCCCAGTTTGCTTGACTGCCTTGGTTTTAGCACTGAACATCTCACTTTTCTGAAATTGTTCAGTCTGGGGCAAAATAGGACAGTTGACCCCCTCTTCCTAAATAGGGAGGATGTGTCGAGAGAGAGGCTGGAGAGCAGTGGTTCTCCAAGTGTGGTTCCCAGACCAGTGAGCTGAGAACTGACTGTGACAGGTGGAGCCCGGAAACCTGTATTCCAATAAGGCTTTCAGGTGATTCTTAGGTACTCTCAAGTTTGAGAACCATTGAGCTACAGATGGGCATATGCTGGAGGAAAATAAGACTGGACATGGGTGAGATCATGAAAGCTGTACCAGTTAAGATTCTGTGGGTTGCAAGCAACAGAAACTTACGCCAGTTTGAGCAATGGGGGAGTATTAGAAGAGCAATGACATCAGTGCAAGAAAGAGATGGAAAGCTGGGCTTGAGAAAGAGCAGGGACTAGGGCACAAGAGTCATTGCAAAGGAGGAACCATGGGCCAAGCTCTGCTACTGCTTAAAAGATACATTGGGACCATTTTCTTTCTCTTAACACTCGGCTTAAGATTTACATTCCAGAGGGGAAGTGTGTGACCAGCCCGCTTTGGGTCACATGCCTGCCTCTTAAGGAAGGAAGAGGGGGCACCTAAGTTAATAGTTCCCCAGTAACCTTTGCCCATTAGGAAGAAGGAAAGTCCCCAAGGGGTAATTATCTTGGTACTGGGAAAGAATAACAAATCTAGAGAGGCCAAAAGTAAATAATGATCTTCTTATATCCTTTCATGCCACGCTTAGGAATCTGAATATTATTTTGAGGGCAGTGGAGATTTACTTTTGACTAGGGGAGTTACATGATTCTATGCCATTTGGGTTTTGAGAATCCAGTTTCCTCTGTAAATATTTTTTGAAAGAATATTCTTTGTTAGTGCCCCAATTATGCATGAAATTTGCAGAATATCCTTTTAGGTATAATTCAAGGAGACCTTAATTATGTACTCTTTTAGAGAGAAAACAGAACACACTCGTTGAAAAATAATTAACAGACAATTTAATTATGCTCCTGTTCACTTTGATGCAAAGGGTTAAGTCAAGCACTCTTCTCGTTTGAAACGACAGTATTTTAAATTATTAACCAAAATTGCCACAAAATAGAATTCTAAAACAATCTGAGCAAATGGAATATGTTTTATTTTGTTAGCTGGTATTAGTGAACACAACCCAACTGAGTCTTAAAAATTGATTACTTAGTCTGCATGTCAGTGAAAATTGAATATTTATGAATGTGCTAATTGTTCCTTCTTATGTGATTGTTTTTAACACATGTATAAAGCTGTCTTAGACCCTGTCTAAATCCATTTATTACTGTCCTAATCAAAATATCATTGAGAGGACAGGCCTGCTTGCAAGACAGGAAAAAGACGAATTTAAGTAACTCAGTCTGAGAACAAAGGGCCTGCGGAGAGAGTTAGTCTAGTCTTGGATCACATGCCCCATTGGCATCTTCAGCGCTGGATCCCAAGAGGTGATCACGGGGAACTGTCCTGGGAGCTGACTGTGGTTTTAGAGCTCTGTGCATGTGGTGACGTACAATTCCTTTCAGAATAAACACGTTCTGACAGAAGCCAAAAGAAGTGGAAAATGCACACTGCACGGGATTGGATCTCACAGCGGCTCAATATGGGTTACAAATGGGATCATTTCCTAAGGAGGCCTTGACCGATCTCCAAATTTAGGGAGTCCAGGGGCACCTGGCTGGCTCAATCTCTTAAGCATCCGACTTTGGCTCAGGTCATTATCTCACTGTTCGTGGGTTCGAGCCCTACATGGGGCTCTGTGCTGACAGCTCAGAACTTGGAGCCTGCTTTGGATTCTGTGTCTCCCTCTCTCTCTGCTCCTCCCTTAATGGGCCATTAAACATTAAACATTAAAAAAAAATCACATAAAGGGTGTCCTACTCTATTTACCACTTCAGGGGGACAAAAGCCTGTCAACAATTACCTGGTGGTCACACAAAATTAACTACATCTTCTTTTTAGATATAAGATTCAAGTGCAGATTTTTTTCTTAACCCTCTTGGTGTATAAATAATAATCATTCGGTTTGCTTTTTTTTTTTTCAGACCTTATGCCAGTATAAATTTGATTTTCTTCAAGAAGTGTGTCAGCATGAGCACTTTATTCCTTTGTGTCTCCCCATAAGATCAGCAAACATTCCAGGTAATAACTCCCAGAATGTTCATCAGTTCCTGCAAAGTGAACACTCGTATAAGTTCGTTTGTGTGACCTTTGTGTGTTGTTGTTTTCCTGTTTCCTCGGTCTTGATCTCCCCTGAAGCTGTTACATGGGCATTAGACCCAGGTAATCAGGTGAAGACACCAAGAAGCTGGTGTCACGTGGTGAAGAATGTGGCTCCATATTTCTCAGTTTTTGTCTAGATCTCCTTTTCTATTAAAGAGAGAGCCAACAAAATTATAAAATCGGTGAACATGAATCAAAGAATTTTAACCTACAACAATACTTTGACTATACTGGCTCCAAAAGAGAACTCTCCTTTGATTTTGAAAGGCTCAAAATTAAGGGGGGAGAGAAGTTATACTTTGTGAGTACAAATTCACTTGAAGTTATCAATTAGTGTGTGCAATTGTGTTAAAATGCAATTCCTCAAAATGAGTTTTATGCAAAAAAAAAAACTTGTTGCCTTGAAAACGAGGAAGGAAGGAAGGAAAGAGGGAGGAAAGCGGGAAGGGGGCACCATTGTAAATACTTGGTACCTCTGGATTAGAAGGAGGTGGAGACAGTTGCTTCCCATTTCTATACTTACTATAGCATAAGTGGTCCACCGAAAATATTTTCATGTATAACTTTTATTAATGTATTGCATATATACCAATATGCATAGATACCAAGATGATCATCACACATCTAGCTCTCAGAAGACAATCAAATATCAGGATGCAAAGAAACCATTAAAATGATTTAAGAACTTAAAATACTCTGCTTCGACTTCACCCTGCATCAATATTGAATCATTATGTTGTACACCTGAAATCAATATAATGTTATAGTCAATTGTACCTCAAGAATGAAAGGAAGGAGGAGAAGAGGGAGGGAGGGAAGGCAGAAAGAGAGGGAGGAAGGAAGGAAAGAAAGAAAAAAAGACCTTCCTTCTAAGCAGTGAGTAAATTATACACAAGGAGCAGTTTTGATATTCATGGAAACCAGAAAAAAAGGCCTCCTTACATGTATTGTAGCTTATACTGTATGTATCACACAAAACTAATATTTTGGAGGGAAAATAAAATACATTATCAAGCCTGTAAACGTTTGGTCATTTCAATCTTAAATAAAAGCTATAACATTATCCCATTCTTTCCTAATTTATGAAATTAAGAAATTAAATTATAGGAGATTATATTAGGAGATTAAATTATATTTAATCTAAATGCCTTCGTAGAAAAAGAGGTAGAAAGGTCATCTTGGACAATAACATTTTTCGCCTTTTGGTTTGTTTTGTATTCCTTTTTATTTTTTTTATAGACTATGGCCAACTTATTATTGGGTTAGACAGGCTGGTTGAGATACTCAAGAAAAGCAAACCTGTTGTACTCTTTTGATTCCAATTGTTTACTGTTGATCTGTAACTCAGGAAAAGGCCTCATAGTCTCCTTGTAGATGTGATATTATCAACCGTGAACATAAAAATACATGTTTCGTTGCATGCGGATTTCTGGTAGAAAAATAAGTGTTCAAGTAAAAGGCCAGGAATGAAAATAACTCTGTTCATGACACTCCTTTATAAGGAAACAACCAACCTATGGTATTTGTCTTCAAACATAAAGCTTTTTTGAGGAGACTCACTTATGTTTTAGGATAATACAGTTTTTCAGTATAAATTACCCATAGTTCATGAATATAACGTGTATGTATGTGTATATCTTAACTTATTTATTTATATTAAATCCAGATCCCTTGACGCCTTCAGAATCAACTCAAGAGTTACATGCATCAGGTAAATAATTATGTTTTATATTAGATTCTCTAAGCATCAATAAGTACATCATAATCTGATAATATTGATTGGTATAGATACCACAAATTTCCAGATGCCATTTCCGGATGCCAAAAATAGTCATGTGTTTAATATCATACAAAGTTGTCAACAAGCTGACTGAACTGTTCTCTTGTCACAGATAATTAAATGCTTCCCCAACCTGAATTCTTTCATAGTTTATTCTCCAGAGTTTGACATTTTTTTTTAATTTCCCAAATCATCTGAAATTTTCTTAGGGTACCTCATAAATAAAATTCCTTGATACACGTCATAACATGTTTGTTCAGTGTAACTAGCTTTATATATTTCTGTCAACACACCGCAGCCTGGTTTTTCAGCTAGCTTCTCAAGATTGAGGTTGATTATTATTTTTACTTGAATTAGGTTCATAACTTAAAATAGTCTGGGCAAAACTTTTCTCTCGTTTTAGGTTGGCAATTACAAAGTTTTGTTCCACTCTGGCCCCTCAAGAGTACTCACTATTTCGTGGAGAAATATTTTAAACCTAACTAAGTCCTTGGACCTCTATCTCCTGACCCTCCCATTCCCTGCTTTTCCACATCCAGTGGCATTTTCATGGACTACAAAACTCCTTATGTTTAATTTGCCCCTAGTCAATCATGGACTGGAATATTCCAAGAGATCATTACATCTAACGGGTAACCGCGAGGATTCACGGACATAACGCCTCTACGGTGCTTAGCCTAGTGTTGGCACTCAGTGCATGTTCCAGAAATGGGTGCTGGTCCTGTTGTTAACAGTTACATTTAGGAAGGACATTGGACAACTCTTACTGGAAATTTTGACGTTCCAATTTCTCCCTGATTCGGGCACAAAATTTTGCAGCCCCGTTTGGTTTCCCTCTCCTTGCTCCTTCACGTCCTTCAGCCAACTTACCCTGGTAATTTTTCTTCTACAACTCGGGTCCTTCTGTTCCATCCCAGGCACATCTCACTTCTTCCCTCCCTGCCTTGTGGCCGAGCCTCCCGTATTATAGCCCGCTCCCCACATTTCCCCCACAGAATGACTCATTTATGTCCTGTCACCATGTGAACAAATGAATAAGCACAGGTCTGATCAGGCCGCCGATCTCAATGCCATTGGCGACTTCACGCTTTCTACAGAATTCAGTGCCAAATGGAGGATCCCAGGTGCCAGCTAAAGAATGTGTGCTTTAGTCTCTCCATCACCCGGCCCCAAGTGCCCCTCGAGTCTCAATCCCCACCCCCTCCTTGGCTGCCGTGCTGACTGGCACCCCCCAACCTGTGTTTCCCGCACACTGACACACTGTGGGTCTTCAGAAATCTGTGCCATGGAACCTTTGTCCTCCCAACCTCTTCTCTTCCACCCACACCCCCCCCCCACCACCTCCATTGGCCCCGGGCCCCCTGCACCTCCGACCTTCAGCAGCCTCAAAGGCCCCTCTCAACATCTTCCCGCCAGTGACGTCTCCTGATTCCTCCAGACAGAAAGTGAGCTCTTCTCCTCTCAGCTCCTGTAACACTGTAGACACGCTACTCATGGAATTTGACTATTGGTAGCAGTATACTCTCCCTCATTTCTCCTCTCTGTAGCGAGACTGCGTTACTGAACCCCTCCCCGGTAGTGAGAGAGGTTGATGGTGGTTGGATAAACCTTTCTCGATTACAGAGTGATCCTTTGACTTTCAATCACATGCCCGCTTTACTCTCCTCCCAAAGATATGCCTGAATATTCGGTCACGAATGAATTTTGCCGCAAACACTTCTTAATTGGAATTCTACTTCGAGAAGTTGGCTTTGCCCTGCAAGAAGACCAAGACATCAGGCACTCAGCTTTAGCTGTCCTAAAAAATCTAATGGCTAAGCATTCCTTTGATGATCGATACAGAGAACCCGTGAGTGATTTTCTTTTCTCTCTTCCCTAAACACCATTTAATGGCTCACTGCATTAAATGCATATCAAACCTACAGTCTATTGATTTTTATGCGAATCATTTCTCTCGGCCACCTTCCCACCTAGGAGAAACAGGCCCAGATAGCAAGTTTATACATGCCCCTGTATGGCATGCTTCTGGACAATATGCCAAGGATTTACCTGAAGGACTTATATCCTTTTACCGTCAACACATCCAATCAAGTAAGTTTACAGACTATTTCAAATGTGCATTTTAACCAAGAGTTCACCCACTTTTTGCCCTGGATAGCCATCTTCCCCCACCCATGAGCAAACAGAACACTGCCGCTAGCTATTTTGAGACGTCCACGTCAGTCTCCTTTGTTCCGGATTGGTCCCTGGAGCCTTCTGCCTCATCCACGTAGTCGACATTTGGGTTTCACTGTCCTCTCTTCTCTGTATCCACCCCCCAGTTCTGTCCAGTTTTTACCAGGTTCCTCTGTCGCGTGCACGGCCCCATCCTCAGTGCACACCCTCTCCCCCTGCCACCTTTCCGCACGGGCTTTGTGACCACCTGGTGTTAGGGTAGCGGAGGGCCTCAGTCACACCCCAGGAGTGGCCTGTTTGTCCTCCCTCCTCCACTGAGCCACCGTCGTGGTCACACAACAGGCCATGTGACACCAGATGCCTGTTTTCACGTCCCGGATGAATTAATCCGCTTCTGAATGCATGATATTACTCTCTCGCGGTTAGGAGCTAGGCCTTTGGAATGCTCTTTAGAGGAAGACCTTGTGTTCATAGCAGCGACATCAGTTACTAACAATGTAACCTTCGATAAGTCATCCAGTGTCTTTATTTTTTTTTTAGTGTTTATTGATTTTTAAGAGAGAGAATGTGGGTGGGGGAAGGGCGGGGGGGAGGGACAGAGGATCTGAAGCGAGCTCTGCATTGACAGCAGAAAGCCTGGTGCAGGGCTGGAACTCACAGACTGTGAGATCATGACCTGAGCTGAAGTCAGACATTCAACTGACTAAGCCACCCAGGCGTGTCTATCCAGCCTCTTTAAACCTCTGCTTTCTTATTTATAGAATCGGATAGAATTCCTACATTACAGGATTCTTAGGAGGATTAAATTCTCTCTAGTAGAAAACACTAGGCCTAGAGACTGGTACATAATAAGTATTTGGAATTAGCTTTTAGTAATAGCAATATACATAAGATAACTCACGATAATCTAGAGTATCATCATCCATAAAACAACAGTAGCCATTCCAACCAGTTTATAGCTAAAAGATAGTTTCTACTACATGGTAAAAAAAAAAAAAAAAAAAAAACCAATCACATAAAAAGTCAAAATGTGACTAAGAGTATGGTTGTGACTGTATTCATTTTCATTGCTTGCTTTGGCAGAAGACCTTTGCTGGAATATAAAAGATCAGATCAGACATCATCAAATTCAAAGTGTAACAAAGAAGGCATATGTGGGTTTACAATGTTGAAATGTGGCGATTCCCATTAATCTCTTCTGTGCTTCGAATACAGGGGTCTAGAGATGACCTCAGCACCAATGGAGGATTTCACAGCCAGTCAGCTATGAAACATGCAAATTCTGTGGATACATCATTTTCTAAAGATGTTTTAAATTCCATAGCAGGTACTTAAGACCTTGCAAAAACACTTGTGTTTAACTCTCTCCCATATTTACATGACATATCATTGTGCTTTTTACCCACTCCATAATCCAGTATGCATAATTGCTGTATGTCAAAGTACACTCTATTTATAGAGCTAAAGAGTCTCTCTACATATTTCTTGGAAGCTCATCCAGGGGCTTCCTCTTCTACTTAGCATTCAGTTTTACTTGGCTCAAAGAGCAATCTACTCAGACGTTACCAAAATATTTCATTCTGGAAACAATCTTTTAAGTTTTCATTGCATACAACCTTTTAAAATATAATAGCCCCAACAACTTCGGAATTTATTTTTAAGAACTATTTTGGAAACGTCATATTAATTTCTTATAAACTGTCAAAACTTGAAAGCTTCTCCCCCCAAAGCATCCTTATGAACTTGCATGAAAGCGTTTTTAAAAGAGAACCTTTCAAAAGCCGTTTAAGAAATCAAAGGAACAAGCTTTACCTTATTTCCATTTATACTGGTCTAAATTTCCCTAAATCCTTAAGGCTGGCACGGCCACCGTGATCATTCTTAAAATGTCCCATGTCTTCAATGGCAATTCCAGACTCTATCATGTCAGCCTTCCCCAGTGCTCCTACCACCTCAATGATCAACATCTTTTTGGGTCATCGTTTTAGTTCTGTGTGTGTGCCCATTACATCTCATTACCATCTGTGTGCTGTGGCTTGTGTTTGCAGCATTTTCATCAATAGCTATTTCTACAGTAAACCATGCTGACTCCAGAGCATCCCTGGCAAGTCTTGACTCCAACCCAAGCACCAATGAGAAGAGCAGCGAGAAAACAGACAACTGCGAAAAGGTGGGGCTTCTCCTCCAGTTACCCAGCACCTGGAGAGCCAGCGCCCCCCACCCCCCCACCCCCCCGCCTCGCTAATTCAGTCTTTCTTGGTTCTTCCGTTCCTAGATCCCTAGACCCTTGTCTTTGATAGGGTCAACCCTTCGATTTGACAAGTTAGATCAAGCAGAAACCAGGAGCCTTCTCATGTGCTTTCTTCACATTATGAAGACAATTTCAGAGGGTAAAGAGAGAGCCCTTGAAAATTAAAATTTTTAAAAAGGAAAAAAAAATTGAATTTCCGAGAGTCTCATGCTACATGGTGTTTCCTTCCAGAGACGCTGATTGCCTACTGGCAAAGAGCACCCAGTCCAGAGGTGTCTGACTTCTTCAGCATCTTGGAGTAAGTTATAGAGTTGATTTGTTAACCTGTTTTTTCTGGAAGCTTCAAAATGGTTCAGTATACCATCCTTCATTCTAAGGACCCATATGTCCTTAGAATGTCCTACTATCTATCAGTAGTAGTCATGAATAAAATATGCATAAAATCATCTTTTCTTTTAATGTACTTCTTAAATGAACAGTTTGTATAAACAAAAGAACATGAATAATTGGAATGTGGCCTTTTTTTTTCCTTTCTAGTGTTTGTCTTCAAAATTTCAGATACCTAGGAAGACGCAATATAATAAGGTAACAATTTTTAAATTCCACGAGGTTAGTCTGATCTTTAAAAAAATATGGCATCTATTAATGTATATCAGGTTAGACTTCAAGGTATATGTTAGAAATCTTAAGGTGCACATAAGGATCGTAAGGTTGACCTCAGAGTAGACGTAGAAGTTTGACACTTGCCATGTACTCATCATAGATCTAGGACTAGTTAAAAGCTGTCTAGGGAGAAAAGCACAAAACATACATTTCTAAAAGGAAGCCACATTTCCTGTATCGTCCGAGCTAATTTATCTATCATTTTGCATGGATGTAATGTAGAAGATTCCTATGAACCTTCTACATCCAATGTGAATACATCCAATGTGAATAAGTGACAGGAATAAAAGGTACAGCACAGGGAATACAGTCAGTGGTTTTGTGGTTTGGGGACTTATGGTGAGTGCAACGTACATAGACTTGTCAAATCACTATGTTGTACACATGAAACTAAATATAACATTGTGTGTCAACTGTACTTAAGGAAAGAAAGAAAGAAAGAGAGAAAGAAAGAAAGAAAGAAAGAAAGAAAGAAAGAATATACTCCCAGTAAGCTGAAAAGAAAAATTAATCTAGAATAACTTTGTGTTGACATTGTTTTCTCATGAGAGACCACGAAGCCCCCAGCACTTTCGCTAAACCCCCGTTTCCCATTCCCAAAAGATGATGTGATTTTATCTTTCATAGCACGCAGACTATTTCGTTGTTCAGTAGTCGTGTTGCCAGTGGCCGGTCTTTATTTAAAAATAAATTACAAATACTGAACTGTGATTAAAACCTCAGTTTCCCTTGCAGGAAAATTGCTGCGGCATTTAAATTTGTGCAGTCCACCCAGAACAATGGAACTCTCAAAGGATCTAACCCTTCCTGCCAAACATCAGGTCCCTTGCCACAATGGTAATGTCGCATTTGCTTGATATTTGTAATCACATTGTGTTTATGCATATGTGTGTGTGTGTGTGTGTGTGTGTGTGTGTGTGTATGTGTGTGCGTGTGGAGGGATACGGATGCTTCCACATGTGCATACACAAGCAGGCACATGCATATGTATGTATGCATACACTTCAAACCACATGCAGAAACTCTCCTCTATCTGCTCCGCTAGCTTGTGAAAACCTAAGAGTCAAGGATTATGACTTATTTATGTGCCCTTGGGGCACAATGCCATGCAGTGGATGGAGGTTAATAGTACCCTAATTTAACTGAGCCCGAAAAGACATCATTCCAATAAACGACTCATTTAATGTTTGCTAACCTCCTAGTGACATATCAAATGTGAGGTCGTATCTCCCCATACCTTTCAGCCATTGTAATACATTAGCAGTGTCCTCAGAGCTAAAATTGTTTTTTTATCTATTTATTTTTTTCATGTTTATTTATTTTTGAGAACGAGAGAGACAGAGTGCAAGTGGGGGAGGTGCAGAGAGAGGGGGAGACACAGAATCCAAAGCCGGCTCCAGGCTCTGAGATTTCAGCACAGAGCCCGACACGGGGCTTGTACCCACAAACCGCAAGATCGTGACGTGAGCCGAAGTCAGACGCTTAACTGACTGAGCCACCAGGTGCCCCTAAAATTGTTTTTGAAAGGGTCACAAGCAGTGAGGAAACATGGATGGCTCCATAAGCTCGTGTTCGATTTCCTAGTCATTATACCGGTTTGACTAGCACATAGGGCCTGGAGTCATCCTTTATGAACCTACCCTGTGGGAGGATTTTGCCCTGAAATCCTACTTTAAATCTCCCCTGAGTCTCATAAATAAGAATTCTTTGCTAAAATTTTCTCCAGTTTGATTTATTCTTCCCAAAGTTACCATAATAATATGTAATATGAAAATGGCTATATTTTAGAAAGAATTTCAGAAATAAGAAAGTAGTATATAACCAAAAAACCGTGGAGTAAGTTTTGCCTCTTAGTCCATAGGGACTCCTCGAAGTTGCCCCTTGTGTGAAAGCAAATGAGAAAATGTAATAGGCGTGTTTTCCAAATGGTAATAGGAGAGAAGACTATCAACAATGACTTTCTGCCTTTAAAGACAATAGTAAGGTACCTGAGGTCACTGCAGTTTTGTTGACTTTTGGTGGGTTAAATTGCAGGCTTCTTCCTGAACCATCTAGACACGTCTTGGCCATTCCTACCCCTCCCCTCCTAGGCACCAGGATTTTTCCTCCAGAAGCTCCAGACCAAAATAGACCCAAAACCTGGAATAAATCAGTCCCAAAGGTCCAAGCCATACAAGCCAGAACCCATTTTTTCTTGTAGCTCCAGGGCTCCCCTAACTACTGAAAACCAAAGCTAGGTCTTCTGGGCCTCGATCCATCCAGAGCATTTGATGTGGTCAAAACCAAATAACCCCTTGAAAAGGGTGACCAAGAGAAAACCATTGCCTCCTCTATAGGCTTGACTCTTCAGGGTATCTCTTATTGCCTACTTTACTCAAAAAAAAATGTTTTATTGCCTTGGCCAAATGATAGTGGAAATGAAAGTCCAGAATGGGAAGTGTCTTTACTCCCACATAACACTGGCTCTTTCCACCAGGTGGGACTGCCAAGGAGACATTGAATGAGAGCTGTTGCAGACCATTATCATCATCCTGAGAATGTAGCTGCACCAGGGTCCCCCCCCCCCCAGCTCTCTCCCCTACGAGGATGGAATACCATGGAATTCCCATGAAATCTCATGATTTCATTAAATAATAATGAATATGCTTGTTCAGGCTTAGTATCTATTATTCTTCTATTACCCTTTGGTACCGCGCATCCTTCTGAACCCTTTTTTGGCTTAAATAAAACCTCTCCAAAAGCACTCTTAAAAGTCCCTTTGATCATGTCTCCTGTAATTAATATTTTTCATAAAACATCTCTGGGTAAAAGTTGTTTATATTTGACTCAGTCTAGAATTTTTGAATGAACATTTGTATCTCATCTCTCTCGTGCTATAACCTATCTTCTTATGTAATTTTCAGGATGCATACCACGTCCGCTCACGAAGGACATAAGCAGCACCGCTCACAAACTTTACCTATAATTCGAGGCAAAAATGCACTTTCTAACCCCAAACTTTTACAGATGTTAGACAATACCATGTCCAGTAAGTAAACGAGAAATAATAGGACCGAGACGGCTAGGGGTGTTTCTCTAGATGCGTGGAAGACATTAAATGCGTTAGAATGTTTCAGAAACGTAAGGAATGTTAGTGTGTTACTGAGACCGTTACTTTTCAGGCTTGCTGTAGCCCAGGGAATTTTTCTCAGAGGAAAAAGATCAGCAGAGAGGGAGTTTAAAAATTGAAGTGTCCTTATAAGAAAGGAAACAGGCAAATCTCTCAGGATAATGTGCTCCATGTAGCTCCTCTGATGTCAGGTGGATTTGCTATTGTGAGGGTTATGGGGACCTCTGTCAACCAGACTATTACTGTCTGCTGTTTGGGACGAGGAGAAAGTTGTCCATGTCCTAGAAGCACTAAGTGTGATATATTGAACCCGGTGATGCACACATTCCAGCTTGTGAATGAGGAAAAAATGGAGCCCAGTGTTCTGTATTGTGTACATGTTAGTGGTTAGGGACATGTGACCAAAGGCAGATGCCTTCACCTATGAATGTATTTAGGGCCTTTAATGGCCACTCATGCACACTGTCCACTGAGACTATACATTTAGTCTATTAGACTAGGAGCCTAAAACTTGCCCCAGACTGAGTATGAAAGGACTATGACTCTGTCAATGCCTAAATCAACGGAAAAGAAGTAAGAAATAATGGCAAATGGGTCACTCTTGTCTACAGCTGACATATGAAAAGGGCCTACACTCTTAGTTTGAGTGGCTACAAGAGAATTGTCTGGGAGGCTTAAACAACAAACATTTATTTCTTATGGTTCTGGAGGGTGGGAGGTCCAAGGTCAAGGTACCAACAGATTTGATGTCTGATGAGAAGCCTTTTTCCTGGTTTGCAGATGGCCACCTTCTTCTTGTGTCCTCATGACAAAGAGAAAGGCTCCCTTTCTGGTGCCTCTTTTTATAAGAGCACGAACCCATTCATGAGGGCTCCGCCCTCACGAGCTAATTACCTCTCAAATATCCCATCTCCAAATACCATCACACTGGGGATTAGGGCTTCAACACGGGAATTTGGGGCAACACAAACATTTAGTCTATAGGATGTGTTAAAGTCTCTGTCTTTAGACGGACAGTCTTTAGTTTTTGATTCAGCCAATAAGGTAATTGAACCAACCAAAGCACTTTGATTTCATAAATTATTTATCAAAACACCAGAAAACAGTGAAAATGTTATAATAGAAGAAAGCCCTTTATGGAATACAAAGAATTTTCTTAGACATTTATGTATGTTCTACTTCATATTTTGTAGGCAACTCCAATGAAATAGACATCATGCACCATGTGGACACAGAGGCCAATATAGCTACAGAGGTGTGCCTGACTATCCTAGACCTGCTATCACTCTTCACCCAGACTCACCAGGTAAGTGTGACTATAACATCTTCTGCAACATGATAAAACGGGAGGTGGAAAAGTCATGGGAAGTCAAGAACAAAAAATATTTTACTGGGGCACCTGGGTGGCTCATTCAGTTAAGCGTCTGACTTTGGCTCAGGTCATGATCCTGGGGTCTATGTGTTTGAGCCCTGCTTCGGGCTCTGTGCTGACAGCCCAGAGCCTGGAGCCCGTTTCAGATTCTGTGTCTCTCTCTCTCTCTCTCTGTCCCCTCCCCTGCTCACGCTCTGTCTCTCTCTCCTTCAAAGATAAATAAACATTTTTTTTAAATTTAATATTTTATGAAATCAATTAACGTTACATAAATCGGCCTAAGTGTCAGTGGAAAAAGTTTTACAACTGAGACTCAGAGTTTATCAGAAGTTGACTAATGCTCAAATGATATACATACATATGTATTTCACTATTGTCAAATAATAAATATTCTTCTTTGCTTCTCCTGCTTCACCCTCAGGCAAACCGAGCTGACTGAGAGTGGGACTCCACTTTTTCAGACTCAGGGGGAGAGACAAATGATGGCTAGATCCAACAGACTAATAATGCTGAGCGTCTTTTCGTGTGCTTATTTGTCATCTGTATATCTTTGGTGAAAATAATACCTACGTAGTGGTAGAATGACTTAAGTTAAAAAGACTGACCATACCACATTTTGGCAAGGGTATGAAAAAACTGGGACTCTTATCCACCAATGGCGGGCATGCAAACACTCTGGAAAACAGTACGGCAGTCTAAAAAGTTAAACGTGTGTCCGTTATGCGACCGGCCATTCCAATACTAAGCATTTACCCAGGAGAAATAAAAGCATTTGGTCACAAAAACCTGTGTACACAAATGTTCATACAAGCCTTATTTTTAATAAGTGATGAAAACAACCTAAGTGTACATCAACAGGTGAATGGATTTAAAAAATGGTGGTATATCCATACAACAGAACGCTGCTCAGTTACGCTCGGTTACAGTTTGATGCCATTTATATAAAATTTAATAAACTCAAACTATAGAAACTGTATGCCAGTTATACCTCAATAAAGATATTTGGAATATTAGCTCAACCTAATGAGCTTACAGATGTTCGGGGTTGAAGTAGGAACGGCTGGATCCATTGAATAACGTCTACACCAAACACAATGATTAAGCCAAAAAATCCCTGCTTTCAGGAAAAGTGTCAGCATGGTGGTAGAAAAAAAACAAACACCATATTTTAAATCTTTATTACTCAGTGCAAATGTCAGTCAAATCTCAGACATCTTAAAGGCCCTACCGATGCCTACGAGGACGTGCGTCTCTGTGACCCCGTCTCCTGCCTCTGTCCCGATCTCACCCCATGCTCTGCTCAGGCTCCTCTGCCCTTTGTTTTCTCAACTTTGAACTCATAAGCTTCTTCCCAACTCATATCCCTGGTACTAGCTGCTTCTCTCTTCTTGGGTAGTCCCTTCAGATCTGCCCATAGCCAATTCCTTCAGCTCACGTGTGAGTTCATCCATTAGAGGGTCTTGGCTGCCCACCCTACCTAAAGTAATCCTTGCCCAAACCAGTTACTTTTTATTATATCGCATCATTCTGCTCTATTTTCTTATTTAGTAATTTTTTCCAATCCCTGCTGTGTAAGTTTCATTGGGAACATAGACCTTATCTTCTTATTCAACACTATCTCCATTGCCCAGAGTTGTGCCTACCACATAGTAGGCTCACAGTAAATATCTTTTGAAAGAATACAGGTGCCTTTTCACTCATCCTAAGTAACTTCTGTGTGGAATTTCCAGAGACAACTCCAACAATCCGAATGTCAAAATTCCATGATGAAAAGGGTCTTTGACACCTACATGGTCTTTTTCCAAGTCAACCAGTCAGCCACAGCGCTGAAGCACGTGTTTGCCTCCTTGAGACTGTTTGTTTGCAAGGTAAGAGTTCTCCTGGTTCCAGTGAAAGCTCAGGAAAGGATGATAATAAACAGGTGTTTATCCTTACATCTCTCAGTATGGAGGAAAGAAAGTCCGTTTCCTTCTATTTTGGCTTGTTTGGTTTTATTAGAGTATTTGTATTGGTTTTAATAAGCCATTTGATTCCTGGTCTTGACAGTTAACAGTCTTGACAACCTGTCTACTTGGATATCGAAAGGGAATAGTATTAACATGTAGCCATCTCCTGGGGGGATCCTCAGTATTTGTGACAGAGAGTCGGGGAAAATGCACGTCATCATCTGTGATCTCCATTCATGCCAAGTGAAGTTTCCACCTTAAAGTAGACACAGCTGCCAACTTTTGAGGATCCCTGTGGTTTTACAATGTTGGGTGAAGAGGAAACACTTTAAAGTTCTCATTCACTAGTTTCGGGTTGTCATCATTGGTGCCTGGGATACTTACCATGTAGAGAATGATTGTTTCTAGGAAAAAAAGAGAAATATTAATATGGACTTAAATAAATACAATTATATCTCTTCCACTTGCCTGGGTTAAAAAAAAAAGGTGGGTTTGTTCTAAGGAATTTTAAAATGCAAGCAGAAACACAGCAAAATGAAGGCATGCCCCCCCCCCCCCCCCCACTTAACCAACCGTTCTACCTCTATAGTTTCCTTCAGCGTTCTTTCAAGGGCCTGCCGACCTGTGTGGATCCTTCTGCTATGAAGTCCTAAAATGCTGTAACCACAGGTCACGGTCAACTCAGACAGAAGCATCAGCCCTTCTCTACTTTTTCATGAGGAAGAATTTTGAATTTAACAAGCAGAAGTCAATTGTCCGGTCCCACTTACAAGTAAGTGCTGCCAGTTTCCATTAATGCTGTTGTTAAAACCACTCTTCTGTTTCAGCATTGATAAAAGCCTCTAGGCCCCTGGGCAAGAGCAACCAACTCTTCTACTAGATTCCTCCTTAAAGAGACTCAACACACTCCGCTCAGGTTCAGAGGAAGAGGGCAGCTGGGCAGAAATCAACACAGCCCATAATTCCACTTTTACTTTTCTTCTGCCAAGGAACAGAATCGAATAGAATACACAACTCAGGAAACCGTGACTATCTCTAGGATGCCAAACCCCACCAGATTCCAAATCCAGACATGTCTTCCTTTAAGGCATCCCAAGATTCCTGCAACCTTCTTTAAATATTTTAAATTATAGGAAACACCCTAGATTACGTGGCCTTCTGAAAATTTTAAGGCATAAAGATGCTATTCTTTGGACCCACAGGGAGAAATCAATGATACATTCATCCAATCCAGTGGGTTTCTTTAATATTACTATTTCTGAGTTAGTAACTTTGGAGTTTTCTTTTTCTCTTCTCTTCTAGCTTATCAAGGCTGTAAGCCAGTTAATCGCCGATGCTGGGATTGGAGGCTCTCGGTTTCAGCATTCCCTTGCAATTACCAACAATTTTGCTAATGGAGACAAGCAGATGAAAGTAAGAAATGCTTTATGGACATTTTCAAAGACTTGGGAATAAACTAAACTGGATTCTTTTGTGAAATATCCAAATCAAAAAAAAAAAAAAATCCAAATTCTGTGTTTTGTGTATTGTGACTTAAACTGAGTGCTTACCTTGAGTTTGCTTGCTGAATTGCCGATCAGCTCTAACACTGTCAGTCTATCATCTGTTGCTTGGAATTTCCAAGACGGGTGGTTGAATGAGATATAACAAGAATACTAACCACAAGGGGCGCCGGGGCAGCTCATTGTTAAGGTTAAGCGTCCCACTTTGGATCAGGCCGTGATCTCACGGTTTGTGAGTTCAAGCCCCACTCCCACGTCGGGCTCTGTGCTGGCAGCTCAGAGCCTGGAGCCTGCGTCAGATTCTGTGTGCCCCCTCTCTCTGCCCCTCCCCCACTCATGCTCTGTCTCCCTCTCTCTCAAAAATAAACAAACATTAAACAATTTTACCAAAAATAAAAAAAGAATACTAACCACAAATATCCAGAAATACAGCAATTCTCTCATAATCCTATTGTAGGTCAAATGTATTTAATCTTTCTTTTAGAAATTTCTGAAGACTTCTCCTTTAATCACAGTACTGAAAAGTCCAGGGATCAGGGCCTGGCACTGGGCATGGCTGAACCCAGAATTAAAATGTTTTCCCATTAATTCAAAAAGATACGTGCACCCCATGTTCATAACAGCATTATTTACAATAGCCAAGGCATGGAAACAAGCTACGTGTCCACCCGTGAACGAATGGATAAAGCCGTTGTGGTGTATATATTCAGTGGAATAGCAGTCAGCCATAAAATCTGAGGCAGTCCTACCAGTTGTGACCACATGAATGGACACTGAAGGCATTACACTAGGTGAAATAGGTCAAAGATAAACAAGTACTGTATGATCTCACTTATATGTATAACCTTAAAAACTGAAAATCATGAAGAAAGAAATCAGACTCACGGGTATCAGAGGCAGGGTGGGGGTGAGGAAATTGGAGGAGAGTGGTGAAAAGGTATAAACTTCTAATTATAAGATAGATAAGTACTGGGGATGTCAGGTACAACATGAGGACTATAGCTAACATCGCTCTATGTTATATAGAGGAGGTAGTTCAGAGGGGCACCTGGGTGGCTCAGTCGGTTAAGCGTCTGACTTCGGCTCCGGTCACGATCTCATGGTTTGTGGGTTCGAGCCCCGCGTCGGGCTCTGTGCTGACAGCTCAGCGCCTGGAGCCTGCTTCGGATTCTGTGTCCCCCTCTCTCTCTGCCCCTCCCCTGCTCACACTCTGTCTCTCTCTCAAAAATATATAAACATAAAAGAAAAAAAAAAAAGAAGAGGTAGTTAAGAGAGAAAATCCTATGAGCTGTCATCATAAGGGGAATTTTGTTTTCCTTTTTTCTTTTTTCTTTCTTGTCTCTATACTGCATCTATAGGAGAAGATGGCTGTTAGCTGAACCTATTGTGCCACTCCTTTCACAACACATATCAATTAAACTGCTATGCTGTATGCCTTACATTTATATAGTGACGTAGGACTGTTACTTCTGAACAAAACTGGAAAAAATGATTTGAATAAAAAAACCTTTAAAAATTAAAAAATAATGTTTTCACATCCCCTCCCTACTGCCTCTATTTTTACCTCTCTCTGTCTCTTAGTTCAATTTTCCTCTTTGTTTACTTCATTTACAAGCAGGATCTCCCCATGAGCGTGCTTTCTCAGAAATTCTGAGGATATCGAAGTATCCTGTAAGTGGAAGAGGCACTTCATTCAATTGTGTCAGTTAAAGTCCCCAAACTGAACCTTGTTATCATATGCCCATCCCTAAACCAATCACTGGCTCGAGGGATCAAAGAATATGATTGGCCAGGTCAGGAACGTGGGCCACACCCTGGTGCCTGCGAAGGAAGTAGACCTTTCAAATCACATGACCCAGAGCCAGAGAGGAGAGCATCTCAAAGAACAATCAGGATGCTATTACTAGAAGAAGCTAGGTGAGCAGATAAGACGGAGTCTACTACAGTTCTAATGTTCAAACGTATACACAACCACAACACATAAGATGCGCGTATAAAGAAAGTACATGCTTATGAGCAAGACAGAGAACGCATCAAACTGTGAGACGATGCCATAAATAATCGCATAACTTGAAGTAACTTATCTTAGGAATTTGAAACCGATAATGACCCAGCCTCTCTCTTTTCCAAAGAACAGCAACTTCCCAGCAGAGGTGAAAGATCTGACAAAACGTATAAGGACTGTTTTGATGGCCACAGCTCAGATGAAAGAGCATGAGAAGGACCCCGAGATGCTGGTGGATCTCCAGTACAGCCTGGCAAACTCCTACGCAAGCACCCCTGAGCTGCGCAGGACCTGGCTGGAAAGCATGGCCAAGATTCACGCAAGAAACGGCGACTTATCCGAGGTGATTAGCAAAGGCTCAGTCCTTCTCCATTGGCATTGTCTCCTTTAGCGGGACGATTGGATTTTCATTTACAGTAGGATACCATATTTTCCCGCTCATCTAGATATGACCCGATTATATATTATGTGCATTAAATGTGCACATAGGATTCAAGAATTCCTGACTCCATGTAAATGATACCAAGTAAAAGCCACAGTTGTTGGTATCAGCTGTAATTGGGATATGCAGCGTAATTAGGATATGCAACGCAGAACTAAATGTTAAAAGCCTAAGACTAGGGAGGATGGTTGGAACGGTGTCTGGAAATTGAGAAACTGAGTTATGTAAGTTAATCTTCTGTGTTTTAAAACTTCTTCCCTATAATTGGACTCGGATGGGGAAGCTTGCCTTCATAGTGAGTAATCTCAGGCTGGGGTAATCTGTCCTCATTTGCAGCTGGTCTTAACTGGTGATGGAAGTATTAACACTCTCATGAGCCCTGTGAGGAGAAGGCACTGTGTGAAGATTATAAATCAATAGCTAACTTTTCAATGTCCGTTTAAACACTGGGTGGCTTTTTATGTAGCAGTTCACAGCACCCAAGTGGTTTCTAGACACCAAATGGAAAAGTTTTGCCTTATTCTCAGAAATATGCCCCTTTGGGGAAGAGACTAAATTGTCCGGGATGGTCTTAAAACCTGAAGTTAAACCTGACGTTCTTCTAAACGCGTGTGAAGGATCCTGGGATAGAAAGAGAGCCAATCAGAAGCTGCAGTTGGAGGCAGTTTGATGGGACAAGAATGAGAAACTCCAGTTCCTTGGATTGCCCAGAAAATGGGGAAATCCCTCCATAAAACTTCAAGCGAAAAGCTGAAGTCATTTGGACCCTCAACAGGCCAAGTTCTAGTACCTGTTCAGCAATGCTCAAGGCTTTTCGGGAGATACTAGAGAACGTTAAGATGTCACCATATATTCTGGTTGGCGGGAGCACACATTACATTAGGCCACGCTATTTAATCACGCACCACCTTGTGAGGTGACCATCTTAAAGGCAGTAGAAATTCCAAGGGGGCCATTATTGGAAACAGAAAAGGTAAGAAGATAGCTTAATTTTATTTTCAGTTTAGATCCCGATACCGTAGCGTATAGTTTTAACAAGGAAAGAGAATTGGATTTTAAAATATATACATCAGGGGCGCCTGGATGGCTCAGTCGGCTAAGCATTCAACTCTTGGTTTAGGCTCAGGTCATGATCTCACGGTTTCTTGAGTTCATGTCCTGAGTTGGGCTCTGGGCTGACAACACGGAGTCGGCTTGGGATTCTCTCTCTCCCTCTCTCTCTGCCCCTCCCCCATTCATACTGTCTTTGTCTCTCTCAAAATAAATTAATTTATTAAAAAATAATAATAATAAAATAAAATATCTACATTAGGCTTAAATAGGAAGGAAGGTAATTCTACAGAAAAATTCTTGAGGTCAGTTCATTCACCCACTTGAAGATAACACCCAGATAAGCACACAAACAAAACTTCCTGAATAAGCATTTTATTCTTGATTGTGAACGCTTTGGAAATCAGACTGATTCTTGTTTTTAACTCCGTCATTAAAAGGATTCCTCCATGTATTCTTACATGGAATACTGACTCATCTAGGAAGGTTAGTGCTGATTAGTCAGCTCTGTGCTGTGCCTTCCTCTAAAACCGTTCTTTTTTCTTACAGGCCGCTATGTGTTACATCCATATAGCTGCCCTCATTGCGGAATACCTGAAAAGAAAAGGTAAGACGACCGTGTGCAGGGAGAAAAGTCCAGAAGTGACATGCTGAAGCCTAAATTAAAATTAACTTCTTGATTTTAGTATTAATCTCAGTTATGTTTCATTAAGTAACATTAATGGTCACAGATATTTTTAATTAGGCCGTACTTACCAATTTTAGCTTTCATGTCACTATCATGTTTAATCTGTCTACAAAAAGGCTAACTGGTCAGCTTCTTAGTTCAAAATGAGAATGTTTTATCGTTTACTGATTTATAGTCTCATAAGCTTGTATTAACACCAACCTGTAGCCATGTCTTAACCTCATCTTGCACTACCATAGGTTACTGGAAAATGGAAAAGATTTGCACACCACCCCTGCTCCCGGAGGATACCCATCCCTGTGATAACTACCCATTACTAACAGCTCCCAGCGGAGGAAGTGAGTGCTCTAACTCTCCCGCATAAGCTCCTTTACCCCCAGGGAACAGAGCAGAGCAAATCAAGTTGCCGCTTCAAGTTTACTTCGATGAAATTCTTAAATGTATATTCTTAGAAGCAAAAGCTATCCCAGACCTTCATAACTCACACTGTCAGAGTCTGAGGCTCCTACCATTCAGAAATCCATCCAAATTTATGAAGTTCAGAACCAAAAAGTTCTCAGCAAATAGAACTGCATCTTATCCAATATTTAGGATTATGAGTTATGGCCATATTTGCTTCCAATTTGCATACTAGTCTGCCCTTGGGATTTTATTCTAAAATTGTTTAAAATTGCAAGAGAAATCCATTTTAATCTTGAAATGTAAAAAAAAAACCTACTTGTTGAAAATAAGGAATGCCAAAAATATATATGCGGGACTACATAATCAACATGTTCCATTTCATTTTTATACAAAATTTTTTAATGTGTATTTTATTTTTGAGAGAGAGAGACAGAGACAGAGACAGCAAGCAGAGGAGGGGCAGAGAGAGAGGGAGACACAGGATCCGATGCAGGCTCCAGGCTCTGACCTGTCTGCACAGAGCCTGACTCGAGGCTTGAACTCACGAACCGTGAGATTATGACCTGAGCTGAAGTCAGTGCTTAACCGACTGAGCCACCCAGGCGTCCCTCCATTTTGTTTTTTTAAAATGTTGCGGCGCCTGGTTGGCTCAGTCGGTTGAGCGTCCGACTTCAGCTCAGGTCATGATCTCACGATCCATGAGTTCGAGCCCCGCGTCGGGCTCTGGGCTGATGGCTCAGAGCCTGGAGCCTGCTTCAGATCCTGTGTCTCCCTCTCTCTGACCCTCCCCCGTTCATGCTCTGTCTCTGTCTCAAAAACAAATAAGCATTAAAAAAATTTTTTTTAAAATGTTAACTGGTTCTGACAATTTACAACATATAATAATTTATAGCACTGATTTCCTTTAATTAAAAATATTTCCTCTTTAATGTTTGATGAAAGATTTTGTAACAATCACTAAAGAATTACTCTTTGCAAAAAATGGGGCAATATAGTTAATATATTTAATCTGTTTTCTATTGAGAAAGCTTGTTCAAACCCAAAGGATATGACCTGCAATCTACCTCATAACACTATCTTAACTTTCAAAATTCAGTGGAAAACTCAGTGTATGAAAAACACAAACAAATCCTTAGATCTGAAGATCAAAATAATTAAACGAAAGATAACTTGGACTTCAGTTACATATACATATTTAATGAATCCCTTATTTAATTAATTAACATAATCCCTTGTTCTAAAAATGCATATATTTTCTAAAGAATCTCACTGGATTTTGCAAAAAGAACATATGAGCCAAGTTAACAAAGTGAACCGTGAGATAGTGAGGTCGCTTGTTCGAGGAGGAGGTCACACCTGGCATCGTGGCTTGTGTCCACGCTAAAATTCAGGGATCTTCCTGCCTGGCTCCACACTAACTATTCAGCTTCATTTTTATATACAAGTCATCAAAATTATCACTATTTTGTCTAACATACCCCTTCACCCCCGCCTATTTTATATCGGAATCAGACATATATGTATCGTATCTATTTTATATCGTAATACAGCTCCGTAAAGACTATTTCAAATTCTAACAAAAAACAAAACTGAAGACACCTGATAAAACTAGGTGTCCGTTTGACAAATTGTGGAAACTTATATCCCAAAATTTTGCGTGAGACTTTAATATGAAAAAATTTTAAATACCGACTTTTAGCCCGGAGGTAGTACTGGACTATAACATATCCACTGGGAAAAGAATGTATTTGTTTAGTAAACTCTAAGGAAGGTGATTTTTTATGATGCACTAGCATATATTCATATCCATTGGCATATATCTGAAGTCCTCAATCTACTTTTACATTATGATGTTTCCAAGTCACAGGGATAGAGTATCCCTTCACTACAATGTGCAAATAACCAGAATACGGGCAAATATGAGCAACTCCAGAAAGTACAGCTATTACAAGGATCATCATCCTGCAAGAGATGTATCGTGACTTTCTCTGCTCTGTCGGGGATATATATGTCCCTGCTCCTCAGTTGTCAAATATTTTAATATATGTTTAATTACAGAAGGAATATTCTCATTTTTAAAAGTAGGGAAGTAGAATTTCTAATGCAAGAATTAGATTGCAGTAATCATCCTAATTATAAGTTTTAGCACATTTTGGAGTGATAATTTAGTTACACAGCCAATGAGCTGATTATTAAAAATGGAAACATGTCACAAAAGTATCAGCTAGAATTCTAAAAGCACCTGTTCCAGGTAAGGCCCGCACTGGGCTCAGTAATGAAAGTACTATTATTACTGCCTCCTGTTTTCGAGTGAGAAAACCAAGAGAAGTGATACAGGCTGCCCTAGAGAGAGAGCATGGTGAGTTTGTGATGGGGCCAAAGTTCAAGGACTGGTCTGACAGTGTAAGCTGTGTCCCTGACTACTCGAATTCAGTTCCAATCCCTCCTCTGGGGACATGGCCCATTATCAACTGTTTTTATATATTATCTGTAGAGCCAGATATATTTGTTTTGATCTTGGTAGCCACGGTGCTAAGAAAATTTAAGGAAGTTTCTAGATAATGCAAAGGAGTGAAAATCAGCAAGTAATGAGCATTGTTTTCATAATGCACTGACCATACCAGCTGTTTGCTCAGTATTAATGTTTGCGTCCCTTCAACCATCTTTTGAGATAGATAACTAACGTCTTCAGTTTGACAAATGGGAGAAACAGCCTCCACGAGGTTGGCTAAACTAGAATGTTGGAACTGTGTCTATCTACAAATTCTGTATTTTGTCCATGCCAGCTTCTAAAAGAAAATATGTCACCTGAAAAATGATACAAAATTAGAAAACAGGATCATTGGTTGCCTTGGAGAGAATATTTATCAACAGTCATAGTCTACCCATCTTGTTGACGGAGTGAGTTTTATTATGCTACCATGAAGAAAGGCATGCTCTATCCCAAACAGGATGTGGCTCAAATAATAATGTCTCATTTTGCTTGGTCCTCTCAAGGCATGTTTTCTATGGGCTGGCCAGCTTTTCTGAGCATTACACCAAATATTAAAGAAGAAGGAGCAATGAAAGAAGATTCGGGAATGGAAGACACACCATACAATGAGGTTGGATCAATATAGTCTAGTGCACAGTAACTGAGAAAACAGATGCGTTGAATTGTTACATTAAGCTAAATATGGAGGAGAAAATCTTATTCAGAAATCAAATAAAGTTACTCTAGAATATGACTTAGGCAAAATAAAAGGCAGGCTACAGTTCAGCTGAGAATAATAAATATCAGATTCCACTGATAAAGCATAATTTTTGATGACTACTTAAAACTAAACTTTACTTCTCTAAAATGGACCCAAATATGTTCTATCAGCTCTTCTGTAAGATATAAAATCTCTAGTCCTTTGGTAAATACAGTAAGGGATACTGCAAATTTTGTGAGCTGGTCACAACTTTTTTTTTAATGCATTAGAAAGTGTATTTGTAAATACACTTGTACAGAAAGGCTCACTAGTTTCTGCAGAAAACCTTCTGATTTGCAAACCATGGTTATTTTTCATTAATTAAAGGGAGCTTTCTACTGATAATTACATTGCAATAATTCTGATGAAGAAAATAGAGCTTCTTCATCAAGTAAATAAAATATTTCATAAGCTAATTGTTTCTATCTTAATGTTACATCAATTGAAAAAAAAAGGATACAGAAAGCAAGTTTGGGGGCAGAGTTCAATTTAATTTTATAGATGGTTTTATATTAATTTAGTATATATACCTTGCAAATAAGCAATAAATGCAACTACATATTTAGATTAACTATTTCAAATAATGCTTCAGAGTCTTTTCTGCGAAGACACTGTTGAAAAGATTCCAACAAATAATTGACTTCCTTTAGGGAGTATATAATTTGATTCAGCTGAACATTTATTAGACCACTAGTATATGTGAGGTATTGAGTTAAGGTGGGGAGAAGAGCTAAATAACCCACAATTCTGGCTTTCAAAAAGTGTAGAATCTTGAGAAAGGCGAACGTTTTTCAGTCTAAGACCCATCAAGTATAAATATACGCAACTAAAGGAAAATAACTTCTTACGTGACAGTGGTTGGGATGGAGATAGAGTTTGGACAACCATTCAAAGACCCTAGAGTTTCTATAAAGGCTCAGGGCAGTGGAGAGCTCATGATCAGATGTTCGTTTTAGAAAGCTGCCTGGAGAACAACACATAGGACGGACTGGAGTGCAAAATACATTACTAGCAGACCACTATGGGCGTTGGGGGGAAATGAACAGGGTTTTGATCCAAGGCAGTGACCGTGGAATGGAAAGAATGAGACAGACCTGAAGGCATTTCATAGATTCAAATTAGCAAGCTTGCAAGACTAAGTCAGTGATGGAAAAAGAAAGATCCAAGACACCACCATCCCGTCCAGGGTGGACGTAGATGCCAATAACAAAGATAGGAAACAGAGTAACCCCACTATGAGGAAAATTGACACTGTAACAGTTTTGAAAACCAGGTTCAGGG